>NW_025111043.1:1012500-1736997 GCF_015476425.1 Leptopilina heterotoma
GGGCTCATGCTTAAACATTAAAAATAAATATAATTTTATAAATAAATAATTAAAAAAATTGATATTTTTTAATTTTCAATTTTTTTTACTAAACTTCAATGGTTTTTACGTAAAAAAGGTTCTTAACAAATTTAATAAATTTTTAAAAATAAGTGAGTTATAATAAAATGAAAAAAACATGTCAAGAAATTTGCAATGCAAATATCTTGAAAAATAATAAAAATATTTAATTAAAATTTGGTATAGTTGTTTAGGACCCAAAATACTATTAATAAGCAAAATATAAAAAAAATCTGAGACATGAACCTTAACTCTCCTGCGAAATGACCCAAATGTTTTTATGGCAAATATTGCTTCCAGGATGGTTAATCAAGTTCCACACAATATTTTTCCGAAGTCTCTTGACTTGATGTGCTAAATCTGACCTCAGAATTGATCTCGCACGACAGGTTTTAGAAATATTATAACATTATTATGTAAAATAGTCCTTCTTCAGGATATTTCTGAACTCAACATTAAGAGACAATCATAATGTCATCTAAAACATATTGGTCAACAATAATACACCCATCTTTTTGAATTTTGTAAATCTGATGGCAAATTCGTTATCAGCAACCCCTAAAATTTCCGAATAACAATTGACAAGCGAATCCGTTGAGTTTTTAAAACTTCTACCGTCATATTGGATTCGACATTTTTAATTTTATAATTCCGACTTCTAATTCGTAATCGTTGACAAAAAATCTAAAATCCTATACTTAAATATTAAGTGCATGTAATTATTTTATTAATTATTTTTCAAGACTTATCTGATACATTCAGTTCACCCACATAGCACAACATATTCTAGGAACCGTCCAGGAATATTCCATTGGAATATTTGGAATATTCCGCTGGAAGATGATTGGAAGGACCCGGGAATATAGAAAATGTCTACATACCATTGAATGTTCCAAGGCAAGATTCTTGGAATAGCCCTCAAGAAGTTTATGGGAAGACGTATGTAATATTCCAGGAATATTTCAAAGTATTGTCTAGGGAAGATTCAATAAACACATTTCAGGAATATTTAAAAGTACTCTCCTTTAAATATTTAATAGGCACATTCCAGGAATATTTAAAAGCTTTCTCCTTGGAATTTTTAACTTTTACTTGTATTGATTGAATTTAAAATGCAAATAACGATTTCATGTTTTTCAAATATAGAAGTGAATAAAATGATTTTATTAGTTTTATTGTTAAAAAAATTTTCATTTTTACTAAATAGTGAACCTGAAAATTCACTTTCCAGGAATAATTACAACTTACCCTAGTTTAAGGTAAGTATTCGTCAAAAAATGTAAATCTAATAATTTGATACAATAATACAACAAATGTAGCATAAATGAATGTTTTTTTATTGAATAAATAACAGTCGAGAAAATAAGAAAATTGATACATCTTTCTAAAATTAGATGCAGCGTTAACGACGGCGTACATTAAAATTCTTACATAATCTGAGGTAAGTAAAGTTGCATAAAAAACCAATCTTTTTTTTATTTAACATAAAAAAAATCTAATAAAAAATTTTTAATTAACATTATAACACCCCAAATATGAATGAATTCACTCAACGATTATACTATTTAGTTAAGACTAATAGAAGGAATGTGCTAGAGGGATTTGAATTCGACCTTTTTCGCACGGTATTGACCACACTTTAGCAGCTACATCCTCATAAGAAAAAGAATATCGGTTCGTATCAGAACATTTCATGATATGAATATTGAATTCTCTTGAATCTGGTTCATTATACAAGCATTCTTCTGGCAAAAGTCTTTTACTAATCAAACGAATTTTGTTGTTATTTAATTGCACAATGTTTTCAACAGATACAAAAGTATTATCTTTTAATAATACGTACGAATCTTTGCTATTATTGCAGTCAATAACAAATGAGTCGGACTTTATTACATTGTATTGATGTTTTACACCTGAACAGTCATTTGATAATGGTCCACTATTATGTGACACCGTAAAGATTCTTTTTGGGAGAATTGGTGAATCATCGCTTATTTCAGCTGCTTCCTTTTCAGCATATCTTCGAGCTATTTGCTCTAATGGCTTATCTCCTTTTCTTATCATATTTTTAATAGACATCATATAATTTTCGAATCGAAATGCACTATATCTGTCGAAACATCCATATTTTTTTACGTCTAAAGCCACATAAAGTAAATTGTGAACTTTATGATATGTGTTGCTTTCCATATATTTTTTCGAAACCTTGAACAAAATGCTGAAGCATTTCATGCGCACAGTCAATGTTACGGTTTACTTTCAGATGAGTGTCACTTACCGAAATAGTAGCCGCTGAATGTAGTAATATAAAATTATCATACATGTCTTTTCTCAGTACGTTTTTCAATACAACAGGTCCTGCATACAGCAAGAAAGTACGAAATTCCGTCGCCTTCCAGTATTTATATTCTAACAATGTTCTTGGCTTTCTGGCAAATTCTTTGGGCAAACTTTTACGAAGAGCCAGTAGTCTCTTACTTATTCTAATCATTTGAAATTCACGTAATCGACCTTTTGAGGGACCTTTCAACCACAAACTAATAAACTTTTTAACAACTCTAATAGAAGGAGGTGCATATAGTCTAGAGGTACAGAAGTTATCCTTCCGAATTTAGGGATTTTATTTAAAATAGATTTTTCATTTAAATCGTTGTATAGGTTACGAGCGAATTTTTTATCATTTTTCAAAAGAAAAGGCCCTATTCCCGGAAAACACACTATTCCGCTTCGTTTACTGTTTTTTCTTTTATTTTGATTTACAACATACTCTCCTTCAATTTCACATTTAGGGCAGCTATATTAACCAGTATGACCTTTTTAAAACAGTACAAAAGACTTTGCAGGGGCATCACAAATTAATCCTTCGAAACTAAACTTAACATTGCTTTCTGGAAAATCATTTTTGCTGAGTTTTATTGCTTCTTCCACGAAAAATTTCAGAAATTCATTTGCGTTTGCAGGTTTGCTAGGTCCATAAAAAGCACCGATAGGATAAACATTTTTCCCATTTAAATCGGAACATAATATGAGCCAAAATCCTTTGCCTGTCGATTTAAATATTGGTAATCCGTCAATATTTTGAAGTAATTTAATGTGATCTATTTTTTCAGATTTACGTTTAAATTCCCTGAGAATCCCTTTTAATGCCCTTTTCAGTCCAAAATGATAGTACTGACCGCCCTCCATTTCAGTGATAGTAGTGTTTCTCGGTGTACCCATCAAAGTTCTCGCATCTAGTGGTAACTCTTCATTCGTGAAACATTTTAGAATTAAAAGTAACGCTGTCAACGCAACAAAGCTAATACGAAATTTAATTGCCCAAAACTGTAATGCACTTTTTAATCTACTTTTACAACTTTTAGTATTAATTCCGTGGTCGATAGGATAAATTTCACGATAATTTTCGCTAACGTCATATTATAAAGTATCGTCAAAAGATTTGTCATCCACGTCTGAAAATGAATAGTCCGTGCTCTCTTTTTGATCATCGGTTATCGATCCTTCATTACTTTCATCAGAATAAAAAGATTGCGTATCAGAATATGTATATTCGTGATTGTTATAACTTTCAAAATGTTCATCGCAAGCCTCATCCGAAGGCACTGTTTATGGTGTATAATTTCAACCATTTCTGCATCTGTATTTGTCTTTGGAATAGTTTCATCGATTTGCTCAATATCTGGAGAAGAACTAGCAATATTTCTAGTCGAAGGTACTTCTTCGTTATGTGAATCGAAAATTGACTTTATATCCTGATTAATTCGCTTTTGTAATATACGATTAAACTGTTTTTTTGAATAGCCGGATACCGTTAATTTTTTCATTATTTTACCCATTGTCTTCAAAGCAATTTGTGATTTGTTTCCTAAAAAGCGAAAAATAAATAAGAATAAAACAGTTTTAGGAAATTATTAAAATACGTTAAATATGTCCCTACGACATCTCCCGATATCTTTAGTTCATTTTATAAATTTTATACAATTTTCGAGAACTAGTGGATCTTAAAAATATGCAATAAAAAGGAGGTACGGAATTACCAGGACCGCTCATTATTTAAAAAAGTAATAATATGAAAAAAAAGGTATGAAAATAGTTTCAACTAAAAATGAATTGAATCCATAAAATAGTATTAAAAGAAGTAAAAAATTGATTTTTTGTTTAATGTTAGTATTCATTCATTATTATTTTAGAAAATAATCAAATTTTTTATCTGATTGCAACAAAAATTATTCCAAAAATTCTATTTTTTAAAGTAACGTGTTTATTATGCATTTAACATTATTTTTACTTTTCTACAATGACTAACTTATTTTATTATTATATTGAAAAAAAGCTTTTACTTATAATTTCACAATACAGAAAGATCTATTATAATTGGTAAACTTTAAATTAATTCAGATAATATTAAAAATTTTTCTGAAAGTCCTAATCGACTGGATTTTAAACTCACTCCTTTCATTACTAGAGCATGACTTCGTGTTAATGTTTGATAATTTAATAAAACTTACTTGTTATCATAAATATTTTTACGACATTCCAGGCCTTCACAATTTTATTCTCCTTCAGGCAATGATAGGTTCTCCGTCAACATTAGTGTCAATTTTTAATTTTTTATTGAAGTGGAATAGAGGAAGGTAACAATATAATTTTATAATTGTTATAGTGTTTAATTTGAAAAATTCAGCAACAGAAAAAGTAACAATTTAAATGCTGCAAATATATAAATTCAAATAACTAATGTATTTAATCAATAAAATTTTATGTTTAAAATAAATTCATGTGTTTATATTTTATGCAAATTCGATTAATACACAGAGAAACTTTTTCTTCTAATATTAAATATAGAAGGAGTTTACACCGTAAGCCTTAAATATAAGCCTCCGCGCGCATAAACGGATATACCTCCAGGAGCATATATTTGCGCCTGCGCGAACACGTGGTCAAGGCAAACTCTTTCACAACACAGCTGCAGGCAAACACTTTGCGCAGACGCAAGTATATATCAGTTTTCTTTTTTTGCCACGGTAACCAAACTCTTTTCTTTTATTTACGCGCAGTAAACATAAGCTAATACTTCAGTTCTGACACTAATGACAAAATGTTAACTTTGTCCCACCACCGATGGTGTTTGTTACATAATAAATTAATAAATGCATCCTTTGAAGCTACTGCATTAAGAAAAATGCTTGGAATAAAATAACTACAAGAACAAAATAACTATGGCATACATTTACATACATTTACCTACAGTTACAGTGACATACACTAATGCCATCTACCATCAGATCCAAGTATCACTATCGTCTCTATAAGTATCTATAGACAATTAATTTGTTGTGTTTCTTTTTAATTCATGGCTTCCGAACTTTGCAAAAATTATTATTTTCTTTCTAAAACAACATACTAATTTTCGTTAGTTTCCTTATAAAGAACTGTAAAATACATACTGAATGAGCGTATTTGATAGTCTCAATAGCAATTTCTATAACCTATGTCGTCTTTCCCTTGAATCTAACCTAACATACTAAAATGTCTCACCAGTTTTAAGAATTAGTGGTAATAAAAGTTTCTCCGTGTAGATAAATGTTTAGTTAATCAATTTTGAAATTTATTATACCTTTACATAATCAACATTTTTCTACATTCAAAGGAAACTTGAAAATAATTTTTTGTTTCATTAGTTAAAAAAATCTATGTATATGTTTTAATAAAAAACAAAACCTCTCATTATTTATTTATAGATCAGTTTTTTAATATCGTAGTATTTCTTAACATGAAAAGAAAAATAATTTTTTTTGACATTTATTTTGTCAAATAAAAAAATTAAAACATTTGAAAAAACGTAACCATGAATTGATTTATTAACCCTCCTGCGCATAAAGGAATTTTTCAAAAAGTTATTGAATTTTCTTGCAATTCGGTATATGGGGGTTTTTCGGGTCGCTGATTACGAATCTAAATTCCATTTTTAAAAATTCAAAATGGCGGATCCAATATGGCGGTCGAATTTTTCAAAAAGTTATTGAATTTTCTTGCAATTTGGTATATGGGGGTTTTCGGGGTCGCTAATTACGAATCTGAAGTCCGTTTTTGAAAATTCAAAATGGCGGATCTAATATGGCTGACTAATTATCAAAAAAATATTTAATTTTTTTTGCAATCCGGTATATGGGGGTTTTCGGGGTCACTGATTACGAATATGAAGTCCGTTTTTAAAAATTCAAAATGTCAGATCTAATATAGCTGTCTAATTTTGAAAAAATTGTTTAATTTGTCTTTACATTAGAATGTGCAGTTGCTAAATTCCCACTTTATTACCAGTGAAATTTTACTGATTAAAATTTAGAAAGTGCATTTGGAGTTCTATCTAAAACTGCATGATTTAAATTCTATTGATTTTCAAGAACTGACTTTTCAGAATTTCATTCCGTGAAAGTTTACTTTAATTTTGTAAAAGTTGTTCAAATTTTGGTGGTTTCAATAAAATATTTAGATAAACTAGTTCAAAATATTATTAAAAAATTGTTAATATAAATATTATTATTGTTATTTACTAGCTTTTTACATAATGCACATGGATGATACAGTTTTTACCTAATTTTATAATTAGATGAGGTTTATAAGAACACCGATAGAAAAAAGGAAATTTTAATAACTTTTAATATTTTGCACTCGCTGTAAACAAATTTGGTAAATAATAAGAATTATTTGTTTAAAATTTTAAAAGTTAGTAAATACTAATAAAATTATTTGTCTAAAAATTGTTCGTACAATTTTATTCATATTTTTATTAGTAATTATATAAAGTACAATAAATTGCAAAATTAAGAAAAAAATGTATTATTCTAGGCTCACTATAAACGAAGTTTGTAAATAACAATATAGTTAACCTTCACACTACCAACGATTTTTGTTTGTTTTTTTACCAAAAACGATTAAAATTCATCAAAGTTTTTCCATATAATTATCTGTTAATAAAATTAATGTATTTTAATAATGTTATTATGCATAAATTGCATTTGTTTAAACAATTTAATATTGCAAAATCATATAATTTTAAATAAACAGAGAGATTATAGCAAATATTTGACAACTTTTCATGTTTTCTTAGCTTTATTTAGAATTAAATCAATAAGTTAAAGACAATATTTACTGAAACCAGTCATAAGTATTATTAAAAAATTGTAATATTTTAATCACATAAGGATTAGAAAATTGCAAAATTAGAAAAGACTGCAACTTTTAAGGTGCTTTATGTAAAAAGTTGGTAAATAACAAAAATTGTTTAAATAATAATTCAATTTTTCTTCTTTATCTGTAATTATATAGATTTCAGTAAATTGAAAAATAAGGAAAAAATTGCAACTTTCAAGGTGCATTCTGTAAAAAGTTGGTAAATAACAACAATAATTTGTTTAAAAATTGTTTAAATAATAATTCAATTTTTATTCTTTATCTGTAATTATATAGATTTTAGTAAATGGCAAAATTAGGAAAAAATTGCAACTTTCAAGGTGCATTCTGTAAAAAGTTGGTAAATAACAACAATAATTTGTTTAAAAATTGTTTGAATATTAATTCAATTTTTATTCTCTATCTGTAATTATATAGATTTAAGTAAATTGCAAAATTTGAAAAAAATTGCAGAAAAAAATTGCAACTTTCAAGGTGCATTCTGTAAAATGTTGGTAAATAACAACAATAATTTGTTTAAAAATTGTTTAAATAATAATTCAATTTTTATTCTTTATCTGTAATTATATAGATTTAAGTAAATTGCAACCCCCATATACCGAATTGCAAAAAAATTAAATATTTTTTTGAAAATTAGTCCGCCATATTGGATCTGACATTTTGAATTTTCAAAAACGGACTTCAGATTCGTAATCAGCGACACCGAAAACCCCCATATACCAAATTGCAAGAAAATCCAATAACTTTTTAAAAATTTGGCCGCCATATTGGATCCGCCATTTTGAATTTTTAAAAATGGACTTCAGATTCGTAATCAGCGACCCAAAAGACCTCCGTTTACTAAATTGCAGGAAAATCTATTGTTGTGAAAAATGTATGCATTTGGTAACTACTGTTCGGGTAAAAACTCATTCTCAGAAGGGTTAAACAAAAGAGAACTGAAAGAGAAGTCTAATTTTTTCTGTCAACTAGATAACAAACAGACATTTTTTCTCTTTTTGCGGAGACCTTTTGAAGTTGAGAAAGTTAAGCATATTATGGAAAAGCAAGATGACAAAATTGAAACATTAATCACTTACTATCATTAAAAATTATTAATATTGATTTTTTTATATAAAAATATAGTTTTTTAAGGCTTCATTTTAATCAAAAAATTTAAGTATTTACATATTTAAAAAGAATCGTAGGGTATAAAAATTAAAAATAAATTAATTACTAAACAATTGATACCAAGTTAATATAAAAGTGTTAAATTTTTACTAATATTTGCAGCAATTTAGTGGATGATTTTTCGGCTTTTTCTGTCGTTGAGTTTAGTAAAGGAATAGGAGTAATTAAGGTAGTTCTCCGGCTGCTACTCTTGTAAAAATTGATTTTCGATAGATTTTCTTCTAATTTTGAGAAAATGTTTCTTTGGGTGCCCTTTAAATGTGGTAAAAATTTAAAAACCCTTTGCCATGTCAAAGAACGAGATATTATGGTTGACATTTTTTATTTTTAACATAATCGCATGTAAAAGTGAAAGTTTGAACTTGAATAACTCAAAATTTAGCATCGCAAAGGGGTTTGAAATTTTTACCACATTTAAAAGTCACCCGAAGAATCATTTTCTCAAAATTTGAAGAAAATCTATCGAAAATCAATTTTTACAAGAGTAGCAGCCGGAGAAATACCTTAAAACGAATTGGGGAATTTTTAACAAGAAAAATGAAATGACTGCCAGTTATTTTCCTTCATTTCGATACGAAAAGGAATTTTTAAAAATTATTCATAATAATGAAAAACCAACCGGTGAGTGGGCGGATAAAAATGGTGAACCCTGGAAAGTTATAAAAGTTTTGCGACAAGCAGGTAATTTTTATGTTACTTTTTCGCAAAATATTAATAAATCAAAAGTTTTTAGATTGATAAAGAATTCTATGTTTCAGACACTTACGACAAAGCAAAAAAGGCAATGTCTCTATTATTGGAATTGTCTGAATTAAACACCGATGACAATGTCAACATGGAAAGATTAAAAAAACCAGACACGCTCGAAACGTAGAAAAGAAAGCAAACAGGGAAAATAAGGAAAAGACTAGTCTTGAAAAATCAAAATCTGTAAGGAAAATTTCGTTCACCCAATGCACTTCTAATGATGCGACTAACGTGCAAAAGTCTACTGGACATAAGAAACAAGATGAAGGTGAAGATTTAATGGTTCAGGAATCGGATATCGATTTGGAAGAGATTGAGGAACAACTTATGCCACTACAACAAAGAGGTTAAAATGCAAAAGTTTTTTTATTTTCCATTCGTCAATCTAGCTGGAATATTTTTCTATTTTTTGAAGTAAAATAATATTATAACTCAAAATGGAAAGTAGTTATTTTTAAAAAGTAATTCTTCTTTTCTTAATTCTTTGTATCTTCATTTCATTAATTTAACGTCTTGAAAAATTAATTTTTTTTGTAAAAAATAAAATAATTTCACTTTAAATAAAACTCATAGTAACCCACGAAAAATAATATTCAGTAAATTTCTGGTATATTCTCAATTTTTACTAGGAAATCTTCCGGAAATTTTTGTATAAAATTTGTTATCAATTCTAGAAATTTTCCAGAAATCCGCAAAAGTTTGTCGACGGTTTCTCAGAAAAAATTTAGAAATCTGTTACAAATATTTTCTAAAAATCTAAAAATCATACACGGAGAGAAAAAACAAGGCTTTTCCCTGTGACTTCAATTCATGCCTTTTTCAGGTAGGAGTTTCACCGGATTTCCCGATGAATTTCTTGCGTTTAGCGGTTAGGCCATGCCTTAGTCCTATTGGCCTTAGCTCGTTGCAAGAATCTCACCGGGAAAACCCGTGAGCGTCCTGCATTTTTACTGTGATAATTTTCACGCGTTAAATGCATATTTTTTCATGGGGAAAAGCCTTGTTTTTTCTCTCCGTGTAGGAATGTTAAAATAAAATTAAAATTTTCTTTATAGCCTCAAAAAGCAAAGAAAGGACCACTCCTGTACCTGAAACTAAAAATAAGGTCAACGGTGTTTTCAGGGATAAAACAGATAGCGAAATGGAAATAGAAGAGATCGAGAGGCAACGTCTACATTTAGAACAAGAAGGTTAATTTTTTAAATTTTCTTCACTTTTCATTCCATTCATGATTTAAATTTTTTTTTAAATAATAAGAAAAAATAATTAAATTTTATGTTTACATTAAAAATGAAATCAAAATTTTTAATAAAGTTACATTTCTCATATAAACAGCTTCGATGCGATGGATCAAAGGTAACCTGCTGCTGCGCATGAGAATATGATGTCTAACACGCGTAGAAGTTCATCAAAAATATTCGTTGATTCACCTGATGTTCTCCGGGGTTGTAAGTTAATCGTAACTTTTATATTTAAATTTCATCTAAAATACCTAATAATAATAACCACAAAAAATAAAAATATTCTTATTATTATTACTATTAATATTAGTGTAAAAAATTTAGTAACTGGTTTAAATAATTATGTGGAAAATATGGATTATAATTTGAGTAACACTTAACATTGAATAGTGAGTCCGTACGAGATATTAATGTTAAAGAAGTCAAATGCAATGGGGTTAATGTTGGAGTCATTCTGCAAAAGAGGTTCTAACAGTTTTGTCATTGAAGAAACAGTATCAGAAATTCGTGGGGAGGGAAAAGTATTAGAAATTTTTCCTGACAAAACAGCTGCGGAGGTTATGAAAATCGAGAATAAATTGAAAGATAAAAGTTTTTTATCACAAGTGGTATACATATATTCTTTTAACCCTCACGGGCTCGAGCCGGGTCCCTCGGACCCGAAGGAAAGTTTTTTTGATTTACTTCCGGTTAAGAAAATATTATTGGAAAATCAACTTCACATTAGGCTTGGGGACGTAAAAACACACATTTTTCATCAATATAAACAATTTTTTATTTATAAAATACTCTTGTAAATTACCTTTTAAGTCGAACATACGTAAGGGCTCAAGCCGGGTCCGAGGGACCCGGCGTATGAAAAAAAGTTTAAAAATTTTCAGTTTTTATGCAATATTGGATTTATTTATGGTTTTTTTATCAACAACTGCCATAATAAGTGATAACATATGCTTAATACACCAGTAAATTTAATAGAACAAAAAATACAAATTAGAAAAATCTTGCTTGATAAGTATGTAGTTCGATTTATTCAAAATGACTCATTAAATTTATTAAACAAATTTTAGTTATAACTTGATTACTTTTTAATATTTAAAATTTTTTATGCAATTATATTATTAAAATTGTATTAAATATGGAAAATATGGAGCACTTTGCTATTAAATTTTATTTTTTATTGCATTGAAACATCCGGGTCCCTCGGACCCACCTTGTGCGCGCATTTCAAAAATCGAACTCGAGCCTGTGAGGGTTAATAAAATCTTAACTAAAAATAGAGGGGGTAATTTATCAGTTTTTTATGTGTTATTTAAAATCTGTCATTTGACTTAATATTTCCATCTTATTTACTATAAATAATAAATAATTATATAAATAACATATTTACATATTTGTGGCATTCCACCTCAAGTGATCCGGGCATAATTTGGAATGTTTGGGATCAGGTTAAAAGTTTGTATAAACAGTAGTCCTATTAGATACAATTAAAAATACAAAATATTATTAATTTATTTAAACAAATGTAAAAACTGGAGGGGGTCAAAGTTTAAATTTTTGATCTTACATGGAATATTTGAAAAATTTGTAGTTTCTTTAAAAGAAAACGAAAAGATGTTTTCTATTTTGGGATTTTTTGCTGTTTTCCAACACTTTCTAATGGTGTAAACAAATTTTAAAAAAATAAATTTTTTGACCTTGAAAAATTAAATTAAAAAATAAAATTTCATTTTTTTATGAAATGGACATTTTTTATTTAAAAAAAAATTTTTTTTTCATAAAGGTGAGGTTTTTTCCTAAAAAAAATATGTAGGTCAAAACGTGGGACAAGAACTTTTAACTGGTCAAAATAAACATTTACTTCTGCAGTACACCTCCGCTGCGCGTTGTTAGGCTGTATATTGTTTATAACAACTGAAATAAATTATTTTATGCTTTATGAATTATCTGGTGGTCATATTGGATAAATTTAAATTGATTTAGATCATGTGCAGCAACGGAATAAGAAAATAAATGTCCTTTTTTAAAAAAGTGTATTAATTTGTTAACTTTAATTAAAAAAAAATTATAAACAATTAAAATCTCAAAAATCGGCTTCGAGGGATGTATTAAGAATTTATTCCCCTTTAATTTAAAACAGAGAACATTCAAATCGGTTAAAAATTGTAAGCTGTAGACATTTTTTAACAGTAAATTGTAAAAAAAATTCCACTGTGGGCCGGTGCACTGCAGAAGTAAATGCTTATTTTGACCAGTTAAAAGTTCTTGTCCCACGTTTTGACCTACACATTTTTTTTAGGAAAAAACCTCACCTTTATGAAAAAAATTTTTTTTTTTAAATAAAAAATGTCCATTTGATAAAAAAATGAAATTTTATTTTTTAATTTAATTTTTCAAGGTCAAAAATTTTTTTTTTTTTAAATTTGTTTACACTATTAGAAAGTGTTGGAAAACAGCAAAAAATCCCAAAATAGAAAACATATTTTCGTTTTGTTTCAAAGAAACTACAAATTTTTCAAACATTCCAGGTAAATTTGACCCCCGGATCACTTGACGTGGAATGCCTCATTTATTAATATAAATAATTAAATATAAATAATTTATTCTCATTAGGTGAGTGAGGTTAAAAATCTAGGAAAAGTAAGGACCCTTCAATTGACAGTTTGCAGCATAATGGATTTTCTTCTTACATATTCCGCAGGAAAAGGGTTTTCATTTAAAGGGAAATCTAAAGAAAAAAGCGGATTCCAACAACTTTGTTTATACAAGGTTATAAGTCGTAAGTATTAATACTTTTTTCTTTCAGTACTTTGTTTTATCTAAAATTTTTTTTTCAATAGAAGCGAATCTTTAAATATTTCATTTTAAAATATGTTTCATCGTAAAATATTTTAGCTGGATACTTAATGATATTTTTAACTTTATTTTATAGACTGCACAAAAAAAATGTTTCCAAGAGCAACAGTAGCTGAAATCGACAAATCCACTGAAGATTGGCTAATAGCTTGTACAAAACGTGAAAAACGTCGTCAGTACGTGCGATAATTTTCTTCAACATAATGAAATACGGCATATCACTCACACTTATCCATTATTTTTTATCACTTTTCAAATATCATTCTTTCTTTACAATCAATTTAAATTTTTAAAAATTGATCGTTGAAATTTCACCGGTTTTTCACTTTAATTATTACTATTTTGCGCATTTTAACTGCTAAAACACAAATTTTTTAAAAATACATTGTTTATGCTTATTTACTTAATCGTTTTTAAAACTTTGCATTTTAAAGGATAATATATATTTTTATTATTGATTGATGAATTCATAGATTGCTATAACTAATTACAGAAATTATTTGTTTAAAACATTGCGTTTTGCTTCACAACTATAAGCAAAAAATTAAAGGAAACTGAATCCGCCATGCAGATTAATTTAGATGACGAAGAAAATAAAAATGATGGTGAACTAGAAGATAATATAGATTCAGATGCCGAAAATAGAAATTAAAAAAAGCGAAGATTTGAAACATTTAATTATATTTAGAAATTTAAAATTTTAATAGAAACAATGGTAATGATATATATACGGTCATATTGATAAAAGATATAGGGGAGGATGGGGCAAGGATAGTTAGGTAAGACCTTTTCGGATCTAGCGGCCAAACTTGATTATGTATCTGCAAATGAAAAGTATTTTTGGAAAGCCTGGTTATTTGGCTATAATTTTGCTGTACATTATTTTACTGTAGACTCAAATCCCTACGAGATATGAATGAAAAAGTAAACAAAAAATTTTAACTATCCTTGCCCCAGTACCGGGGCAAGGATAGTTAAAAGAATTCGAATGCCAAAAATGTTATAGAAAATCAGTAAATTTTTGTTTTTTTTTATTTTACTGGTTTTAGACTATTCAATATTGATATCCCAAGTATTAAAAATATGTATGGAACATTTTCTGAATTGCAATTATTATATTAAAATTCATCTGAACTAGAATCAGAAGTTTAAACAATTTTTTTCAGACGACCACCAATTTCTTGGTCATAAGCTTCGTTTTCCGTATATAATTACGAACCATTATGTATATCAACCTAAAAAGAACAATTAAACACTTTTTTAAAATTTTCAATGGTATTAACACGCTTTTACCGTGCCGTATTATCTCTAACTATCCTTGCCCCATGAGTCCATATTTCAGTTTTTTCTAAATTTTAAGGAACGACGTGAATTAATTTGAAAATAAATACGATATTCGTGTTCAGCAGGAAATTCCACTCCGGAAAACATTTTACGTAAAAAATATTCTGAAATTCTAATGTAGAAAACAATATGATAAACATTACGTTGACATTTTAGCAAAACAGACTTTTTTCAAAAATAATCTCCCAACTTCGCAAATGGCGACAGATTGACTTGCAATTTTTACAATCATATTTTGGTGTTAAAACGCGAATATACTATGAATTACGCGATTTTTGAGCAAGCCGTCTAAGCATAACAGCAACTAACTATCCTTGCCCCATCCTCCCCTATAGTTCTGATAAACTATAGACTAAGAAATTATTGTTAATTACGTTTAAAACTGTTAAACTTTTTCTGCAAAATATAAGCTTAAATAAAATTATACTTATAACAAAACCAGGTAAAATCTTATTTTTTTACTATTCAACTATATTATTTACGTTGGACAAAAATAATGTTTGGAAACGCTTACATGAGAAAAGTGGAACTATTTTAAACTTATTTTTTCCAAAAAAATAACTGTTGGAAAATTTACTGATTATTAAATAAATATAAACCACGCGAAATGAAAAAGTCGAAATTAAAAAAAATATTTTTATATATTATCTGGATACCTTTTCACAACATAAAAACATTTCTTTGAAATCTCTTTCAAAGAATAATTAAAAACAACATTTCGTACGAATTTACTCTGTATAATCCTATTCAATATTTCAAAGAGAAAACTTTTAAATATTTTTGGAATGTGTCCATTAAATATTCCAGGTTAAATAATTGTTGATACTTCTAAAATGAGCCTATTTAATCTTCTAGCGAGAATTTTTCGAAACGATACTGGAATATTCCTAATACTTCTTACAATCAAATTTTCAAAAAATATTCCAGGAACCTTACTTTGGAACCTTACAATTAAATTTTCGAGAAATATCCCAGGAACCTTACATTGGAACATTATAATGTAAATGGACATTCATTGTATTCCCAGGACCTTCCAGGTATCTTTCTGTGGAATATACCAAATATTCCAAAGGAATATTCCTGGAAGGTTCCTGGAATATGTTGTGCTATGTGGGCACAAATCTTGATAAATTCACAGGCATTAAACACTTTAAATGACAATATCTCAGAACTAAATAAACATTTTTCATGTTTCTGAAGGTTTTTAAAGGAAAAAAATAGTAGCATTAGAACTTTTAGAAACAAAATTTTATCTTAATATAATAATCTTAAAACTTCAAAAATGTCCGAGAAAACGTTTTTTTCACGTTCAGATTAAAATATCGCAAAAAGATGACGTGCTGGGTCGTTCTGAGATTCGCTAAAATATACTTATACTAAAATATATTTCTTGAATTAAGGAAACGAATGTCTTTTACGGTTAATGCTACATATAACATATTTTGGGTTCTTCAAGTTCCTTACAGATTGCATGGAAGCTTTCAGCAAGTTTGTGACAAATCTACCTAATCTTTCATGTCGACATTGGGTGGGACTTTAAAAGCTTGCCGCAAGCTTGCTAAAAGATTAGGTGCTATCTGAGCGACTTTCGTTATTAGCGAATTTAAGAATACCAACATTAAAAAAGGAAGCACAGAGGTCTATGCTCCCTTTACAGTAGGTAGCACAGCTTCTTTTCCTTAGATGATTAGTGGAGGTCAAGATTTAACACATCGGCAGACATAACTTCTACCACAAAAGGGAGATCTCCATCTTCAAACGAAAACTTTACGAGCATGGACTCCAATATCCTGTCGTAGATGACAAGAAGAAATGTTTTACAAACTTTCTTTACTCGAAAATTGATGGAGCGAATCTTGTTCGGTTGGCAAATTTCACGTGCTCACAGAAAAGTTTTTGTTCTAAAAACTTGTTTAGAGCGTTATTCCTGTCCGCTTATAATAACACTTTCGATTTAAAGACTACTAATATTGTTACTAACGTTACAACATTACATACATAACGTTATTGATATTCATGTAACATTCAATGATTTCATATTTTACGAGAAAAAAATTTCACAATGTGGGAATCGAACCCTGAACCTTATGTGCAGGTTAAGGTTATAATGCGCAGGCATTATAATAAATGCCATCCTCATCAGGCTAAATTCATTAAAATAAAAAACACTTCAATATTTATAAAGCACCTAATTTGTTGAAACATAAAACACGTCCTAACTCGATACAAATATCAAGAAACACTTCTCTGTAATTTTCAGGGATTTTTAAAGACTTTATAAACTTTCATTTAAATATTATATTTTTTGAAAAAATTTTACGGACTTCGAGTAAAAAAAATGGTAAAAATTATTGTTTACATAAATTAATGAAGAAAATGAATTATTTATTTTTCAATAAAATATTATTAAAATTCAATCATTTTCTTACAATTTTCATATTGGACACTTTTTTAAACTATTGTAGATTTCGAAATAAAAATTGGTGAAAAAAGTGACTCAAAAATTTAAATAACAATTTCTTGAAAAATAATTGACATTTTGCAAAACTATTTTCACAACTTATAAATGATCTGTAATGCAAAGAAAAATAGCAAAGTATGAGGATACTCTGAGATTAAAAGTTTGCCCTAAAGTTCTAACTTCTAAACATCAGAATATGGAATTTTGCGCATCATTTTCAGGTTTAAAAGAGGTTTAAAAAGAGGGTCAAAATAGGGTCTAAATTTTGACTCAGGCTTTTTCCATAAAATTTGTCGAGTTAATTTAACCAATAATTTTACGAGAATTTAAAATTCTATTTATTTCTGTGTCACAAAACAATAAACCATAAATTGAATTGAAATTGGATTGAAATAATTCAAACTCTGTATGGTGAAGTAGAAATTATCCAATACTTTTGAATGCCATTTCTGTCCAATACTTTTCTATACCATGATAGGACCACGTTTCGTCTAAAAATGAATGCTATTCAATTTTTTTTTTAATTTTTAACAAAGACAAAATTTTTTTCTGAATGCTTTCCAATCCCATCCGAAATTATTACAGCCTGTCATTATATCACTTTTCAATTTTTCATTGGAACCGCGTTTCTGCATGCATTCAAGCAATCTTCTGGATTTTTGTAATTTATAAGATACATACAGTGGCAGATTTTGTAAAAAGTGTTTGTGTTCAAAGAAAAACTTGCTGAAAAATTGATTGTTTACCAATTTAACGTCATTTAAACGAGTCAGGGCCGTTATTCTGTTAGACAATAAATCATAACCTAAAAATTTCAGAGACCTTTAAACACTTTTAACCCTCTTAACTGATAATTTAATAATTATTCCTTTTTAAAATAGCAAATAAATTCATGAGTGCAGTTATTTGAAAGTAATTGAACATTCTATATGTCAATAATATTAGTATTATATTATTATACTACTGTCGCGGAATTCAGAAGCATAGGGCAGAAATGGTATTCAAAAGGATAGAATTTTTTTAATGCTTCTTAATCTTTGCTTTCTTACTAGGTATTCAAGAGGATTGATATCGTTACTTTTCATATTGCTCTCACTGGATAGAAAAGTATTGGACAGAAATGGCATTCAAAAGAATAGAATCTTTTTAATACTTTTCAATTTTTCGTTTCTTACTGGGTACTATTGCTATATTTCTGATTACAAATGACTGTTGTAAAGTGAAAAAAGAAAATTTCTATTTTTAGGGTTCCGTACGTACACCTACGGTGTACCGACGGAACCCTATTGGTGAGACTTTTGTGTCCATAGCCAAATCGTACCCCCCCCCCCCTAGCGGCTAAACTATTTGACCTGAAGAGCTCAAATTTAGTCCAGATATGTATTTTCACTTGTAGATTACAGGAAAAATATAGCGAATGTGATTGGAGGTGATGGCCATAGCGTTGTCAAGGAAATAACAAGATTTTTGGCCAAAAATGCGTAAAAAGTGACCATTCCCACCCCCTTAACTTCTAAACTATTCGACATGGAGAGCTGAAATTTTGCATGCTGGTGTATTTTTACTTGAATATTACAGGAAAAATATAGAGAATTTGATATGTACACGGAGAGAGAATATATATTAAATTTTGTAAAAATATTTTCAAATTGGGGAAAAAGTGCGACAAAGCGAAATTTTGATATCAAAAAATACTAAACTTTAAAAAAACTTATGTGAAATTTAGTATAATTATATCAAATATCAAGAATATTAATTAAATTCTAATATAACTTTACTAAATTTCACATAAGTTTTTTTAAAGTTTAGTATTTTTTGATATCAAAATTTCGCTTTGTCGCACTTTTTCCCCAATTTGAAAATATTTTTACAAAATTTAATATATATTCTCTCTCCGTGTAATGATGACCATAGCGTTGTCAAGGAAAAACTAAAAAATTTAAAAAAAAAAATTTCTTTTCCCTAACTTTTACATTATTTTACCTAATGAGCTAAAAATTGGTATACTAGTGTATTATTACAGTTTGACGACAAAAAATTTATTTAAGAAACTTTTTGAAAAAATTTTTTTTTTTAATTTTTTTTAGTTAAAACACGTGGCATTAATTATTTTAAGGAAGAGTGAAATTTTGAGAGAATAAATGAGAGATTGTTTTCTTCCTTTAATTTCTTAACTAAAAAGAAAAAAAAATTGGACAAGTGCGAGTTGTCCACAAATATTAAAACAATACTTGCAACATTTATCGGTAATTGGTAGAATTAAAGTAAACAATTAAAAAAATATATTAAAATCATTTGATAAAAAAATAACTAAAAAAAATTAAAGTATTGTATATCTAATATTGTAAACAATAATAAGTAGAGGAAATATATTTGAAAATTTTGTTCCTCTACTTATTATTATTTACAATATTAGATATACGATACTTTAATTTTTTTTAGTTACTTTTTTTATGAAATGATTTTAATATATTTTTTTAATTGTTTACTTTAATTCTACCAATTACCGATAAATGTTGCAAGTATTGTTGAAACATTTTTTTTTAACACACGCACCGAAGGTACAAGATTTCTTGCATACGTATAAAGTGTTACCTTATTTTACAATAGTCCTGTTGTAATGACTACGACAGTCTGTATCACTGATTCCCTTAGACCGTTGCAAATGTGAATAGAATCCAAGATTTCCTTTTAATGTAAACTATTGTAATCACCCTGTAAAAAAAGAAGTATTGAGTGGAGCGTTTAGGAATTGAGTGAAGCTCTGAGCCAATACGGATTCGAGTAAAAACCGTATTGGGACGTTTGACTCAATCTTTTTTTCATCCGCCGAATACGGTCTTATTTTAGCATTAAAATTAAAATCACATCAGCAGAGTACACATTATAAATTGAAAGCACAATTGTCCTGGAATGTAAAAATGCCGATTTCAATAAGAAACAGTGAATATTTGTTAAAAATTGGTAAAAGCAAAGTTTGACAAGCGCGACTGAATTTACCATGTGAATAAATGAAGTGGTAAGTTTAAATGGACTAAAAGAAATCTGCTGTTACCGACAGAAAGTTCCTAGAGAATTGTAAAACAATGAAATTTCATTGTTTTGTTGAATTTACCACAATTCTCTAGGAACTTTCTGTGGGTAAAAGTAGATTTCTTTTAGTCCATTCAAACTTACCACTTCATTTATTCACATGGTAAATTCAGTCGCGCTTGTCAAACTTTGCTTTTACCAACTTTTAACAAATATTCACTGTTTCTTATCGAAATCGGCATTTTCACATTCCAGGACAATTGTGCTTTCAATTTATAATGTGTACGCTGCTCATGTGATTTTAATTTTAATGCTAAAATAAGACCGTATTCGGCGGATGAAAAAAAGATTGAGTCAAACGTCCCAATACGGTTTTTACTCGAATCCGTATTGGCTCAGAGCTTCACTCAATTCCTAAACGCTCCACTCAATACTTCTTTTTTTACTGGGCATAACAAGACTCTGTGTGAACCCAACGGGAAGTTGCCAATGTTAACGATTGGTTCAATAATGGGCCATGCTTGGTACCCAATGGTTTTTTCTTGGCAAAACAATTGGCAACCATCATTGGACCACCAATGGTTTAAACTTGGGATGATCACGCTACTGCCAATGATCGGTAGCCAAGCATCGGGCCAATATTAGTTGCCAAGGAATTGCCAAGGAAACAAAATCGATTTTCAAAAGCTTGATTTTTTATTGGCAGCCAACAAAAAACCAAGGTTTTGAAAATTTATTTTTTTTAATTATTAATTAAAATTTATTTTTCAAAAATTTATATTTAAAAAAAATATATTTTTCAAAAATTTATTTTAAAAAAATATATTTTTTTAAATTAATAGAACATATTAATTTAATTTGTCACCTCTGGTAAAACAAAGATGAAAGACTGATAAATTCCCTCACTTTATATTTTACAGTGGAGGGATAACTGTAAATGTCTTTGCGAGAGAGGAGCAGGTACTTATAGAGTCAGTGAAACAGGTCACAAGCGAGAAGGAATCACTAGCATGCACTCTGGCGGTGCTTGTCGAAAGTGGCCCAACGTTGATTGCCAAGCGCTGTGTCGATAATGTCAGGATATGCATGCGCGCCAGAAAACAGTTCCGACAAGCGCCGCCAGAGTGCATGCTAGTGATTTCTTCTCGCTTGTGACCTGTTTCACTGGCTCTATAAGTACCTGCTCCTCTCTCGCAAAGACATTCACAGTTATCCCTCCACTGTGAGATACGGTGAGGGAATTTTTATCAGTCTTTCACCTTTGTTTTACCAGAGGTGAAAAATTAAATTAATATGTTCTATTAATTTAAAAAAATATATATTTTTGAAAAATATATTTTTTTAAAATAAATTTTTGAAAAATATATTTTTTAAAAATAAATTTTAATTAATAATTAAAAAAAATAAATTTTCAAAACCTTGGTTTTTTGTTGGCTGCTAATAAAAAATCAAGCTTTTGAAAATCGATTTTGTTTCCTTGGCAATTCCTTGGCAACTAATATTGGCCCGATGCTTGGCTACCGATCATTGGCAGTAGCGTGATCATCCCAAGTTTAAACCATTGGTGGTCCAATGATGGTTGCCATTAATGTTCCAATAATGGAACGGAGTTCGCCAAGCATGGCCCATTATTGAACCAATCGTTTACTTCCCATTGGGAATGAGTACAGTTCCCTTTCTGAACCTGTACATCTAATCTATTAATGATTCCAAAAAATAAATTTCAACACGATTAATACAGTGTTTGGATTCATTAAAGTAACTATAGTAATCGCTCCTACTAAATTCTTAATAAATTACATAGTTTTCGTAATCATTACAAAAAGTGGTCACATATATGTGACCACTTTTTCGGATATATCCGAGCTGTAATATAGACTATTGTAATCATTACGAAATAATTTTTCTCCGTGTACTTTCGGGATGTTTATTATTATTGAGAAAATTAAGTTGGTGAATTTTATGGGAAAAAACGTAATCAATTTCGTAGAAATGGCAAAAGATATTATTTTTATAATGAATATAAAAGGTTTATCCAGGAAACTTTTCCGGAGATCAAACTTGTTTTAAAGATGTCATTTTTAGAATATTTTTTCGGCTTATAAATCCTGCCTAATGCGTAAAACTTATTGCCTTCTATACAAATAAAAATATAAAATACTGAAAATGCATTTAGTTCATTTAAAATAAAGCGATCTATTCTAAACAAATGAGACGTTTCATCTTCAATGTTGAGAATTTTTTCCCTAGCCATATATATAAGTCGCCGACACTGATGTATAGGAAGAAACGCATACGCATCAGTGGTGCGGAAGCTCAGGGCAAATACGATCTTACACAGTCGACTCACAAGTTTCACATTCGACGATAACACGAAACAAAAGAGATCTGAAAAGTCGGTTTTCGTTTTTTTCTTAGGGTTCTTTTAGTTTAAATCTCGATAAAGTGTGTGTCTGCTTGGATAAGCTGTTCAAAGATATCTGCAATTTCTCCGATATATATATATATGTATATTGCTATTGAGTCTCACCCGCGAGAATAAAGAGGAACATTTTTTCACACTAAATCCAGGCGAATTTTATCGAGATGAACTTCTGTCTTGAGCGTCTACTTTTTCAAGCGCACGACTCTCTCACTCTCTCTCACGCACACAAACTTCTTTGAAAGATTTCACTTGGAATTAATCTCCAACTTCTTTACAGTCTTGAAAGTGACTGATAAAGAAGAGGTAACATCCCGAATGAAGTAAGGAAATTGGTTTCCGCTATAAGACAATTTTATTCAAAAATTTATTACCCTTCTTTGCCACACTTTTTTTAAATTGAGTACTAAAAATTTCTTGCTTCAAAACCAAATCATAGAATAAACCAATGTTAAAAATAATATTTAGTACACAAATAACCAAAGAACGATGCTGAAAAATGGTCAAAATTTGCCCCCGAAAGGGATTGTAAAAGAAGTAAATGTTTTTATAGATTTTGACCTGCTGAATCCGAAAATCACCCTTAGAAAGTTCTAAACCTTGGGGAAAGGGTTGAAAAACCACCCTTAACTCAGAGACACCGTTTTCAATAAACAACAGTAAAATATGATAAAATTATGTAAATAAGAAACGTTTACACTATAATTTAATAAATTAAGGTAAAACAACCGCATAATTTAAATCACGATTACGACCTTTGCAGTTTAAAAACTACCCCCTCATACATCAACACTTATTCCAAAACCCTAAAAAGTTATAAAACGTCAATATATTGATACATAACAAAGCAATAATTAATCCTTTAAAAATAAACAACGTTTACCACTACTGTAGAAATATCAGCCACCCCTAAATATGTTAAAAAACTACCTCTAAACAACCAAAAACGAAAAAAAACTTAAAGTGTCATGGACTAAGATTCTAATGTTTTTGTTAAAGAGTTATCCCTACCAATAACAAATAAGCAACTATTGTTACATCTACCATTAACTCAACAACCGTTAATCATGGTCAGAAACTACCCCTATATCATCCTTAAAAAATTACCTGCGAAGTTACAAATTAAAAACCAAATTATTTTTCTATTTATGACACTTTAAATAAATGTTTGATATGGTGATATTCAATTTATTGCAATCAATAAAGAAAACACATAAAATATTCAAACCATGAAGGTACAGTCTTTGGTGGTCCAATTAATAAAGATCAGAGTTTATCAGATAAAACTACTGAAGGTAAGAAACATTGTTGTCCAATCAATAAATATAAGGGTTATCAGGTCCAACCACTGAAGGTAAGATACATTGTTGTCCAATAAATAAAGATTAGAGTTATCAGGTCCAACCACTGAAGGTAAGAAACATTGTTGACCACTCAATGAAGATCAGTGTTATCAGGTCCAACCACTGAAGATAAGAAACATTGTTGTCCAATCAATGAAGATCAGGGTTATGGGATCCAACAACTAAAGGTAAGAAACATTTTTGACTAATTAAAGAAGATCAGGGTTATCAGGTCCAACCACTGATTGATTGGACAACAATGTTTCTTACCTTCAGTGGTTGGACCTGATAAACCTTATCTTCATTGATTGGTCAACAATGTTTCTTACCTTCAGTGGTTTAACCTAATAACCCTGATCTGCATTGATTAGACAACAATGTTTCTTACCTTCAGTGGTTGGACCTGGTAACCCTGATCTTCATTGATTGGACAACAATGTTTCTCACCTCCAGTGGTTGGACCTGATAACGCTGATCTTCATTGAATGGTCAACAATGTTTCTTACCTTCAGTGGTTGGACCTGATAACTCTAATCTTCATTGATTGGTCAACAATGTTTGTTACCTTCAGTGCTTGGTCCTGATAACACTGATCATCATTGAGTGGTCAACAATATTTCTTACCTTCAGTGGTTGGACCTGATAACCCTGATCTTCATTGATTGGTCAACAATGTTTCTTACCTTCAGTGGTTGGATCCCATAACCCTGATCTTCATTGATTGGACAACAATGTATCTTACCTTTAGTGGTTTGATCTGATAACCCTGATCTTCATTGATTGGACAATGTTTCTCACCTCCAGTGGTTGGACCTGATAACATTGATCTTCATTGAGTGGTCCACAATGTTTCTTACCTTCAGTGGTTGGACCTGAAAACACTGATCTTCATTGAGTGGTCAACAATGTTTCTTACCTTCAGTGGTTGGACCTGATAACTCTGATCTTCATTGATTGGACAACAATGTATCTTACCTTCAGTGGTTGGACATGATAACCCTTATAATAATTGATTTGATGATTTAAAGTGTCATAAATAGTAAAATAATTCGGTTTTTAATTTGTAACTTCTAAGGTAATTTTTTAAGGATCATATAGGGGTAGTTTCTGATCATGATTAAGGGTTGTTGAGTTAATGGTAGATGTAACAATAGTTGCTTATTTGTTATTGGTAGGGATAACTCTTTAACAAAAACATTAGAATCTTAGTCCATGACATTTAAAGTTTTTTTTTGGTTTTGGTTGTTTAGGGGTGGTTTTTTAACATATTTAGGGGTGGCTGATATTTCTACAGTAGTGGTAAACGTTGTTTATTTTTAAAAGATTAATTATTGCTTTGTTATGTATCAATATATTGACGTTTTATAACTTTTTGGGGTTTTGGCATAAGTGTTGATATATGAGGGAGTAGTTTTTTAAACTGCAAGGTTCGTAATCGTGATTTAAATTATGCGGTTGTTATTACTGTTACCTTAATTTATTAAATTATAGTGTAAACGTTTCTTATTTACATAATTTTATCATATTTTAATGTTGTTTATTGAAAACGGTGTCTCTGAGTTAAGGGTGGTTTTTCAACCCTTTCTCTAAGGTTTAGAACTTTCTAAGGGTGATTTTCGGATTCAGCAGGTCAAAATCTATAAAAACATATACTTCTTTTACAATCCCTTCGGGGGCAAATTTTCACCATTTTTCAGCATTGTTCTTTGATTAGAATAATTAAAATTTATTCAATATGAAACTAAAGAATTCAATTGAATAACTTTATTATCTGTATAGCATTGCATTTATTTGGTTGGTTCAATTAAGATTTACTTGTTTGAAAACAAATTTTTTTGCAAAATGGTTGGGGAAAATTGGTTATAAAAACTCGATTAGTAGATTATTCAATTCAGTGCAAATTGAGTAAAGAATTTATGTCACGTATGTCGCACCTATGTGATGTTTATATAAAGGATAGATACATTTAATAGGATTTATTTTTATTCGTGCGAGAGGAGTAAATGCGGTTTACGCATTTAAATTGTGTAGCTCATTTTATAAATTTGATCCCCGAAGGGGAGGCCTGCAATGGAAAAAAATGCGGTGTCTATTTGGAAAGTAACTTTGAGATTTATATTCCCTTGGCTTAAATTTATCCCCTTACAAGGTATTCATGCCAGTTAATGAACACAGATGTTTATAAGAATAAAACAAAATAAAACGAAAAAATCATAAAGAAAAATGACAACAAAATGACAAAAGTAGAAGTATAATATTTATTTTTATTTAAGTTATTTTTCTCCTTTTCCTGTTAGGTTATGTCACATTCCGTCATATTACGTAAAATATTTTCCTCTCCTGGTTGGACTACAAAGCAATCAACTTTTTTTTCAATACTCTTAAATTTTGTTCCAAATATGGTTAATTATATTTTCTGATCTTGTACATATTATTATTATTATTATTAGAATTTTCCCAGAATTTTTCACGAAACAATTTTCAATTCATTAGTAAGTAATAAATAATTAATTCATTATTATTACTCCTTTCCGGAAATTTTATATATAAATTTGTATACTTCGAGAATGTAATAATTAGAGGTATGCAAATTTAAAAAATTCGATTGTCTCTAAAATACACGGAAAAAAAAGTTCACGAATCTCTCGTGAACTAGTATATCACTTTTGGATGGGACACAAAATTTCAAAATTTTCATTCACTTTTGATTAGAAATGGCGAACGTCAACGAAAAACTGAAACAAAGTTAATGAATTTTTGATGAACTGTTAATGAAGAGTAGTTCGTCAAAAGTAGAGGTACAAGTTCACGAAAAAATCGTGAACTCGCGAGTGTCAGTAGTATGCGCAGTTCGTAATGCGCATCAAATATGGCTGATCAAGCATTCATCATTCAGTCGGTGTCATCGGTGTTTACATTCGGGAAAATTCTTTGATGAAAGTTATTATTTAGAATCAGTGTTTTTTATTACTTAGTGAATATTTTTGTTTGCTAATTTCCTTTGTGAAACAAATAATTCATAAAATGAATTAAAAGTTACGATAAGATACTTTTTCTACTTTGCACGGTCCTGAGTTTTACAGCAGACAAAGCTAATCGTTTCGTTTGTCGAAGGACAGTGTATCTAGATTTAGCCGTGGCGGTTAGTTGTTAGAAATATTATGTTATAGGGTATAGGTACTAGGTTCGAATCCCGTGAAGCGAATTGCGAATTTTAATGGCGATAAAATTGTGTATTCTGTGTAGTTGGATGCGTAATAGGCGTCAAGTTATCAAATAAAGTGAAATACTTTAAAAAAGTAGTGTCTGGAAATTATTTTTTCTTGTTTTTAGCATTTTTTAAAAGTACACGAATTTTTCGTTAACTTTGACGAAAAGTTCGGAAACAGTACTATATGTTTCTAGTGAAGGAGTTGATGAAATTTTGACGAACTATGTTTGTTGATTTTCAAGAATTTTGTGTCCCATCCAAAAGTGATATACTATAGTTCACGAGAGATTCGTGAACTTTTTTTTCCGTGTATAAATTATTATTCGTTACACGCGCTCAGAAGAAAGGTATACCTAATTGTTTTTGTGTTTTTTCTACCTTAGTTAAACGTTCCCAATGGGAAATAGCCATTAGTCTACCATTGGTGCATTAATGGCCCAATATTGGGAGCCATTGGTTTTCTCTAGGTTTATTATTGGCACCCAATAATGGACCACTAATGGTAAAATCTTGGGATGTTCAAGCCGATGCCAATAATTGGCAACCATTATTGGCACATTATTGGCTGCCATTAAAAAACCAATAATAACAAAAAATTTTTTTATTAAATTTTATTAAATAATAAATTTATTTATTTAATAATATTATTTCATTTATTATTATTGTTATTATTATTATTTATTATTAAAAATATTAATTTTTTTAATTAATTATTTTATAGAAATGGTTATTATTTTCTATCACATTGAAATGTGAATAACCCTTTTGTTCAGAGTCTTAAAATTATTTACCTCACATCCATCAGTGCAAAAATAGGAGAGGACGGGCAGAATAAAATTCCACAAATATTCGTGAGAATGCTGCCTCCTTATATACTTTTCAAGTTTCATGTTAGTTGCGAGAGAGTTTGAAACAACACCTCCTACGGAGCGTTGAGCGAACTACATACAATTACTTACCGACGCTGCAGAAATTATCATGTAGTAAGTAGTTCGCTCAACGCCCCATAGGAGGTGTTGCTTAAAACTCTCTCGCAATTAACACACTGAGAGAAGTCCAGGGCGTAATAGTTACCGCTAGACGTCGCTATAAGCTACTGTTCTTGTTGCGTTTGAGATGTTTCGAATCTAGGGCTCAGACGCCCCGAGTCTGTCAAACATTGTTCCCGCATGTGAGAGAACAACTCGTGACCGAAACTAAAAGTTGTAAGTAATCCCGCTTCGGGACGTTCCACGTTTTTTATCGGGGCTTGAGACGTCCCGATCGAGGGTTCACATAAGAACATTCAAAATTATCACTCAAGCCTCGCACGGGACGTATTAGTTCCCAGACTTCTCTCAGTGCATGAAACTTGAAAAGTATATAAGGAGGCAGCATTCTCACGAATATTTGTGGAATTTTATTCTGCCCGTCCTCTCCTATTTTTGCATTGATGGATGTGAGGTAAATAATTTTTAGACTCTGAACGAAAGGGTTATTCACATTGCGATGTGATAGAAAATATTAACCATTTCTATAAAATAATTAATTAAAAAAATTAATATTTTTAATAATAAATAATAATAATAAATAAAATAATTATTAAATAAATAAATTTATAATTTAATAAAAGTTAATAAAAATTTTTTTTTATTAATGGTTTTTAATGGCTTAATGGTTTTTTTAATATTGGCCCAATAATGGGCCAATAATGGTTGCCAATTATTGGCATCGGCGTGGACATCCCACGATTTTACCATTAGTGGTCCATTATTGGGTGCCAATAATGGGACAATAATGGAATGGTGGCTCCCATTATTGGGCCATTAATGCGCCAATGGCTTTTTTCCCATTGGGTTTCTATTTAAATGTTAAACATATTTAACTGTTTAAAACAGTTTTTATTAATTATGTTAGTTTTAATAAATACTTAAACCTCAGTGGTATTTGTTCAAATTCAACCCCCTTTCTGTATATATTTGGATTCAAAAAATTACAAACATAACCTAAAATTTTCTGCCTTCGGAGCGCTGCACATTTTTATGAAACTTTATCTAGCGAATCATGCTGCCATTTTTTGTTTTTTGCATTAATATATATATATATATATATATATGTTAGGCTCAAAAGCCGAAAACGGCCAATGGCCGGAAAAAACAGCCAAACCTAGTTTTGGCAAGTGCAGTTTTGCCAAAACTAGGTTTGGACGTTTCACTTCGGCCATTGGCCGTTTTAAATTGACAAAACTAGTTTTGGCAAATCGAAATTTGCCAAAACTAGTTTTGGCAATTTAAATTTGGCCATTGGACGTTTCCAATTGCCAAAACTAGTTTTGGCAATTTGACTTTTGCCAAAACTAGTTTTGTCAATTTGACATTTGACAAAACTAAGTGAGGCATTTCAAATTGTGAGAAAGACCGCTTCGTTATACAATAGGAATATATTTATTTAAAAATGTGTCATTGATTAATACTATTTACAATAAGATGAAATTTCTCTAACAAAAATCCATTGATATTTTGCACATAAAAGTTAATTAAAAAAACTTTTTTAACACTTATTTATTTTTACACAGACTAATTTACCTTTACACAGGCTAATTTACCTTGTTGACGATTTCTTATTTCATACACACAATCATTCAATACAGAAACAATATGTGACCTGGTCTATGAAAAGGGACCTTACGTGCGAAAACAAGTTTTCGAGAAAACAGCAGTTAAAGTTTAACTTAGAAAAACCCTTGTAACTTTTTTAAATATTAATATTTTTCTATCAAGTTAGGCTTATTTTCTTTACCGTGGATCACATATAGTATCAAAATAAAAAACATACAAGTAATGACAAACATTTTTTAATAATTGTTTATATAAATTAATAACAAACTCCCCAAACATAGAAAAAATAATCTAAGTTTTCAAAATAGCAAACAGTAAGTACATGCTAATAATGATAGGATAACATAAAATAAAATTGCAAGAGAACCCCTTAAAATGAAATTACTTTTTTCATCGTGCAGATGTTGCAAATCAGTTTCTCTAAGTTGTAATTTTCAAATGAATTAATTTCGAGAAGAGATCAATGTAAATCAAAAGCCTGGTGGATATATGTTAACCAAGCTTTTCACATCAATAACGTTGTCTCGACAAAACCTCGGTAAATGAATTTCTTTTAGGAACTCCCAAAGCGGAATCTTGTTTACGAGCTTGAAAATGTTAAAACTAGATTTTCCCGAAAGGCTGTTCTTGGTTCTTCGAAGAGTTTTCGTTGTGTAGATCTAAAAGAAATTCGTTAACAATTTTAACCTTACGAGTAATTACGAGGGAAAAAAATCTCCGGCTTATTTTAAATTCGATTTCTACAAATTTGTTCGAATTACTCTTGTCGATATTTATTTCTATAGATATTAGATCCTTAATTACAGTTCAGTCAAGATGTATATTATCAATTTGTGTATGCGCTTTTTTTTTATTATTGCATAGCAACGACAAGTACCGAAGTCATTTATTTATTAAAACTGTCAAGTCAAAATTTTAGTGTTTTGCAAATCTTTTATTTATCTCCACTCTTTCGTTAATTTAATTAGTTAATAAATTTTAGTGTTTTTTAATTCTTTCATTTATCTCAACTGTTTTGTGTATTTGTAAATATAAAAATATATCTATATAAATTTATATATGCTTTATTGACATCAAAATCATCGATTCAATATACTGCCGTTTTAGAAGCTTTGCGTTCAGCAGCTGATGATTATAGAATTGAAAATTGTAAACCTCGGAAAATTATAACTGACTTTGAGCTTGCAATATTAAATTCAAGTTTAAATGTTTTTCCCGACAATAGCCGGAACCTTCCAAGTTTATAAAGATGAACATCGAATTATGGATTACTTACGAGCAGCCGCGTGCAACATTACATTATAAAAGTTTTAAGTCCTCTGGTTCGTGAACAATACTCTTCGGGAAATTCACCTTCGGGAAAATATGTCATTCGGGAACTAGGTTATTCGGGAACTTTGCTGTTCGGGAAATTGGTTTCGGGAAAATGGTCAGATACCCGTTAAAGCGCTTGGACAGACCTTTTGCGTATAACTTTGGCCTGTCGGAAGGCCAAGTAAAAAGACGCCTGCAACCTGCTGCGCTAGGAAGCCGAAACTTTCCGAGTCGAAATTTAAGACACCTTTCCTTCTAAAATGTAGAGTTTATTTAGGTTTTAGCAGTCGTAACGTAGGGTCTAATTCCAATGCAATTAGTTAAAATTAGACACTACCTTGACTCCGAAAACTGGCGGAGTTTCCCAATCATCCATTTGAAGAAGTAAAGCAGTGTCTAGTTCGAACTTGGTATGTCCTACTTTTATACTCCTAGACCCTACAACTTTAAAGAGAAAAATTTGAAGATTTACTCAGACTAAATTAAAGCACTTGGGATCACTGAGAAAACTGGAGTATTGGACTAAACATCTGGAGGGACAAATCGTTGATATTTGAGAGTTAGCTATTGGATAACAATTTAAATGTTCAAATTCACCATTGACAGATATTCGTGCCATTTCTCTTGGAGGGAAAATGAGTTTATAACAGAGGGACAAATTAACCATCTTGAGAAATCCCTTCCTTATCCGGCGCGAAATGAATAAATATGGCAACCTAACCCCTAAATTAAATACATAAAATGTCAGAAAAATAATTTCGCGCGCATCAGATCGTACACATTTTCTGCGCAACTTTTAACCCTCAGATATAATGGGAGAGAATATACAAGTAGATTTCCATTATCAACTCAAAATTTATTTTAGAAGGACTATTTAACTCTCTTCATAAGCAAAGGAAACATACACTTTTTGAACCTCTGAATTTGACTCTCCAGTTTTCTCAGTGATGATTAAGGTAATTTGTAGTATCTTTTTCGCTTGTAGTGATGCAATTAATTTATTAAAAAACTAGCGTCATTGTCCTCGCTCGCTAATGCTCGCTAGGATTTTTAGTTGACCTTTATAATTTACATTTAATTTATACTTTATTAAATATTTTATTTTTAATTACAATTAATTAAATTGATTCAATTAATTTTAAATTATTGTTATTATTATGAAATATTACAATGTAAAACAAACATTAATTTAATTTTTATAATTCTTAAATTTTAAAATTTTTATTAGTTTAAATGTTTTTTGTTGCGCATTTAAAAAAATCTTTTTTATCAGAAAAAAGTATTAAAATACATTTTCTTCGTTTGCAGACAAGTGGAAATATTTTGATTTTCTTAAAATAAAAATAGATTTTTTATATGGGAGAAAAATAACTAAATTTTCTATTGTTTAAATAATGTTAATTTTTTTATGGCAAAATTAAACATTTTCAAATAATTATTTTCTATAAACCCTCGTTCGGTTGTATTTCAACTTATTTGTTTTTATATATTTGATTTAGGTAAATATTTACTTGATATAAATATTTTAATTTGTAGTATCAAATAAATAGTTATTTGTAGCAAATTCGAATTACTTAAGTCAAATGAATGGAATAATTGGATCTACTAAATATTGCTTTAAATCAATTAGGAAAATTACTTGATTCAGTAATGCATGGATTTTAATTCAAATAAATGTTTATTTGCATCAATAAAATAGTTTTTTTAAAATAACTAAATATTTATTTATATCAAATATGCAATTATTTTTCATAATTAATTATTTTAATTTAGACTAATATCCCTTTAATTGCGTCAAATAATTATTTATGTAGTCCTAATACCAAATTTATAATAAATAAATGAATGTTCTTCCATTTGCATACGTAAAAGTATTAGCACACTAAAAAAAATTATTTCATTCAAATAATTTTTTTATCTATATATTTATTTGATTCAATTAACTTGAATTATGCGAATATACGAAATTTTTTTCTTAGAAAATGCAGGTTGGCAATCTTAGACCAAAAGAATTTAAAAAATTTGAAACAATCTTATAAACTCCTTCGTTGTTTGGAAAAATAATCATATGATTGGCCCAAAATGTTCAGCAAAATCTGGTAGATGAATTTTTATGAAACTTATAAGGGTTTTTGGGGTCGCTGAATTCAAATATGACGTCAAAAAAAATTCAAAATCGTGGATCCAATATGTCGGACAAAATTTTTAAATTTTGAACAGATGTTATAAACAAAAAAAAGCAAAGAACAGAAAGTGTAATGTAAAACCTTTGCAGCCTCCACGCGGCACATTCTGGGGTCATGATTCATTTCATCAGCTAGTGCAAAGGATATAGAATAGAGTACAAAATTTGATAAAAATCGGGATAAATTAAAAATATTACGTCCCCCCTTTTGAATTCATTATTTTTTATTTTGAAAGACAAATTTAAATTCAGCGACCCAAAATACCCCTAGATACTGAAATTGATAAAAATCCAAATGAATTTTAAAAACTATGTCCACTATTTTGAATTTTTAAAAATGCTTGAATTTAGCGACTTAAAAAACCCCTAGATACTGAAATTAATAAAAATCCAAATGAATTTCAAAAATTATGTCCGCCATTTTGAATTTTTTAAAATAAAGGTCAAATTCGAATTCACCGACTCCAAAAACCCTTATACACTAAATGTGACTTAAATTAAAAATAAATTTTCATAAATTTTACTTGTTTTTAAATTGTTATATTATTTAAAAATAATAAATAATCATTTATTTATTACTTAATCTAAGATAATTGCAATCTATAGTGTGTTAATAATTATATAAAAGAATTTATTTTATAATTTACATAAGAAATTGTATTTATTTTGCGCTAAGAAGTTCACGACCCAACGGTCGTTAACAGGCAACGGGTTAACAGAAAAATAATTTTTAAAATTCAAACATATTTTTTTTACTAAATTCTCTTGAAAAATCTACATCATATCATGTTTTATATTTTTCGTAGGATAGTTTTTTGTACCAAAAAATTATTTCAAATTGAATTTTTTGTGTATAACTTTGCCGATCTGCAATTTCTAAGAAAAAATTACACGTTAATGTCTACAAGTAATTCTCATTCTGTAGAAAATAACCTTAAATGTACACTGAGAGAAATGGATAGTCAGATTTTGATGTTAAAAAGATGATGTTACACGATACTATCATTATGCTACTCCCAACCATCACACATCCTAAAAAAAATATAGTTATGCTACCCCGTACTACCAAGATGTTACTCCTGATGATATTGATGGTAACGGTGACTATCTAGATAGCTGTCTGTATACGTAGCATTAAAGATGGTCACCCTAACCACAATTATGTTACCCACTACTATAAATTTCTCTCCGTGTAAGCCTAAGATCATTAAAAAGTGTTCATTTTTTTAGAAGTTATTTAAATTTTTGTAAAACATTTAAAATAATGATTTTTTAAAAATATCTAACACAGAAATAGAATTGTTAAATCTCAATACTCAATAATCTAATTCTTTTCACAATTCAACCCTTGCGAAATCGTTTTACCAAATGTCTCCCCACGTGGGTATACATTTGGGAGACATTTGGTAAATTGCTTTATAATTCTGTTAAAAGACAGAATTTGATGAAAAAAACGATTGGAAATTGAAAAGGAACATTTGGAGAATGAAATTATGCAAATATTTTTATAAAGAAAGCTTTGAATAATTAATAATTAACTGAAATGTGCAAAAATGTCATTGTGATTTTATAGCAAGGTTATTTTTCATAATTACTTATGAAAACGGTGTAAATAAAGGAAAAAATAGTGTATATTGTTAAAAGAACGTAAAAATATTAATTACATCTATTAATAAGACTAATTAAACAATAAAACTTGTAATTTAATTAAATGCAAATGGTAAAGTGATATTAAAGTAATATCTACTTTACCAACAACTTATTCTATTTCAGCATTAGAAAGACACTAGAAACAAAAAATTATATTTATTTATATTTATTATATTATATTTTTTAAAAATGATAAATATTCTTAGAATTTTTCTCAATGGAGCAACGAATAAAAACATTGCGCTTTTTGTAAATAGGAGGAGGAAATATTTAATTTTTAAAAAATAAAACATAATCCCAACCACCCAAAAAAAATTGATGCTTTTAGACGAATAAAAATAATAAACAAACTCCTCCTATTTTCAAAATCAATTTTTCTATTTGTTGGTTAAGTTAAACAAAATGGAGAAAATACTTAATATTATATGAAAAATAAAACATATAACCTCAACCCCCAAAGAAAAAATGGTTGCTTCACACCAATCAAAATAATAAACAAACTCCTCCTATTTTCAAAATCAATTTTTCTATTTGTTGGTTAAGTTAAACAAAATGGACAAAATACTTAATATTATATGAAAAATAAAATATATAACCTCAACCCCCAAAGAAAAAATGGTTGCTTTAGACCAATCAAAATAATAAACAAACTCCTCCTATTTTCAAAATCAATTTTTCTATTTGTTGATTAAGTTATACAAAATGAAGAAAAGAATAATATTTTTAAAATAAAACATATAATCCTAACCCCCTAAGAAAAAATGGATGTTTTAGACCAATCAAAATAATAATCAAACTCCTCCTACATAAAGAAAGAAAATTTTCTATTTGTCGCTTTAGTTAAACAAAATATGAAGCGAATATATTAAATTTAAGCTCAACCCTTTACAAAAAATATACTTCTAGCTAATAAAAATAAGATTCAAACTCCTCCTTCTTAAAGAAAACAAATTTTTTATTGATTGGTTCAACAATACAAAAAGGGAGTGAATATTTAATTTTTAAAAAGTTACATTTAGTCTTAACCCATTAAGAAAAAAAAACTTCTGGCCAATAAAAATAAACTCCTCCTATTTTCAAAATGCAATGTTTTATTTATTGGTTGAGTTAAACAAAATGGAGAATCTAATTAATATTTAAAAAATAAAACATATAAACCTAACCCCCTAAAAAAAAATAGATGATTTAAACCAATCAAAATAACAACCAAACTCCTCCTATTTTCAAAATCAATTTTTCTATTTTTTGATTTAGTTAAACGCAAAATGCAGAAAAAATTAATATTTAAAAAATAAAACATATTTTTCCAACCCCCAAAAGAAAAAATGGATGTTTTAAACCAATTAAATTAAAACTTAAACTCCTCCTTCTGAATGAAAGATATTTTTCCTTCGTGTGCTCAAATAGAACAAAATGGAGAAAATATTAAACTTTAAAAAAATATGAAATTTAACCACAACCCTTTCCGAAAAAATAGGAGGAGATTCAATCTATTTTTGTATAGTTCATAGTAAACTTTAATTTTAAGTAGGAGGAGTTTGAATCTTATTTTTATTAGCTAGAAGTATATTTTTTGTAAAGGGTTGAGCTTAAATTTAATATATTCGCTTCATATTTTGTTTAACTAAAGCGACAAATAGAAAATTTTCTTTCTTTATGTAGGAGGAGTTTGATTATTATTTTGATTGGTCTAAAACATCCATTTTTTCTTAGGGGGTTGGGATTATATGTTTTATTTTAAAAATATTATTCTTTTCTTCATTTTGTATAACTTAATCAACAAATAGAAAAATTGATTTTGAAAATAGGAGGAGTTTGTTTATTATTTTGATTGGTCTAAAGCAACCATTTTTTCTTTGGGGGTTGAGGTTATATATTTTATTTTTCATATAATATTAAGTATTTTGTCCATTTTGTTTAACTTAACCAACAAATAGAAAAATTGATTTTGAAAATAGGAGGAGTTTGTTTATTATTTTGATTGGTGTGAAGCAACCATTTTTTCTTTGGGGGTTGAGGTTATATGTTTTATTTTTCATATAATATTAAGTATTTTCTCCATTTTGTTTAACTTAACCAACAAATAGAAAAATTGATTTTGAAAATAGGAGGAGTTTGTTTATTATTTTTATTCGTCTACCCAAGTAGAAATGTAATACTGGCATAGTACTGATCTTGTACTGACTGCCAGTATTGCAGTACTGACTCCAGTACTAAGTCAGTACTGGGAAAACCCTGGCTGGTAACGCTGTCCAGTACTGATTTTTACCGGCAGTCAGTATAAGCTCCTTATATAATTATTAAAGCATGGGGAGTAATTTATTGAATACTAATAATTATTATTAGTATTAATTATTATTAATTAATTATTAGAATTCCTTTTATTAAAATAAGTTTAAAAAAAATATTTTTCTTATTTTTTCATTATTTATTTAAATCTTATTTATTTAAATGAATGACTAAATTATTATTATTACTGCTTATTAATTATTTAAACTTATACTTTATGTAACACTGTTAAGAATTATACACAAAACACTTAAAACTAAGACGGAAAAATATCGCACGCACGGGGGACCGAACCCTAGACCTCGAGGACGCAAGTCGAATACACATACCGCATAGCCACGCAAGCTCGGGAGTTATCTCGCATAAACTTCCTTTTGAATTGTGGGGCCGATATATACAGTGCTTTAATAATAAATCCACTGCATATTATATTTATTTCAAGAAAAATTATTATACATATATCTTTATATACATTTTATCAAGTCATTATGTAGTAATTAATAGATACATCATAATAATATGGTAAAAATTATTAATATAATTATTTATTTATTATTTATAATCTAATTATTTATTAAAATAATAATAATAAAAAAAAAATTTATTTAAGAAAAATTTTTGTTAAATAAATAAATAAAAATATATATACAGCTTTAAAAAATAAAATTTTTTTTATTATTAATAATACGTAATAATTCTAAAAATAATTAATTAATAATAATTTATTATTATATTATTAAAATATATCTATTAGTTAATAATAAATTAATAAAATGTTTGATATTATTGTTGATGAATAATGTTTTTACATGCAAATATTTTAATTGTTAATAAATCAAACGATGTTTAATGTTTAATTACATTATAACAAATTTTGATTGTTTTTTTAACTCCTTCGCAGTACTGATTTAGTGTTAAGCCAGTTTTCTGCCAGTACTGATTTTAGAACTTTTCTAACTCCGACATAGTACTGATTCGGTTTTGGAGTCAGTATACTCCCAGTACTGATCGGGTTCCGAAAGTCAGTACCGACGGTCAGTACTGAGTCAGTACCATGTCGGTGTTTAACTCCGTCCTAACTCCGGACATTTCTACTTGGGTAAAAGCATCAATTTTTTTTGGGGGGTTGGGATTATGTTTTATTTTTTAAAAATTAAATATTTCCTCCTCCTATTTACAAAAAGCGCAATGTTTTTATTCGTTGCTCCATTGAGAAAAATTCTAAGAATATTTATCATTTTTAAAAAATATAATGTTTATTTTAACTTTTAAAGAGAAAAAGGATAGAGACTTTTGGCCAATAAAAATAATACATATTTAAATTCCTCCTTTTTCCTAAATGCAATTTTTCTATTCGGAACATGCCCTGGAAAAAAGGTGAGAATATTTAATTTTTAGAAAATATTGATGGTGACTATAATTAAAAAATTTAAACGGTAATTATTTTACAATTAGAAATAATAACCGTAAGTTACTTTAATATAAAAGTAGCATTTCTCTGCCATCATTAAAAAAAGAACACCCTGTAGAATATTGCGTCAAACCAAACGCCGCGCGGGGATATCTGCCGTTAGGGACTTTTGATTGTTTCTAGTGTCTTTCTAATGCTGAAATAGAATAAGTTGTTGGTAAAGTAGATATTACTTTAATATCACTTTACCATTTGCATTTAATTAAATTACAAGTTTTATTGTTTAATTAGTCTTATTAATAGATGTAATTAATATTTTTACGTTCTTTTAACAATATACACTATTTTTTCCTTTATTTACACCGTTTTCATAAGTAATTATGAAAAATAACCTTGCTATAAAATCACAATGACATTTTTGCACATTTCAGTTAATTATTAATTATTCAAAGCTTTCTTTATAAAAATATTTGCATAATTTTATTCTCCAAATGTTCCTTTTCAATTTCCAATCGTTTTTTTCATCAAATTCTGTCTTTTAACAGAATTATAAAGCAATTTACCAAATGTCTCCCAAATGTATCCCAAATGTATACCCACGTGGGGAGACATTTGGTAAAACGATTTCGCAAGGGTAACACTTTTTATTTTGGAAATTTCATATTTTGGACATTTTGGGCTTTGGAAATTTTGTATTGTAGAAAAATAATTTTTAGATCGTTTGATTTTTGAACTGTTTTCTTAGAACTTTCCGATTGGAATTCCGTTTTAGAACTTTTGTACCCTAATCATTTTATGTTTTACATTTTTCACAAAGTTCGAACTAGACCCTTCCAAAAGGAAGATTGAGAAACTACCGCCAGTTTTCTAATTTTAACTAATTACATTGGAATCAGACCATACGTTACGACTGCTAAAACCTAAATAAACCCTACACTTTAGGAAAAAAGAAGGGCTTAAATTTCTTGGATGCTCTATCATTAATTAATTTTGATTTAGTTCATTTGATCTATTCGAAGTTTTGACAATTTCAATACCAATCTTGAGAAATCCCTTCTTTATCCTTGCGCGGAATGATTTACTTTCGTATACATTTTTATATTTAGACTACAGGAAAAATGGAATGAAAGTGATTAGAGTTCAGTACGGATACGGAACCCTCGGTTTTAGTACGAGTTCATCTTGCACTTGCCCGGTTTTTGTTGTTGAATAGATGATCATCTATTCAGATATCATCTATTCAACAACAAAAACCGGGCAAGTGCAAGATGAACTCGTACTAAAACCGAGGGTTCCGTACCCGTACTGAACTCTACACACTAAAAAAAGTTTTACTTTCAGCCTGTTTTGGAGGCTGAATTGAAGGTGTAAACGGAATCAGCTCCATTAAACAAGGACAGGCTTATGTGAAATACATGGTCTGAATTTAAGGTGTAAACGGAGTCAGACTTTTTTTCCTGTGTAATCACTTTCATTCCATTTTTCCTGTAGTCTAAATATAAAAATGTATACGAAAGTAAATCTGCAGTCCACTAAGTCACGGATTGTACCCGTCTGGGAGAAATACACACATTTTTTGACTAAATTTTCAAAAATTTCAATTTTATTGATGAGAACATTATAAAGATCATTTTTACTTATATTTGCTTTATTTTTCCTCACGGAGAAAAATAAATAGTAATAATTATACTATTTTCGATGAAAAATTACTACTTTTAAGTAGTAATTTTGAAACTGCTCGAAAAATAGTAACTTTTGCTTCGTATTCAAACGATTTTTACTTTTTTGAAAAAGTATAATTTACTTCAAGGAATCTAAATTTTATTAAAAGCCGAGTAATATTTAAAATGTCCCGAGCAATTAATACTCTGAGCGAAGCAACTTTTATTACGAATCAGAGCAATTATTACTATTTCGGTAAAGATTTTTACTCCTAAAAGTAGTAATCCGTACCCACACAATGACGCACGCGCCTCACACCGACGGGCGAAACGAATGCCGGCGCGCCTGCGCGTCTGTCCACGCCGTGACGAAAAAAAATGCTGGTGTAGAGAGCTATATTGTCTCGTTTTATTTTAATAAATTAAAATAAAATAATCAGTGCGTTCAAAAAATATTTTTTCAAGTAATTAACACTCTGCATGTGTATTATTATTCATTATTCATAAGTTTTACTTTTTTTCACATTCTTACTTACAATTAACAACTTAACATATCGGAAAATCTTAACATCTATACAGTTTCGAACCCTACCTAACTTATATCTAACGCAACCTAAAATCGCACGCATTTATACTAAGCCTCTCGGCTACGCAATCGCTATGGAGAAAATTTCATGTTACCCGTATATATCTCTTTTCGATAAAGAGAATCATAAATTATATTTATTTAGATAAGTTACTGAATTAAAATATAAACATTTATAATAATAATAATAATAAACAGTATTATTAATTTAAAATTAGGTAGGGTAGAGTGGGGTAAAAAAGCCACATTTTTACTTTTGATGCTGTAAAATCTGTATTTAAAATTTTTTCTCCTATTTCCAATTGTTATTGAAAGTTTAGTTATTAAGCTTGAAAATTCTTGACGGAAATATTTTTTATCTCATGAAAGGACTAAGTTATAAGAGTTTTACGAAAGCACTGTAAGTGGCTTTTTTGCACCACCTGGTGGGGTGAAAAAGCCACCTTACGATTTTAGCAAAACATGTTATCAATTTAGGTATTTTTATAGTTTTCCTTTATTTATAAGACAAATAGTCTTATTTGAAAAATATTTTAATAATTATGAAAGAGTTTTTATCAAGCAAAATTGATAATTATATTAAGTTTACCTGTTTTCGATTTGCACTGACAATTTTTCGTACCTTTTTTAGAAGTTCTCTTTAAGTTTCACCACAGATAACATATTTCGTTGCAACCGTTTATTCATTGCTTATTTTTTTAATGCACTTTGAACTACTTTTTCGTCGTGTTTAATTAATTTTATTAAATAAACACGAGAAATTTTGTAAAATTAGAAGGTTAGTTTAAATAGAAAACAAGTGAATTTCACAAAATATTCAATGGATTTTTTGCCCTGGCTTTTTTACACCCAAGACCAGTTATTAAAAAAAGCAAAAATAAATTGTTAATTCAGTTCAATTTCCAAAAATTAACATTGTATACGTTTTCGGTATACTTTTCTCCTTATGTACAAACATTTACTTTTATTATTCGTTCACTTAATCAAATTGTAATATGTTTGAAAAGTTCACCAAAATGTTTTCAAAAAAGCAACAAAAAATTAAAATTACAATAAAAACAATATTAATCTAGGTACAACATTCAAACTAGATTCAAAAGTTGCGTATTACCTAATAGTATTTATATTCTAAACAGCTGATAAATCGGCTTAATAGTTTTCAAATAAAACTCAAATGGCTTTTTTACATCATGGCTTTTTCACCCCACTCTACCCTACTTATTTTAATTATTAAACTATTAGATTATAATGTTAATGATTTTATTTATTTATATATTTTTATTAATTAATTAGTAATTCATTAAAAATTAATTAACTAATTTTAAAGTGATTATACATGAATTGCATACTTTGGAAATTGATAAATAATTAAAATGCATATAGCAATTAATGATCGCACCACTGATATAAACAAAATTGTCCAAAAAACTGAACCGTGCTACACGTGCTTCTTGTAACCTAGAAATGTTGGATCACTTTGACGTCAGGTTACGGTCGCTGCGCATGACAGTAGTGACGTGATCACACACATAGGTGTGTAACAGTAGTGGTATGGATTACTACTTTTACGAGTAAAAAGTTTGTTCTGCAATAGTAAAAGTTGCTTCTTGCAGAAGCAATCTTTATTTTCCGCAGTATTAATTATTAGAATTTCTACAAGTAATATTCTCAACATATCGAATGTAAAAAGTAATACAAAATTTAATAAAATTTACAATGACGATGTAAAAATTAAAATTCTTAAAGCAATTTTTAAACGTGACTACTGTAATAATTACTATTAGTAATTTTTACTACCAGAAATAGTAATTTTTACTTCATGCGAAGTACATTTTACTATGAATAGTAATTTTTAATATAAAAGTAGAATTATTACTATTCCATAGGAACTTTTACTTGAAACTCAGCACCATTTTTCTCCGTGCTGAAATCTACATATGAAAATAAATAAATAATGCAGTCCACTAATGACCGCCAAGGGGGTAAAATCTTTTTTTACTAAATCGTAAAAAATTTCTCGTTTTTTGCGGAAAAATTTAAAGATCAAATCCAATGCTTTTCGCCGCATATTTTCTGTAATCTACACATGAAAATAAATAAAAATGCCCAACGCCAATCCACTAGATTAAGAATTGTGAGAACTAGCATAGGTAAAATTATTATCAAAATTTAAAAAGAGATTTTAGTTTTTCGCTGAAAACACCATAAAGATCAATTCTAATCATTTCTGCTTGAAATGATGGTTTTGAACATCTGAATTTGAACCTCCAGTATTCTCAAAGTATTAAGTAACTTTTATTATGTAGGAAATAATATTTAAACTGACTGGAACTTCTGCGCATTTCTAGCAACTTTTACTATTTTCGGGATAAATTTAAATATGTTCGAAGTACATTTTACTAATTTTTACATAAATATACTTCGAAAGTAGCAACTTTTATTCCGATAATAGTAAAAGTTGACTGAAATGCGCAGAAGTTCTTGATAATTTTGGTTTCACTACGAAAGTAGTAAAAGTTACTTTATTCGTTTTTTCCGTGTAGCAAATGCTTTTTGAATATTTTCACTTCAAACTTTGCTTCTACCACAAGCAGTACGAGATCATTTTGAATATTGAAAATGATCTCTTTTAAAAGTCACATCTTTCCTGCGCTCGTAAAACAAATTTACTGTCTCAGTCCGAGAGAATTTTTGGTCCAGGAACCGATAATTATTCGTCGGATATGATATTTATTGGAGTATGATATATGTGTTTTACAGCTAATCTCTTTTTTACCCCGTCTACAAAACACTCGCGAGTATAATAAGTGGCTAATAAATCTAGATTGCGAATATGCGCAGAAACATGCAGATACTGCTTTGCCAGTGACTGTGTAAGGACGCACACGAGTAGAGAGAGAGCGAAGGGTAATATCGAAAATCCCCTCTGTTTACGCAGCGCGCGTGACCGTATTGAGGAGATATACGTTTCAAGCATAGTTCACTCACCCCTTCCACTGCCCGTTTCACCCCACAGGACTTGTCTTGATGTTTACCCAAAAACCCGGCTGCAGCCTTGGGCAAGGGTCGCTCCTCAAACACTGGCCTTGCTTTCAAGCATCAGATGGTAAAAATGTCCGTAACACACGTGCCCCGGAATTGGGTTCTTTGATTGAAAATGACGGATTTTCAAGGTTATTTCATGTAAACAATGTCCGTCATTTTTGTTTCGACACGGGTTTACTTCTATAATTGAAAAAAGAATGCCAGTTTATAGATTCTCTTATTTTGGAGCATATAAATCCTTGAGGTCAAAATTATCATTTCTTATTATGATATTCTGTTGTTTTGGTATACATTTGACGCAGAATGATTATTCGCTTTAATATTTTAATTACTAATATTATTAACAATGTTAATAATATGCTTTGATAGGCCGACAAAAAAATTTTTTCTTGATTGTACAGGACTTCAAAAATGCCCAAAAAACGTGTTTTTGGCACTTTTAGGTTAGAATATCTCAAAAATCTGACGTGATGGGGCAATTCTAAAGTCAGATTCGGATTCAGAACATCAATAACCTTCGGAAAAGTATTTTTCGGTTCTTGGTTCTGAGATTCGCCAAAATTTTGTTGGCCTGTGATAGTTGATCCAATAATAATATGATTGTTTAGTTGTTCATTTCTATCCAATTCAATTCTCTGTAACCACGTGACCAGAATTTGAATCTCCTTTAATGACCTTTAAAGAATTCAAGTTAATTAAAGGGCATTAACTCCGCAACTAATAATTCCCTTAAACGGCATTAAAGTGAATTCAGATTCTGGTCACGTGACGTGGTTACAGAGAATTGAATTGGATATAAATGAACAACTTAACAATAGAAAAGGAATCCATTAAGATGGCGGACAAAAACGAAATTGTTTTGGAATTTAAGGGCATAAAAGTGCCAATCCACTTTAATTCACCCCTTATTACTGGGTTGTTATTTTTTAAGATAATTCTTAATTTCATGTTTTACTGAGTACACGCTTCGATATAAACAAAAAATGAAAAGAAAAATTATTTTATTTATTTAATATTTTGATGTTTACTTCTGTCATGTATTATTGGTGGAGATGTCCATTAATGACTTTTGTTTAAATTTTTTATGTTAATTTTAGATACTTAAGAAATATTAAGAAAAACAAATTGGATTCAATGCAGAATTTGTAATTTTTGGCTACATGAAAACTGCATTAAATGTAAAAATATAAAACTGGATAAATGTTCGAAATGCGACCAGAAAAAGAGAAAAGTAATGTGAACGATTAAAAATAAAGTTTAAGCTAAAAGCCATAAATTATAAGTATCGGTCATCTCTCCCCCATACATATGTGGCCATCTTTCTCAGACATTCCGGGAAAGATAGCCAAATGCACTTTTTAAAAATTGTAAATTTTAAGATTGTTTTTATGAAAATATTTTATTCTATAGTTTTCGTTATTTTAATGTTAAGAGTTAACAAAATAATTCGTGCCACCAATGTGTATGATCGCTATAGCGGCATATAGAAGGAAAATCACTGTAATAAATAAAATATGAATATCAATGAATATTCTAAAGTTTTTGGGGCTGCTGAATCCGAATCTTTGATCAAAATTAAAAAAATTAAAAATGTCGATCAAACAATTTTTGTTTAGGAATTTGGCTGAAAATGCTCATTCGGGTGGTTTTCAGGTCTCTAAATCCAAATCATTAGTCAAAATTTAAAAATTCAAAATGGCGAACGAAAAAATTTAAAATCAGTAAACTTTGAAGATTTTTGTGCGTCGCGTGCGTCGTTTTGAAGCCGCCATTTTGAATTTTTAAATTTTGACTACACTGCTAAGGGGTTAAATAAATTTTACTTTGGAAAAAGAATCCTTTAAAATATCTCACTCAGATTTGTCAGGACAATTGAGGCTCCGCATCTTAAAAGGGCACTTTTAAGATCCGGAGCCTCAATTAGAGGAAATCGTAGTACTGATTAAGAATATTCTCCATGTTTACAAATAATTTTGACAATAAATTAAATTTCTAATCAATTTTGACATCTATATAAATTTTCGAGAAAAAATGTAATTCTTAGAATACACGATATATCTCAATTTGAAATTGAATAACTCGTGAGGGTAATTGTTTTCTTTTTTTAATATTGAAGTTTCTCTTAAATGAAAATATATATAATGAATGAAAAAGATGACAGGTTTTGATGATTTAAGATGAGGTAGGGAGCCCTTGAAAGGAGTCATAAAAGATCAAATTCCAATTTTTGCCGAAGGCTTTCACTGTAGTGTTTGCTGCTTGAAACGGGATGGTCCTGAAAGTTACAATATATAACATACATAACCCACGGATCTTCGAGCGTTGTATATATGAAGCCACTTGAACTCGATGCTAAGTACAAAGCTTTCTCGTTCACTCGCACACGTTAGCATATTCATTACCCTCCACTTAGTCAAGACTTAAAACTTCGACTTTCCCTAAGGTCAACATAATAGGCGAAAAAATTTTCAATCTACCAATCTTCTGTATGCAATCATTTTTTAATTTTTATTACATGGCTAGGACTGTCTAAAAAGAACGCAACTTTTGCGTCAAGCTGGCCTTGCAAGTTTGCATTTCGCGATTAACGCAAGCTTAATATTTTCCATCTATTGTGAGCTTGCAGTGATGTAGAAAAATGAATTTCCAGCAAGATTGCCGTAAATTAGAGTGAAGCTTTGTATTAAACTTATACAGACGAAAAGCATTTTGTCTAGCTAAAAAATGCTTCTTTGAAAAAAGAATGAATGAAGCTGCTGATCTGGAATAATTTAAATCAAAAAGAAATATAAGTACACATTTAAATAACTGACTCTCTGCTTAGTATAAATTTGTAATTTTCTGCTAATTTACAATAATTATTCACACATCTGTTTTATCGAGTTCATTGAGGTGTGGTGTTGAAATGCAAAGAGAAAATATATAAGCTTACTTTTCATGGTGGATGAAGGAGAAAAAGAAAGAAAAGATAAAAAAAAACTCCAAGGAGGAAAAAAGAAGCAAACAAGAAGTTGTATCTAGTTACCGTACAGACAGGATGTTCGAGCACTTTAAACGTCTTTTATTTTAATTTATTTTCCAGAACCCTTCACGCATTTAGTAAACGCTGCATCGATCTTTTGGCTGTCTAATAATTTACAGTCAAAATGCTACTCACATTCCTTTTTTAATTTTTATTTTTGCATTCTCATTCCTATTTTAAAAATTCAAAATAATATATTTTCAATTTGAATTTGAAAAATACGATAAAAAAATATATATATATATATATATATATGTTACGGTCAATGTCCGGAATCGGGCAATGTCTGACAATGCCCGGGCATTATCGACATTGCCCACAACCACTGGGCATTGTCGACAATAACCATCAATTTCGGTCAATGTCCGAAATAATTTATATTATGAAGTTTTTTCGGGCAATGTCGACAATGCCCGGTCCAGTTTGGGCAATGTCAATAATTAATTTTTTAATTTAATTTAAATTCATTTTAATCGAAATGTACCGACTAGTTATAAATAAAATGTCTCGTAAATTGTAATATTATTTCGTTTACAATAGATTGAGTCTCACATTTTGTAATAATTGCTCTCACGAATAATAATATAAATATAGAGAATAGTTTTTATTTGTTTACAATAATTTGTTTATAATTACCATTATCAATTTTTAAAGCAAATATAACTTTAAATGAAGTTTTATTGTCAAAATATAGTAAAATATTGTGTTTTTATGGAAAAATGTTAGAGTACCAATTTGTAAACGCTTACTCTAATTGTCCCATTTTGTGAAAAGACATGTACCAATTATTGCAGTTTCAAATATTTCAGTCAATTTATTAATTTATTCCAATAATTTAATGTTATAAATTTTAAATCGTTAAATTATTAACTATATGGTTATAAAATGTAATGTTTTGAATTTTTTTAAATAAATTATAAAACTTAGAACTAATAAATAACCCCAATATTAATGCTCTATTAACAAAAAAATATCACTCACGTTGTCACTGGCCATTTTTACCAATGATTTAATACTTTAAAAGTCTGATTTTAATAGTATAATTAATTTAATCCTTAATGTAAACAACATTGCCCAAAAATGAATGGGCAATGTCAACAATGCCCGGGCACTGTCGTCATTGCCCGGGCATTAACACACTTTGCTGAATATTATTGAAAATGTATGGGCATTGTCGACAATGCCCAGTGATTTTGGGCAATGTCGACAATGCCCGGGCATTGTCGACATTGCCCGATTCCGGACATTGACCGTAACATATATATATATATATATATATATATATATATATATGTTACGGTCATTGTTGATTATTGGGCATTGTCGACAATGCCCGGGCAAAGTCGACTATGCCCACAGTCACTGGGCACTGTCGACAATGCCCGGGCAAAGTCGACAATGCCCACGGCTACTGGGCATTGTCGACATTGCCCGGTCAATGTCTAAAAATATTCATATCATTTAACTTTTCGGGCAATGTCGACATTGCCCGGTCCAACTTGGGCAATGTCGAAATTTCTATATAATAGCTTCATACGTCATGATATATACAAAACTAATCACACAATAACGTATACAAAATTTACATTACATTTTTAGTAAAAATGAGTAACGGAATTCTAACTTTAGTCAAACTAAAATCAGTAACTAGTTAAGGAAATTTAATGAAATTTAACTTAAAATTTGGGAATAGTTTCAAAAAGTATAAAGAGTAACTGAAAATTACGAAACTGTAACAAAATTTTCAGTTTTAAACTATTTATTGAATTATGTTTATGAAATTTAATTACTAATAAATGATTGATTAATATTATTTGATTGAATAAATAATTTTGTGTATAAAAAGTAAGAAATAAGTATTATTAATATTATTTATCAGTTATTTTTTGACCAAATTTATTTATAAACCGTAAATAAATAATTTTTAAACATTAGCATTATTATTAAATATTTTTAAGGTTAAATAATTTTTTTTACTGAAAATCTAGTGCAATAGAAAAAATTTTAAGACAAACTTAGAAATAATTATTTAAATAAATAAAACTTCCGTTGCTTGTTTCTGAAGAATCCTACAAAAATTTCTAATAGTGTATGAAAGATGCACCTGCAAGACAGGACAACTGAATCGTCTTTTTTTATTCGTAAATAACATTGCCCAAAAATAAGTGGGCAATGACGACATTGCCCGGGAATTACTGACTATGCCCGGGCACTGTCACATTTTACTAAATTTTGTTAAAAATACCCGGGCAATGTCGACAATGCCCAGTGGCCGTGGGCATTGTCGACATTGCAAATTAATTAATTAATTAATTAATTAATTGTCGTCATTGTCATTATTGCCCAATAATCAACAATGACCGTAACACATATATATATATATATATACATATATATATATATATATATATATATATATATGTTACGGTCATTGTTGATTATTGGGCATTGTCGACAATGCCCACGGCCACTGGGCATTGTCGACATTGCCCGGGTATTTTTAACAAAATTTAGTAAAATGTGACAGTGCCCGGGCATAGTCAGTAATGCCCGGGCAATGTCGTCATTGCCCACTTATTTTTGGGCAATGTTATTTACGAATAAAAAAAGACGATTCAGTTGTCCTGTCTTGCAGGTGCATCTTTCATACACTATTAGAAATTTTTGTAGGATTCTTCAGAAACAAGCAACGGAAGTTTTATTTATTTAAATAATTATTTCTAAGTTTGTCTTAAAATTTTTTCTATTGCACTAGATTTTCAGTAAAAAAAATTATTTAACCTTAAAAATATTTAATAATAATGCTAATGTTTAAAAATTATTTATTTACGGTTTATAAATAAATTTGGTCAAAAAATAACTGATAAATAATATTAATAATACTTATTTCTTACTTTTTATACACAAAATTATTTATTCAATCAAATAATATTAATCAATCATTTATTAGTAATTAAATTTCATAAACATAATTCAATAAATAGTTTAAAACTGAAAATTTTGTTACAGTTTCGTAATTTTCAGTTACTCTTTATACTTTTTGAAACTATTCCCAAATTTTAAGTTAAATTTCATTAAATTTCCTTAACTAGTTACTGATTTTAGTTTGACTAAAGTTAGAATTCCGTTACTCATTTTTACTAAAAATGTAATGTAAATTTTGTATACGTTATTGTGTGATTAGTTTTGTATATATCATGACGTATGAAGCTATTATATAGAAATTTCGACATTGCCCAAGTTGGACCAAGCAATGTCGACATTGCCCGAAAAGTTAAATGATATGAATATTTTTAGACATTGACCGGGCAATGTCGACATTGCCCAGTAGCCGTGGCCATTGTCGACTTTGCCCGGGCATTGTCGACAGTGCCCAGTGACTGTGGGCATAGTCGACTTTGCCCGGGCATTGTCGACAATGCCCAATAAGATATTAATTATTTTAATTTACATAACATTGAATAAAGTACTCTCTAAATATGAATAGGGGAGAGTGGGGCAAAATGAGGTACCTTTTTGAAATTGGCTGTTTACAGAGAACCAAACGAATAAACCGATTCAGCTAAACTTCAAAATTGTTCTTTGTACACTTAGCTTTGAGAAAATTATGATAATAGCGGAGAAAAAAATTTTTGAAAGAACTAATATCGTATTTTCTGAGAAAGTGCTAAAATCCCGTTTTGCCCCACCCGTGGGACAAAATGGGGTGGTATCAAATAGCTATACAAAACATGGAATATTTTTTCAAAATTCATTAAATTCTTGTTGTATGAGATTATAAATACAAACAAAAAGTAGGATTCTTTATTACTATGAAAAAACAAGTAATATTTATTAGAATTTAACAAAAAAACATCGATATTGCAAAATATCGATAGTGAAACATCGATGGTATAAATGTCTCCAAACAAAAATATTGATTCTTCTGCAGGAAACCTTTAAATATACATAATATAATGTTTTTAAATAGTTTTAATGAAACGGCGTAGCTTCCGGCATGCCCCACACTTAGATACCCCATTCTGACCCACACTGCATATTAAAACAAAATGCAATGTTTCTAAGTTATTGTAAACAATTAAACAATCTATTCTATTGGAAATTACTCTTGAATTAGTACTGAAAAAGATCCCACACTTGCCAAATTAAATGCATTATCCTAAAAAGTTTTGTAAGCACTTTAATTTCGATAAACATTCATATTTTTTTTACTTAAAACTTAAAAGTTGTATAACTTTCAAAAAAAAATTTTTTTTTGAGTGTCTTCATAATTAATAACAGTTTTTTATCAACATGAATGATATATGTCAAGGATAAAAAAATTAAAACTACCTATCATGGAAAAACAGAGGTACCCCATTTGACCCGCCTACCCCATTTTGCCCCACTCTCCCCTATGTGAATATTCACGTATTTAAAATCAAATTATGTCATTCTCTCGTGAGTAAGTGCATAAACACTTATAAGAAGTGAATTTTTCACTTATTCTGAGTAAAATTTCACTTATTGAACGAAAGGACGACTTATAACTTGTAAATATGTGAATTTCCACATATTCATATATATAGAGTATACTTTCTAACAGCAACGGATATTCTTAGATATCCTATGTAAGTCCTAGTCACATCAGGAATTAAGGATGTATCGGTCAAAATTGTGAGTCCACCCATTTTCAAGGGAATGAAAACAATTTTTTTAAATAAAATTTATGAAAACTAAAATTTTTTTTTGTATATGTTTTGAAAGATGATAAAATTTTAAAAAGAATAAGACTTTACAGAAGTCATTTGGCCAGTGTTTTATTTAGATATATTCTGTAGAAAATGACCTTTAAAATAAGCTTAAGATGATTAAAAGCGTTTATTATTTTAGAAGTTATTCAAATTTTTGTAAAACATTGAAAATGACGATTTTTTAAAAATATCTAAATAAAATGCTGACCAAATAACTTCTGTAAGGTCTTATTCTTTTTAAAATATTATCATCTTTCAAAATATATAACGAAAAAAATTTTAGTTTTTATAAATTTTGTGTTAAAATATTTTTTTCATTCCCTTGAAAATGGGTGGACTCACAATTTCGGCCGGTACTGTACCTAGCATGACATCAAGATATCCCAGGGTACCTACGGATATAATAATATCTTTGAATAAAAAAAGGTTTTCTTACCCAATGGGAAGTAAACGATTGGTTCAATAATGGGCCATGCTTGGCGAACTCCGTTCCATTATTGGAACATTAATGGCAACCATCATTGGACCACCAATGGTTTAAACTTGGGATGATCACGCTACTGCCAATGATCGGTAGCCAAGCATCGGGCCAATATTAGTTGCCAAGGAATTGCCAAGGAAACAAAATCGATTTTCAAAAGCTTGATTTTTTATTAGCAGCCAACAAAAAACCAAGGTTTTGAAAATTTATTTTTTTTAATTATTAATTAAAATTTATTTTTAAAAAATATATTTTTCAAAAATTTATTTAAAAAAAATATATTTTTTAAAAATATATATTTTTTTAAATTAATAGAACATATTAATTTAATTTTTCACCTCTGGTAAAACAAAGGTGAAAGACTGATAAAAATTCCCTCACCGTATCTCACAGTGGAGGGATAACTGTGAATGTCTTTGCGAGAGAGGAGCAGGTACTTATAGAGCCAGTGAAACAGGTCACAAGCGAGAAGAAATCACTAGCATGCACTCTGGCGGCGCTTGTCGGAACTGTTTTCTGGCGCGCATGCATATCCTGACATTATCGACACAGCGCTTGGCAATCAACGTTGGGCCACTTTCGACAAGCACCGCCAGAGTGCATGCTAGTGATTCCTTCTCGCTTGTGACCTGTTTCACTGACTCTATAAGTACCTGCTCCTCTCTCGCAAAGACATTCACAGTTATCCCTCCACTGTAAAATATAAAGTGAGGGAATTTATCAGTCTTTCATCTTTGTTTTACCAGAGGTGACAAATTAAATTAATATGTTCTATTAATTTAAAAAAATATATTTTTTTAAAATAAATTTTTGAAAAATATATTTTTTTTAAATATAAATTTTTGAAAAATAAATTTTAATTAATAATTAAAAAAAATAAATTTTCAAAACCTTGGTTTTTTGTTGGCTGCCAATAAAAAATCAAGCTTTTGAAAATCGATTTTGTTTCCTTGGCAATTCCTTGGCAACTAATATTGGCCCGATGCTTGGCTACCGATCATTGGCAGTAGCGTGATCATCCCAAGTTTAAACCATTGGTGGTCCAATGATGGTTGCCAATTGTTTTGCCAAGAAAAAACCATTGGGTACCAAGCATGGCCCATTATTGAACCAATCGTTAACATTGGCAACTTCCCGTTGGGTAGCTTGAAATTTATTTTCATTTTTAGTTTTAATATTTACAAATTTTTAAGAATGTAATTTCAAACCAAGACAAAATTTGTCGCATATTAACTGAGATTGTATTAGAGGAAAATATATTGACCACTTTCAGGTAGAAAAAGATTTTAAAGTCAGATAATGCTCTCTAAACCTGAATATGTGAAAATTCTCATATTTGTAAGTTATACGTCGCTCTCTTGTTCAATAAGTGCATATTTTTTAATTTGAAAAATACGATAAAAAAATATCTAATATATAAGATATTAATTATTTTAATTTACATAACATACAGAAAAATTATAATTTTCATTGCATTGTGCAAACGCAAATTATTCAAAAATTCTTCTTTTATTTATACCGATGCTATTTAGAAAAAACTACCCTTCCAGAGAAAAAGCAAAACAAAAAAAGTAATTAATAAAATTAATTCTAATTTCAGAGAGAGTAAAAATTTTATCGAAATCTCAGATTTCATACAAGCGATATTTAAGAGATGAGGAGATGATAAAATCGCGTTTGTAAAGTGAATATATCTAAAGACAAAAGAAAAAAATACAAGATGATGATAAATTTTAGAGATAGTAGAACATACGAAATCAACAAACTTTTTAGGATGATTATGTATGTTGTTGTGTCTACCTTGAAAGAAATTTTTCTCCCAATTTTTTCATGATCTTATCGGTATGTATAATAGCGATTCTGCCATGGCGCTTTACAGTTTAAATATTTATGTCATTGTCATTTAATACAGTAAATACTTATATTATACGTTCAGATAAGAGTCTCATGAAATGTTCCTCCATTCATATTCTTTAAATATATATATATATATATATATATATATATATATATATATATATATATATATATATATATATATATATATATATATATATATATATACATATATATTCTGACTGTTGCTTGCAGCATCAAATGAAAGAAAAAATAAAGTTCATCAAGATGAAAACCATCCAAGTTATATATACTAATTACTCTTTCCATTTGTAATACGCTTTATTATCTCTTCTGACATTTCAAAAGGAACTCACTAACGATTCTGTTAATAACAACTAAATTCATTAGAATAAGCAGAGATAACAGCAATATGGAGCAAAAATAGCAACTAATTGAAGCAGGTTGCTGCAAATTCATCACTCATGTTTACATTGCAACCTAGGTGCGAATTTAGCATAATGTTGCACAGTCATATTACAGAAAATTTTAGGTAATTATTTTAACACCAGAATTAATTAAAATAATCTGCAATGCTTTCATTCAAAAGATTATTGTTTAAAAATTGTTACGATTTATTACTTTAGAGACAAAATTGATGTGAAAAGAAGAATAAGCATAAAAAATAACCCTACACTGTAAAAAAAGGGAGTTAAATGTTAACTCCCCAAGGGATTCTATAAAAGTCGCACCCATTGCCGAGTTAATGCCAGGGGAGTTAAATAAAGAGAGTTAAAACTTCAAACCCAAATGCTAACTTCCCAAGGAATAAATAACTCGCGCGGGTGTTGAAGAAGGGAGTTAGTAAATTAACTCTCTTTTGGAGTTGATTTTTAACTCGAAAAATTTCACTCCCAACTCCCGAGTCCGTTAACTTCCTAAATTTTTTACAGTGTATCGAATATCAATTGTTCAAATAACTTCACATTTGTTTCAACCGTCGGAAATATCGTAATTTTGATTGAATTTCCAAGAAGCACTTTTCTAGAAATCTTTCTACATGGGACTTAATGCATGTATTGTAAGGTTTATGCCTTTTCTATTACACCGTTTTTTAAGTCATGAAGTGCACCACCGTCAAAAAAAAAGCCCGGAGGTCTAAAGTTAATTTTTTCCTTTTTAAAAACATTCTCAAAAAGCGCTATTTTTAGGCCTTCTAAAGTAGGATCCCCCCTTAAAAATATTAGAATTTCTATTCCATGGCAAAATTCTGGCTAGAGATACTACCGCGCAAGTAAATGTGGCTTTTTTTAACAGTAGAGACGGTGGCTTTATTGGCCAGGGTTGAGACGTTGGTGACTTTTACTTGTGCTTTGACATAAAAAAGAAATACTGCTAGTTTTAAAGAGCCTATAACTACTTTTGCCGCACGGAAAAAAATTTTCTGTGAAAATTACAAGATTTCCTGTGCCATCTATGAACGGCGGTTGTAGTATCCACAAACGGCTGAGTTTGGGAAATACACAAACCAGAATGAGTCTTGTCACAAACTTCAGTTTATGATTCAACAGCTTAAACAGTCACGCAGCAGACGAAAAGCAGACGTTCATTTGAATTTTCTTGCGCATGCGTGGATTTCTTGGTGGTATAACAGATTGGTTTGTGGTACACACAAACCAGCTTGTTGGAAACACAAAACTCGCCTGCATAAAGCACAACTTAACCTATTTGTATATTTTACGAAAAAGTTTGTGTTTTCTATAAGAAATTTTTTTCCGTGCGTGGTTGTGCCAGGGTAGAGAGACTGATGTCTTCATTCAGGGATCTGCCAAGGAAATGAAATGTTAATGGTTTTAAAGTATCTATAAATATTTTTGCTCTCGCTGTTAAAAAAACACTGTTTTTAAAACACTTTCCATTCAATTCGTGACTCTTCTACAAAGTAGAGGAAAATTTCAGTGATTAATTTTTTTATAAACTGAAAATTTATAAAAGTCAACATATGAGAAAATTTTTAACACACTATATTATAAACGTTGCGGCAAACTTCCCTCGTGACGTCACAGTAAGCTTACGATAGGTAGGTAATTCTAACCTTGATTCAATCTTGCAAAACTTGCATGGTAAGAATGCCGTAAGATTGCCTATACTACCTTGGAGGTATACGTTTGATTGCACACCAATTAGTATTGCTGCTAACAAACTTTTATTTCCACTTTCTTTTTTTTACGTTTAAACCAGAAAATATTTTTCTAAAGCGAAAAAATACGCGGTTTAATTAAAACACCGAAAGCGGATGATGATGGAAAAATAATTAGTTGAAGCTAATGGGATTTTAATTCCCCTCGACAATATTTAATTTATTTCTGCGATTTTTTTCTCTCTTTGAAGAGGCCAATGTTTATGGAACATAAATAATAGGCTTTTCTAATCAATAAATAAGGTATTAGGTCAGACGTACTAGAAGACTAGTTAAAGCAATAGTTATATGTACATGTGTATACATGCATAATGCATTATATTTTCACGTTACAATATAGAAATTTCTCTTTTGCAACCACTACGGGCAAATTAAGTTTGGTTCACGTTTCGCTACTTCTGGGAATTAAACGCGGTCATATTGAAAATCAGAATTTAGATATTGTATACTCGTTGGAAATGTGTTATTGTAATTCGAATGAAATATCACAGAACCGAAAGAAATTATATTACAAGACAATATAATTATCTGATAGGAGTATAAAATAATTCATTAAATTCATTTCATATACATAGGTACTATTTTTAATTTCTATTGTATACTAAATATGCAATGCTCTCTGTATTTTAATATTAAATTGGATTAGAACACGGAAAGAAAAGGTCTGGAAGAGATATCCATAAAAATATTGTTGAGCAGAATATTGTTGTGTTATCCAATTCAATGGAAGAGACAACTTTCAGAATGGAAGCACATTCCATATTCAATGGATGAGGGAGCCATATTATATTGTTGAATCAAATATGGATGTGACATCCATAGGCATGGTTGGGCTTACAATTCATGCTATGGATTTTCACATATGGCTGCCTCATCCATATAATCTTTGGTTGGGAGATCCATAGTTAGTTCAAAATTTCGATACATGTTGCGCTCAATTTATTATCATGGCATCCATTTAAAAATGGTCGTCTCAATTTGTCCGTCGCGTCGGTTTCCTGTCACGTCTATATAATCACGTTGTGAGTTTATTGTGTATAAGTAGTGTTATAATTGTTTATTATTTATTATCGTTATTGTCTATTAGTTTTTATGTAAATTCATTTTCATGAAATATGTGTATAGTATATAAGGAATATTATATGCTCAAATATTGTAGTTGCATAGTGTAGTGGATAGCGTTAGTGTCTAGTATGCGTTAGGTCTAGGGTTCGTGTCTCCCCCATCGGTTAATAATTTATTTCGTAAATATGCGGTTATTCAATAAGTGGTGTGTATTAATTAACAAAAATGTGTATAAAATATCTCAAGTGACATGGAATTTAATTAATTGAGTGATTCTAATTTTTTTGTTTCCCATTTCCATTACTATGGATCACCCAACCATAGATCTTTTGCTGCTCCAACAATATACAGCCAGCCATAGAATATGGATGGAGCAACCTTAACTATGGATATCCCGTATTTTTCAATATAATATGGCTGTGATATCCATGTATCTGGATGTGTCAACTATTCCTTTTTCTCCGTGAATGAAACTGAAATTGCATTAAAACAAGAGAGATGAATGTTATTTTGCGACAAAACAATTTAATATAATGCGTTAACTTGCTGGTAAAGTCTAATTAGAAAGTTTATATTTATCAGTTGATAAATTAATGTTCATCAATTTATCTTATTTCAACTTTCTAATAATAAGTAAATTGCGAGTCGACATCACTTTTTAAGTGTGGATATCAATATCAAGCGAAATTAAATTCATTTTGGAAATTGAATAAAGTACTCTCTAAATATGAATATGTAAATATTCACATATTTAAAATTAAATTATGTCATTCTCTCGTGAATAAGTGCATAAACACTTATAATAAGTGAATTTTTCACTTATTCTGAGTAAAATTTCACTTATTGAACGAAAGGACGACCTATAACTCGTAAATATGTGAATTTCCACATACCCAATGGGAAATGCCACACGGAAAGAAAAGGTCTGAAAGAGATATCCATAAAAATATTGTTGAGCAGAATATTGTTGTGTTATCCAATTCAATGGAAGAGACAACTTTCAGAATGGAAGCACATTCCATATTCAATGGATGAGGGAGCCATATTATATTGTTGAATCAAATATGGATGTGACATCCATAGGCATGGTTGGGCTTACAATTCATGCTATGGATTTTCACATATGGCTGCCTCATCCATGTAAACTTTGGTTCGGAGATCCATAGTTAGTTCAAAATTTCGATACATGTTGCGCGCAATTCATTATCATGGCATCCAATTAAAAATGGTCGTCTCAATTTGTCCGTCGCGTCGGTTTCCTATCACGTCTATATAATCGCGTTGTGAGTTTATTGTGTATAAATAGTGTTATAATTGTTTATTATTTATTATCGTTATTGTCTATTTGTGTTTATGTAAATTCATTTTCATGAAATATGTGTATAGTATATAAGGAATATTATATGCTCAAATATTGTAGTTGCGTGTATAGTGTACACGGAGAAAAATAAATAGTAATAATTATACTATTTTCGATGAAAAATTACTACTTTTAAGTAGTAATTTTGAAACTGCTCGAAAAATAGTAACTTTTGCTTCGTATTCAAACGATTTTTACTTTTTTGAAAAAGTATAATTTACTTCAAGGAATCTAAATTTTATTAAAAGCCGAGTAATATTTAAAATGTCCCGAGCAATTAATACTCTGAGCGAAGCAACTTTTATTACGAATCAGAGCAATTATTACTATTTCGGTAAAGATTTTTACTCCTAAAAGTAGTAATCCGTACCCACACAATGACGCGCCTCACACCGACGGGCGAAACGAATGCCGGCGCGCCTGCGCGTCTGTCCACGCCGTGACGAAAAAAAATGCTGGTATAGAGAGCTATATTGTCTCGTTTTATTTTAATAAATTAAAATAAAATAATCAGTGCGTTCGAAAAATATGTTTTCAAGTAATTAACACCCTGCATGTGTATTATTATTCATAAGTTTTACTTTTTTTCACATTCTTACTTACAATTAACAACTTAACATATCGGAAAATCTTAACATCTATACAGTTTCGAACCCTACCTAACTTATATCTAACGCAACCTAAAATCGCACGCATTTATACTAAGCCTCTCGGCTACGCAATCGCTATGGAGAAAATTTCATGTTACCCGTATATATCTCTTTTCGATAAAGTGAATCATAAATTATATTTATTTAGATAAGTTACTGAATTAAAATATAAAAATTTATAATAATAATAATAATAAACAGTATTATTAATTTAAAATTACTTATTTTAATTATTAAATTATTAGATTATAATGTTAATGATTTTATTTATTTATATATTTTTATTAATTAATTAGTAATTCATTAAAAATTAATTAACTAATTTTAAAGTGATTATACATGAATTTCATACTTTGGAAATTGATAAATAATTAAAATGCATATAGCAATTAATGATCGCACCACTGATATAAACAAAATTGTCCAAAAAACTGAACCGTGCTACACGTGCTTCTTGTAACCTAGAAATGTTGGATCACTTTGACGTCAGGTTACGGTCGCTGCGCATGACAGTAGTGACGTGATCACACACATAGGTGTGTAACAGTAGTGGTACGGATTACTACTTTTACAAGTAAAAAGTTTGTTCTGCAATAGTAAAAGTTGCTTCTTGCAGAAGCAATCTTTATTTTCCGCAGTATTAATTATTAGAATTTCTACAAGTAATATTTACAACATATCGAATGCAAAAAGTAATACAAAATTTAATAAAATTTACAATGACGATGTAAAAATTAAAATTCTTAAAGCAATTTTTAAACGTGACTACTGTAATAATTACTATTAGTAATTTTTACTACCAGAAATAGTAATTTTTACTTCATGCGAAGTACATTTTACTATGAATTGTAATTTTTAATATAAAAGTAGAATTATTACTATTCCATAGGAACTTTTACTTGAAACTCAGCACCATTTTTCTCCGTGTAGTAGATAGCGTTAGTGTTTAGTATGCGTTAGGTCTAGGGTTCGTGTCTCCCCCATCGGTTAATAATTTATTTCGTAAATATGCGGTTATTCAATAAGTGGTATATATTAATTAACAAAAATGTGTATAAAATATCTCAAGTGACATAGAATTTAATTAATTGAGTGATTCTAATTTTTTTCTTTCCCATTTCCATTACTATGGATCACCCAACCATAGATCTTTTGCTGCTCCAACAATATACAGCCAGCCATAGAATATGGATGCAGCAACCTTAACTATGGATATCCCGTATTTTTCAATATAATATGGATGTGTCAACTATTCCTTTTTCTCCATGCAGTGTAGTGCCGATGTTCACCACTGATTTAGTTCTCAGACGATTGTTCGGCGTAGTCTAGCCGAGCTTCGACAATTAGTGCTGGCGCAGTACAGAATTTTTGTTTCGCCAAAGCTTGGACAAGCCACGGCGGCAAGTGCTGGCTGAGTATAGAAAAATTGTTCACAACGCTCTTTGCCAACATTGCTTTTTTGACATAAACTTGAAAAAAATTATAAAAAAAGTTTATGAATGTTTATAAATATAAATTTATTGAAAAAATTAATATTTTACTTTTCAGTTGTTCATTTTTTATTCTTATTAAATTTAATAATAACAATTTAACACAATTGTCTAATTTTGTAAATAATAAATTATTTAAACAAATTAAAATTATAAACAAAATTTAAACTTTAATCTCAATAATAATTTGGTTCCTATTAAAATACTATTACCCGTGCAGAAATTAAAATGTGGGCCTGATAGGGTACTGGACAGTTTTCCCGATCTCTGGTGTGGCTCTGGGTAGAGAAACTGACCAGTGCCCGATTAGTGTGTGACGCTGTTCCCGACCAATGCCCTACTTAGGAAAAAACTGGTCAGGGCCTCATCAGTTTTTCTTAAAATTGCCCTATTTTGTAAGGTTAATTTTATTCAAAAGAAATTACAATAAAATTACTGTAATTAAAAATATTATTATATTAGAAACATAATGAACACAACATATTTATACATAACATAATGAGGTATTATAGTCATTTTGACTAATTTAAAAGTGAAAATGATAAAAATAATATAATTTCAAGAATAGAAAAACTTAAAAATTTTTGAAAAATATAATTTTTGGTTTTATGATTAATTCATTTTTCTTTTGGAGGTTGTCGCTCCTTTCTGCCTCCTTAATTTTATAATATTAATAAAGGTTATAATTTTTGATTTCAAATGTATAAGTAATAATTAATATTTATTTAATAAATATTTTATTCAAATTTATTAATTATGTTTAAAAAATAGTTATTAAATATTGAAGGTGTTAAATTTAACAATCTCTCCGAATCATTTTCTCACTTTAAGCTAATATAATATAAAATAATAATTATTATTAAAATAATATATATATATATATATATATATATATACAAACCAAATGATAAATTCATCCTATAAATTAATAATTATTAAAATTCATTAAGTATAATTTATTAATAATTGTTTATTAATTATTGTTTTTTAAATTCATAATTTTTATTTTTAAATAAATGTATAATAATTAATTATTTAATAACTATTATTATTCGTTATTTATAATTTAGTTGTTATTATTAATAAATAAACTTTATTATAATATTGTACTTAAAGGAAAAAAAATTATATGTATTTTCGTTTTTTAAATATATTACCATAATTATTTTATAAAGTGTTTTAAAAGAACACGCTTTTTTAACTTAAATAACTGTATTAAAAAAGTTAATTTTAAAAAATTAAATTTATTTACATGCTTTTAAAACGAGGAAAACTGTCGAGGCCCTGATCAGAGCCATATTTAATATCTAGTGAACACCCCACTTAGGGTTTTGGCCAGAATTTCTGGTCAAACCCATAAGATAAAAAAATTCTTAAAAATGTAGTATAATTACTCCGTTTAATTAATTTCTTCAATTGTTTATAATTTTATTATGGGAACTAATTTAAAAAACTTAATTCATTTACACTTTATTCAAACGAGGAAAACTGTCGAGGCCCTGATCAGAGCCCTATTTAATATCTAGTGAACACCTCACTTGGGGTTTTGGCCAGAAATTCTGGTCAAACCCACAAAATAAAAAAATTATTAAAACGATAGTATAATTACTCTCTTTAAATGTATTCTTCAATTGTTCATTATTTTTTATTAAAAGTAATTTTAGAGATTTAATTTTTTTAAACTTTATTTAAACAAGGAAAACTGTCAAGGCCCTGATCAGTACCCTATCTAAAATCTAATGAACACCCTACCTGGGGTTCTGGCTAGGAATTCTAGTCAAACCCATAAAATAAAAAAATTATTAAATAACTAAAATAATGATTGCCTTTCATTGATAATAGCTTCTACAACAAAAAGGAATTCTAAAAACTTTATTAAAAAAAAAAAATTAATAGGGAAAACTGTGCAGGCCCCGACCAGGACCCTGTTTTAAATAGGGCAAAGTGGGGCATTTTCTGCACGGGTATACTTCTTACTATGAATAAAAAATTATTAAAAAATTACCACGTAATTTAAGAATTACGTAAAATGTTAAATGCAATAAATAAAGTAATTTAATTCAATTATTAAAAATTTAGTTTAATTTATTTTATTTCAATTTATTATTTCTAACGTATCCCTATTTTTTTCTCATCTTTGACTCAATAATTGTATGTCTGAATGATACTGAGATATTTATACTTTACTGTACACATGTGTCGTTAGCATAGTGGTTAGAGCGTTAGTCTGTTAATTTTTAAATGTTATAAACAATTTTTTTCTACTTCATTTACTATATCCATTGTTAGTCTCCATCTTTAATACAATTTCTTTAAGAAGAGAAATATTTTATGAATAATAACTATTTATTAATATTATTTACCATTTTGTTGTTAAATTATTTATAATTATGAATATACGACTAATTAATAACAATACGTCATTTATTGCGGCAATATTCTCAGCCACCCAGGCAGAAAAGTTGGAGGTGTGCCAGCACTAACGACCGGCATGGTACCGAACCGGTTGTAAAGTCGGACTTATGCCGGTACCGGCAAAAAGGTACCGGGCCGGATATGAAATAAATACCGGCCCAGTACCGGCCCGGTGGTAAATGTGGATTTCTACCCGTACTGGTAGTGTGTACCGGGCCGGTTGATTAAAAATATCTGGCCCAGCACCGGCCCAGTACTATAATTTAATTCTGTTTTTATACCGCCGAAGGAGATTTGCCGGTGATAATATTTTTACCGGCCCAGCACCGGCGTAGCACCGGCCCGGTACTGTCATTTCGCTCTGTTTTATACCGCCGACGGAGATTTGCCGGTGATAATATTTTTACCGGCCCAGCACCGGCGTAGCACCGGCCCGGTACTATAATTTACTTCTGTTTTTATACCGCCGAAGGAGATTTGCCGGTGATAATATTTTTACCGGCCCAGCACCGGCGTATCACCGGCCCGGTACTGTCATTTCGCTCTGTTTTATACTGCCGACAGAGATTTGCCGGTGATAATATTTTTACCGGCCCAGCACCGGCCCGGTACTACTATTTGGTTTTGTTTTTATACGGACGAAGGAGATTTTCCGGTGATAATATTTGTGCCGGCCCAGCACAAAAATTAACTTAATGCTTTCTACTGGCACAGAAGTTTTGCCGACAAAAATATTAGTACTAACCCAGTGTCCTCCCGGTTGTTTGCCAATGTTAAACTATCAGAAAAAGAATTAAAGAAAAGAAAAAAATTTTGAAAATTAATTTATTAATTAATTTATTAATTTAATTATTAATAATAAATTAATTAGTTAGTTGTGCCGGCAATTATATTAATACCGAGTAGGTTGCTTATTGGTGCCGGCCCGGTATTTAACCGGTGAATAGGGCGGTTATTATTATTTATAATTACTATTTTTATTTATTTATTTTTAATAATTTAAATTGAATTAAAATAAATTAGAAAAACAAATACTGGCCCGGTACCGCACCGTTTGAATATTAGTGCCGGCCCGGTTCTGCTGCCGGGCGGAATGTCGGTTGGACTTTATAAGCTCACTTTGCATTTGCTTTCCATATGCAGGTTTAGGTTAGCGGATGTGGTGTCGACTTTGCAGCCTCAGGGTCCTGAGTTCAATTCCTCGAGTCTTCAGATTTTTCTATAATTGTTTATGTTTCTTTGTTTCAGCATTTAATATATTTACTGTTTCCAATTTAAAAGTAATAATAACATTGATAATAATAATAATTAAACAATTAATCAGACTGAAATATAATTTTTTTAACCGGCCCGGTACCACACCGGTTGTTTTTTAGTGCCGGCCCGGTACTGCGTCAGATATTTATTAGTGCCGGCCCGGTACGGTTACCGGATACCTACCGAAGTTATCATCCGGCAATTTACCGGTACTGCGCCGGTGGAATGAACAGACTTATGCCGGTACTGGACCAGTACCTAGCCGGTTGTGCAGCCGGTAATAAACCGGCACCAAATGCCTTCCAACAATAACCGGGCCAGTACCGCCCCGGTGGATTATTCGGTACCGGCCCGGTACGTATGCCGGATACCTGCCGCAGTTATCATCCGGCAATTTGCCGGTACCGAGACGGTAAAAATTACGGTCTTATGCCGGTACCGCCCCGGCACTTATAATCCGCCGTTTGTACCGGGCCGGTACCATCCCGGTCGTCAATTTCTACCTGGGCAGCACTGGTCCAGTACTGCACCAGCGCTGTCTGGCAGCACTGACAGACAGTACTTCGGCAGCGCCAGACGGCGTTATCATCCCAGTGCCATGCCAGTGCTGCCAATTCTGGCGCAGTACTACGCCAGTTGTAAATTTCCCATTGGGTATTCATATATAGAGTATACTTTCTAACAGCAACGGATATTCTTAGATATCCTATGTAAGTCCTAGTCACATCAGGAATTAATGATGTATCGGTCAAAATTGTGAGTCCACCCATTTTCAAGGGAATGAATACAATTTTTTTAAATAAAATTTATGAAAACTAAATTTTTTTTGTATATGTTTTGAAAGATGATAAAATTTTAAAAAGAATAAGACTTTACAGAAGTCATTTGGCCAGTATTTTATTTAGATATATTCTATAGAAAATGACCTTTAAAATAACCTTAAGATGAATAAAAAGCGTTTATTATTTTAGAAGTTATTCAAATTTTTGTAAAACATTGAAAATGACGATTTTTTAAAAATATCTAAATAAAATGCTGACCAAATAACTTCTGTAAGGTCTTATTCTTTTTAAAATATTATCATCTTTCAAAATATATAACGAAAAAAATTTTAGTTTTTATAAATTTTGTGTTAAAATATTTTTTTCATTCCCTTGAAAATGGGTGGACTCACAATTTCGGCCGGTACTGTACCTAGGATGACATCAAGATATCCCAGGGTACCTACGGATATAATAATATCTTTGAATAAAAAAAGGTTTCTTTAGCTTGAAATTTATTTTCATTTTTAGTTTTAATATTTACAAATTTTTAAGAATGTAATTTCAAACCAAGACAAAATTTGTCGCATATTAACTGAGATTGTATTAGAGGAAAATATATTGACCACTTTCAGGTAGAAAAAGATTTTTAAGTCAGACAATGCTCTCTAAACCTGAAAATGTGAAAATTCTCATATTTGTAAGTTATACGTCGGTCTCGTTCAATAAGTGCATATACACTTATAATAGGGTAAAGTGCGGATAGATGCTCCCTTTCTCAAATCTCAAATATGAAAGAATAGTATATTACATTATAAGGGCAGAAAGTTCGAAATTCCTGCACTGCGCGAAATGATGCCCGAGGCGAAGCCGAGGGCATTATCGCGTAGTTTAGGGCTTTCGAATTTCTGCCCGTGTAATGTATACTATTTTTCTTTATATGCGGTCGAAAGTACGCTGGGTAATTTATTTTTTAAGAAAATTGCAATCGAGTTTCATTTGACAGCCGGCCATCTTTATTTACTTTTGCTCCTCGCTTCAATGCCTCTAGCGGACACTCGTGAAGCTCTGGTTTTTTCTCTGTCTCTCTCTTGCAAACAATATTCGCCTGCCCCGACATTTGATGCACGAGCGAAGCGAGTGCTTCTGGTCGGGGGCAGGCACGAAAAAAAATGTGAAAGATAAATTAATATTATATTTTCAAAAGAATTTTTCTGGTGGTACAAAATTAATTCTATGTTTCTAAAATTCTAAACATTCTAATGAAAACACTTTCATTATTTCTTCAAATTATTACAATTTTATAATAACATTTTGGTACGTATTAAAAAAGAAATTACAAAATTATTAATTATTTTATTTTTGTTTTTAATGTTTATTAAAATAATTTTTGAAAATAATTATATCAGCAAAAGATTTCGTTCATTTCAATATTCAGAGCTTGTGGATAATAAATTTATAAAGTATAAAAAGTTTTCTTGATAATTTTTTTTCTCATTTTATATTGCGATAACAATTACTCGTTAAATTGTCATTGAACTCGAAATTTTCTTATTTACCGACAGTGGTGTTTTACCGACAGAGAATTCTTTTACTCCCGCTGTAATAGAGGTTGGGTATGAAAATCAGCCAAAGCACAAATGTTTAACTTTCTGCTGCGAAATCGCAGCGGGAAATACGTACTTTCGACCGAGGTATGAAGAAAACTATATTTATGGATTATTAGTTTTTTTATACCTATTGGCCATAACAATTTTACTATAAAGTTCCAGCTCGCTGGCACCCCGGGATTATTAGTTATAACTAGCTGTCGGACCCGTTTTCGACGGGTTTTAGTTTCGGCTAATACATTTGATAGGGTTTCTACCAACCGGGAAATAGCCGGGAATTAAATTTTATTGGGAAAAACTAATAATTAGTTACCATTAACTATTTCGTGAGGAAAATATTACTATTTCAATCAGTGACAGATTTTTTTCTATCAAATCTGATATTCAGGAACAGTATTTGGCAACTTGTAGTACTTTGTGCGTTTGTTGTACTGCAATTAATGTATTAAAAATTAATCCTAAATTTACACCAGCTTTTGGAGTCAAAGAAGAGTCTAATTATAAATAATTGTGTCACAATTAGACAATAAAAATTAAAGTAAAAAGCAGTTTTTAAAATCAAATTAATATAATAAAACTTTTTTAATTTGATAAGAAAATTCCCGGTTTTTCCTGGTCAAATTAAACTCCCGGCTATTTATCGGTTTCCCCGCGCAATTGGTAGACACTCTGTCAATTCTATTATGGTAAACTAAATCCCGTCAAAGACTGGTACTGGTATATAACATATTTTCTTAAAAAAGAGAATTTTCATAAAATAAAAATAACCCAAAAAATACTACTGAATTAAACTTGATAGTAATTAATGACAATTATAATTTTTTCGATTTTTTGATATGGAAAATATTTTTATACTTACATCTTAGTCATATCATTTTTTGTGAAAAATTATGCTAAAATATGACTAAATTACATGTAACACTCAATTATACACACTGAGAAAACTGGAGAGTCAAATTCAGAGGTTCAAAAAGTGTATGTTTCCTTTGCTTATGAAGAGAGTTAAATATAGTCCTTCTAAAATAAATTTTGAATTGATAATGGAAATCTACTTGTATATTCTCTCTCATTATATCTGAGAGTTAAAAGTTGCGCAGAATATGTGTACGATCTAATGCGCGCGAAATTATTTTTCTGACATTTTATGTATTTAATTTAGGGGTTAGGTTGCCATATTTATTCATTTCGCGCCGGATAAGGAAGGGATTTCTCAAGATGGTTAATTTGTCCCTCTGGTTATAAACTCATTTTCCCTCTAAGAGAAATGGCACGAATATCTGTCAATGGTGTATTTGAACATTTAGATTGTTATCCAATAGCTAACTCTCAAATATCAACGATTTGTCCCTCCAGATGTTTAGCCCAATACTCCAGTTTTCTCAGTGCAGAGTTTAAAAGCAAATCATCAAAACATGTAAAATTTGTGATTTTTAAAATTTTTTGAAAACATTTTTATAAGGGAAGTGTTCCGGTTGTGAGCACCCTTTTGTTTTTGCCTCATAACATTTGTCCATGTGCATATTATACAAATATATGTGTACGAATTTAAAGCTAGAGGTCTAAGGTGACTGTCAGTGAAGGAATTAAATTGATTCCTTTAAATAAAAAAGTTTTATTAGAAATTTAGTGAAATGGGAATTTTTTGACAAAAAAAATTTTGTACCCGGTTGTGGGCACCCTTGAAAAATCCGCTAAAAATGGAAAAATATTAAAGGAAACCAACACAAATAAAGAAGAAATGAAAGTTTCTTTATTTTAAGAGAATTTGCCGGGATAAAGAACAAAAATGATGACACGTTTTCACACTATGCTCATCGCTAACAAAAGCATAATGCTTCATGTGAAGTAGCTAGTACGCATACCATAACGCACTTCTAATGCACTGAACGACTATATTCATCGCATTTAATGGAGTTTGCGGCTGTCACTTTCCTTGGCAGAAAGTTTAGATAGATGAGACAGTAGTCCTCATCATTGTCAGATGGTAGAGCCTCCTTAACATAAAGGTGCCCACAACCGGAATGACAATCATTTTTTAAAAAGACCAACACATTTTGTGATGCAGGATTTTGGTTAAACACGAAGGTAAATCACAAAATATAATGACAACACTGCAAAAAAAAAATTAAACCCTTCTTTTCTGAACGAATCTACACCCATATGTTGCTCTTCGAAAACAATACAAAATTACTTTTTTATTTATTTAATGCAAATTTTCTTTATTATGCTCACAGCTATTACACAAATGCATATATTTGTTTCGTTATCAATACGAAAAGTCCGTATTGTCAACGAACACGACTTGCAATACTTAGATCAGTAAAGTCTGCTTGCCGTCGAAGTTTAAAAGCAGTCCATTAAAAAATATAAAATTTGGAAATATGCGATTTTTTGAATTTTTCGAAATCATTTTTATACTTACATCTTAGTTATAGGACATTATTTTTGGCAAAACTATTCTTAAATGTGACTAAATAACATGTTATACTCAATTATAGAAAGTTTGAAAGCATTTTTTAAAAAAATGTAAAATTTGAAAATTTTTGGTTTTTGAATTTTTCGAAAAAATTGAATATCTCCCGTTCTAATTAATATTTTTCAAATCTGTAAATTTATAAACCTTCTTTGGCCCAAGGTCTAACATTCTGCCAAATTTGGTTTCAAATGGTTCAGCCGTTTTTAAGTGATGCGCGAACAAAGATTCTGTGACATATCGACACACATACATACATACATACATACATACATACATACATACATACATACATACATACACGAAATTTTTTATTGGTATATTTGGAATCCTTGATGCCTAAAACGAATAATTATGTGCGAAATTTAAAGTTCTGAGCAATGTACAGACAAAAGTCTGATTTTATATATATAGATAATGTAAAAATTTTAGATTGCTGAAAATGTCAAAAAATTTTCAAACCGCTGGACAAAATCCCTCATTACAAGAATCAAGGATATTTAACACGTAAGAAAATATTTGCAATTATTTTCTTGTTTCAGATATTAATAAGAGAAACATATTAGATCGGCGTCTTCCATTTTTTATAATAATTATTGTAATAAATGATAATAACTTACCGCGGGGGGCGTCTTACCCACCCAGGTTTTGAATTGGGGGGCATCTATCCGCACTTTACACTAAGTGAAATTTCACTCAGAATAAGAGTTTATGCACTTAGTGATCGAGAAGACGACTTATAACTTATAATAAGTGAAATTTCACATATATTCAGATTTAGAGAGTGATCACATATTGATTAAATGAAAAACGAAGGCAAGTGTGGGCAAAAGATGACAAGCGCAATAATTTCATCTCCAACACGGAAACACCTTTGAGAAGTCTGTCCTCCCACTGTCACAAAATTTCGCTTCTCACTGCATGGAAAGTCTGATCGCCCGCCACTGGGTGCGTAGCATTACCGTTTTCGATAGACAAACTTCCCAAAAAGTTTAGAAAATTACAACTGGGTACGTTGGTCACCCAGTTTGGGAGTGCAGATGAACAAGTTTAGTGGTGGCGCTGACGCATAAGTTTCGGGTGAGCAGACTGCTTAAAGGTTTTTCCGTGAAGGAAAAAGAATTTAAATTTAAATTGAAAATTTTTTGCAAAAATAATTCTGTTTAACAATAAAAATATCAGTATCTAGTGAAGCGAGAAGTAATTAGCACAAAGGAAGAAAAAAAATGTTATTGAATTTGATGATTGAAGAATGTAAGCCCTCTCTTTAAATTGCTTTTGTCACGCATCTCACAGTCTTTCATTCCCCTTTTCCACGTTTGTTTTTCTTTTCCCCTTATTCTTCCCCCCGTTTCGTCTTTCCAACGGTATCAACCTTAAGCTTCTTAGCGCGTTCTAATTGGCTCGTAGAGTTTCGCGTTTACGATTCTCAGTGCTTCGACCCCACTCACAGTCTTTCGAATCAGCCGTTTTCATCACTGTATATACCCTTCCCTACTTCCTATGTAATTGGCGTAATCCGATTAGAGGAATCCTACATGCAGCGCCTACTTCTCTCTCTTCCTCTTTCTCTATACTAGGCATTTCTATTTATGTTAATCACACTTATGATCGCACTTACATGCAAATATTTTGGAAAGCTTACAAAATTAATTGTCAACTAAAAAATGAGAGAGAAAAATCCTACAGTAAAGTCATTTTATATTTTTCATTTGATATTTTCTCAAAATGAGAAAATAATTATTACAGGCCTCAGGGATCGATTTTCAGCAGAGAAAAAGTTGCTTGGACCGAATAAATATACAGAAGAAGTTGATTACTCCATTTAGTGTTTTTACAAAAATTCCATTTTTTATTTCCCTGACCTTTCACTGATTTCTGTTATTACACGGAGAAAACTGGAGTATTTAACTAACTATCTGGAGGGACAAACAGACTATATTTGAGGTTAAGTTTTTCGTAACAATCTCGGAGGGATAAATAGACACTCCGATGATTAATTTGACTCACTCGGAAGGAAAAGTTAACTATTCAGAGAATCAGGCTTAACACTCGAAACCTAACCCTCTAAGTTTGACTATCCAGTTTTCTCAGTGTAATTTAAAATTAAATTATTCAAAACTTTAATAATTTCGTTTATAAAACATTCAGGTATAACTTACAAATATGTGAATTTTCACATATGACGGGTTCCACGTTAAGTGACCCAGGTCAAAATTTTAAATGTTTGGGATCGGGTTAAAATTTTGCAGAAACAGTAGTCCTATTAGATACAATTAAAAATACCAAATATTATTAATTTATTTGAACAAATATTAAAACTGGAGGGGGTCAAAGTTTAAATTTTTGGTCTAACATGGAATATTTGAAAAATTTGTAGTTTCTTTAAAACAAAACGAAAATACGTTTTCTATTTTGGGTTTTTCTGCTGTTTTTCAACACTCTCTAATGGTGTTAACAAATGTAGAGAAAAAAAAATGTTTGACCTTGAAAAATTAAATTAAAAAATAAAATTTCATTTTTTCATCAAATGGACAGTTTTTATTTTTAAAAAAAAATTTTTATCATAAAGGTGAGGTTTTTTCCTAAAAAAATGTATAGGTCAAAACGTGGGAAAAGAACTTTTAACTGGTCAAAATAAACATTTACTTCTGCAATCTACCGCCCCTGCTCGTTGTTGGGCTATATATATTGTTTATAACAATTGAAATAAATTATTTTATGCTTTATTAATTATCTGGTGGTCATATTGGATGAATTTAAATTGATTTAGATAATGTGCATCAACGGAATAAGAAAATAAACCTCCTTTTTTTAAAAAAGTGTATTAATTTGTTAACTTTGATTTAAAAAAATTATAAATAATTAAAATCTCCAAAATCTGCCTCGAAGGATGTCTTAAGAATTTATTCCCCTTTAACTTAAGACAAAGAACACTCAAATCGGTTAAAAATTGTAAGCTATAGACATTTTTTAATAGTAAATTGTAAAAAAAAATTCCACTGTGGGACGGTGCACGGCAGAAGTAAATGCTTAATTTGACTAGTTAAAAGTTCTTGTCCCACGTTTTGACCTATACATTTTTTTTAGGAAAAAACCTCACCTTTATGATAAAATTTTTTTTAAAAAAATACAAACTGCCCATTTGATAAAAAAATGAAATTTTATTTTTTAATTTAATTTTTCAAGGTCAAACAATTTTTTTTCTCTACATTTGTTCACACTATTAGAAAGTGTTGAAAAACAGCAGCAAAACCCAAAATAGAAAACGTATTTTCGTTTTGTTTTAAAGAAACTACAAATTTTTCAAATATTCCATGTAAATTTTTGACCTGGGTCACTTGACGTGGAACCCGTCATATTCAGATTTAGATAGCTGACGACACACAGTGGGGCAAAACACCGTTCGAAAGATAATGAATTTTAACTGTTTTGACAATTTAACCTTTCGCCCCAGTCTCCCCTAATTATTAATAATATAATAGGCATAAACAACAATATTTGTTTAAAGTAAAAAAATTTCTCATTTTTTTATTTAACATTTGTGACGCGACCTGAAAAATGAATTTTTTCTAAACTTTGCTAAAATGTTACTATTATTAGTTGAAGTGTAAATATTAATTTTTTTTTATTTTCATAAAATATTTTTTGGGTTGAGGTGTTTCAAAATTTTGATTTTTTGAAAATATCTTTTTTTCAATTTAATATATTGATAAGTAAAATTATAATCAAATTTAAAGTACGAATAGTGATTTTTAATGGGGTTTTCACGAATAAGCTGGTGACCTTTTTTCCTATTAGCTATGTAAAAATCAGAGTGGGACCATGGAAAATTTTGAGGAAAATAATAATTTAATATTTTTTACATAGAAAATTATCATTTATAATTAATTTTTTCAAAAAGTTCCATAGTCCCACTCTGATTTTTACATGGCTCATAGGAAAAGAGGTAAGCTTTCGATTAGGATGGGTTAGAAAAAAATAAAAAAACACCGATTTTGAGATATATTGAAATTAAGAATTTGACCTTGAATTTCAAGGTCAAATTTGAAAGAAAACAACTTTTTTTTCATCACCAGCTAATAGCTCGTGAAAACCCCTTTCAAAATCACTATTCATACTTTAAATTTGATTAATTATACTTATCAATATATTAAATCGAAAAAAATATATTTTCAAAAAAATCAAAATTTTGAAACTCCATAACTCAAAAAATATTTTATCAAAAAAAAAAAAATTATATTTACAGTCCAACAAATAATAGTAACATTTTAGCAAAGTTTAGAGAAAATTCATTTTTTGACCTGGGCAGTTGAGTAATTTTGCCCCATATGTTCGTAATATGTGGTTACGTTTTATTTTTTTACTCCGAATCCCTTTGAGATCCCAAGATGAAACTTACAGGACATGTAAAGAACATTTGCCCTAACGTTTAGTAAAATTTTGAAAAAAATCGAAGATGATGTTTTTTCAAAAACGGATTTTTAATTTTTCAAAATTTCAAAAAAAAAGTTTATTGAATTTTTTTTTATATTAATTTTAACTTAAAATATACTTAATGATAGATCGTCCAACATCCTTCCGGCAGGACGAAAAAGACTCAGGTGAGTCCCTCCGAAATCACTAAAGAAAACTAACATGGATCCAGATAAATAAAAAATGATATATATCATTGGAAAGGTAACGAAACAAGCTTTCAGCGCATATAAATATCGAGCTTGTAAGTTCAAAACTAAGGGCTGGGTAGTTTGAAGAAGTTACATGTTCCAAAAATTCACATAATCTTTAGTCACAGAATGACGAAGCCCGGTCCTGCCGGCAGGACGCTTTTCGCTTTATTTAAGAGACTGCCTAGCCCAGGTTTATAAATTTAAAGACTCGATATTTACATCATTTGAAAGCTTGTTTCATTACCTTTCCAACGATATATTTAGTTTTATATTTATCTGCTTCCATATTAATTTTATAGAGCAATTTCTAAGGGACTCGCGCCTGAGTATTACTCAGATATACTGAACAATATTAAAAATGAATTTTTTTTAATTGAACAATTAGGTTTCATTCTTTGTACGTTTCTGAAGAGAAAGAGACTTGTCCGGTCAAGAAATATTGATTTTTGTGGATTTTACATTAAATTTACGAAAAAATGTTTTTTTCACTGTTTAGAAACATAGCAAATTGAAGGCTTTGAAAAATGGTTTAATATTATTATTTTAAAAAGTCAAAAATATGGATTTTTTCGTCTTTTCGTCTACTTTAATCCCAAGGAGTGCCAGAAAACAAAAGTTGAATTCCCTTTATTTAAAAGCCTTTTTTTCGGAACGTCCTTCCGGCAGGATGGACGCTTGGACGATTTATCATTAAAACCAAAGAAATCCTTTTTTCAAAATCCAAAATCGGTTAATTAGAACCAAAGTTGTAGCACTTTAACCCGTCAGCACTCGCGCTATAGAGAAAAAGTCTCACGCAACACTACTCAACCTACACATTGAGAAAACTGGAGTATTGGACTAAACATCTGGAGGGACAAATCGTTCATATTTGAGAGTTAGCTATATTGGATAACAATCTAAATGTTCAAATACACCATTGACAGATATTCCTGCCATTTCTCTTGGAGGGAAAATGAGTTTATAACAGAGGGACAAATTAACCATCTTGAGAAATCCCTTCCTTATCCGGCGCGAAATGAATAAATCGATGGGTTAGTGGAAAAAAGGACACCTCGAATTTTGGTTCAAAAAGAGGACACCTCGCTTTTTAGTTAAAGAAAAGGACACCTCGAAAATAATAATTTTAAATGCATTTTTGTTTGACGATAATATGTGTAATTTAATTGACTTATGAGATTTTGTGCTCAAAAAACTATGAAGATAATATGTTCTTAAAATCTTCTATTACAAAAACTGAAAAAACAATTACATTACACATAGTATCGCCAAACGAAAATTGATATAAAATTAATATTTTCGAGGTGTCCTTTTCTTCAACTCAAATGCGAGGTGTCCTCTTTTGAACCAAAATTCGAGGTGTCCTTTTTTTCCACTAACCCAGCGAAATATGGCAACCTAACCCCTAAATTAAATACATAAAATGTCAGAAAAATAATTTCGCGCGCACAAGATCGTACACATTTTCTGCGCAACTTTTAACCCTCAGATATAATGGGAGAGAATATACAAGTAGATTTCCATTATCAATTCCAAATTTATTTTAGAAGGGCTATTTAACTCTCTTCATAAGCAAAGGAAACATACACTTTTTAAACCTCTGAATTTGACTCTCCAGTTTTCTCAGTGTATAGGGAACTCTTGGAGTGCGAGTGAGACACTAAAAAAAGCGATAGTGCTGACGGGTTAAAAAAAAGACACAAATTTTGAAAATTCCATATTTTTGGTAATTTTCAAAATTTTGAAAAAATATTTGGTGGAGTTGTTTATCACTATAAAAGTAATAAATTTACAAAAGTACAGCCATACATATATATATATATATATATATATATATATATATATATAGTCATGAAAACTAGTGTGTTGAACGAACGTGGAATCCACCATATCAATCTTTAAAATCTAGGATCAAAAATTTTACATAGAAATTGTTTTTCATGCAAAAATATTAAGTATTTGCTACTTTAAGGAGGATGTATTAAAGTTCAAGACGATTATTTAGTGGGGAGGGAGAGAAAAGCTCTCGACGAATTTCAAGTAACTATATACATGTGTTCGCGAAAAAAGGAGATAAGGGATAAGCAAACGATTTCACGGTAGAGGCTATGCCTCGAAGGTGAGAATGTACGATCAAGAATCGTTTCAAAATTGAATTCGGTTTTCTTATCAAGGTTTTCTTAAATTTAATATATAAAAGTAGAGATTCTCGATAAATTTGCGACCAACATTTTCCAAATTAAATAAGACATATCTTTTAACAAAATTTTACAGAACGATAAAAAAAATTTTGTTTCATTTAAAAAAAAATTGCCACAAAAAGAATATATAAATCAATATGACTTCTGTTTTATTTATATACAGTACGAAAACCTACCACGTCAGTCATATCCCATGAGTGGGAGTGAGACAGACTTATGCGATTCCCATACTTTCCTATGACTGACGGATAGCTTTTCTTACTGTATATGTATAATAGTAAAGAGTCTTCTAAGAAACATTTACACAGAATTCATTTTCCATTCCGAACAAAAATTATTATATATGTATAATAATACTCTATATGTTCTGCTTTTCGTAAATTACGAATGAATTTAATCATCATAATAATCCTGATATCATATCATAAACAGTACAATAATAAAAAATATGATATAAACTAATAATAGTCTAGAGGTTGGAAGTGATTCTGTATTTTTTATTAATTGTTGTAGATTCATAATTATGTAATTTTATAAACATTTTGATTCGTGGTTATTTTATATGATAGAAATACAATAGTTTTTACCTCATTTTAAAGAATAAAAAGAAGAAGCAAGAAAAGTAACCCTATCGTTCTTCCGTCTCTCTCTTATCACAGTTTTGTCTTGTTTCTTGTCAAGTCCCTTGTATGTGTCCTTGGATCAACGACTTGAGACCTGTGACTTTCATGAAATCTGAATTCGAATAATTTCGCGTATGATTAATTGTCAGCGAATGTCATATGATCATAATAACCTCTTCTAAGACCATTTTAGGCGCTGCGCTGTTCAGTCGGGATGAGGAAGAAGGGTTCTTCCCAAATTTCCATAGGAAAAATAAGGAAACAACTCACTTACTTGCAGAGGTTCAAGGAGTTGCGACGTGATTCTTGACGAACTTCACTATCGAGTCTTGTTTCAAAAAAGTTTATTTTATATTTTGTTGTTACATTGTTTGGAGTTTTGATTAATAAATAAGTGTTATTTGTTAATTCAGAGTTTTTATTTTTTTAGTGTTTCATTTATATTTGTCGTATCGTGAACCGGATGAATTTTTTAAATTGATTTGAGAAATTAGAAAGCACTTACGTTTGCAGGCTTTGCGGTGTGTTATGGCTTTTGTAGGGTCTCTGTAATAACCCTCTCTGCAATAGTGACAATGACGACCAGCCGTGAAGTGCCTGCACTGTAGACAAACGCCTCCGCTCACGCGACCGGACAACTTGTACAGCTCCATGTTGAATTTGCATTTTCTAGCGTGCAAGTTGCAGTTGCACTCTGAAACAAACAAGAGTAACTCTTCATTATACACTCACTCTATATCATATCAAATTAATCTTCAATTAAAACGTGTAGTAAGAATAAGAAATTTAACATTCATGTCTGTCACTACAGGCACATATCTTAATTTTTAATTTGCGGGAGGAAAAAACATTATTTCTATAATTTAAAACCCCAATGGGAAATGCCAGTCTAGTGCTATTGTTCATCACTGGCTTAGTACTTATAGGCCAGTCGGTGAGTGCAAAAACTGCCCAAAAATGCAAACAGCAAAGTCTCAACGGTTTCTGGTAGTTTGGGGGCTCCTTATAAGAGCCCCACAGTTTGCTCTCGATTTCCGGGTGCGAAAAACAGTGTAAACAATCGCCAAAGTTTGTAAAACATGGTTTTTCGATGCTCGTTGCTTCCGGTTAAGTTTTAGGGGAAAAAGTTGTTATCAAAAGTTATAGAGCTTGGAAATACCTTTCAAATGATGGGTCATATGTTGAAAAAGGTTAATTAGTTTAGTTGCAAATGAATTTAAACCATTAAAAATAGCACTTCTTTAATTGTTTAATAACTTTGTTAATAATTATCGAATTTGTTCATAACTTACCAGGAATGTTCTCCTTGCGTAGCTGAATAAATCCCAAAAAAAAAATTAACTAGATCGGAGAAATAGTTTATGCATAATTCCATTTGTTAACTAAAAACATGTAATTTTTCAACGGAATTTCCCCACTTTTGGTACATCGAATTTCGATTTTTTTTTTGGAAAGTACACTTAAGAAGTCAAACTTTCATCCTATTTAAATGGCCAATTGATTTTTTTTATCTAAGTGCATAATAAAAAGGGTTAAAAAAAGAGTGTGTTTTTTTGTCATAAACAAATGGAATTACTCAGCCAATTTTCACTTTATCAATTAGCTATAAACGGCATATAATTCCATTTGTTTCCACAAAACTTTTCAAAAAAAAAAAATCCGACTTAACTTGAAGGGGGGGGGGGGAGTTAACTTTTTTTTAAAAAAAAATTCCTGAGAAGTTAATTATTAATATTTTTTATTGAAACTGGCACGACTTTTAGTTCAAAACATGTAGGGGAGAGTCTCCAGTTGTGAGACGGGTTTCATTTTTGACCCGTAAATTGTAAACGGGTAAACGAAATTGTAAATAAAATACACCGTTCGGAAGGTAACAGAAATACGCAACTTTTATTAAAAGAAAGTATAGTGTTTCGATGAACTCAAAAAATTTTACGATACATTTTCCGAGCACATCGCTTTTTTCAAAAAAAAAAAATGTCTCCAGTTGTGAGACACTCATTAAAAATTGCTAAAATTTAATAAGTTTGACCTAAAACGTTATGTTTAGTATAAATAATTAAATATATTAATAATATATATTATTGTATACTAAATAATAATATTTATTCGCCAAAATATGACTATCAAATAAACACAATTTAATAGCTTCAACAAGAGCATTAAAATTGATTTCTTCTGAATCAATTGACTTTTTTCCACTTGACATGCCCAAAAATACTAGAAAAAAAATCAAAACAACATTTAAATAGTATGCCTGCAAATTCGTATTTTTCATGCTGCCCAGATGGGTGTTGACACCGTCTCACAACTGGTGATATGCTGTGTCTCACACCCAGAAATTGGCGCTATTTTGAAAAAGGAAAATTAAATTATTTTCAACCGTAGATTGGAACAATGCAATATTGCATCACAAAATATAAGGAAAACACTAACAGAAAATGCATTACATTTACCTTTTCCAATTAATTAACTTGGAAAAAAAGTACTTTGCATTTATTGAAAAAACGCTTTTTAGTCGATTATCACACACAGTGTTGGTATTTAACAAAAACAGTTTATATATCCGCTTCGGCGTACACGAAAAAGTTGGCTCATATAAAAAGAAATGTTTTTATATAAACCAATCGGCTTTTTAATATTACATGTTAAAAAAAATTGACTGTCTCACAACTGGAGGTGTCTCACAACTGGAGACTCTCCCCTATTTTATGAAAAAAAATTAAACTTAACCTTTTGTGCTTTTATTTTTCATTTATTTCAAGACAGTGAAAGTACTTGAATATTTTTTTCAACCCTTGGTCGGCGGAGAGGGGAACTCGATACGCGGGAATTTCGCCCGTCACAAACAGAATTCAGCCGTCAAATTCACAAAAATGGTCATAACTTCGTTAATTATTGACCGATTTTAATCTTTTTTTTTTAATTCCATGTATTTTTTTATGCTGAATCCAAATATGAATTTATATATTTTTTAAATAAAATATTTTTTGTAGAAATAAAAAAATATTTTTTTAACAACAAATTTTTATGATTATTAATTATATATAACAAAAATTTTTCTTCGTACATCTTATTTTATTTAATTTAAAATAATGTTATTTAAAAAAAAACTGAAATTATTTACCAATAAGCGTGTAGCATCGAGTTTAAGCGTTGTAGTGGCAAAATAATTATTTTTTATGGGTTAAAGTAATTTTATTAACTTTTTTTTTAAATAAGAACAAAGGTGTGTTATAAAAGAAACAATATTATCTTTTTTATTAAATACTATTTACAATAAACATATTTTTAATCATCCATACACTCATCATTCATTTTAACATTATCATTATGATTAAAAATATGTTTATTGTAAATAGTATTTAATAAAAAAGATAATATTGTTTCTTTTATAACACACCTTTGTTCTTATTTAAAAAAAAAGTTAATAAAATTACTTTAACCCATAAAAAATAATTATTTTGCCACTACAACGCTTAAACTCGATGCTACACGCTTATTGGTAAATAATTTCAGTTTTTTTTTAAATAACATTATTTTAAATTAAATGAAATAAGATGTACGAAGAAAAATTTTTGTTATATATAATAAATAATAATAAAAATTTGTTGTTAAAAAAATATTTTTTTATTTCTACAAAAAATATTTTATTTAAAAAATATATAAATTCATATTTGGATTCAGCATAAAAAAATACATGGAATTAAAAAAAAAAGATTGAAATCGGCAATAATTAACGAAGTTATGACCATTTTTGTGAATTTGACGGCTGAATTCTGTTTGTGGCGGGCGAAATTCCCGCGTACCGAGTTCCCCCACTCCGCCGTCCAAGGGTTGAAAAAAATATTCAAGTACTTTCACTGTCTTGAAATAAATGAAAAATAAAAGCACAAAACGTTAAGTTTAATATTTTTTCATAAAATACATGTTTTGAACTAAAAGTCGTGCGAGTTTTAATAAAAAATATTAATAATTAACTTCTCAGGAATTTTTTTTTAAAAAAAAGTTAACTCCCCCCCCCTTCAAGTTAAGTCGGATTTTTTTTTTGAAAAGTTTTGTGGAAACAAATGGAATTTTATGCCGTTTATAGCTAATTGATAAAGTGAAAATTGTCTGAGTAATTCCATTTGTTTATGACAAAAAAACACACTCTTTTTTAACCCTTTTTATTATGCACTTAGATAAAAAAAATCAATTAGCCATTTAAATAGGATGAAAGTTTGACTTCTTAAGTGTACTTTCCAAAAAAAAAATCGAAATTCGATGTACCAAAAGTGGGGAAATTCCGTTGAAAAACTACATGTTTTTAGTTAACAAATGGAATTATGCATAAACTATTTCTCCGATCTAGTTAATTTTTTTTGGGATTTATTCAGCTGCTCAAGAAGAACATTCCTGGTAAGTTATGAACAAATTCGATAATTATTAACAAAGTTATTAAACAATTAAGGAAGTGCTATTTTTAATGGTTTAAATTCATTTGCAACTAAACTAATTAACCTTTTTCAATGTATGACCCATCATTTGAAAGGTATTTCCAAGCTCTATAACTTTCAATAACAACTTTTTCCCCTAAAACTTAACCGGAAGCAACGAGCATCGAAAAACCATGTTTTACAAACTTTGGCGATTGTTTACACTGTTTTTCGCACCCGGAAATCGAGAGCAAACTGTGGGGCTCTTATAAGGAGCCCCCAAACTACCAGAAACCGTTGAGACTTTGCTGTTTGCATTTTTGGGCAGTTTTTGCACTCACCGACTGGCCTATTAGACGATTGTTCGGCGTAGTGTAGCCGAGCCTCGACAATTAGTGCTGGCTCAGTACAGAATTTTTGTTTCGCCAAAGCTTGGACAAGCCACGGCGGTAAGTGCTGGCTGAGTATAGAAAAATTGTTTACAACGCTCTTTGCCAACATTGCTTTTTTGACATAACTTGAAAAAAATTAGAAAAAAAGTTTATGAATGTTTATAAATATAAATTTATTGAAAAAAATTAATATTTTACTTTTCAGTTGTTCATTTTTTATTTTTATTAAATTTAATAATAATAATTTAACATAATTGTCTAATTTTGTTTGTTTATTTTTAAATTAGCGCGATTTTTTCTATGAATAAGAGATTTATGGTGGGGCAATTGTAGAAGCTTTTGTTGACGATCGTTGGCACCTCTGATTGGCTAATGTATACAGTAAAAAATTATTGATAATTATTGAGGAAAAGATAATTCTACCATTTTATTTATTCATTTATTATTATTTGTGTAAGGAATGAAGTTTCTCAGAAATTCACTTTCTGTAATAATGATGATGATGATGATGATGAGGTTTTAAAATCATTCCATCAGAAATAATTATCTTCATAATTCAAATCTAGCAATTTTTGAAATCACAGTTTAACTCAAGTAATGTTTGACACATGCCAAAAATGAACGATTACAAAGACCCGAAATGTGCACCATTGACTGAAAAAGACACTCGTCGTTTTTATTTAAAAGAAGCAATAGTGACGACTCCAATGAAATCTTGAACTGCATAGAAATATCTTAGATATTGTGAGACTGCGTTATGAAAAATAAGCAAACTAAAATGAAGAAGTGCACGACGAAAAATTGCCGTAATGAATTCTAAAACATATTTTCCGCTTGGTAATTAATTAAAAGAGCAATTAAGTGTTTAATGTAAACATGAAAAACATCCTTACAGACGTGAAAAAGGTATCAAAAAGAATATTGAAAAGGATGATAAAAATAATGGCGTGCAGCACGAATGAAGTCAAGTTGAAGAGTCGGATTTCTGGATTCAGAGTGTTGTATATTAAGTTGCAATTGCGAAAGACACGTACACCTCTTAATCGTATAGCTCTTCATCCTTCTTTCTATGTGTACAAAATCCCACTGCATACTTTTATATTTTCTTTTTCTTATTCGTTTTTCATCTTCTCCTTCATTCCCTCTTTCATTTTATAATTGTAAGCTATAATTCTTCAGCTTGGAGATGCTGATTCCTTTTTTTATATAGACTGCGTGACAATTTTCATTATTTCACCAAAGATTCACAGCGGTATTTGTATATGTTACAGAGGTGAGGTATCGATCGAAACACCTTTTGTTGAATTCTCTCTAGGCAACAATTTTTCGACGACACACTTGACAAGAATCGTGCTGTAACTCATCTGCCGACGTAGACGCTATGTCTTCATCCAAGAGAATAATTGGAATAAAAATGCACCAAGAAGCAGTTGTGAATTTTATTTTTTTTTAAACTAAATATTTCCTTTTGATATGGGATTCATCAAATATAATGATGCATAATAATTTTCAAATTCAAAGGAAAAAGTATATTGGAAAATTTTATTTTCATCTGATATTTTGGTCAAAATATTGAATTTCTAAAACACTTTGTAGTCAGTGACGATAAATAGTAATGCTTATTAAATCATAAAGAATTTTTATATTCAATTGTGAATTTATAAAGGTAAAGTTTAATTAAAATTCTGTACTAAACTCTTAATTGCAATTTAAGAGGAATTTTAAATGAAAGTTGTTCATGTACTTTAATAATTGTTTTCTCAGGAATTAAAATTAAATTTCATCTAATCAAAGTTAGTGTACGAAGGCAACAACTCCCTTGGTCAAGGAAATGTTTCGCCTGTCAAATTGTTACACGCTTGGAATAATTTACTGTGTCAGACTAACGGAAATGTCAGTTTCTTGGCATGATTAAAACCATAAATTAAAAGCAAACACAAAATTTCGAATACAAGTAATTAAATTATTGTAATTGCAAAAATGATCACAATAATACTATTAAGAATAATAATATTTTTTGTAAATAAAATGTTTTTCAGCACGTAATATAGGACTCGAGCTGTTTTCTGTGCTCTAATTGCGTTACATTTTTTTTCCTTTTTTTCATTTATGAAATTCAGAAATTATAAAATATTTTCTTAATTCATATTTAATATGGTAATTTGAAAATAAAATATTAAATTTCGAATGGATTGGAACTGAGCCAACTTAACTGGGCACTATAGGTTCGGCAATGGTTCGGCACTTAATTAGAAATCAGTCTTCGGTAATTTTCAAAGCTAAAAATTTTAGGTTATGTTTGACATTTTGTAATGAACAGATATAAACTATGTATTAATGTTAAAGTCTTATTACCGTCGATTACAAATGTTCAAATAAAAAATATTTGTAATAATTATTTTCTACAATATTTTAATAGAAAAAGATAGTAAACTACACGGAAATCGTTTTGATCTTAGAGTAATAAATCTTGTAAGTTGTCTAACTAGAACCCGGTTATTTGGCTCTTTTGAATACTATTTAAAACTTAATATTTCATATCTTGAATTACCATATGTGAACAGATAAATTATTGTAGCTCCGCATTTGTATATAAGCAGAATTAACGCAGAATTTCAATAACCCAAAATTACTCTCCCTCCCCCCGTTTATTCTAATAATAATAATAATAATTCGATGAATATTTTTTGTGGTTTGCTAATATATTAATTTAAGTAATTTTTAGGCCAATTTTTTACCACAATTATTTGTTTATTGGTTCTTGTTGTTAAACAACGTTTCGGTAGTATAGCTACTACCCTTACACAGGTTTACAAATTAAAAACTTTTTTTTGCCAATCGAACAAAACAATTTTTTTTCGAATAGTAGGTGTTTTTTGATTAAGAAAATCATAGTTTTAATTTTTTTCCCTCGTGCAGTTTTTCTGTAGCTTCAAATTTTGCATTTTCGAGGTGCAACGCCACTTAAACTTACCTGTAGGAAAATTAGCTTGTCAAAATATAATAAATGAGGTATCATTGGAAAGGTTATTAAATTACCTTTCGATCCATAGGTCACAGAATAAAATTCAACAAAAATTGAGAGAGTTACAGTCGATTAAAGATGAAATTTCATGACAATTTTGATGATTTTTAGACATTTGAGTAACTTCTACTATTTTTTTCTACATCAAACAGGAAAGAATGTTTAGGTTTTAATTTTTTTATTGATAGACTATATCATTACACAAATTTTGAGCCCTTGTGGACCTCGATTGGATTAAAAATGACAATTCTACACTAAATTTAGTGAACGAAACTACATTCTTCATTTTTAGTATCCCTTAAACATTTGCAGCAAAAATTGAAGTAATAAAATTTAGTTAAGCTCTAAAGTTACTAAAATCACTAATAAAGGATTTCTGAAATCGTAGATTTCGAATCCAATGTTAGTTTTCTAAATTTCAAAATGGCGGATCCAATATGGCGTCAAGTTTTTAAAAATCGATTAAATTCGTCTTAAATTCGTTACTCGGGGGTTTTCGAGGTCGCTGATTACGAATCTGATGTAAGATTTCAAGAATTAAAAATGGCGGATCCAATAGGTGCGAATTCGATGGATTTTAAAAAACTCGTTCACCATTATGAATCCATCCTTTTCAATTTTCGAAATCCGACATCAGATTCGTAATCAGCGACCCCGAAAACCCCCGAGTAACGAATTTAAGACGAATTTAATCGATTTTTAAAAACTTGACGCCATATTGGATCCGCCATTTTGAAATTTAGAAAACTAACATTGGATTCGAAATCTACGATTTCAGAAATCCTTTATTAGTGATTTTAGTAACTTTAGAGCTTAACTAAATTTTATTACTTCAATTTTTGCTGCAAATGTTTAAGGGATACTAAAAATGAAGAATGTAGTTTCGTTCACTAAATTTAGTGTAGAATTGTCATTTTTAATCCAATCGAGGTCCACAAGGGCTCAAAATTTGTGTAATGATATAGTCTATCAATAAAAAAATTAAAACCTAAACATTCTTTCCTGTTTGATGTAGAAAAAAATAGTAGAAGTTACTCAAATGTCTAAAAATCATCAAAATTGTCATGAAATTTCATCTTTAATCGACTGTAACTCTCTCAATTTTTGTTGAATTTTATTCTGTGACCTATGGATCGAAAGGTAATTTAATAACCTTTCCAATGATACCTCATTTATTATATTTTGACAAGCTAATTTTCCTACAGGTAAGTTTAAGTGGCGTCGCACCTCGAAAATGCAAAATTTGAAGCTACAGAAAAACTGCACGAGGGAAAAAAATTAAAACTATGATTTTCTTACTCAAAAAACACCTACTATTTGAAAAAAAATTGTTTTGTTGGATTGACAATTTCACTGTAAACCAGTGTTATCAAGTTTACATTAAAAGCACTGAAAAATTTTGTTGTTGTTGTAGGTAATATTTAATTTATCTCTCTTATCTGCACTAGATTGCGGATGAAGTATTTTAGGCCCTAAGTTCAAAATACCTTGCTCTAAGTCAATTTTAAATTTTTGATCGTAAAGTAAATTCATTCCAATTAAACCGTTTTCTCTAAATGCATTTTCATCTTTTGTAACTTGAAAAACTGGTTCTTTACCGTAAAGTTTTAAACAAATAGAATATTCGTACATACTATCTATAGACTGCCTGATTTTATCCTGACACTGCATTAATTTTGAGGTGAATAACTCTAAACATTCATTTTTGCCCATTATACTATCTTTTTCTTCAAATAAAATTCGTAATCTCTCAAAAAATCGGCAAAGGTTTTAACTGCATTTGATATAATTGTATTTGCTGCTCTTTCTACTAATTTTTGTGCAATTATTGCATGTAGTAATGTTAGTCTTTCATTTCTTTTCGTTTTCTTTTAGATAATCTTATTAGATGAATGGAATTTTCTAAACCGCTTCCGTTAAATTCTTGTATTAATTTTTTGCTTTTCCCAAAATCATATTCTGTAACTTTCTCTAATTCTTCGTGATCGCTGTTTAATTCATTTTCATTTCAGAGTAAACCTTCATCTCTTCTAACTAGTTGTTCCATAGCTACTAATCTTGTTTCGAATCTTTCCATTTTTGCAGGAATGTTTTGCAAATGGTCATTTGAAGCACTTGATGTTTCTGGAAAATTTTAGTCTGGCAGTCAGTGATATTGAAGGGAATGAACTGCCTGTGTCTATTGTTTCGTTTTCTTTACTTTCTCTATATGAATTTAAATCCAGTTTAATTTTATAAATTTTATAACCGTTCGCGTTTTCTAATTTAAAATTACATTTCTTGCAATCCTGCTACAAGGAGTAGACAAGAATATGAAATTCGTTTCTTTTTGTTTATTGACGATGGCAATACTCATAAACTCACGAAGTATACTAATGCTTTAAAACAAACCTATAGCCACACCCTATGAAGGTCGCCGTTCAACGTACGTAAAGTGGACTTATACTCTTGTTCTAAAGATTCGTACTTTTGTTTTTTATACCTTACTTAAATGTTGGTCTGGATCGTAGTTCTGGATAATCTCGGACTAGATTTGGATAACTCTCTGGATACCTCTGTAGATCTGGATATCTCTCTGTATATCTGGATAACTCTCTGTAGATCTGGACAACTCTGGATCGTTGCTTGATTAACATTCTGGATAACACTTTGTAGATCTGGATAACTCTCTGGATTACTCTTTGTAGATCTGGATCTCTCTCGATCCCTGCTTTTGTTGATTCTCTCGTTTACTTTAGATAATAACTTTGTTTATCTGGAACTAGCTCTGGGTTTTGGATACTTAAAATCTGGATGAACTTCCAAAAAATTTTCAATATCCTAGCGCTGCCACCAATTATGTTGTCGTCGTAAGAAACAACTAATATTATTTTTTTGAGTTGGTTACTCAACTGAGAGCCAACTACACTTTATTTATTTAACAAGTAAAAGTACAAGAAACTTGGAGTTAATTAATCCTTCCAATTCTTCACTGAGCCTTATTGGAAGACAATCGTGCTGTCACTTTGAGTAGCGACTAATTAATCTAACCACACCTGTTTATGCTTTAGTCTTAAAAGACTGTGAACTCGTCCCCACTCTTTACAATACACACTCATACTTCATACTGTCGACAATAATATTAAAAATAATAGTAATAATAATAATAATAAGAATAATAATGATGATGATGATGATGGTAATAATAATGAGAAAATAAAGAAAAGGATAATAAATAAATATGGTTAAAAAAAGTTGAAGGTACTGAAGCAATGGACCTTTATGAATGAAAGAGGCGAAATGAAAAGAGGAAAAAAATGACACAGCAAGAGAGAGGAAGAGAGAAATATGTCTACTGGCTTGATCAACAGGACTTCTTGGTCATTAATAACCACGATTGCCACCACCCGAAATTCCATGGACGGACGATTCCTATGCAATTAGGCAGGGCGGTACGCCCATCAACACACCAGTGCCTCGGGATGTTGTCGTAGTGTGTTGGTCACCGTAATTAGCAAATAATCATTATACGGGCTTCGAAATACATATATATATATATATATATATATATATATATATATATATATATATATAGATGGATGTTTCAAAGGGTCCCGCGTTTTTCCTTCTCTGTACGACGACATTTTATTTAATAAGGACAACGCTAAATTAAAAACCCTCAAAGTCACAAGAATCCATTCGCGTAATCCGATCCACAAAGTAAAACGAGGGCTAAGTCTCATGTTTTCGTTAATTTTCCACTCGAGCGGCTAACAAGATTATAAGAAAATAAAGAATAACGAATTTTAATATTTCACATTTACTTTTGCTTAGGTACATTTTTTATTAAATTATGATTAATTTCTTTGTTCTTTAATTAATTAATAAACTTAATTAAACAATAAACAAAAAATTCGACACACTGAATAAAAACTTATTTGATTTTAATAACCGATTACAAATAAATATTTACTTGAATCAAATAATTTCTATTTGAGTTAATTAAGTGGTATTTTTGCTTTAAATACTGAAATTATTAGTTCAAATACAATTTATTTTATTCAATTAAATATTTATTTGATAATAGACAAGTATAATAATTGGATATTCGAATTAAATAAATTTTTTGCCAGTGTAAAGAATCACTGTTTATTCATTAATTACAGTAAATAATTATATTGTCAGTATTATTTTAGTTTGGAGAAATTCCTTTTTCACTAGAGAGGTAAATTAAGAGAGTGGAAAAAGGCCTTCGTGAACCTCTTCGTATCATTTAATTTCACGCCTTGCCACTAATCTGCCAGATTTTATCTCCCAGTGTTTTGTCTTTCTAACGAGACTGAAATCGAAAAGATCTTGGAAAACTGGCTCGCAAGCGGAAGTCGTTACATTTCTCAAGCTTAAGAAATGAATGAGCGTTAAAAGAGGAAAATACAAACAAGAAATTTGGCTATTCAAACGTTAAATTCTTGAATAATGAGAATCTGTTTTGTTCCAATTCCCGTCGACTAACATACTGAAATCCCTAATCCGAATAAATCTTATATATTCTTAATGAAATAGGCTAATATTTTTTTATTTTTACACAATAAAGTCATTCCCTCCAAGATTCGCAACCTGTATTTCCATACCAATGAAGGTGGTTTTTAGATCAGTCAGGTGGCAAATTTAGGAAAGAGAAAAATTCTGAAAACTGTTGGTTGTGGGGGATACCTGTAATTTATTAATAACCCAGAAAAGCTCAAATTTAAAGAAAACATCAAAATTATGATATATAGTTTTTTAATTATAGGTACAAAATATTTGATTATTTTTTACTTATTAGGTTTTATCTGTGGGCCTTATTTTACTTAAATGAATTACTTTTATTAACATTATTTTATATTATTTTCATTTTGTAAAGACTTTATTACGAAAAATGATTTATTTAGTCTGGATTTCTCGTAAATACTACAGTACGTAGACAGTTCAGATAGAACGTTTAGGTACTGCTGCTAAATGAAATAACCCAATGGGAAATTAACCATTGGCGCAATAATGGTCCTATATTGGGAGCCAGCAGTACCAATGATGGTGCAATAATAGCAACCAATATTAGGCTATTATTGCTAGAGTCTTGGGATGATCACGACTTTGCCGAGCATTGGTAGCCAATATTGGATCACTATTGGCTGCCAAGGCAAATGTCGGACTTTCCAAGCCTTGGATATTCATTGGCAACAAAGATTGGACCAATATTAATGACTAATAAATTACCAATGCTTTAAAACTAAATTAATGCTTGGTTATTTCTTGATTACCAATACCTTTTTCATATGTGAACAAATGAAATATTTTTATAGATAATTTAAGTTACAATTTTTTTCTGAGTTGTTTTTTTAATCAATTTTGATAAATTACTAATGCTTTAAAATTAAATTAATGCTTGGTTATTTCTTAGTTACTAATACCTTTTTCATGTGTTAACAAATGAAATATTTTTATAGATAATTTAAGTTACAATTTTTTTCTGAGTTGTTTTTTTAATCAATTTTGATAATCCAAAAGAAATTTTTAAAACATCATGAATTAATATTTTTCACCAATTTAAAAATAGAGTTCAAAATTGCAGGTTAGACTCACTTTACGGCTTGCAGGTTGTCCCTTTTCTTTCTTTGGCTTATTCACACTCAAATGACATTGTTATGATTGTTTAATGTTTGAAATTGTTATCAAGACAAAAATGAAGTGTATTTATTACATTTTAGTTTTTCGTTTTATTTTCAATTAAAAAAAATTTATTTTTCAAAAATTTTTCTTATTTAAAAAAATTTTATTTATTAATAAATTGTTTAAAAAATTTAAATTGAAACTATTATGTTCAGAAACATTAAGTGTAAGTGAAATTTAATAAATTTTCATACATTTATTTGAGTTTTTCTATATTATTATCAAATTTTTCAAGGTGGGTCAACTTGCAAGCCTAAATTTCGAATCGTTGATTTTACCTCATTTTTAAAATTGAACCGCCGGATCGTAGAAGGGCATATAGCCAATGTAAATCAAATGGACTATATGCCCTTCTACCATCTGGCGGTTCAATTTTATGTAATAATTTTAATTTTAGCCTTTTTAAATTATTTATCTATGTGTCAAATTTTTACCTTTTTAGGTCCTCTTTCCGATGGTATGTTCATATAAATGAATTCTTTTTTTAAAGAGTTATGAGCAAAAAAGCTTAGGTGGGGCAACCTGCAAACCTTTCCCCTACGTTTTACCGAACTATTCAGTAAAAATAAGGTATACACTGAAAAAAATATATTTATGGTACTGCCATAAATATGTCCAATTCTCACATATTATATTGGTGGACTGTAGCAAAGATTGCTTAAGTTTGATTTAAACAAAATTTGTTTGAATCAAATAAATCGTTTTCTCATTGTAGCCAAGCAGTTAGCTCCTTGTGACGCGAAGGTTTTGGGTCTTAGATATGAAAAAAGTTAAATTCTTACTAGCCAAGTGAGTTGTATTTTATTATCGGGTAATCTGTTGAAACGTTTTGTTTCCAGAGATCCCGTTTGCGTCAGCCACCTTTATACCCATTTTCAGCATCCATTACATTTTCTCTTACGTTTAGTTAATTTAACGTTTTTGTAGATTCACCATTCTGGTCCTAACATTTTATTTCTCCTTTGATCTGTATCATCTAAACGTAATGAAAAAAAAATTTATCGTAATACTGTTGGGTAATATTTAAACCGACATAAATTCCACAATTCTATTCCATTCGTTAAAGTAAATATAAATTTTATAAAATCCAGATATGTTTAAAGTTTAAATCAAGAAATAATTCTTGGTTACTTTTTTAATGTAGTACCTGTAGTTGACAAACACAAATAATTTCATGAGTGTCTATGTAGACTATTTTGAGAAATGTTTTATAAATAAAAAAAGGCAGGAAACTTTTAAAAGTAAAGGACACTTGTTTTATCGTTTGAAAAGGGGAGCGGTTGAAGTTAAATAGGAAAATTGTTGGCGTAAGGGGGAATGTTGCTAAAAAACAGTGTATGTCGTGTCTAGATAGGGAACTTGAAACGAATATTTGACGAACGTTTGAGAGGAAAGCTCATTGTGTGAAAAGCCACTGTACCACGTGCAATTACTTCTTCACTGAAACCACTTCTTCCCGTTCTTTGTCTTCCTCACTTCCTGTTCTCAGCTCGTTCGCTGGCACTTAATTTCAAAAGTAAAGTTCCTCACAGCTTCGACAGGTCCGCTTTTCGAGAGGGGTTAAATCCCCATGTGTCTATATATAGCCGCGAATAATCGCTCCCTCGGGGGAACGAACGGTCTCGATTTTCGGGGCAACTCAATCGGGCGACTTGTGTATATCTTTTGGCTACAGAAACTGTTTGTCGACTGCAAATACTTTACGACTGTCGCGTGGCATTGGTGCCTAAGTCATAAACAAGAAATACGACGCACGATTAACAGCAAACTCACCTGGTCGCATCGTTGTGATCCTTGTGAATACACACTCGGTAAGATTATTCGGAAAATCCATTGGAATTCCGATAATAATTCACTGATGCTCAGTAATGTCGGAAATTTGGTGAAATTTTGATGGAATGCTTGCAATTGGGGTAAAACAGAGGTCAATTTTTATTTTCTTCCCTCTGGAATGTTTAAAAATAAATCAGAATCGAGGAAGAAAGTTATCTAAAAAACTGGTTTCTTGATGCATGCCGGTTAATTATTCAGGAATGGTAAGCATTACAATTTTGAATAAGAGTCTGAGTCTCTAATATATTCGAATAATTTAGTTTTTGGGATTGTTTGTCGGTTCAACTTGTGATTCTATTTAATTTCATTATTAAAATTAGGTGTCAAAAAGTAACTTTTAATCCCCTCTATAAATTACTTTGGTTTATCAAAAACTCTCCGCGAAACAAAGTTTAGCTTGAGTTTTTAAGCAGTATTTATTGCTTTTTGTGATTTTGTAAAAAATGTTCAGTATTTTTAGTTTCTCTTCCTTTGTTATCAAGTAAAAATTCTTCTTTCACATTAATTATAATATTACTATTATTATTATTATGTAAAAAATCTATTCCCAGCTGATGCAATGATAATATGTATGTCGTGATATTTTAATTTTTGTTAATTTGACCCTCTCGCGAGTGATTTTGTGCCCATTGGCTTTTGTGTTTCAATTTTCAATAGATCGACGTAAGAGGATCTCGGGGAGCGCTCCTCTAATGTCTTGCCGGGAGTATTCTATGTACGTGCACTCCGCACTTTAATTGAATTAGTTTCACGCATGTTACAACGAAAAGGAAGTAGAGTGCCTGCTTTGAGAAAGGAAGCTTCACCCAATCCAGTCAACATTGTGCCTTTGCGAACTAGTTATTTAATCAAATTGGACAGACTGACTGGAGTAATAATGGAGCTTTGACATGCTGAAAATTTATATACATTCGTTCATTTTCACTGACTCGACTTTTAACTATATACAAGTGCATTCCTTTCGTTTCAAGTCTTATACAAGAAAAAAATTATTCATCACATTAAACCCTTTTTTACACTCTAATCCAATTTGTATTTTTAACAAAGAAACTCACTTTAAAATATAATTAATATTTTTTTTAAATTTTATCTCGTGAGAGTGAAATTATTTTCTACAATCTGATGAAATTCGAAGAGAAATGAGACTAAACGAAGAGATTATGTTAATTTTTCTATTAGATATTTAAAACAAAAAGTAGAATAATTTGTCAAGTCCTCCTTAATTTTAAAAATGTATTATAAAATAAGCCGTAAGAACAGTTTCAACCTACATATTTTTTAATCAATTAACTAACATTAACTTACGCATTTATTAAAGTTATAAATACATTTTACAATCATAAATAAATACTCTAAATGAAATTTAAAGTATACCAAATTAACGGAATATGAATCACATTCATTTGTATATGAAAATGAATTTACAAATATATTTGAAATGCGAATTTCACGTGTATACAAATTAGTGAAGTGAAGCGTAAAGTAATAGAGAAATAAAATATATGTTATGTGAAAAGCGACTTATATCTCTGGAGACATTCCATTTTCGTATTAAGAAACAAGCATAATTACTGTGAGTGACTAGTGGTTGAGAGAGAAGCTTTTAAGCACAATTCGTGCAATATAAACATCCGAGGTATATAACTCAAGCGCGCTTTTAAATGAAACACACATTTCGCGCGCATTTGCACATACAGCAAAGTGTTGAAAGATTATATTCAGGGAGGGCAAAAAGAGAAAATTTATGTGCCAATAAATTAACGCAATAACGTTCATCGTCAACATTAAACCTAGCCAAAATTATTAACGAGACGTAAGGCCTCAGTACCTAATGCACCGAAGTCGTGCAACGTAATATGCGCCTTTCATGTTTGCTAAATTTTACACCTTTAATATAATGTTCGTTGTCATTTTCATGTTTCTGCAGATTTTTACGAAAAACATTAAATTAATAAAAATTCTGTTTAAAATTGTTTATTCAGAACATTTTGGAGCTGTTAAACCCGACATTAAATTTGCATGAAGTGACATAGAAAATTCCCGACTTAACATTTTTAGACAAATACGTTAATTTTTAAAAAACTTGATCGCCAAGTTGGATCAGCCGTTTTGAATTTTTATCCCAAAAATTACTTTTTTCAACAGATATTTATTACATGATTTAACCTAAAAAATTAAATTACCAGCATGTAATGAAATTTAATTTTATGAAAAAAACAGTCCGATTTAATAAAAATATAAAGACACATTTTAAAAGACAATACAAATTTTTGTTCCTCTTATTTTTTATTTATATAATATTATGGCTGAAGTGATTATGTTGTTTTCAACTTCATTCATTTTAATAGCAGTACTTTTATATTCTTCTCTCACCTCCTTTTCCTATGCTTTTTATTGCGCTTGTTAAAAGCAAGGACCTCTCCTTTTTTATTACAATAGCAACACTGGTAGTATAACCAAGAGAGAAGAACACTCCGGGTGTCATAAAACGCAAACGGTGTGTTCCTAATGTTACCCAGCAATAGAGTCTCCTGCTATAAAAGTAACAAGCTCATTCAAAAGAATATGGTCATTGCATGACACTACATGACAGAACTCATATACACGATCATATGGCAAAAGTTCGCAAAGCTTTTGGTTTTCGCCTCGGACGCAGGTAGGAAATAACAGTTGTTGAACAACTCGTTTACGACAAACTGGAATTTAGACCTTAATATTTTTTTCTTATTTTCACTCATTGGAGAAATTTTGATTTTTTTCCTTAATCAATATTTGATACTTGTACAACTTCCTCTTCTTTTCTGTATTAACTAAACGAAATATTAAAAAAATATTTGATACTCTAAATTTGAGAATATAATTTCTCGTGCAGTTGAAAATAAAATTGCTTAAATTAAAACAAAAAAAGTTGTACATGAAATTAGCTACAATAATTTCTTGTAATGAATTTATTGAATAAGCGTAGTTGTGCTAAAATTCTATTATAAATTAGGTTTAAAAGTAAAGCGAGATAAGGTTCTGTTCTATTTTGTAGAAGTAGGTGAGGAAGTATTAACAAACTATTAGAAGATGATATTCAGTCATTATCTGACTTACGTATATACACTTTGTATTTTCTGAGAAAGATCTCACCGTCCGGTCCATGCCTATATAGACTCCAATGAAAACTTTTTCCATCTATAAATCGAGTCAGACATCATAAAGAATAGACGTATTTAATTAAACCAATTTTTTAATTTTGTAGACTGGTCTTTTCGCAAGAATGATATTAATCTTTCGATGCAGAGTTTCGGAAAACACGAAATTTTATTCAACCAAGCCAAAATGCTCTTCAAAACTACAAACGAAAGGTGCAGGGGAACAGTCTCCATTCTCAATGCATAACCCAGGGTATTTGTGGGCAGACACAATAGTTGTTTAATAAAAAGGAAGTTGCGATTTCTCTACCATTTCCGAAAAATTCAATGCCCATATTTGGTTAGCGTACATTAATGTGCTTAACGCAACACTACTAAACAATTTACCGTATACTGCAAAAAGAGGTGTCTTGGGTGGAGCCGTTTTTGTTGTCTTACACAGCAAAAACGTCTCAAACAAAGACACTTTTGGTGTCTAAGACACCAAAAATGTCTCCAATCAAGACACCTCTTTGTAGGAATTATTCTTGTGCAAAATATTGTAAAGATAAAATGCCTGTAAATAGATAACCCGGTGAACATGGTTTTGAGTAATCGGGAGATTTCGGAGAAGTCGAAGGTTGATTCGGGGAATCGCAATATGGTAATGGGGAAGGAGGAATTTTCTCTATGATTATAAAATCGGTTGTTCCATTTTTCTCGGCCTCATTCGCTCGTTGATTATTTATGAAAAAGTTCCCGCGCCATATTTTGAGTCCGACGCCGAAGATTCTAAGGTATTATATTTGATAGATTTTTTTGTCAATTCTTTTTTGTATATTAATTATTAAAATCATTCAAGTGGTAATTTATTTTATTTAAATTTCTTAATTATAATTTTGCACATTTCGTTTAGTGTGGCGCGTTGTATAAAATGGGCGGGAATTGTTGACTTGGCAGCCTGGGTCGAAATTAATGGAACAATCCGAAATTGCACTGGATATTCATATATAAGGCCATCCTAAAAATATTGGATTTGGTGGAATTTCCATCTGAGGGTTCAAGCAGGGATAAGAGAAAATTCGTCCAGAACCATTCAGCGCTCCGTTTCACCCGAGTCAGCGACGTCTAAAGAACGAGGGATGAGTACAAATAATTATATCTAAAGTTGATGATTGACGATGTTTATTTCTTAAATTTGAATTTTTATTTTACTCACAAAATTATCTTTTGTGATTTTTTCTCTTATCTAATTTATATTCGTATAATATTCTTTTAATTGATATGTATGATTGTGTGTGTATGTTTGACGCGAAGAGATTTATATGAATTTTATTAGTTGATTTGCTATTTATTGTATATTATTGATGCATCAATTTTCGTAGGTCAATCAAATTTAATTGAATAAAAAAAAGATTCTATGTAATTTATTTTTGTTCTGACTTTATTTGTATTTTTAATGTTTCTTGATTTAATTTTGTTAATTATCATTTTCTAATTTCTCTTGTGATATCTAAATTTTAAAATGTTTCATTGCTAACTTACTTTATTCATTTGTATATGTTTTATAATTTTCTAAATGCATTTGATTATATTACATCTTTTTTCACTCCACGAGTCGGCGCCGGGCAAGTAAATCGCTCTCAGAATATTTCCAATTGCCAAGTTCGCTGAACTCGTAAACTTTTTCGCAGCCAGCACAAATGAGCATGTCCCAAAGAATGGCACCCCTAAGTAAAAAAATATAAGTACACGGAGAAACCTTTGTGCAGATGAATATGTTTCGTGGAGGCGCTGACGCACAAATATCGGGTGAGCAAACGAACCAAAGGTTTCTCCGTGTAAATATAACTATCCACCACCTCAATTCCATCCTCGACATATTTGAAATATAAGTAAAGTGCTTTGCTATGATAGTTGTTATGCTTCTTAGAAAAAATCTCAATTTTTGCTTTACTATTATGAAGAGTTAGTTTATTTAAATCGCAATATGAACAAAATTCAAAATGGCGGATCCAATATGGCGGACATGAAAATGGAAAATCGACTGAATTCACTTGAATCTAGTTACTCAGGGGTTTTCAGGGTCGCTGATTACGAATCCGATATCAGATTTTAAAAATTCAAAATGGCGGATCCAATATGGCGGAGAACATTTTCTAAAATTCATCGGATTCACTTGAAACTTTTTACTCGGGGGTTTTCAGGGTCGCTGATTACGAAACCGATTTCAGATTCAATATGGCGAATCAAATTTTCTAAAATTCATCGGATTCATTTGAAACTCGTTACTAAAGGGTATTCGCTGATTACGAAAAACTTTTGAGACGATAATAAATACAAAATTTTCCCCCGCAGTCAGCTGTTAAGTATACTACGTTACTTACGACCCCAGAGTTTACCACGTGGAGGTATGCGGTCGGATTTTACACTCCTTCATTTATTTTGTTTTTTTATATTTTTTTTGTTTGTTCTTATATTGGATCCGCCATTTTCAAAACCGATATTACATTTTTGATCTACGACATGAATAAATCAAAAGTAATAACTTTTTAGTTAATCTGATAAATTTTTTTAAATGGCGCCAGCCATATTCGAACCGCCACATTGTATTTAAAAAAATATGATGCTATATTCGTAATCAGCGACCCCGAAAACCGCCGAGTAACGAGTTTCAAGTGAATCCGATGAATTTTTGAAAATGTCTGCCATATTAGATCCGCCATTTTGAATTTTCAAAATCTGATATCATATTTGTAATCAGCGACCCCGAAAACCCCTGAGTAACAAGTTTCAAGTGAATCCGATGAATTTTTGAAAATGTCTGCCATATTGGATCCGCCATTTTAAATTTTCAAAATCTAATATCGGATTCGTAATCAGCGACCCCGAAAACCTCTGAGTAACAAGTTTCAAGTGAATCCGATGAATTTTTGAAAATGTCTGCCATATTGGATCCGCCATTTTAAATTTTCAAAATCTGAAAACGAATTCGTAATCAGCGACCCCGAAAACCCCCGAGTATCAATTTGTGGACAAATCTGTGTGTTTTTGTAGCCAAAAATCTGCTTGAGTCTATATACGTCATCGACAGTTTGAGCCCACCTGCACCATGACGTGTATACACGTCATCGACTGCCAAGGGGTTAAATAATCTTTCTATGTATGTTACTTAAAGTGATTTTATTTTCTGTAACACTAAGAATCTCTGTCTTCAGATATCCCTACATACCCATTTATATGTGAATCAATTAATTTTCTCTAACTCATCTCCCATACTGGATCCTCCATTTTTAATTAAAAAATTTTAACGCAGTAGGAGGGGGGTTTGGTGGTTCAAACAAAGAATTAGGTTTTAAAACAATTCCATTAATAAAAATGCCAAAAGACTTGTATTTAATTTTCAAAGAGATTCGATGTTTGAATATTTAAAGGATAATAAAAATCCTAATAAGAAGTTTTTTTAAATTCAAACTATTGTAATAGTAATTCAAACTATTCTATATATTCCCAGTGGGCACAGTGACGTCAAAAAGACGTCCCTTTTTGTTCGCGGACATTCGGGGACAATGATGGTAATGTCTCTGAGTCATAAAAAGACGTTTAAAAGACATTCTATGTCTGGTCCAAAATACGTCCAAAAGACGTTTAAGAGCCATAAGAAAGGACGTCTAAAGTACGTTTTAAAGACGTCTTTTGGACGTCCCTTTTCATATCCCTTCAGATTTTAAAAAGACATTTCTTCTATAACATTTTATAAGTAGAAACACAGTAATATTGTATTAGATTTATTTTAAGTTTAATTTTCTTTTTTCTAAAATTTGCAGAAATAATGAAAAAATTCTTACGAAGCTGAAATCGAACTCAGATGCCTTGGGCTTAAAGCATTGCGCCTTAAGTACCTTAGCCGTCCAAGACAGATATGAATCTCTACAAAGTTTACGCTCTCACTTGTCAATGAAATGAATTTAACTTACAAAACTTCCAACAACTTTTATATTCATCAGTTTCTAAGTCCAAGTTGAACTTAGAAAATAATATTTTCTATTTATATATAGTATATACTGAACATTACAATAAAATAATGATTGTTAAATTTAAAATGTAATAATAATTATGTATAATATATAATACATAATAATAATGAGGTATAATTATTTAGGCAGCTAAAAGCAAACGCACACCTAACCTCAAAACGAGTTCAAATATTTCACTTAACTTTTCTTTTAAATTCGATTGTAACAATAGAAATGCGCTCTAATAACTTTATCTAATCTTAAAAATAATTTATTTCTTGAAATTAAGATATAACTATAATAAAATTAAACCAATTAAACTTATCCGAGAGTCCTAACTGATTCCAAATTTCCAAATTCGTATTATGTATGTTGTTCACATCATGTTTTTCCCTTCTAAATCGTCTATTTAAAAAATAGTAAAATTCACAGAATTAAACTCACAATTATTTAAAATCGAAATTTTAATTAATTGAAACAATTAATACGACACAACGCATACTCCGAACAACGCAGGCGCGCCTAGAAGTTTCGAATTTCTCTAACTGTTTGGGAATGAATCTAAAAACTCTTGCACTGAACAATCCTTTTTAAGTGAACGTTGATACACAGTTTGTAATAATTGTCCAGTGAGCACACTTGTTCAAAAGACGTTCTAAGGATGTCTTTTTGCGGACGTCTTTTGGACTTGTACAAAAAGACGTCTTAAAGACGTCCCATACATGTTCTATGTCTTGTCCATTAGATGCCTTTAAGATGTCTAAAAGACGTCTTTTTCATTCAACATTTGAAAATAGAAAAATTTTCATAAATAGAAAATACTATTTTCTAAGTTCAACTTGGACTTAGAAATTCATGAATGTGAAATTCATTGGAATTTTTCTAAGTTAAATTCATTTAATTGACAAGTGAGATCGTTAACTTAGTAGAGGTTCATATCTGTCTTGAACGGCTGAGGTGCTTAAGGCGCAGTGCTTCAAGCCCAAGGTATCCGAGTTCGATCCCAGCTTCGTAGGAATTTTTTCATTATTTCTCCACATTTAAGAAAACACAAAATTAAACTTATAATAAATTTAAAACAATATTACTGAGTTTCAACTTAGAAAATGTTATAAAAGAAATGTCTATTTAAAATCTGAAGAAATGTAAAAAGGACGTCCAAAAGACGTCTTTAAGACGTACTTTAGAAGTCCTTTCTTATGTCTTTTAGACGTCTTTTGAACGTCTTTTGGACCAGACATAGAACGTCTTTTAGACGCCTTTTACACCGAAAAAAATCTCGATGGTATTATTAACTATGACTCTATAGTTAATCTTAATCTAGTAAAAGTAATAAGGATTACTAATCATTATGGTTGGGATCGCTAGGTTGATTCAACAAATTCAATCCTGGCAAAAACAACCCTGCAAATCCTTGTCAAATTGACTAGGATTTTAGTAATTTTGCCTATTTCCATAATGCGCACGCGTCTGCTTCTGTTCTGACAGTGTTTACCTCTATATCTTTCGCGTCATTTATCGTGATTTCGTAAAACGATTTTTTATCATTACTCGCGTCTATTCTTTGTACATAAAATGGAGTTCTTACATACATCAAAATTGCTGGTTTCTCGGAACCTCTGGAAATATAGATAGTCCATGTTTTAGAAAGTAAACTATTTAATTATATTAGTCAATTCTTTCAGACTTTTTTGGTTAGGTTTCAATATAAATCGTCGAATTTTTTACGCACGTGGTGACAACATTTTTACTATTTTAATCGCGCAGTGTGTTTGAAAATTTACCTTTGCAATAATTTGTGTATTTAAATTTATTTTCATTTGAATGTCATAAATAATTAAAAATAAATAGTTTTTGACAAGTGTATAAAATTGTGTACTCGAAATGTATAAAACATCATCTGATGTATTGTATTGTATTTTGACTCGAAAATCTAGTGTCTATATTAAAAAATTAAAATACCAAGTCGTGTTTAGTGTAGTGGTTATCGTTCCGGGTTTCAAAGTGCGTATTCGTTAGGTTCAGGTGTTCGCGTCCCCCCTGCGTCAAATATTTATTTCATAAGTTTAAATTAATTCCAAGGAGTATAAATAAAAAGTCAAATATAAATATGTTGAAATACAAAAATTAATTTTTTTCTTTTTTCTTTTAATTATTTTTTCTCTTTTATTTGATAATAAGAATTTGATTAGCAATTTCAAATAATTATGATACACAGTGTAAATCTAATATTATTCTCCTAGTCAATTTGACTATTTTTTCCTGATTACATCGACTAATTTTCCTGGTCACTTTAACTATGCTTGAATCTTATTACTTTGACCAGGATTCTATAGTTGGCTCCTCTCGTAACTAGGAAACCTAGTCAATTCCTGGTATACGGGTCCTAGGCATTTTTTTCGGTGTGAGCATAATTTCTGTATTTTGTGATTTATTAAGAATTCATACAAAATAAATGTGATTTGTGATCGCATCCAATTGCATAATTATACTTTCAGTGCATAATTTTTTTTCATTGCATAATTTAACACTATTTGCATAATCATCGCATAATTGTTAATTTTTTGTTTAAAAATACTATATATTTATTTTTAATAATTCATGTAAATAATAAATAATTTATTATTTATAAATTATAATTATTTAAAAATGCAGCAGCTATTAGAAAATAGCATTCTGCAAAAAAATTCTATCATTGAAAAATCAATGATAGGCGAGAGAAATCCGCGTCTTTAAATAGATTCGCAGATGATAGACAAGAGATATCCGCGTCATTAAACGGATTCGCAGATATACTCTGGTCTCGCGACGAATCTCTCGATACTTATATACACTGGAGTCGCCGTGTCAGTTGCGAGAACGGTTACAGCGTCCCTCTTTCGGCGGAGATAAGAATTGTCACGTAAACTGCTAAATCGCTTTACCGACCGCCTTATTATACCCGCAGTTTACGTGACAATTCTTATCTCCGCCGAAAGAGGGACGCTGTAACCGTTCTCGCAACTGACACGGCGACTCCAGTGTATATAAGTATCGAGAGATTCGTCGCGAGACCAGAGTATATCTGCGAATCCGTTTAATGACGCGGATATCTCTTGTCTATCATCTGCGAATCTATTTAAAGACGCGGATTTCTCTCGCCTATCATTGATTTTTCAATGATAGAATTTTTTTGCAGAATGCTATTTCGATTATTTCCTAATAGTTGCTGCATTTTTAAATGATTATAATTTATAAATAATAAATTATTTATTATTTACATGAATTATTAAAAATAAATAATTAAACAAATAAATATATTAAACAAAAATTATAAACATTAATTTTTTATTATTATTATTTAATTAAAAAAAATTTATTTAAAAAAATTTTTTTCTCTTGGTTGCCAATATTCGGCCAATATTGGACCAATATTGACAACCGATGATTGGCGATGCCGTTACATCCCAAGCATCAGCCCATATTGGTCCAATATTGGGAGTCAATCGGCGCCCAGCACGGCAACCAATATTGGACCGATATTGGACCGATTAAAGTCTATTGGCAATTTCTCACTGGGCATTACCATCATTGTCCCCAAATTGTCCGCGGACAAAAAGGGACGTCTTTCAGACGTCCCTGTGCCCACTGGGTGAGTAACTGCATTAAAATAAATGTAAACATAATAATTGTACCTAATTCTTAGCACCTTTGAATTAATTAAAGAATCTGATTGCACTTGTTGAAAGGAGAATATTAGCGGTTAGTAAGGTATTTAGAATTGATCTTAATTGAAAATCGATACTAAACTTTTTGGGATAGAGAACTAAAATTTAATATTTTTTCCTACGATAATAGAAATCATTCAAATTGTCTTATACTCAGACCGAAATCTGAATTTTCATTTTTCTCCGTGTATATATTTTGGTAAGATTTTTAAAGTGATTTTTTCCACTGGAGCAGCATAATCACAGCTAGTGAAAACAGAGATCCACAATAGGATCGTTGACAAATTATCTTTGTTAGTTTATGGAAGTAAACGTAAGTGTCAAAATTCAGTCTATCCCTAAATAAAATGTGTATTGCAACCTTCTTAATCATACTGATATATAAATAGCCTTGGAATTTGTCTAACAACAATTATTTAAGACTTCAAAGTCAAAATAAGAAACTTAAGGAGCTTACTTGATCCACCATTGGTGCAGTCATCCTAATTAAAAAGAAATGGCAAGCTACAATATTTTTTTCAACCGCTAATTAGCAACTAAAACGACAATTTTTAGCTACATGCAACATTAAAATTTTGAAGTTGTTTAGCCAACTTTATTATACAACCAAAAATAAGTAAAGAATTATGCTTCCTATAAAAATAATATTCTTAAAATAAAATGAAAATTTGATACTAAAAATAATTATCGGAAAATAAATTTTCATGTATGATTTATTTATAGAAAGAAACATTTATATTATCAATAAGTGATAAAATGAAAATTAAGCTTGTAGAAATTCCTCGAGAGTCAAATATTTCTTTGGAATAATGGTTCGAAAGATGAGAGTAAATTGCAAACTGCAGGAGTCTAATACGTTACATACACGAAGACTTTTATGCGCAACCATTTTGCCTATGCGTGTATATATTATATACTTTATAAGCGCAGATAAATGTGTAGGTGTCTCAAATAGTTGTACAACCTAGGATAATAAATGACTCTGCTCCTCCTGAATTCGACACGCTTCATCTTTCATAATCTCTTTTAAAATTTCTTTTTAGAAAAACGCAGAAAACTCGATTTAACTATTCAACATTTTTTCTTATTTTTATATTCTACCTACATCTTTTTATATTTATCATTAAAATTTTACAAATTTACATAATCTATTATTATTATTTAAATTCAACTTTTTAAATACTATTTTTTATATTTTGATGAAAAAATATTCGTATTTTTACAACATTTTTTATTTTTTTATGTATAATTGTAAATAAATTATTCCTCCTCGAAATTAAAATAGTTAAAAATTGGGTCAAACCATTTTATTTCGCCTAATGTATTTTTGATCTTTATAAAAAATTTCAATATTTCGGAAAAATATTCTTATATGTTTTGGGATTACGAAATGCACAATGATTTGTAAAAAATAATTTCATTTCATATAAAAAATGATATTATAAATTGAGAGTACATGAAAAAAGGTTACATTGACAGGCATTACAAAATATTTAAAAAAGGAGTAATCTCTTTAAGAAATATAAAAAAAGCGATTGATATTTATTTTTAAAGACTTAATTTGTGATTTAAACTTGATAAAAGTATCAAATAATTTATAATAAACTGTAAAATATGTTATTTAAGTTTCTGTATGAAATGTCAAAAATCGATCATATTTAATAATTTTTTTTGACAAAGTAATTTAATTTTCGTAAATCAGAATTATTTAAATAATAAGTATTTTAAATATACTTTATTATTATTTAAATACTTTTTTGATTATCAACTGAGAAATATAAAAAAATTTACCTTAAAAATGAACCATTTTTCATTTTATCGGGATTTTGAATGTTTGTAATTTCGTTGGAGAAAACCCGATTTATGCCAAATTTTTGGAGCACGTAGATTGAAGCAATATCTTCCTGCTACTAAAATTTCGCGATGGGTTTTGCACTAGTTTTCAAAAGAAATTGATTTAAAAAAATTGTTTATTTTGAAGGTTAATGACAAGTATTATAGCTGACTTGAAGTTGGTTTGTTTTAAACTGACTTTAAAAAAATCGTTTTATTTTGAATTTGACTTTTATTGCAAGTAGCAAACCAACTTCAAGTTAGTTATAATACTTGTCTGTAACCTTCAAAATAAACAATTTTTTTAAATCAATTTCTTTTGAAAACTAGTGCAAAACCCATCGCGAAATTTTAGTAGCAGGAAGATATTGCTTCAATCAACATGCTCAAAAAATTTGGCATAAATCGGGTTTTCTCCAACGAAGTTACAAACATTCAAAATCCCGATAAAATGAAAAATGGTTCATTTTTAAGGTAAATTTTTTTATATTTCTCAGTTGATAATCAAAAAAGTATTTAAATAATAATAAAGTGTATTTAAAATACTTATTATTTAAATAATTCTGATTTACGAAAATTAAATTACTTTGTCAAAAAAAATTATTAAATATGATCGATTTTTGACATTTCATACAGAAACTTAAATAACATATTTTACAGTTTATTATAAATTATTTGATACTTTTATCCATTTCAAATCACAAATTAAGTCTTTAAAAATAAATATCAATCGCTTTTTTTATATTTCTCAAAGAGATTACTCCTTTTTTAAATATTTTGTAATGCCTGTCAATGTAACCTTTTTTCATGTACTCTCAATTTATAATATCTTTTTTCATATGAAATGAAATTATTTTTTACAAATCATTGTGCATTTCGTAATCCCAAAACATATAAGAATATTTTCCCGAAATATTGAAATTTTTTATAAAGATCAAAAATACATTAGGCGAAATAAAATGGTTTGACCCAAATTAGCAAAATAAAGTTTAATTACACAGGTAGTATATTATTGATTTATTTAATAAAACTATATTTTGTTAATTATTTAATATATTTAATATTTTGTTTAATATTTGTTTAATATTTACATCATAAGTCATATTAAATTTGTTAGAATTTAATTTTATTTCTTCTTTATCATTTTTATTTAATGAATCGTTTAACTCTGCTCAACATTATCTTTAATTTCTAAAATTGATTGAATATTAAAAGTTTTAATGAAAATTATGATGCATTAAGATCAGATGCCGTATAATTTATGCGATTCTTGTTTATTAGCGATATGATCTCAGATCATAATATGACGAAACATTTATATCTTTCACGTGGCGTGAAATCGTCGTGACATTGACGTAGTCATTAATCAAATACACGTATTTTTGGTTTTCATTCTTCACTTCATTTTTCTCAATCATCTCGAAGAGAGGTAGTAGTGAGAGAGAAAGTAAATTATCGAAGAAACTTAAAGTCCCAATTTTTTCTTCTAACAATAAATTAAACTGTATATCTAACATCCCTGGTAAAAATTTCGGACTAATTCCGGATTAAATACGGACAGATTATTACGGATTAGTTCGAAAATTGTACGAAAAAGGTCCGAAAATGATCCGCGTTAGTCTGATATTAATCCGAACGAAAACCTGAATCCGAAAACACTTTGGAGTAATCCTGGATGTCTACGAATTCAGTCCGCATAACAATCCGAATTTATGACCGGTGAAGAATTCTTCTAAAATAAGTACGGAATTATCCGAAATCAATGTGTAAAGAATACGGAATCAGTCCGCAACAATCCGAATTTAATCTAGTTAAAAAAACTTAATCCGTAAAATGTCCGAAGCAATCCGAACTCTGTAAGCAAGAAATCCGATATTAGTCCGCAACAATTTGAAATTAAGTGTTGCAAAATCCTATTCCGAAACAAGTACGAAACAATCCGTAAACTGTATGCAACGAATCCGGAAATTGTCTGCAACAATTGGGATTTAATCCAATTGAAAGACATAATTAGAAACAATCCGAAATCTGTATGCTAAGAATCCGAAAATTGGCTGAAATAATCCGGATTTAATCCAATTAAAAGGCATAATCCGAAACAATTTGGAATTATAGTGTGGTAAAATCATATTCCAAAACAAATACGAAACAATCCGAAATATATATGATAAGAATCCGGAAATAGTCGGACACCCGAATCATATTATATCCCTGGCAAAAATTTCTGACTAATCTGGATTAAATCCGGACATATTATTGTGGATTAGGACGATAATTCGTGGATTCATAATTTCGCTCAGATTAACGTTAGATTAATGCGGATCATTTTCGGATATTTTTCATATATTACGGAATAATGCTAAATCAGTATGTAAAGAATACGAAATCAGTCGGCAATAATCCGAAAGTAATCCAGTTGAAAGATTTAATCCGAAACAAGTATGGAACAATCCAAAATCTGTATGCAAAGATTTTGGTATAATATTGAATTTGGATTAATTTCACATTTGTAAGTTGCACATTATCAGACTAACTTCGGACTAGATTGGACTAATTCCGGATTCACTGGTTATACAAAAACCGTATTGAGTTTGGATTTATCCGGGCTAATTATGAGTGACAAAAACGAGGCGCATGAAAAGTCTCCAATTTTTATTATCCGAATCTTTATTTTATCGAAATTCTTTTCATCTAATAAGAATTAATTATAATTTCTTTTAATCGAAGCAATAATTGTCAAAAACATTTTTTTTGAATGACTAATCAACAGAATGTTTAATACTGCGAAAGAAAATTTTTTATAATCTTCAAATAACTGAATTATCATTTCTAAAAATTATTATTTATTATATTTCTTATTTACACTAATATTTTTATTTTTGAAATGTCAATTTTGATAGATATTATTTTATAGATTTGTTAATAATTATAATAATTATATTCCTGAATTATTATTCAATATAATTCAAATATTACCGAATTACCAATTCTTAAAAAATTTATTGTTCCTAATAATATTTTTTTATAATGTGTAAATGTTCTAAATTCTAAAGTATCTAAATTTTATTTTATCGAAATATCATTTGTTATAAAACTCTTTTCTTATAAATGTTTTTCAAAATAATTTTAACTTTTTCGAATTAACATTACTCATAATTTTCTTTACTCCTAATCATTCTTCTTTATAATTACTACATTTTCTAACTTGTATTTCTTCTAACTATAACTTTACCGAATTGTCACTTCTCATAATTATTATTACATCGAAATATTATTTTTCAAAATTTTTGTAATAACTAATAATTTTTTATACAAATTTTTTTATTGTATAATAACCAGTTTTTATAATTTTATTTTATTCGAATAATTATTTCGTATACTTTTTTTCTTACCGAAATTATATTTTAAATATTTTTGTTTAACCGATTTTTTATTTTTCCTAATATTCATTTATTCAAATAATTTTTTTTCATAATTTCTATATTTCCTAATTCGTATTTTACATAACATACATTTTTTCTAAGATTTAAATTCTCTAATTTTTTATTTTCCTAACCTATAAATGACATAATAAGAATTGCACCGAATAGTTATGTCACATACAGAGTATCCGGTTTCGATGTTTCCCATCTCTGAAGAATATGGCGCCAAATTTTAAAAAATTTTATTATTTTATTATTTAAAAATTATTAATTATTGCAAATATTGTTTAAAACAGTTTCCCTAATGATATTTAATTGTTTTAAACGATATTTGTAATAATTAATAATGTTTAAATAATAAAATAATAACATTTTTTCAAATTTGGCGCCATATTCTTCAGAGATGGGAAACATCGTAACCGGATACTCTGTATGTGAAATAACTATTCGGTGCAATTCTTATTATGTCATTTATAGGTTAGGAAAATAAAAAATTAGAGAATTTAAATCTTACAAAAAATGTATGTTATGTAAAATACGAATTAGGAAATATAGAAATTATGAAAAAAAATTATTTGAATAAATGAATATTAGGAAAAATAAAAAATCGGTTAAAAAAAAATATTTAAAATATAATTTCGGTAAGAAAAAAATTATACGAAATAATTATTCGAATAAAATAAAATTATAAAAACTGGTTATTATACAATAAAAAAATTTGTATAAAAAATTATTAGTTATTACAAAAATTTTGAAAAATAATATTTCGATGTAATAATAATTATGAGAAGTGACAATTCGGTAAAGTTATAGTTAGAAGAAATACAAGTTAGAAAATGTAGTAATTATAAAGAAGAATGATTAGGAGTAAAGAAAATTATGAGTAATGTTAATTCGAAAAAGTTAAAATTATTTTGAAAAACATTTATAAGAAAAGAGTTTTATAACAAATGATATTTCAATAAAATAAAATTTAGAGACTTTAAAATATAGAACATTTACACATTATAAAGAAATATTATTAGGAACAATAAATTTTTTAAGAATTGGTAATTCGGTAATATTTGAATTATATTGAATAATAATTCAGGAATATAGGGTAGGGTGGGGCATTACTATTCGCGGGGCGTAACTATTCTTTAGTCCTGGAGAGAAAACTATTCATCCGATTAAAGTTTTTTTTACAGTGTATACTTGTCATGTGAAATAAACATTGTATGCCAAATTTGAGCTTCTGGCGCCATCTATCATAGGAGTTAGGTACCCAAATGTGATTTTGACACACTCGCTTACTTGTTTTCACTCATTTAGTCTGCCATTGTTAATAGTGATAAACGGTGGGAAAAAATTTCGGGTAAGTGTTTTCTAAAGTCAAATTTAGTGCTGAACACGAATATCATAATGGATTTTCGATATTCTATTGTTCAAAAATTTTACAAGTGTTTTTTCAAAAAATGGTCCGGTGGGGCGTAACTATTCTTTCACTGACGACAGCGAAAACTACAAAACAGTGTATGTTTTTTGTGTGTTTGTTTTTAGGTTAGAATGGTAAGACATTGGAAAAGAAAAAATCCTCCAATTAACAAAGAAGATTTGGAAAAAGCAATTAAGGAAGTATCAAAAGGTAAAACAATAAAAGAAACAGCAAAAGAATTTGGTTTATGCTATGGGACTTTACGTTTTCATTGCATCAATATTCCAACTTGTGTAAGCAAACGACCAAGAGTTTTATCACCAGTTCTGCAAGAAGCATTGTCTGAGATAAAGGAAGGAATGAGTATAAATAAAGCGTCGAAAAATTTTGAATTAAACTACGAAACACTGCGTATTGCAGCGAAAAAAGAAAATGTTGAAATAAATAAATTTAGACAGGTTAGTATGAACGTTCTATTACTTTTTATTTTGGCAACAACTGATTCATTATTTTATTTTCAAATGACCTTTTTTTTAAAGGTTTTCACAAATGAGCAAGAAAATGCATTAATGGTTCACTTACTAAAGTCTTCTGAAATATTTTACGGTCTGACAACTGGAAATGTCCGTTCGCTTGCATACGATTTGGCCAAAAAACTTAACATCTTCATGCCAGAAAGTTGGAAAATAAATAAGATGGCCGGCAAAGATTGGTTGCAAAGTTTCATGAAACGTCATCCTAATTTATCACTTAGAAAACCACAATCCACAAGCTTAGCTAGAGCATCGGCATTTAATCAACACAATGTTGATTCATTTTTTCTCAACTTAAATAAAGTGATGGATGAGGTGCGGTTCGATCCTGGAAATATATGGAATATGGATGAGACTGGCTTATCCACAGTTCATCAGCCTGGTCGTGTTGTGGCACAGCGAGGCGCCAAACAAGTTAGCAAAATGACATCAGGCGAACGTGGCACTTCAATTACAATTGCGGTTGCAGTATCAGCTACGGGAAATAAGACACCGCCATTTTTCATTTTTCCACGTGTTCGCAATAAGCCGGAATTTTTGCGTAATGCACCGAATGGTTCTCGCTCAGCTGCAAATGGTTCTGGATGGATGACAAAATCCACATTTCTCGATTTTTTGAATCATTTCCAGAAAACTGCTCATTCATCTCCGCAGAACCCAACTCTGTTATTGTTCGACAATCACGAATCGCACATTTCAAGCGAAGCGATGCAGTTTTGCATCGACAATGGGATTCATGTAGTGTCATTTCCACCACATTGCACGCACAAGATGCAACCACTAGATCGCAGTGTTTTTGGACCATTTAAAAAGGCCATTACTGTAGCTTGCGATGATTGGATGCGACGCTATGTTACAAACATTACCATCCACAACTTAGCAGAAATTATAAAAGAACCATTTATTCGAGCATTCACACATTCAAATATCGAAGAAGGGTTTCGCTGCACCGGTATCTATCCGCCAAATTCAAACATTTTCTTTGATAGCGATTTTGCACCATCTAGTGTCACTGACCGACCACTAATAAATGTGACTGACATTGCAGCAGAATGTGATATTGAAGACGATTTGCAAGAAAGAGAAATAGATGGAGCGAATTTAATCGAATTAGACTCTCTAAATTTGGACGAAACTATTCAAAACATCATGCCGTTTCCGAAAGCACCAGCTCGAAAAGAAACTGCACGTGGTCGCAGACGTGGTAGAACCCAAATATTAACCAGCCCCGAAGTTATGGGAGAAATTCGAAGAAAAGAAGCGGAAATTATAGCGAAAAAACGTGAAATTGGACGAGGACGACCTCGTGGGCGACCTCGTGGAAGTGGGCGAAATATAAATTCAACTGCTGGCTGCAATTCAAATATAAGCCCTGAAATTGTAGAAGTAATTCTAAACGAAGAAGTGGAAATTACGGCGCAAAATCGTGGAACTGGACGAGGACGACCTAGTGGACGACCTTGTGGGCGACCTCGTGGAAGTGGGCGAAATATAAATTCAACTGCTGGCTGCAATTCAAATATCAACCCTGAAATTGTAGAAGTAATTCTAAACGAAGAAGTGGAAATTACGGCGCAAAATCGTGGAACTGGACGAGGACGACCTAGTGGACGACCTCGTGGACGACCTCGTGGAAGTATGCGAAATATTAGCCCAATTGCTGGGCCCAGTTCAAATATCAGCTGCGAAATTGGACGGGGACGACCTCGTGGTCGACCACGTGGAAGTGGACGTTCAAAAAAAATACCTTCATCTTCTGAGAGTGATTTGGATTTGAGTATGGAGGATAAGTGCTGCGTGTGCAATAAATCCATTTCTTTAGGACTTTCCTATCAAACATGCGTATCGTGTTTGGAAAAGGCACACGTTACATGTTCAAGAATTGAGTTAAACTGGGCTTGCGTCAATTGTGTCTTAAGCGACGAAGAAATGGACATATAAGAAAATTTTTTTTAATATTTTATGTTTTCTTATTTCTTGATATATTTTATACAATAATAAATTTTATTACTGTTGGTAGTAGTTTTTAATATATTGTATAACTACAGATAAAAATTTGATTTAATTTGGATAATAAAAACAATATTTATTGTATTTTTTAGTATTATATCAGTAATAGCTGAAAGAATAGTTACGCCCCTCGTTTTCTTCGACATCAAAAAAAATTTTTTTTCGTAAAATCGCTGTAGTTCGCAACAGAATTGAGCTACAGCAAAATAATACATGGCAAAATTGTAGCTAAGAAGTCAAGCTTTCAAACGGTTCTACTCATTATTTTTTTTTTTTTTAAATAAATTTTGTAGACTCAAAAATCCAAACAAGAATAGTAATGCCCCACCCTACCCTAATTATTATAATTATTAACAAATGCCTGTATAAATTGTTATGTAATTTACACAACTTACGTAAGTTACGTAAATAACAAAAGTGAGTTACATAAACAAGTGAGTTAACTTACGTAAATAACGTAAGTTACGTAAATAATATAAGTTACGTAAATAATGTAAGTTACGTAAATAACGTAAGTTGTACTTACATAAATAGCTTAAGTTACGTAATGAACGAATTATTGTAAATTGCACTAATTAGGTAACTTACGTACTTTACGCAAGTCATGAATAACAAAAAAAAATTTTTATCCCACATGCACAAAAATGGAGCTTTTAGATAGCTAAAACGACAGGGAGTAAAGTCACTCATTTGTTCGACCATATGAAAATGGCGTCTATTTTCTCCCATGTGCAAACATAACCGCTGATCCCATGCGTTATTTTTGCCAAAGGGAGAAAACGCCGCCATTTTCATATAGGTCGAACAAGTGACTGACTTTTATTCCCAGTCGTCTGCTATCTGAAATCGACACTTTTGTGCATTAGGAATAAAAAATATCGTACACTGAGAGACCTTTGGGTCGGCGGCGGAACTTCATGTTGGACTGCAGCCCAAGTACTAGTTTCGGTGCGCTACGTTCCCAAATTTTGTCGCGTGACTGTCAAAAAGTGAAAGTGAGCAGCGCGCCAAAATAGTGAGTGGGCAGCTGTCAACAATTTTTGCCCAACACTGAACAAAATTTATTTTAATCAGAAAATTTAAATTATTTTTTAAATCTTGTAAAAAAATTTTGTATAACTGAGAGGCATTTAAATATTGTTCTGTACATAAAAGAATTTAAAAATGTCTAGCTAAAGTTAATAACAGATAAATTATAAATAGAAATAATAGATAAAATATCATAAATTTAGTCAATTAGTTAAAAATAAATTTATTTTTCAATAATCCATTTCAATGGTAGTCAATTTGTTATTATACCGTACATATTAGGCTGAGTCTACAACAGAAAAAATAATGTGTAGAAAATTGTGTAATATATAGTGTAATTGCCCCTGACAGTTGTCAATGCCAAAAACAATACACATTACACTACAAATTACACATTATTTTTTTCTATTGTAGACGCAGCCTTAAGACTTACAAACACAAAAAAACACATGATTTTTACACACACATACTTCAATAACATACATACATACATTTACAAAATATGTTTCGTAGCAATAAAATGAACTTTATTTTGAATAAGAGACAAACAAGGATCTATAAACATTAAATTGTCACATTTTATAAATTTGTTTTGAACATTCGCCTCAGTCACTACGTATGCGTGAAAGTGTTCATCAAACGATATTTCTTTAAAAATTTTTAACTCGAAAAAAGTATAATTATCTTTATTGAAAATTCTTTTAATTTTTCCGAATTGTTTTTCACTATCTGCTATATCTGTGACTAATACAGTTCCAATTTTATAAGAAATACCATTTACATTTACTTTTGCAGTAGACTCATTTTCGCTTTGAAGATCTAAGTTTTCGTATTCTAAGTCAGTTTCGTCAAAAGTGTCAAGATTAATTAGATCTCTAAATTCTAGAGAATGAAGAATTTGACAATTGTGAAGTGTCTGCTTAATATCAACAGTCTTTAATAAATTAATCCTATTATTTGATGATAATGCATTCAATTTTATTTTTCGATGAAATGCCTCAAATCTCATAGACGAAAAATGAATGCACGGTCTATTCTCTAATAATATTCTAGGGTAATGCACGAGATTATGAAATTTAGGTTTTAGAAAACCGAATAGGTTTGAATACATTTTCAGAAGATTTTCTATAAGTGATTTCAAATTATTAATATCCGATTTGATTATACGCGGAGATACTACAATATCAATGATCTGTCGCAGGCATTTGTATAACTCCCAATATTTGTTATCTGTAGGAATTTTGTCACCAATAATTAACCCAAAATACCTAACAAGAGTAAGCATTTCAGACGCTCACGGTACGCTGGAACCAATCTCAACCCTTAACATTCTCCCTTTCAAAGATTCCTGTTGCAACTTGTTCGGGGTACCTCACTGAATATTTTCTGACAAGAAAAATCAAAATCCGTCGGGCGCTTTTTTTAATTTCAATTTTTGTGTTTTAGCGCCAAATTTAAAAAAAACTGGTTTTAATGATCATTTTAAAAAAAATTCAACTTCAACTGGTCAAATTTTGTTCCAGAAATCGTACAAAACCATAATTCTGGTAGAAAATTTTCCGTATAATCGGAATCTGACATTGGCTTTCGAAATTAAAGCAGCGGTATCCCAGAAAATCTGGAAAACTGTAAATATTATAAAAAAAATCTCACCGTCGTTTTTTTCAAATTGTCTGTCAAATTTTATAAAAATAAGTGCAATTTCAAAATTTATCAAAATTTTGTTTTACAAGTGACATATCTGTCAACCGAAAATTTTTTCTTTTGTTATCAACAGAAGGTCAACTTTCAGTTGGTTATTAAAGAGTGCGACGTACAATTGTGTTCTCCAGCAATTAGTGCCAAAAATTATCTACTTTTTTTTTCTCATTGTAAAAGTTATCGTTGTTTACATAAGATATTCATCGAATTCAATCGGGCAAGTAGCCTTTATTATAGTTTCAGACCTAACCTTAAAAAATTTAAAGAGACTGTTTCATATTGTCGCGAGGTATTATGGTCACGTTGTTTCTCCTCAAATTAATCTTGTGGACAGAAGTGGGCCACTGCATTAAAGTTCCGTTTTGACATTTAGTGATTTTGTATAAACTAATGAAGTGGTTCTATGAATTATTTTGAATTTTTAGCAATCACGTCACCAAGAAAGGCTAAACCAACTGGCTATGAACTCATTGACTACGACAAATTACTTTATGCTATGAGTCAAATAAAAATTAATAAAATTTCTGAACGCCCTTCTTGTGCTTAATTTTACAATACTATTTATTGAAAAAATTAATCATTTAACATAAACAATCATAGTGCTGATCATTTTTCTTATTTTAGATGGAAAACTTAGGAGGCCTACTTCTGTCTACAAAATCATGATATCGCAAATTTCTCTTTTTTTGCATAACGATGTTAAACAATATGTTAAAATTAAGAATTTTAAAATGTGAGTTTGCCTAAAGTTAGGTATTCACTATTTATATATTTAATAACTGAAAGAAAATTTAAATCAGAAAATTGAAAATCAGTAGGAACGTTGTAAACAGACTCTAGATTTTCTCAACTTTTAAATTCCGATTATACGGAAAATTTTCTACCAGAATTATGGTTTTGTATAATTTCTTAAACAAAATTTGACCAGTTGAAGTTGAATTTTTCTTTAAATGATCATAAAAACCAGTCTTTTTTTTAATTTGGCGCTAAAAACACAAAAATTGAAATTAAAAAAAAGCGCCCGACGGATTTTGATTTTTCTTGTCAGAAAATATTCAGTGAGGTTCCCCGAATTAGTTGCAACAGGAATCTTTGAAAGGGAGAATGTTAAAGGTTGAGATTGGTTCCAGGGTACCGTGCGCTGACATTTTTAAATTTAATTTATTTTTTAAACATGAAACTGAAATTTTTGGAGGCCTATTGGAATATTGTCAGTTAAATTGAAATTCTGAATTGTAATATTTAAAAACTCTTATGTAAAATATTCACATTTATACACAAAAATATAAATAATTGAATGCATTATATATAAACATACGCCTTTAAAAAGATCGTGCATAACATCAACACTTAAATTTTGTGTTAAATGAAAATTTTTTATCTCATGAAATGCACAACGTTCCTTTATTCCAGTGGTGGATACATTTTTTGCAAAAACATCTTCTTCATAATTTTTTTCAGTTCTCAAATCCTCTTTTTTTCTATATTATTTATATGTAAATTATCGGAATTGATTTTACAAAATCTACAAACAAAGTTTGCCTTAAAAGACTCCGTGAATCCTAATATGCTGTTCAAACCTAAATTATCGCCTAAAATTAGGACGAGTTGGAATTTGACAGTATAAATTACATTATTTATATTAATTGTAATTCCTACCTCTGGAAGAAAATTAATTTCTTTAATCAAATGTTCAAAAACTTTCGAATTTTCCGTGTTTTTTTTATCTTTGACATAAAATAAAGTTGAAAAGAATATTGTATTTAACTTAGAAGCAATGCACTAGGGCAAACAGGCAATGGAGGCATAAACTGCGCCAAATTTATTTTCACCTGAATGGCTACCTAATGCATTACCTACTTCTATATCGTCATAGAACAAGAAAAGGGGTAGTATTATTTCATTTTTAAGTTGCATTGAATATCTGTGTTTCCATAAATTAACTTGAACAATTATATATATTGGGGTGATGTGCAACACCAGTAAAATTCAGGTATGTAATGCATAAATATGGATGAAAATCTCTTTAATTATTTATTTTAGGCTTTTTCAATGTAAACTAATCGAAATCTGACAAAAAAAAAATTTACTAAGGTATAGTTGACCTCTAAAAAGTGGAGATTTCACTAAAAAAAAAAATTTTTTTTGTTTAATTTTTTATTTATTCATAACTGAATAAGGAATATAATTAAAGGAAAATAACTAATAATTTTTTATTCATCATGTGAATCGCAGTTATGGCACGTAAAAAGTAGTTACGTCGACCCCAAAAAAAGTGTTGCACATCACCCCAAATATGATATTTTGCGAAAAATGATTTGTACGCAATACAATGCAATGGAAACACAAAATATAAAAAGATATTTAAAAACACTTAAAAAAGCAACAATAAGCACATTCTCATCTATAAAATAAATTAAAACCCTTCACGAAACGACAAGAAATGTAAAGCACGAGAAATATTTCCTTCTCGAGAAATTTTAGTCTACTTACGTACAGCAAACCTAGCTGCGAGCTGTCTCGTGAGTTTTATATCAAAAACAAGCTACTGAGGATACAAACAAATGGCAATACACGTGGTGAGAGTAATCAGCGACCCCGAAAACCCCCGAGTAAGTAATTCCATGCAATTTTATCGATTTTCAAACATTTTTATCCGCCATATTGGATCCTCCATTTTGAATTTTAACAATTTAACTTCATATTCGTAATCAGCGACCGCAAAAACTTCCGAGTGAGTAATTCCATGCAATTTTATCTATTTTAAAAAATTTTTATCCGCCATATTGGATCCACTATTTTGAATTTTAAAAATTAAACTTCATATTTGTAATCAGCGACCCCAAAAACCCCCGAGTGAGTAATTTCACGCAATTTTATCGATTTTCAAAAATTTTTATCCGCCATACTGGATCCGCCATATTGAATTTTAAAAATTAAACTTCATATTCGTAATCAGCGATCCGAAAAACCCCCGAGTAAGTAATTTCATGCAATTTTATCGATTTTCAAAAATTTTTATCCGCCATATTGGATCCGCCATTTTGAATTTTTTAAATTAAACTTCATATTCGTAATCAGCAACCCTGAAAACCCCCGAGAAGTAATTTTCAGATGATTTAAATCAAGTTTTTAATATTGATGATGCTTTTGCTATTTATCAAGTATTTTGCTCTGATTTTTCTGCCATTTTAGATCCGCCATTTTGAATTTTCAAGTTGTCAATTACACAGTTCGAATGTACAACTATTTTATCCACCTATAGCATACATGAGACCCGCCCAAAAAAATCTTATTGATGTGAAAAGCGTGTTTCAAAAAAAAACATACGATTTTTTCAGTATTTTCTCCATTTTGGGCGCCATATTGGTTTTCTTGATGGTCGAAATGCTTTTTCGACCCCGGATTCTGAAAGAGCGGACCTCAATACCCCCTAGTATTGAAGGGTTTTTAAAAGTCTTATCATTTAGGATAAAAATTCTTACCTTGAACTTCAGTCAAAAATGTTGGACATTTGGGCGTTAATGGGTTAATACAGTGTTTGGATTTATTAAAGTAACTATAGTAATCGCTCCTACTAAATTCTTAATAAATTACATAAATAGTTTTCGTAATCATTACAAAAAGTGGTCACATATCCGAGCTGTAATATAGACTATTGTAATCATTACGAAAGAAATTTTTTCCGTGTAGTTGCATATAATCTGACTAACTTCGGACTAAATCGGACTAATTACGGATTCAATAGTTATAAAAAACTATATTCAGTTCAAACTTAGGGTGAAAAAACTCCACAATAAACCGTACTCTTGCGGACAAATTCCGGATTAGTCCGAAATCGGTCCGACTTTTTTTGTTTAAGGTATTTACTTATGATAGATAAAATATTTACTTCTGCAGTCAATTTGTTTTTACAAATTTACTAGTATTATTAGTTATCTTTTTTTAATATTATAATTAACACTGATGTGTTAGTTTTTTGTAATTTCTTTTCGTGGCACTTCATAAATTCTATTATGAATTTGAAATCCTATTCGATTTCAGTGCGTTATAATGTTAGATAGGTGTAGGTTCGAATCCCCAAGCGTAAGAAATTTTAAGATAATGTAAATAAAATTGCGATAGGTATATTGAAAAATATGTTGAATGTACCATAAAGTAATGATAATTAATATGTGTAATAATAATTATTTTTTTATTAACAATCACTAAATTGTCCGGTATAATTTTTGACTGTTTCGGACTAATTCCGGATTCACTAGTTAAAATTAACTGAATAATGTCGGACTTCATCGGACCAACTCCGGATTTACTAGTTGTTCACAAACCGTATAGAGTTCGGATTTATCCGAATTAATTTCGGGTGACAAAAACCTGACCATAAACCGCACTGTTTCGGACAAATTTCGGATTAGTCCGAAATTTGTCCGGTTTTTTAACCAGGGATAATAATATATGTATATGTTCTTACATATATTACAAAAATATATCACTGGGTATCTTAGGATATCATGAAAACACACTGTGGATATCATAGGGATGTCCTCCTTGTATTCATTTATATTCAAAATATAAGTAAAAAAATTTTGATATTTTTTCACATTTCCTCTGAAATGTAACTTATTCTAGAGATTTTTGTATTATATCCTTAGGATATTCTAAGGATTTCTTTTATATATCCCGAAGATATCCTAAAGATATCCTTTGATATAAAAAAAGAAATAGAAATAAAAAATAAATATAATATTATAAAATATATAAAGAAAAATAAAAAATATATATTATAAAATATATTATAAAATATATAAATATATATATATAAAATATATAAAATAAATATATAAAATATATAAATATATAATATATTATATTATATATTTAAATATAATATTATAAAATATATAAAGATATCCCTTTTATGTCATACATATATGAGGCATTTTACGTGAAATGTCCTGACTCAGGCGCGAGCTGACAGTGAGTTCAGGCTTTACGAAGCTTGATTGAGGCTTGGTCAGTATTAGTTGAAGATTGGTGGGACAGCGAAAGCAAGGCTGCTTGAGTCCGGAATAGTAACATCGATGTAAACCTGACGCTCAGTCTTTGTTGAAGCGACTGGCGTTCAATCTTCAATCAATGCTGCGGAAGCCGAAAGCAGGACTGAACAAGACTGCTTCCACTGTTTCCAAATTTACACGCTTCTCACGCGTTCATTCAATATAACGTGAATATATTAATTATTATTATTAATAATAAACAGTATTGTTATTAATATATATGTATTTACATATTTAATGACAATAAGTTATTATTATAATAATTATATTATTTTCATATAAATATTATATTACTAACAATAAATGTCATTTAACATAATAATATTGAAAAATAATTTTAGCAAAAAAAGACAATTTATGATAATTGGTACATTTTTTAACTTCATTTTTAACAGACTTTTAATATTATTTACAAACAAGTTCACAAGTTTCTTTTCACAACACTTATTAACTATACAGATTAAATAGTAATTTTAGTATTTTATGTAAACGCTTATAATGAAAAAATCCGCTCGCATGTGGGATCGAACTCACGTCCCCCCGCCCCAGACGCATTCCGAAAGTCCTTGACGCAACCACCCGCACGGCCACTGAGTCTCGATGAGACCTCGGACTAATAAAATATATTAATGCCAGTGCCGTATACTTTGTTACTTATAAGGGCAAAGTGAAAACTATGACTAAAAATTTTACACATACAAATCCTGAATTATTTTAATTATTAAAAATGAATATTAAATAATTCATAATAAAATTGTAATCATTACAAAATTCAACTTTTAAAACATTTTACAATTAAAAATATTTAATGGATAATTTAATAAACATCGATAAATAATTGATATTTTTTATTATTCAGTAACAAAATTATTAACATTTATTATTAGATATATTAATAATATATTATTTAAATAAATATAATTTGGAATAATAATGAATTATAATGTTAAATATTATAATTATTATTAATTATAATAATATTTATTAATTGAACAATAATTATTAATAATTATAATAATTAAGTAATAAATAAATAATAATTAATTAAATTAATATTAAAAGTTAACATAATTATTAAAATTATTAAATATGATGCAGTGTCAGGAATATTTATTGCACATTTTAATTATTATTTATTAATTATCTATAGTAATTTTGAAAACATTTATAAAAAAAATTTTCCATTTAACTGTCTTTAAATATGAATATTACAAATAATAATATATTTATACTAAATAAATATAAATATTTATTTATCAATTGATAACTTAATGTTAATTATTATTATTATTATTTGAAACAATTATTATAATTATAATTATTATAATATTGTTTAATTAAGTGAACACGGTAATAAATAAAGATAAACTGAATATTGTGTAAAGATTGATTCAAGCTTGAATCAAGATTAGATGTTCGAGCTTCACTCATAAAGATTGACCGAGTCTTGAATCGAGCATGGGACGAGCATTGGGTCCAATGTTGAACCAATATTGAACTAATATTGATTGACAGTGATGTAAAGACTGCTTCTACTGTGAGTTACCCACACTGAGCGTTCAAGACTCAATCAACCTTTAATCTATCGTCAGCATTGGTCATTCGCGCCTGGGGAGTTGAAACTTCAACTTCTTGAAAAAAAATTGAAACTCAGGGAATTTGTTGTTCTATCAAGTAGAAATGTGCCCCAAAAAACATTTTTGATTTTTCCCAAAAATCGGTCCGTTTTATTTAAAAATAAATTATTGCAAACGAAATCTGCTGCGTCGCGGTTGCACTGAGCTGCGTGGCACCCGACGTGACGCGAGGCGACCGCGCCGCAATTTATTCTTTGAAATTTAATAACTCAAAAACAAAAAAAGGACATTCTGCTTAATTAACATGTCAATAAGAAAAAACCTCAGCTTTCGTTTGCAATAATTTATTTTCAAATAAAACGGACCGATTTTTGGGAAATTGAAAATTAAATATTAATTGTTATAAAGTTACTACAGTTCTGTCAATAAATCCCGAGTACAACTGTACGTGCAAACTATACTATAAGACAATTAAATACAAAACTTTGATTTCAAAATAAAACATGAACCAACAATAATTCTAAAACTATCTTATCCGTATCCGGTTAGAACTTTGTTCTAACTGGAACGCATTAGGACTTCTTCTCTTGCGCGGGGTTGCTGGTCCTCTATCGGACGCGTCCCAGGTGGCGTATAGGGTTGCTTCCTAGAAATAGGTGGTATTGAGGAAATCAAATACTCGTCGTACAGTTTTCCTGATCTCTGGCGTGGCTCTGGGTAGAGAAACTGACCAGTGCCCGACTAGTGTGTGACGCTGTTCCCGACCAATGCCCTACTTAGGGAAAAACTGGTCAGGGCCTCGTCAGTTTTTCTTAAAATTGCCCCATTTTGTGAGGTTAATTTTATTTAAAAGAAATTACAATAAAATTACTGTAATTAAAAATATTATTATATTAGAAACATAATGAACATATTCATTATATATACAACATATTGATACATAACATAATGAGGTAGGGGAGAGTGGGGCAAGACGGAATACTTAAGGTTTAAAGCGCAAAAAACGAAAATTATCGAATATATACTTTATTATTTTTTTTAATTATCATCTTTGGAAATAAGTCTTTCGTAAAAAAGGCGTACAAAGGCCATCTGTTTCTTAAAAAAGCTTATAATTAATAATATTGAAAAAATTGCAAATCTCCCCATCTTGCCCCACCGGCGGGTAAGATGGGGTACCCGTAGGGGTAAGATGGGGTACTAAAAAAAACAACCTATTTCTGTCGACAAATTTTACAAGTAAAGGTTGCATTTTTATCTTTCACATCGACACCAGCACAACTGCTCAAAGCCCATTGGACGCAGACAGAACAAGCAGCCCAGCCTTCATTTGAGTCTAAATAATAACCATTGCAATATAGACAAGGTGTATTTTTCACTTTACCATCGCTAATTGATGATTTAACCTGACAAACTTTTTTCTTTTTGGCCACTTTTATTTTATTCAGTCTTGATTTAAGTAGTTTTCTAAACTTCTCTTATTTCTCTTTTCTTTTGCTTAATTTGTGTACCCCGTCTTGCCCCACTCTCCCCTACCCTATCTTGCCCCCACCTACGAAATTGAAGAAAATTATTAATTACTACAATTTACGATTCAACAAAAAAAAAAAACATATGGGCAATTCCACGTGAGATTTAAGTCGACCTCTTAAAATCGGCCAAAAATATTTTTTTTCTATTCTGTATCGAAAAAAAAGAAACGTATTTTTTTATTTATGTTTAATTGTTCAAATTTTCGAGTTATGAATTTTCGAAAATTTGGACTTCTAATTGTAGACCTATATTCAGTAGCTTATAAGTCCGAAAATATTGAGTTTAGAAAAAAGTTGTCAAAGAATGATAGTTTTAGTTTTCTTTCGACTGTTAATAAAAGTAAACAAAAAAATTTTTTTTTTAATTTTTTATTAAAAAAAAAATTTTTTTTATAAACAAATTAATTTTTTTTAACTTTAAGCCGGATTTTTTTTTTATTTTTTTTATTTTCTTGTACCTTATAATATAGAGAAGATTTTCCAAAAAGTCCCGAAATGGGCCTGATGTGTTAAATGAGTTTTAAAATATTTTCAAAAATCACTTGCAAACATCACAGTGGGATTTTTTTTACATTTAACTTTTTAAAACTGATTACAGCGTAGACTCTTTTATTTAAAACAAAGAACACTCAAATATATTACAAATTATACGCTGTAGACAGTTTTAGAAAGTTAATTGTAAAAAAATCCCACTGTGATGCTTGCAATTGATTTTTGAAAATATTTTAAAACTCATTTAACACATCAGGCCCATTTCGGGACTTTTTGGAAAATCTTCTCTAAATAATAAGGTACAAAAAAATAAAAAAAAATAAAAAAAAATCCGGCCCAAAGTTAAAAAAAATTAATTTGTTGATAAAAAAAAATTTTTTGTTTACATTTCTTAAAAGTCGAAAGAAAACTAAAACTTTCATTCTTTGACAACTTTTTCCTAAACTCAATATTTTCGGACTTATAAGCTACTGAATATAGGTCTACAATTAAAAGTCCAAATTTTTGAAAATTCATAACTCGAAAATTTGGACAATATTAAACATAAATAAAAAAATACGTATCTGTTTTTTTCGATACAGAATAGAAAAAAAGTATTTTTGGCCGATTTTAAGAGGTCAATTTAAATCTCACGTGGAATTGCCCATATGCTTCCCTTTTTCTATAACCCTTGCCAGTTATAAAAAATTTTATAAAGTTAATTAACTGTTATTATTAAATAATAAACGCCTCCTAAAAAAAGTGAAAAAATCACAAGAAAATCGTCGAAAACAGTTTTTTTAGTAAAACAGATAAAAGATTTGTTCTCGTGGCTTTTAGGTTTTGTAAACAAGAAACTATCGTCTCGGTGCAGTATTATGTAAAATATAATCGCGATTGGTTAATTCGTTTGTTAAAAAGGTCCGGTACCCCGTCTTACCCGCTACCCCGTCTTGCCCCACTCACCCCTATTATAGTCATTTTGACTAATTTAAAAGTGAAAATGATAAAAATAATATAATTTCAAGAATAGAAAAACTTAAACATTTTTTAAAAATATAATTTTTGGTTTTATGATTAATTCATTTTTCTTTTGGAGGTTGTCGCTCCTATCTGCCTCCTTAATTTTATAATATTAATAAAGGTTATAATTTTTGTTTTCAAATGTATAAGTAATAATTAATATTTATTTAATAAATATTTTATTCAAATTTATTAATTATGTTTAAAAAATAGTTATTAAATATTGAAGGTGTTAAATTTAACAATCTCTCCGAATCATTTTCTCACTTTAAGCTAATATAATATAAAATAATTATTATTATTAAATTAATATAATATATATACAAACCAAATGATAAATTCATCCTATAAATTAATAATTATTAAAATTCATTAAGTATAATTTATTAATAATTGTTTATTAATTATTATTTTTTAAATTCATAATTTTTATTTTTAAATAAATGTATAATAATTAATTATTTAATAACTATTATTATTCGTTATTTATAATTTAGTTATTATTCATAAATAAACTTTATTATAATATTGTACTTAAAGAAAAAAAAATTATATGTATTTTCGTTTTTTAAATATATTACTATAATTATTTTATAATGTGTTTTAGAAGAACACGCCTTTTTAACGTAAATAACTGTTTTAAAAAAGTTAATTTTAAAAAATTAAATTTATTTACATGCTTTTAAAACGAGGAAAACTGTCGAGGCCCTGATCAGAGCCCTATTTAATATCTAGTGAACACCTCACTTGGGGTTTTGGCCAGAAATTCTGGTCAAACCCACAAAATAAAAAAATTATTAAAACGATAGTATAATTACTCTCTTTAAATGTATTCTTCAATTGTTCATTATTTTTTATTAAAAGTAATTTTAGAGATTTAATTTTTTTAAACTTTATTTAAACAAGGAAAACTGTCAAGGCCCTGATCAGTACCCTATCTAAAATCTAATGAACACCCTACCTGGGGTTCTGGCTAGGAATTCTAGTCAAACCCATAAAATAAAAAAATTATTAAATAACTAAAATAATGATTGCCTTTCATTGATAATAGCTTCTACAACAAAAAGGAATTCTTAAAACTTTATTTAAAAAAAAAATTTTAATAGGGAAAACTGTCGAGGCCCCGACCAGAACCCTGTTTTAAATAGGGCAAAATGGGGCATTTTCTGCACGGGAATCCCTCACTGGTTCCGATCGTCAAGCGCCTAGCGTAAGGACGGTGGCTACTGGCCCAAGGATGCAGGAGGGCAACAACGCGTTGGGAGTACCACAGATCGTCGTGGACAAGGTGGAAAGACGAGGAGTACGAGCAGTGTAACAATTTAAGCTAGTTGCATTTTTGTCTTTAATAATGCTTTTGCAACTGACTTTGCTACACGGAAAATATTTTGGGCGCGCAGCTATCTCACTTGTAGGTAACACTGCGCTACCTTAACTATAGTGTTTAATGAGAACCACTGTGGGAGCCCTGGACAAAATATACTTTGTATATTAGTTTATTAACCCTCTGCTGACGCTAACTTATCCCCACTCTATTGCTAAAGAACGTAACTCCCATAGTTCCCACCAGGCGTCCAGAATGACGATTTATGACGATAACAGTCGTTAGCATCAGCAGAGAGTTAAACACCACAGCTAAAGTAGTGCAGTGTTACCTACAAGTGAGATGGCTGCGGGCCCAAAAGATTTTCCATGTAGCTGTAATGAAGATCGAGATGAATGCATTAAGCTGCTGGAGGAAGAGGCAGCGAGCATTCTAAACATGGAAGAAGAGGTCAGCAAGGTGCTGAAGTCCTGTAGAGACTAGAAGAATGTCAATATGACAATCAAGGATGAACTAAAAAGCTTAACATCGCTCATACAGGATGTCAAGGAGAAGCACCCAACAGCGACTAAAAAAAATTATAAGTTCTGAGTTTGTAATGGCTACAAAGAGGAAGGAGGAGGAGTGACCTCTTAAAAGGACTGAAGGCAAGAGGACCAAAATGTCACCAAAGCCGAATTCAGTCAAAAAAGGAAGACAACCACACAAGAAAAAAAAAGTCTGACTCCGTTTACACCTTAAATTCAGCCCATGTATTTCACATAAGTCTGTCCTTGTTTAATGGGGCTGACTCCGTTTACACCTTAAATTCAGCCTCGAAAACAGGCTAAAAGTAAAACTTTTTTTTTAGTGTGCAAAACAACGAACAACAATGATCGTCAAAGTGGCTGAAGAAACTACATTCGCCAAAGTGCTGAAGAAAGTTCGTGAAGAGGCTGACCTAGAGGCCAGTGAGACAAGGGCTGTGGAAGCAAGACCCACTTATAAGGGAGACCTCCTTATTAAAATTGGAGGAACTTCAAATAAGGCTTTATGAAAAAATTTGAACAAAATCAAGGTAGCTCTTCAAAGAGTGCTAAAAGAAAAAAAATGTTTAAAAAAAATTTGGCCTGGAATGCCCCATAGATATCTGAGATATCTATGGGATATCTTATGGATATTCCAACAAGTATCCTAAGAGAAGGAACTTTTTATATCCTGAGAAGGTCTAGGTGATATTTCTGGATATTTGTAGGACGTCCTGTGGATATCTGTAGGATGTGGCACTTAATGTCCCAGTAACATCTCTGATATATCTTTGTATATTAAAGGTTAAATCACTTACAACTTTTTTCAACAAACTAACATTGAAAAGTTTCCAAAACAGCTTGTCAACAAAATGTCATGAGATTAATATCATTGTCGATAGGGTAAGTGTGGGTATTACCGTGGGTGCGTGAGTTACCGTGGTTTCGCTATTTTTGTCAAATTTTACCTATATTCCAATTTGTTAATCAAAAAAATTCAGATAGTTACTTTTATATTGTACGTGTTTAATAAATAAAAAATTATTGTTATTTAACTTACATTTCTCGTTTTAAAAAATTCTAAATTTTGTAGGTGCGGAAAGTTTGATAAATTGCTCATTGTAATGCAAAAATACAGCTTTATATAAATCGCTTTTTTCATTATTAATACATTTTAAATTTGTTAATTTTTGTATATTTGATTAATTAATGTATTTTTAAAGTCAAAACTTCGTGGTAAATTATGATTCAACGTATTTTTATTTTATCAACACGGTAATTGGATAACGTTTTGAACTTGTGCGCCAAATACCGTGGGTCGTTATTATTATTAAAAATAATATGTAAAGTGACAAATCGTGCTTTTCAAGTTAAAGGAGAACCGCAGGAATTAAAAAATAATTTTAAAATGATTTAGACCAAATACTATTGTTATTTTAATAATAATTACTATTTTCATAAAAAATATTTAATTAACTATTATTAGGTATGTATGTACTAAATAAAGGCACTAAATAAAGTTATTAATAGATTTATAACGAATTCTGTGAATATTATTAGTATATGCTAAAATATAAGAATATTTATTGTTAAATTAATAAACCATTGTTTCAAATTTGCTTAATTTCATTCAACCGTTTGCGAATTCTACAAGTTGAAATTTTCGCGGTATAAGGATATTTTAGGGATGTCTTAGTAGAGGAAAATTTCGAAATCTCAGAGACATCCCAGGGATATATAAAAAAATATTTTCTGCATATCTGTGGGATATCCATAATTTTTTCGATATATCTCAGAGATATCCCAGGGATGTCTATTTACTGTACGGCAATTGATTGACAATTGTTTCGTTAATAATTTCGGAAAAATTCAGATACTTTAAATTGAAGAAAAAGATAACACATATATTTCACATTATTTGAACTTACAGGAGGTACGATACAATTATCACTCCTTAAAAATGATACAAATTAGTAAAGTAACTTGATCTTCAAACTGACAAATATAAGAGAATTAACGAATAAAAGAGTTTATAATTAAGAATATAAATTACATTAAGACTGTATGGTTTACTGATAACTCCACTCAGATCCATTTGACCACGGCTGTAACTAAGGATGAAGTGCGTCTTAGAGAATTGAATAATTTCTAATGAAAGTTGTTGAAAAAAGGTTTACATATATTACGTATGTTATGTACAGATTGATTGAAATTTTATGTTTAAGGACAGGTGAGAGAAAAAGTGGTTTCTTATCAAATGACGCCGCTTTTCACTCGATAAGACCGATAAGATAATAACCTCGATAAGATAATGTAAGCTAAACTTACAACTAAATCCAAAATCTTAATCAAAGTTCCTTATACTGGAGCGCAATCATTTTAGCTAGATTTCCATCAATAATAGAGAATTCTCAAAGGCACAAATAAATCAAAATTTCCCAAAAACTTAGATTCTCAGAAACAAACAATACCCAAAATTAAAAAAACTCCAGAAATCCCCATGTTCATACTTCGAATATAAAACACCTAACAAATTTCTAAAAACCCAAATCAAATTCTTTGCAATGCTTATTAAGTTTAATAACACAGGTCAACAAAAAAAGACTTACTTTTTTTTTATGAGATAGCGGAATGGTTTCCTATGTATTTTTGGACGCTGAACACGACCCGACTTCCAAATTTGCCCATCACGTCAGGATTTTGAGAAAAGTGGGGGTAAAGACCCCAAAAACGCTTTTTTGAGGATTTTCAACATTTCTTTTCTCTTTAACCTGACGTGCTAGAGACTTCCACAAGGTCTTAAATTAAAGCTTGTAATGTGCACTACAAGACCAATATCCATAAAATAAAAAAAAATTAAAATTTTTTTCAAAAAATGGGGTTGAAGACACCAAAAATTTGTGTTTTTGGATTGCTTTAATAGACTTCTTGCAATCGCTTGGATTCGCTTGAAAATGGGTACTTGGGGTTTTTGGGGTCGCTGATTACGAATCCAATATTTGTTTGCAAAAATTTAAAACGGCGAAACCAAGATGGCAGATGTAAAAATTAAGAATTGCTTGGATTCGCTTGAAAATTGTTATTTCAGGGTTTTTGGGGTCGCTGATTACGAATCCGCCATTTTTAATTTTTGCAAACTAATATCGGATTCGAAATCAGTGACCCCAAAAACCCCAAGTAACCATTTTCATGCGAATCTAAGCAATTGCAAAAAGTCTATTAAAGCAATCCAAAAACACAAATTTTTGGTGTCTTCAATCCCATTTTTTGAAAAAAAATTTTATTTTTTTTTATTTTATGGATATTGGTCTTTTAGTGCACATTATAAGCTTTAATTTAAGACCTTGTGGAAGTCTCTAGCACGTCAGGTTAAAGAGAAAAGAAATGTTGAAAATCCTCAAAAAAGCGTTTTTGGGGTCTTTACCCCCACTTTTCTCAAAATCCTGACGTGATGGGCAAATTTGGAAGTCGGGATCGTGTTCAGCGTTCAAAAATACATAGGAAACCATTCCGCTATCTCATAAAAAAAAAGTAAGTCTTTTTTTGTTGACCTGTGATAATCATTCTTGCCACTGTTAACTTGAATGTATCAAATTGCAACGAATTGATACCAGAAATGTCAATTAATATTAATATTTTTCACAACATTTGAATTACATTGTGACGGGAAAGTCATTCTGACGTTATTTCAAGTAATATTCGATCAAATATCCTAGAATAAGGGTAAGGGTTGTGAGGTCAATAGTTCGCCCCTGCGACCTTACATCGATAGAAGCGCCAATAATTCGATCAATTGACGCATTACCAAATTTTCAAAAAGAGCACGTTACTCTTTGTTCGACCGTTGTTGTATGTAACTGCTTAGTGTGATCTCAAAATTGATATTGTAACTTTTGTTTGAGTGGTTCGATGTGACTTGTAAAATCTTGATTTGAGAGAGAAAGATCGACAAGAGTCGATATTTGATCAACAATACGTAAGTGGTTAATGTTCTTTTGATTTATTTAATAAATTTGTTTTATTCCTGGAAGTCGCTTGATCTTTATTTTATTTTATTTTGTTAGGGTTCCCCAACGCTACCCTCCTTGTGATCTCGTGTCTAATTTATTTATCTGTGTTTTGTTAATTTCATAAAAATTAACTGGCGTCCGCGTATTTATTAATATTTTCTTCTCGCCAAATAGAGCTCCAGCAACTCTGAACCCGGTCGCGCTGGATGTGAATAGAATTTGTTTAATTTATTTTTGATCAGATTTATCTTACTCTTTTATTTTACTTAATTGAATATATTTTTATTCTTAAATTTCAATATAAAAATTCTATTCGTCTCATTTGGCGCCCAACGTGGGGCAACGTTGGATTTTGTTTGAATATTTGCCAATAATTTTAAATTTTGTGTGCAGATTGAATTTTCTTTAGTAATTTTGAAATAAAATTTTAGAATGATAAAATTATTAGAGTGTTTAAATTGTGATTTTGTATGTTTGAGTATTTGGTCTGTGTTTATATTTATTGTCTAAGCGACCTTGAAGGATCAAAGCTATGAACTTATTTTGAATAGTGACGAACTGTGAATTTTGATAATTTTATTTTATATTTATTTGTCGACGGTATATTAATTAAACTAAAATTATTATTGTGTTAAAATTTTTATTTGTTTAATGAAATTGGTATGTCGAATGACAAAATTTGTCTGTTAGTTGGAAACAAAAAATATTTTTGGTATTGTTTTTAGCTAAAAATTTGTTTGTTTATTGAAAATTGTTTTTAAAGTGTAGAACAAAGAGTCATTTTTTATTTTTTGATTTGATTTTCGACAGGATCTTGCTCCGTCGAGAAAAATTGTTTTTGTATTTGATGGCGATTATTTTCGCTGAAATTTGTTTTAATTTTAATTTCGATGACCGTGAGTCAATTTTGAGGATTTTGTCATTGAAATTATTGAATTTTGTCAATTCAAGATCTTGCTCTTGTTGGCAAAAACCGTTTTGATATCTAAATTATGTCTGGTTGTCAAAAAATTTTGTTTATGTTAATGCAAAGCGTTTTTTATGTTGACGATGGCTCGATGCATGTTCGCAACGATTTTGAGTTTTTGCATTAAATTTTATTTTTGATAATCCAAGATCTTGCTCTTGTTGTCAAAATTTTTGTTGCTTTGTATTTTGACAATAAGACCTTTGTTTGTGTTAATGCAGAACATTGGTTATGTTGACGATGGCTCGATGCATGTTCGCAACAATTTTGAGTTTTTGCATTAATTTTTGTTTTGATAATTCAAGATCTTGCTCTTGTTGTCAAAAATTTTGTTGTTCTTGTTGTCGAGATTTTGTTTTTTGCTTTAAATTTTGACAATGAGAACTTTGCTGTGTTAATACAAGACTGTTGTTATGTTGACGATGGCTCGATGCATGTTCGCAACGATTTTGAGTTTTTGTATTAATTTTAGTTTTGACAGTTCAGGATCTTGTTCTTGCTGTCAAAATTTTTGTTGCTCTTGTTATAAAGAGTAATTTGTGTTTTTTTTGTGATTCAAGATCTTGTTCTTGTCATAAAAAGTTGATTTTTTTTTGCTTTTTTCAAATAGAAATTGAATTTTTTTTGTCTTTATTATTGCTTATTTTGCATAAAAGTTTTTGTTTTGACAGCTAGATCTTGCTCTGCTGTTGGGTTTTTGTGCAAAGTAAAATTTATTTATTGAAAATTTTTTTCAGTTTTGTTGATATAAGATCTTGCTCTTGTCAACAAAATATTTGATCGTTTATAAAGATTATTTTGTATAAGTGCTGATGATTCAAGATCTTGCTCTTGTCATTGGTAATTTTGCTAAGTACAAATTTTTTTTAAACATTAAAGAAACTTATTTTTTTATTGCCTGACGGTATGATCTTGCTCAGCTGTCATAAATTTTTTTTTTTTGAACTAATCAGTTGTCTAAAGAAAATTTTGACTTAAAAATATTGATTTTTTTTCTTTAATAATTAACAATAGTGAACAGCTGATTGTTCAAATAACTAAAATTATTTTGTGATCTTGTCTCGAGTCAGAATATTTGAAGTCTCGTTAACGAGATCAATTGTTTGACAACATTTTTTTTTATATGTAAATGTTTGTCAAAATTATTTTAGATAAATATTTTGTTCGGATAATGATCCTTATATAACGACGAAATATAGTCGTAACTATTATTTGAAATTGTATTATTTTATTAATTCATTTTAATTTACAGATTTTATTATCGAATTATATGTATTAGAAAATTATTTAAAAATTTTTTTTTAAATAGGAATTCGACTTGGCTTGACGTTAAAATAAAGAAAGATTTTTTTTCTCGATTATAATTGATTAATTTTTTTTTCTTTCGTTTGCAATGACGTCAATGTTCTTTTCTCTTCCAAAATAAAATTTGGATTCAATCGTGTTGGTTTCGGGCGGAGATTTGCCGGGTCGAAAGGATTATAATACATTAGAGTCACAAAATAATTCGACTTTGCCTAATACGCGAATTTTTTCGGATACAAATGCAGATCAGTTAAGATCATTGTCGCGTAACAGTACCGGAAGTCTTTGCGGTTTTGCAATTGAATCTGCGATCGGAAGGGGAAATGATAGAATTAATACCCCCTCTCTTTACGTTGCATCTGCAATGCATCGTCGAATAGACTCATTGGAAGAAGCCTTGATTTTATTGACGGCTAAATTTGATCAAGTTTTAAATATCGTAAGCTCTCGGGGTAACTTACGCTCTGAAGGGGGAGAAGCGCGAATAATAGAACAATCTTTTTCCTCCGACGAAGAATTGATCGATATTGATTCGCGTAAAAACAAACAATCGTCAGTTCACCCTCGATCTTCGGTCGATCATACCCAAATAAAACAATTAAGTCAAAATTGTGGTGATTTAGATTCTGTTCAACAAGTCGCGCAATTTGAGAATAATTCAAGACGCGTACGTTTTGAAAATGTTTCTTGTTTGTTAAATGAAAATTCTCAATCCATTGCTGGCGAAATAGGGGGCGCTGATAATTGGCGTTCGTATACAGAATCGAATATTGGAAACAATTATATCCCACACATGATTCGGGTAATGAATAGAACTTTGATCAACGAAGAAATTTTCAAAGATCAGTGTCGTCAAATGATCGATACTTCAAGGCATAACGTAAACCATATTGATAATAACGTGAATCGTGATTTGGGTTTTTCTCGTAATAATTTCAGTTTTCCAGATCGTGATTTGTCAAGATCATTTGTTCGTAGAACGGGTTCAATGTTTTTATGGAATGATAGTGACTTCAGAGAGGATGGACAAATTGGACAAAATCATTTTATGTCTGGGGATCAAAATCGATTTAGAGGTTCTCTTCGAATAGATCACAGAATAGATTAATTCCTCCGTATTGTTCAGCTTCTGCGGAGAGTTCAAGTTCTATCCAGATCGGTCGAATAGTAAATTCTTGGAGTATTTCCTTCCCTAGATCAGACAAAGATCCAGTACAATTTTTTACTCATCCTAAAGGACTATTTAAGTACGAGTGGTATAGATAAGAATTTATTTATTTTGTCTAAATTTAACCCTCATTTAACATTTGAAATTTTGAACTTGACTTCGAAGAATGATCAGAAATTATTACATAATGTCAATGAACGTAATTACATCTTTAATTGTTCAACTGACATTCAAAAATCAGTATCACACCCTAAAACGGATTTGTTTGTTGTAAAAAGATCAAATGGATTCCGATAATGACCAGGTAGATGATCATTGATCAATCAGACACTTCAGAAAATAAATCATATTTATCAGGAAAGTAGTTTGAACATGATTCAGAATCGTGAATCTAATCGTGTTAGAAATGGACCCAGATCTCGAAAAAATCAATTGTTTAATAAACAGAAATTGAATCAGAATTTTGATAAATTAATTAATCAACAAAAAACAGTATCAAATTCTGAATATTCAACTTAAGTTTTTATTTAATATAGATCAAACCAATGATTTAGTTAGAGTTTGTTCTTTCGACTCTGAAAACGAGATCAATAATCTGGTTTGATGTGAAATAGAAAATCTTGTCAGTTATCGATAATCACTAGAGACGAGTTAGGAAAGTTAGTTCCTGTAAAGGAAGTTGATTGTGAGTTATTGAAAAATTGGAAATAAGTTACAATATCTTTCACCTAATTTTACTTCTGAGAGTGGAGTTCGGTTGGGTGATGGATTAATTTTTAAAACCAAAGATTGAACTTCTTTTGGGATTGACATGGGTGATGTTTATGGTAAACATTTATGGTAAACATACGTATTCATATCGCAACGTTGTTCAGGTTTTAATCTTTTCCAGAGTTTTTCAATTAAGTAATCTCTTAGATTAAAAAGCTTTCTTAATAAAGAGTCTTTAAATTTGACAAGCGAAAGTACAGATTTTCAGAATGTGTTGGTTAGCGATAAAAGTTGATTGACACAGTAATGCCTCAAACTCGTTCTAAAGATGGAAATTCGGATATGGTTGTTCATGACTTATTTGTTGGGTTTTTAGACTTGGTTGCAGTTCGAAGTCGGACAGGATAATAGTTGTCAAAGTACTTGATACAGTTTATCGATTTTGGGAATACCGGAAACTAAAGTGACCGATAACGGGAGAGAAGTTATAAACAAAGATGTCAAAGCGTACTTACTGGCCAGAGACGTTAGACATATTACTAACCTGTTAGCATATTCTCAAAGTAATCCGATCGAGCATGTAGATCGAATGATAAAACCTATAATTTCCGCTTATACAGATTAAGATCGTAGAGAACGGGATGAAAATTTATCAAATAAACAATTTGTTCGTAAACTGTGATTCATACCGGTACTCGAGTCCTCCGTTTTCTGAAATTACGGTCACGAAGCTTAGCGAGAATTAAAATCAGACGAGTCCGATATGAGCATTGACGAATTTGCCGACGACGCGGTAAGAACTTGGATTGATCACATAAAGATCATTGACGAATTTCGTCATAAAATCGAGAATGAATGATTCAATCATAAATTGAGCAATCATAAATCATGATCAAATCATGATTTATAATAATCATTAAATCATGGTTTGATCATAAATTGCTCGATTCGCCAAGTCGAATCCCGATTGAGATAATGTCAGTTGAACTTAAAGAGGGTATAGAGGATTATTATCCGAATAATAAGTTAAATAGTAAAGTTGAATGATATTCCTCAAGTTTGGCTCACCTTTACTTAGGTCTTGCTTTTATTTGTAAAATTTGTGGTCTAGGTATAGTCCAACTGACAGACAACAATTGTAGAGTTGTTGGCAGGTATTCTGTATCAAATTAGAAAATACTACGTCGAAGTTTGCGATTGTTATAAGATTGTTTTGTAGATCGATTGTAAGCAACGACATTTTGCGGAATCATCAACCTTGTTCCTGGGAGATCACAGAGAATTCTGGTCTGACTGAATCGCTTGTTGAGTTCAAGATAGCTTCGAATTTTGAACTAGCTGAATCATCAGATGTACGAGAGAAATTGGATCAACTCGGGAAGTTAAAGAAAAGATCGACGACCTGATGTGGGATTTTGATCAGCAGGTGATCAGCTATCAAGATTGCACTGACTCAAGGGAAAGTTACTTAGATGACGGCTTTTCCCGATTATTCCATGATGTCTGCCAGATTGAATTTTGATGATCAGCAGGTTGGGAAGTCACATCATAGACTCAAGATCTTATTGACGAGATTCAATCGAGAAAACCCGAACCAGTTAAATTAACCAGAACAATCAGGTTGACTCAGCAACAAATTGATGCTGAGAGTCTCTAAAGGAATAAGTTTTCAAGGCTAAAGGAGTCGAAGATTGTCGAGGGACATATTTCCAGGTCGACAGATGATCCTGCGGCGGTTATTACATCTTCAGTAAAAGTGGAGCGCTTGCCTTATACTATGAAGGATGTTCCAGCTTTTGACGGAGCTCGGGAAGAACTCGGAATGCTAAAATTGATCATTCAGGAGTGCCAGTCTTCACCAATTTACAGGACCGACTACAGAATTTTGTCCGATAAGTTATTGAAAATGCTTATTATCAAGAGGGCAGAATTGCTGATGAAGGGATTTTGGTCAGTGTTAGATCAAGATGAGGTCTTGATTTTACCGTGTCTGTGGAGCTGATGGATTGGAACTGACGACTGCATCTTTCCATATGTTGATTGACTTCGTCCAAATTATACAACGATGACAAGTGGGTCAGTTCTGAGAGATCAGATGATCAAGGAGGCAGAAGTATAAGAGCTTCGACGCAAGGGCAAGGATAGTTTTGACAGTCCTGATTCAGCAAATCGAATCAGACAATTTTTTATCAAGATGATTGCTTTGCCTGTTGTTGAAGAGCCTGCGAATCCAACTGTGCCTGGACTTCATCAATTAGCGGAAGACAAAAAGAATATAGCTGACTACATCTTTTGCTAATATGACACTTGACAAAGTGATGAGGCTCAGACCGGAATTGGAAGATGGAGAAGAATATCGTGTCATCGTACCAGCGTCAAATTGGATGCATCGAATGATCAAAGCATCATTGTGAACAAGGACTTGTACCAGAGTAACGAAATATGATTTTGACTTCGATATTGGACTGTATATTCTTTTTTTTTGTATTGCATATTCGACAATGCGTTGCATTTTCTTTGTTGAAAAACTTCGACAAAATAAGAATCAATTTTGACCAAGGGTTGTACCAAAGTTTCATTTATTCATTTATTTTTGATCTAATTAATTCAACTTTCATAATTTTATATACAATTAAGTTAAACGAAATTTCTTTCTTTTTTATATCTAACCTTGGTAATTTTGATTTCTTATCAACCCAAACTTGACAAATGTTTAAGATTTCTTAGTTTAAAAAAATTGTTTGAACCATATTATACATTGACTAAGAAACTTCCAGGAATGTTTAAATATCTTAATTTTTAGAAGCAAGAATGATATTAATCTAATTTTTCTTACAGACATTAATCACTATTATTTTACTTGTCTTATTTTGTATTGATTATCAATTTAATTTTTTCAGATTAATTAATTGTTTTTGTTTTAGTTTCAAGTTCTCATTTTTCTTGAACTAACGTCATCTCTGAAGGGGGAGAATGTGACGGGAAAGTCATTCTGACGTTATTTCAAGTAATATTCGATCAAAAAGAGCACGTTACTCTTTGTTCGACCGTTGTTGTATGTAACTGCTTAGTGTGATCTCAAAATTGATATTGTAACTTTTGTTTGAGTGGTTCGATGTGACTTGTAAAATCTTGATTTGAGAGAGAAAGATCGACAAGAGTCGATATTTGATCAACAATACGTAAGTGGTTAATGTTCTTTTGATTTATTTAATAAATTTGTTTTATTCCTGGAAGTCGCTTGATCTATATTTTATATTATTTTGTTAGGGTTCCCCAACGCTACCCTCCTTGTGATCTCGTGTCTAATTTATTTATCTGTGTTTTGTTAATTTCATAAAAATTAACTGGCGTCCGCGTATTTATTAATATTTTCTTCTCGCCAAATAGAGCTCCAGCAACTCTGAACCCGGTCGCGCTGGATGTGAATAGAATTTGTTTAATTTATTTTTGATCAGATTTATCTTACTCTTTAATTTTACTTAATTGAATATATTTTTATTCTTAAATTTCAATATAAAAATTCTATTCGTCTCAACATTTTAAAATAATACAAATGATTGATATCTCGATAAATAGTATTAAATTTTGATAAAAAAAGTGTCGCGATCAATTAATTCGATGACGGTGAGAGTTAATACTGTTGTGACACACGAATCTGCATTCTGTAACGATACTTCCTGTTTCGCTGGAGGCATCTACTGCGCATATACATGGATATAATCAACGGTGAATTGAGTTATACATACTTGGCATGTAGAGGTCTAAGTTACACTTCTCATCTGCTCCATTCTAAATAGAACTGTCTCTAATTCACTATACAAGAAACACAAATATCCAATGCAGAAAGCTTTGAATAAACAAAAACAGTCTGACATCCTTGGAATGCAAACTGAAGAAATTTCACAATCTCATTTACAAATTAAGACAACTGTTTTAGATATTTCCCATTCTTGAAAAGTCACTGCCAAAATACGCATTTTTTATTGTCAAATACCATTATTCACGGTGTTAGAAAATCATCTCAGAATTTCGCTCACATACATGAAATATTTGAATCTCAGTTACATTTAAATCGTGAATATTCATAAATATATTCTAGTATGTCTAGAATATTTTACAGGAATTTTTAATGATATTTAAACAGGCTGAAAGATTGAAAAGAATTTTTACTGAAATTGTTAATAAAGAACCTAATAATAATTAGTATTATTTCTGTGATAAAATGGTAGAATGAAATAAACTAATATTTAAGTTTCTTCTTCTATTCCCCTTTCGCTTAACACCTCCTGTAACAACTCCATTATATCGAGGGGAAGCCCACATTAAAGTCCATAAATACAGCTATCAAATACTCATTTTTTCTCCCTTTTCAATTAAACAAATAGTTTAATTCAGGTATGTATATATTAATCACTTTTTTCATCCCCTCGGAAAACCTTGTTTGATTATGCATTTTATTTATTTTACTTTCTTTTCAATTTTGTTTTGACCGCAGTGATACACACTTTATAGTTACAGACATAATATAGCATCACCCTCTATATACTATTTCATTTATTACCCTTCGTCATTTATTACTATAACTGTACTATAAAATACCTCTTTTATCCTTCTGAATGTGTTCTTCTACATCCAACAAGATATCCACTATTTAATTGTTTACATACTTTCGCTACAATTATGCCCGGATAAGAATCAATGGTTTCACCTCTTTGTTTCTCTCAAACTCATCGATTAACTCCAATACTTCTTTCCTAGTAATTTTTATCTATTCCATTCTTCTAACTTTCAAAACATTCCATCGTCTTTAACCTTTTCTCTCTTACCTTGAAAAAAAACTATTTTTGTTATATTTTTATTTGCCCCTTTTTACTATTCTTTTCCTTTGTCTCCTCCATAAGAAGAAACAAAGGAAAAAGGCGTTTTAATATTTATATAAAATCAGACTAGAATTTTCTATTTTTACTTTGCAAAGTCTGGAAACAAGGAGCTTTTTGTATTATTTACAATAAACTAAACAATAAATATTTACTAAATTAATAAAGTTTCTTACTATCTACGCACAATATTTTCAAACAACTGTAGTAAACTCAAAAAGATCGTATACGCAAAATTACTATAATCGTTTGTAAATGATGAAAGAAAAAATATGGATATCTGAAGCCTATTTCCGATCAATTCTTGACTAATTATATTATATAATATTATTTCGCTTATGTATAGATGCGGTTAATTAATGTACTAATACGCAACTGCACGCACGACAACGAATTTCACTGAAAATATATATTTTTGTTTCCTTTTATATTAACTACTAAAAATTCAAAGCATTCATGAAAAAACAGTTTCCTTGTAACAACTTATTAAAAGACTATATTCAAAATTGTTAACTGGCTGACTACTGTGTATTTATTTGATAAGTTCAAATTGGAAATTAAATTTTCAAGCAAGAAAAGGATGGAGGGAATGTAAATACAATAAGGATGACAACCAAGAGAAGTGGATGAAAGAGTGAAAGGGAAAGAGAGAAGAATAATTGCTCAAGAGAAAAACAACTTATAGAATAGATTCCCAGAATGAAAACACTTTGATAAATAAAATGAAAATTATTTTCTATATAAAATACAAATTGATAAAGTAAAGAAGAAGAAGAATGAGAAATTAAATAAAAAAAGAAATGAAGTGAGACGCAACGGAACCGGAGAATGCCCTCGCGGCAGCGTAACGACCTACCATCTTAGTTAATTGGCATCGCGAATGATGGATGTGTAACGTTATTCGGCCTCACTGCACCTCGCACATCTCGCAGATAGGATCCTTTTTTACTCACGCCCACACACTCTTACATTCTGTACAGACCTTTAATGGTGGTAAATTGGCCAACTCGATAACATCACAAATATTATTCATGGCACCGCCAAAAAAATATAGTTCATAGTTTCTTATTTATTCTTCTTAAAGCGATACTTATTACACCCTAGTACTCGTTTTTCATTTCAAATGAAAAAAAGACAAATACTATACCTTTCAAGCCAACAAAATTATTCCCCACTAATTCAATAAAACTGTTTCTTCATGGGTAAGACTCCGTCAGAAAAATTACAATTTGCATGGGGTCTTCGGATTATTCTGTAATTTGGTGAAGTTGTTATATTTGATAACAAAAATAAGTGTACCAAAGGATTTTAAAAAATTTTCAAAATTGTAAAAGTTACGCCATTTTGAATTTTTTTATAAGATATTTTCAAATGTGAATATTTCCGAAACAATTTAACGGATTTTAATAAGACTTAAATATGTTATAGTTAAAATCATGTCCTATCAGAATTTTTCAAAAGAAAAAAAAAATTTTGTTTTTTTCAACAAAAAAGTAAAAAAAAAATTTTTTAATCGATTTATTAAGCACGGGACCGAATTTTGAGTATTTTTCGATATATAATAAAATATTCCTTATAATTTCACCTTTCATTTACAAAAAAGAAAACGATGGAGACTTTAATAGTTTTCGAGATATTGCAATTTTTGTGGAAGCGCGACCACGTTTCAGTGCCAGCGCAGTATCTTTTACCCGGGACGCCTCACAGTGGGATTTTTTACACTTTACTCTTTAAAATTGTCTGAGCCTACAAATTTTATTGGATTTTGATGTTCTTGGTCTTAAATGAAAGGGGATAAAATTTCTAAGAGATCCCTCTAAACCGATTTTTGAATTTTTAATTGTTTATTTATTTTTTTGTTACTCAAAGTTAACAATTTACAATATTTTTGTAAAAAATACTGTTTATTTTTTATTTTTCCATTGCACAAAATCGAAATCAATTTAAATTAGTCTAGTCTGACAACCTGACAAATAATAATGCATAATACAGTTTATTTAAATTGTTAAAAAAACAATTTAAATTAACAAATAGATAACTTTGATCTTTTTTTTAAAAATTGTTTTTTTTGTAGACAAATTTATGTTTATTTAAGTAATGTATGTCTAATTTGTAAAAAAATGATTTGAAAGTTAACAATTATCATTGTTATTAATAATTATATAACCAATAATCTTATTTCTTTTGCATTTATAAACATTATCGTCATTTTTTAAACTTTAAATATTTATATCATATGTACATTCTTTCAAAAACTTAAAAAATTTATTAGCTCAAACAATTACATTTGAGCCGTTCGCTAGAAAAACGACTTAAGTCGACTTAAGCGGTTTTTAAAAATTTTGTTATCAGTGTATTCTACAAGACATATAGATTACATATATCAAGTTTCTAAAGTTGTGGGTCACTATTTATGAATTTATTAATTGAGGTGTTTAAACTTCCTGGGTCCCGAAATTGAACCCAGTAAAAAAAAAGTATTCAGAATAGAGAAAAAGTATTGGTGGAGACGTTCGGTGAATGCGTTTTCGCGACAAAACCGTATTGGTGGGTCACGGTGAATACATTTCGCTTACCGTGAATACTTTTTTTAAAAACTTTCGATTTAAAGATTCCTAAGCAAAGTTGAGAATATTTATAAAGAGCGTAAGTGACCTGAAGTATAAAAATGACTATTGCGAGAAGGAAATAAGAAATTTAAAAAAAAAACGAAAAATTAAATGTGACAAACAGATTGTCAAATGTTGATCAATTACCATATGCTTTTCTGTGCCTACAACGTATGATGATTAAAAGGAACTTTGACGTTACCGGCGGAACTTACTGTTTCACATACATTTACTTGGATTTCTCAAGTTTCTGTCGGTATCGTCAATGTTCCTTTTCATCATCATACGTTGTCATCAACTTTGCTTAGGAATCTTTAAATCGAGAGTTTAAAAAAAAGTATTCACGGTAAGCGAAATGTATTCACCGTGACCCACCAATACGGTTTTGTCGCGAAAACGCATTCACCGAACGTCTCCACCAATACTTTTTCTCTATTCTGAATACTTTTTTTTTTACTGGGAAGCACTTACGCAAGCGCGCGTTCACGTCCTCTGCTACCGCGCACAGTGGGAAGAAATGCAGTGTTTTGGACAAAATTCTGCCGACAATACAAATCTCCACCGATTTCAATTTTTTTTTAATACTAAAGAAGGTTCTTCCTACAAGCCTTCACTGCTATAAATTTGAAATTTTCAAAATTTTTGGATTATTACAAAAGCGAGTAATTTTTTCATTTTGTTAACTAAACTTGTGCATTATAATGTTGATATTTAATTGAATATTACTATAAAATATATCGTAAGACTTTTTAGAATAATAAATATGTTTTAATACATTAAAATAAAAGTGTTCTTTTATAAAATACTTAATTTTGTTTCATTTTTAGTGATTCGCCGGAAAAACCACTTAAGTCATTTGTTATAAAATAATGTTATTAAAGTAACAAAACATTGTTTACTCGACCTTCTTTTCTTTTGAAGTATTCTTTGATAATACCTTTGTATTGAGAAAAATGAGCGATATAATTAATTCGTAAATTATATTAGTAATTCGTTTCCGAATCTTTAATTTAATTTTTTCGTCAAAAACTTAAGTCGACTTAGGTCGTTTTTCTAGCGAACGGCTCATTTGTTATAAAGAAATTATTAACTTTATAAACAAATAAATGGATTATTTCTGCAAAAAAATAGAACCTTTTTGAACGAGTTTAACATTTTAAAGCTCTACTTAAATATCGATAACTTTTGAGTATTGTTAATATCAATGATAATCATTAACTTTAAAATCATTTTTTTTACAACGTAGACATGAATTACTTAAATAAACATAAATTTGTCTAAAAAAACAATTTTTTTAAAAAGACCAATATTATCTATTAGTTAATTAAAATTGTTTTAAAATCAATAAGTAAATTTTTCAAGTTTTTGAAAGAATGTACATATGATATAAATATTTAAAGTTTAAAAAATGACGATAATGTTTATAAATGCAAAAGAAATAAGATTATTGGTTATATAATTATTAATAACAATGATAATTGTTAACTTTCAAATCATTTTTTTACAAAATAGACATACATTACTTAAATAAACATAAACTTGTCTACAAAAAAAACAATTTTTAAAAAAAAGACCATAGTTATCTATTTGTTAATTTAAATTGTTTTTTTAACAATTTAAATAAACTGTATTATGCATTATTATTTGTCAGGTGGTCAGACTAGACTAATTTAAATTGATTTCGATCTTGTGCAATGGAAAAATAAAAAATAAACAGTATTTTTTACAAAAATATTGTAAATTGTTAACTTTGAGTAACAAAAAAATAAATAAACAATTAAAAATTCAAAAATCGGTTTAGTGGGATCTCTTAGAAATGTTATCCACTTTCATTTAAGACCAAGAACATCAAAATCCAATAAAATTTGTAGGCTCAGACAATTTTAAAGAGTAAAGTGTAAAAAATCCCACTGTGAGGCGTCCCGGGTAAAAGATACTGCGCTGGCACTGAAACGTGGTCGCGCTTCCACAAAAATTGCAATATCTCGAAAACTATTAAAGTCTCCATCGTTTTCTTTTTTGTAAATGACAGGTGAAATTATAAGGAATATTTTATTATAAATCGAAAAATACTCAAAAATTGGTCCCGTGCTTAATAAATCGATTAAAAAAATTTTTTTTTACTTTTTTGTTGAAAAAAACAAAAATTTTTTTTTTCTTTTGTAAAATTCTGAAAGGACATGATTTTAACTATAACATATTTAAATTTTATTAAAATCCGTTAAATTGTTTCGGAAATATTCACATTTGAAAAAAATCATATAAAAAAATTCAAAATGGCGTAACTTTTACAATTTTGAAAATTTTTTAAAATCCTTTGGTACACTTATTTTTGTTATCAAATATAACAACTTCACCAAATTACAGAATAATCCGTAGACCCCATGCAAATTGTAATTTTTCTGACGGAGTCTTACCCTCATCTTCTCCCCAGAAGCTTTCTTCTTCTATGTACACAATATATCTTCTATATTATAGAAATATTTCGCCGCCGCCGCTGATTCAGAAAGTTGTAAGGGCCCCCTATAGTATATTTAAGGTAACTCCAGGTCAAAATATAGGTCAATTTTAACCCTGGTAAAAATTTCGGACTAATTCCGGATTAAATACAGACAGATTAGTACGGATTAGTCCGAAAATTGTACGAAAAAGGTCCGAAAATGATCCGCGCTAGTCTGATATCAATCCGAACGAAAACCTAAATCCGAAAACATTCCGGAGTAATCCTGAATGTATACGAATTCAGTCCGTAATTAGTCCGCATCAATCCAAATTTATGACCGGTGAAGAATTCTTCAAAAATAAGTATGGAATTATCCGATATCGATATAAAAAGAATACGGGATCAGTCCGCAACAATCCGAGTTTTATCTAGTTAAAAAAACTTAATCCGCAAAATGTCCGGTGCAATCTGAACTCTGTAAGCTAGAAATCCGGTATTAGTCCGCAACAATTTGAAATTAAATGTGGCAAAATCCTATTCCGAAACAAGTATGGAACAATCCAAAACCTGTATGCAAAGAATCCGGTAATAGTCGGCGTCAATCCGAATAATATCCGATCAAAACACCCCACACGGAGAGACCGAGATTACTAATTTTTGTATAAAATCACATCAGAATTTACTATTTTCACATTGCAACCACCGGATATAAGGGGACTTTTTGTATTTTTTACTATTTTCTACACTAAGTCACTAATCCGACAAATATTTACCAAATTAGCAAAGTTTCTTACTATTTCGTCCAATAGTTCCAAACAACTGTAGTAAACTCAGAAGTATTGTGCAGGTAAAATTACTATAGTCGTTTGTAAATGCAGAAAGAAAGAGTGAAAGAAAAAATACGGATTTTTGTCGCCGGTTTTCCGTCAATTCTTGACTAATGGAGGTAAACTAGAAGGATTTTTACATACACAGACACACACACACTTATATATTTGTTGGATAAATATTTGAAGACACACACATGTTTATTTCACTTATATGTATAGACGCGATTAATTAATACACTAATACACAACTGCACGCACGACAACGAATTTCACTGAAAGCATACATTTTTGTTTCCTTATATATTGAATGATGAAAATTTACAGCACTTACGAGAAAGCAGTTTACTTTTAACAACTTATTATAAGACATAGTTCTTGGGACAGGAATAAATGCAAAATTTATTAATTTATAATGGTCAATTTCTGAGATAACGAACGACCTACGTTTCACTTTATATTTAATTACACGGAGAAAAATAATTGGATAGATTATACTAAGTATTGGATAATGTATCTATTTTTGATAGACTCTGGAGCGCGATCCGATTAGTTGGATAGTGCGACCAATTTTATTGGATCCTTAAAAGTTTGATATTTTAACCAATTCCAATAGCTAAGAGAAATATTCTCTTGGTTGCTTTGTCCAATTCTCTAGTGCACATTTACTTTCGAGTTAGTTAGTTAATCTATTTTTCACTGGTAGAATATCTACCTTTTTATTTAATAATATTAATAATATTGAATATTGAGTATCTGAGAAGTATAAATATGAAAAACCCTTTCATAACTACTACGTTAATTTCAAGTAGGCAAAAAACTTACATTCTTCTTTTCAAACATAACTTATTTTTAAATAAAATTTAAAAAATAATGAGTCTCCTTCTAAAAGTTTCAACTAATAAACTGCAAATTAGTTTCAAAATCACATACATAAAAGATAAATATATACATATATACATGGGATCCTATGTCAAAAACCATGTAAAACCCTACTTCCATGAAGGAAACCACGTGGTTTACCATGTGGTTTCCCATGTCAAACCATATAGGAAATTGAGACAGGATTTTAGTTAGGAATAGACATGGGGAATTTGAACAGTTCATCTATGCATAAAACCATATCAAATCCCACATGTTTTTCCCAGTCAAATCCTAAACCGAATTCCATGTGAAAAACAGTATCATTTATTTATAATTATTTTCCCAAGTCAATCCCCAAGTGAAAAACAGTATCATTTATTTATAATTATTTTCCCATGTCAAATCCTAAACCAAATCCCATGTGAAAAACATTATCCGCCTTATTGAATATCCCTACATGGGAATCCACTTGGAATTTTACAAGGGATTTCACATAGGATTTTATATGGGAATTGACATAGGATTTAATGAGACATCACATAGTATTTTATTAAAGATCCAATGAAGAAATTTTCAAAGGATTAAAAATTATTTAATAAAAAATTAAATAATAAATAGTATTAGTGTTACAAGTCATCAAAAAAGTAAAAAAACGATCATTTGAAACACGTCCTCTCTGCTACAGGTTCTCAGCTTTTATATACTTCCAGAATCGTCTCAACAGCGAGAGAAGTCACTTTCGCCACCTAGCGGTGAAAGTATAGGAGCGACAGTAGTCTTTATCATTACTAAGGAAACCATGTGGAATACCACGTAGGATTCCATGTGGTTTCCTACGTGGGGATTTACATGGGATATTACTTAGGAATTCATTTAGGAATTTATTTCTACTTAAATTCCTAAGTACAATCCAATGTAAATCCCCACGTAGGAAACCACATGGAATCCTACGTGGTATTCCACATGGTTTCCTTAGTAATGTTAAAGATTACTGTCGCTCCTATACTTTCACCGCTAGGTGGCGAAAGTGACTTCTCTCGCTGTTGAGACGATTCTGGAAGTATATAAAAGCTGAGAACCTGTAGCAGAGTGGACGTGTTTCAAATGATCGTTTTTTACTTTTTTGATGACTTGTAACACTAATACTATTTATTATTTAATTTTTTATTAAATAATTTTTAATCCTTTGAAAATTTCTTCATTGGATCTTTAATAAAATACTATGTGATGTCTCATTAAATCCTAGGTGAAATCTTACATAAAATCCTATGTCAATTCCCATATAAAATCCTATGTGAAATCCCTTGTAAAATTCCAAGTGGATTCCCATGTAGGGATATTCAATAAGGCGGATAATGTTTTTCACATGGGATTTGGTTTAGGATTTGACATGGGAAAAACATGTGGGATTTGATATGGTTTTATGCATAGATGAACTGTTCAAATTCCCCATGTCTATTCCTAACTAAAATCCTGTCTCAATTTCCCATATGGTTTGACATGGGAAACCACATGGTAAACCACGTGGTTTCCATCATGGAAGTACGGTTTTACATGGTTTTTGACATAGGATCCCATGTGGTTTCCCATGTGTTTTCCCATATGGGGATTTTCAATAGGGTTAAATGTATATATATGTAAACTACCCTTTAAATGAAACAATCAAAACTTCGGCATTGACTGGAACAGCTAGTCGAATAAAACTTTCAGTGTTTTCGTCCATTTATATAAAGCGAAAACAATTCACGAAAACGCAATGTCAAAGACGCCTTCACGACAAGAACCATGTGACATCCATTAGTTTTCTGTACACAGCGCTTGCGCGTCACGTGACTGACCCGGTATACTTGCGAATTGGATACATTATCCAACACGTTGGATAAAATAACCAGTTATAATGATGGAATATCCAACTACAGATTAAAATTTTTAAATGTTGTAGTGACCATCCCAGCTAGCTGATCAAACATTTTTGATAGATAATGCAACTAATTTTATTTTATCCAATAAAAATTGTATACATTATCCAACCATTTTTCTCCGTGTATTGTAGATAATATCCAAATTTATTTTACATACGCGAAACATAGTCACTGTCAATGATCGGATGGCATCGGCTCATTTACGGAGATTGACGAAGTTAGCAACCAATAGAAATGCAGGCGCCATATGACTGCACTCGCTAGCCACACTTGCTCACCAAAAATTACTACAGTGGATAGTAGGTTTTAGTGGAAAATGTTTTCATTTGTCAGATTTTGTCTAATTAAATTAGAGAAAACTATAATCAATTTTTGCTACATTTACAACTCTTACACAAAATATTATAACTTGCTATTTCAATGTAGCAAATTTATCTATTTCTTTTGTAAATTTATCTAATTCTGTAGTACATTATGCTAAAAGTCCCCTTATTTCCGGTCATTGCAACCATTTTTAGTAATTTTTACAAATGTGGGTCTCTCCGTGCAGTCCGAAAATAAGTCTTATTATTATAAGAATTTGTTAATATATACAATCCACAGACAGTTCAATACAATCCATATTCAATCCAATTCAAAGACTTAATCCGGAATGAGTTTAGAACAAAAACCTGTCCATAAGCAGACTGTTTCGGATTAGCTGCGGATTCACTGGTTAAACCAACCGGATTGCTTCTGCATTTACTAATTGCATATGATCTGACTAACTGCAGACTAAACCAGACTAATTACGGATTCAATAGTTATAAAAAAATGTATTGATTTCAAACTTAATTCATGGTGAAAAAACTCCACAATAAACCGTACTGTTGCGGACAAATTCTGGATTAGTCCGAAATCGGTCCTTCTTTTTATTCAGGGTATTTATTTATGGTAAATAAAATATTTAATTCTGCAGTCATAATTTGTTTTTACAAATTTACTAGTATTATTAGTTATCTTGTTTCAATATTAAAATTAACACTGATTATGTGTTAGTTTCTTGTCATTTCTTTTCGTGGCACTTTATAAACGAAACGACTAGAAATGTAAAGCGCGAGAAATATTTCCTTCTCGAGAAATTTAAGTCAACTTACGTACAGCAAACCTAGCTGCGAGCTGTCTCGTGAGTTTTCCTTAATATGAAACGAGTAGATATGCAAATTAGGTAAAGAGAGACAGTCTAATGTTACTTATCCTCGAAAGAGAAAGAAAGCAATAGCGTTAGATTTTCTGCGTTATAAACAGGGACCGATTTATGTTATTTCTATTTGGAAAGAGGAAGAAAGCAATAGCGTTAGATTTTCTGCGTTATAAACAGGGACCGATTTATGTTATTTATTTAGAAAGAAGAAGACAGAAAGATATATATATATACAGTACGAAAACCTACCACGTCAGTCATATCCCATGAGTGGGAGTGAGACAGACTTATGCGATTCCCATACTTTCCTATGACTGACGGATAGCTTTTCTTACTGTATATATATATATATATATATATATATATATATATATATATATATATATATGACGGGTTCCACGTCAAGTGACCCAGGTCAAAAATTTACATGGAATATTTGAAAAATTTGTAGTTTCTTTAAAACAAAACGAAAATACGTTTTCTATTTTGGGTTTTGCTGCTGTTTTTCAACACTTTCTAATAGTGTGAACAAATGTAGAGAAAAAAAATTGTTTGACCTTGAAAAATTAAATTAAAAAATAAAATTTCATTTTTTTATCAAATGGGCAGTTTTTATTTTTTTTAAAAAAATTTTATCATAAAGGTGAGGTTTTTTCCTAAAAAAAATGTATAGGTCAAAACGTGGGACAAGAACTTTTAACTGGTCAAATTAAGCATTTACATCTGCACTGCACCGGCCCACAGTAATCAGCGACCCCAAAAACTCCCGAGTAACCATTTTCAATCAAATCTAATAACTTTTGAAAAACATTACCTGAAAATTTTTTTCGGCCTTTTGCATTTTGAAAAAATGGCCATTTTCATATTCGCCATCTTGAAATTAATAAAAAAGTAATTATGGATTTTTATAGCTGAGAGTTCAAGGACGCGATATTTTGTGCTTTGGAGACCATATTCTTTAGTTTTCCATGTCAAAATAATAATTGAAAAATTTTTTTTCATAAAAAAGTGTTTTTTTGCAATAAAAATGTTATAAATTTTTTTGAGATAATTATAAACAAATTTTAGCTTCATATTCAGAAAGAGCGATAAATATTACGTCGGAAATGGTACTTCTTAAAATTTTTAACTAATTATTTCATACAAAATAAGAGTCGTGAAATCTTGGTACATTTTGCGTCCCGGTGGGCGTTAATGGGTTAATACATTTTGCAAAATGAAATAGTTATTTTTGTAACAAGGGCGCAAAATAAGTGATTTCGCCAAAGTCGTAATCACCTTTGCGCCCATGATGCGAACATAATTTTTTGTCCTAACTGCATTGAAAGTATGGCATTGAGGCACGCACGATTAAACGCTCATATTAGTTAAAAATTAAGCTCTATATAAAGATTATATGGAATGAAACATACTATTTATTTAGAATGTAGTAATTAATAATTGAACAAAACTGAAACAAGAACTTTTAAAATTGACAATTTTGATAAACGAAATGGGAATAAAACCAAATGTCTCATTATTTTTTTAGAGAAAATAAAAAATATTGCAAATTTTTATAGACAAAATAAAACAAGTTGAAAATGTTTGCAGTTCTATAGTTAACATAAAAAGAAAGTCGAAAATGTCGCATTTTAATAAAGAAAATCGAATAATTAACAAACGGGCGCAAAATACTTTTCCGCCCGCTTCCCCCACTTCCGGGCGTAATGTGTTACTTTGCGCCCGCCTTAAGTGCCCGAAATAACATACTTTTCGTACAGGTAGGACAAAAAAAATTATTTATAGCACTAAAATGTAGCATTTACATAATTTTTGCAGATAGTGTACAATTAATTAAAATTGATTTAATAAATGGTAATAAATCATTCATTATAGAATAATTTAATCCCAACAAAAACATCTTTGATGTTTTAATATAATGGGTTTCGACCCAATAAGGGAAACTTTTTCAAAAAAAAAATTTATTATTAAAGTAATTTGGTGTTAAAGTTTTAGATCATTTTTTTTCATGTTATTATTACTTTGAAACAAATAAAGAAACCGCTGCCAAGTTTTATAATTTTTTCTAACTTTAGTGCGATTATTTCATGAACACTTTGCTTCCTCATAGAGACAATAGTAATAGGAAAATATATGAATCACTTTTTATAAAGATGGTAAAAGTGATTGAATCTTGGGTCAATCAATATATTTTTAAATACTCTACAATATAGTTATAATAGTTTAATAGTTAAACAAAAATTTTCAAACAAAAAAGTTGAGAAAATGTCATTTTCCACAATTTTTGGTTTTCAAAATACCAATAATTTCGAAATTTATTATCGAATTAGGTTCAAAAATAGGTCAATCGAATCGTTTTATAATGCTCTACAAGTTGGTAACGACAATTTTAAGATTTCTTCTACATTCTTTAACAAAATTTTCAAAAAAATATTTTTTTCTAAAATTTATGATTTTTAAAAGTTTAATATCTCCGGTTAATATGGACGAAAAATGTTCAATTAGGACTTAAAAGATGCGTTTAAAAAAACTCTACAAAATTATTGAAAAACATTTATAGGTGTCCTAACATTTTTTTAAAGTTATGGTCAAAAAACGTTTTTTTGGAAAATTAAAAATCCAAAAAAAATTTAGTTAAACTTTATTAATCTTTTACAAAGTACTCTCACTTAATGTCCGCAACTCCTGAAATCAAAGAACATAAAGATATATCAAAAAATCGAACTCGAAAAATTTTGGTATTACAATACTTCCTCTATGAAGAAGTGATAATTAAGTAATTTTTTTTAATTAAAGCTTCAAGTCTATACTTTAATAATAAAATAAAGGGATTGTTAAAAAATGAAATTTTAAAATTGTTATTAACAATTCTTTAAAACAATTGCAAATTCAAGAATGTTCTCAATATTTTGGGAAAATTAAATTACCCTGTATTGATGTGCAAAACTCCAAGTATTAATATTATAAAAATTTCGCCTGTATTTTAACAGAAAAATCTACACAATTTCTATAATATAAAAGGTTACTGATTTTTCTTTTTTTAAATTAATCCTTGGAGTTTGTACATAATTTTTCAAGTCATTTGATCAATATTTTATTTAGGTATTTTTAAAAAATGATAATTTTTAATGTTTTACAAAAATTGTAATGACTTCTAAAATACTGAATGCTTTTTAATGATTTTAGGCTTATTTTAAAGGTGATTTTCTCCAGAATGAGAATTTTTTATAGGCATTAACGTGTAATTTTTTATAAAAAATTCAATTCGTCAAATTTAGATTAAAAAAATTTTTAAACAATCTTATTAACAGAAAAATAATTTTTAAAATATAAACATATGATTTTATTAAATTAAGATTTAATTTAAGGTTACATTAGGGTTTTATTTTGTGTGGTAAAAGACCAGGAGTGGGCGCGCAACACGCGCCCTTTTGGTTCTAGTATATCAAAAACAAGCTACTGAGGATACAAACAAATAACAATACACGTGGTGAGAGTAATCAGCGACCCCGAAAACCCCCGAGTGAGTAATTCCATGCAATTTTATCGATTTTCAAAAATTTTTATCCGCCATTTTGAATTTTAACAATATAACTTCATATTCGTAATCAGCGACCGCAAAAACCCCCGAGTGAGTAATTCCATGCAATTTTATCTATTTAAAAAAATTTTTATTCGCCATATTGGATCCGCCATTTTGAATTTTAAAAATTGAACTTCATATTCGTAATCAGCGACCCCAAAAACTTCCAAGTGAGTAATTTCATGCAATTTTATCGATTTAAAAAAATTTTTATCCGCCATATTGGATCCGCCATTTTGAATTTTAAAAAATAAAGTTCATATTTGTAATCAGCGACCACAAAAACCCCCGAGTGAGTAATTTCATGCAATTTTATCGATTTTTAAACATTTTTATCCGCCATTTTGAATTTTAAAAATTAAACTTCAGATTCGTAATCAGCGACCCCAAAAACCCCCGAGTGAATAATTTCACGCAATTTTATCGATTTTCAAAAATTTTTATCCGCCATACTGGATCCGCCATTTTGAATTTTAAAAATTAAACTTCATATTCGTAATCAGCGATCCCAAAAACCCCCGAGTGAGTAATTTTATGCAATTTTATCGATTTTCAAAAATTTTTATCCGCCATATTGGATCCGCCATTTTGAATTTTTAAAATTAAACTTCGCTCCTACTAAATTCTTAATAAATTACATACATAGTTTTAGTAATCATTACAAAAAGTGGTCACATATCCGAGCTGTAATATAGACTATTGTAATCATTACGAAAGAAATTTTTTCCGTGTAGTTGCATATAATCTGACTAACTTTGGACTAAATCGGTCTAATTACGGATTCAATAGTTATAAGAAACTATATTCAGTTCAAACTTAGGGTGAAAAAATTCCACAATAAACCGTACTCTTGCGGACAAATTCCGGATTAGTCCGAAATCGGTCCGACTTTTTTTGTCCAAGGTATTTACTTATGATAGATAAAATATTTACTTCTGCAGTCAATTTGTTTTTACAAATTTACTAGAATTATTAGTTATCTTTTTTAATATTATAATTAACACTGATGTGTTAGTTTTTTGTAATTTCTTTTCGTGGCACTTCATAAATTCTATTATGAATTTGAAATCCTATTCGATTTCAGTGCGTTATAATGTTAGATAGGTGTAGGTTCGAATCTCCAAGCGTTAGAAATTTTAAGTTAATGTAAATAAAATTGCGTTAGGTAAATCGATAAATATGTTGAATGTACCATAAAGTAATAATAATTAATATGTGTAACTTGTATAATTATTTTTTATTAACATTCACTTAATTGTCCGGACTAATTTTTGATTGCTTCAGACTAATTCCGGATTCACTAGTTAAAATTAACTGATATAAATTTCAGACTTCATCTGACCAACTCCGGATTCACTAGTTGTTCACAAACCGTATAGAGTTCGGATTTTTCCGGATTAATTTCGGGTGACAAAAACCTGACCATAAACCGCATTGTTTCAGACAAATTTCGGATTAGTCTGAAATCTGTCCGGTTTTTTAACCAGGGAACCTACAATTCAAAAAGAAAGACCCAAAACCCTTTGTAAAGGGTCGTTACCCGAACTCAAAATTTAGGTAAAATCTGACCTATTTATTAACCTATACGTCGAAATAAGCGACCCTATTGGAGCCCTTCTAAAAGGTCGTTCCCTTACGTCAAATTAAGGTCAATTTTAACACATTTTTTAACCTACAGGTCAAAAAGAACACCTAAAATCCTCAGTAAAGGGTCGTTACCTTGTGTCAAAATTAAGTTAAATCTGCACGGAGAAAAATAGTTAGCTATTTCAGCTAATTTTTAGCTACTTTAGCTAACCTTAATTGCTATTATATGGATAGCAATTATTGTTAGCTAATGCAGCTAATAATTAGCTGAAATTTCTAACTTTTTTTGCTAAAACAGCTAATTATTAGCTGTAATAGCTAAAAATTCGCTATCCATATAATAGCAAACTCATTTTTCTCCGTGTGACCTATTAATTAACCCTTTGAAGCATACATTTTTCTAGTCAATGAATTTAATAACCAAGTACACTTTAGAGGGTTTTCAGGGCCGCTGATTAAGAATCTAAAGTCGGATTTCTCATATTTTCAAAATTCAAAATGGCGGATCCAATATGGCGGATGAAATTTTTAAAATTTCATTAGATACACTTAAAATTTGTTGCTCGGGGGTTTTTGGTGTCCCTAATTACGAATATGAAGTCAGATTTTCAAAATTCGAAATTTATATATTATATATATATATTATATTTATATATATAGTATATAATAATATGTGTTTTGAGGTTTAGGCCAAAGAATCCAAATTTTCCATTAAAAAATTTTGAAGACAATTTTTAGTTAGTCAACATATTTATTATTAATATAATTGTCTCGACGTTCAGACAATTATATTAATAATAAATATGTTGACTAACTAAAAATTGTCTTCAAAATTTTTTAATGGAAAATTTGGATTCTTTGGCCTAAACCTCAAAACACAAATTATATTACGATCCAAAAACTGATTTTTAACAAGTATATAATAATATAATATAATATATAAATTTTGAATTTTGAAAATCTGACTTCATATTCGTAATCAGCGCCCCCAAAAACCCCTGAGTAACAAGTTTCAAGTAAACTTGAGCAATTTTAAAAAATAAGTCCGCCATATTGGATCTGCCATTTTGAATTTTTAAAAATTGACCTCAGATTCGTAATCAGCGACCCCAAAAACCGTCTAGACATGATCCTCAAAATAATTTATATTGTTGGTTAGACACAATTACATTTATTGTAAAAAAACTGCCTTTTTTAAGTTTATTTATTTATAACAATTATTTTATCAACAAAAAATATTTTTTTTCTTCTTTGTTATAGTAAGGAATGTTTCCTAATACATGTACTATGCTTTTTGTCATTAAAACAAATGAAATAGTGCTTGAAAAATGCAAAAAAGTGGAGAAAAAAGGTGACACAACAATCCCCAAAAAGGCGCTAATAGGTTCGATTTTTTGACGTTGAGATTAACCCTTTGCGGCATAGGTTAATGTCACTATGTCACTATGCCGCAAAGGGTTAATCTCTACATAAAAAAATCGACCCTATTAGCGCCCTTTTGGGGGTTGTTCTCTTACGTCAAAATTAAGGTCATATTAGAGCTAGGGTCATTACATTTTACACAGGCGTTATTGGGTTGTAGGTTAAAAAAATGTCAAATTTCACCTAAATTTTTACCTAAGGACATGACCATATGACTGTTTTTTAAAAGCTATAGTATATTTAAGGTAATTCTATGTTACACACCTCGGTGGCCGTTATGTACTGTCAAAATACACAGTGCAACATTTTTGAGGTCATCGAATGTGCACTTAGTTTTGACTTCAGTTTCTGAAAGTACTTATCAAAACTCGCAAAAACCTATTTCAGTTTTGCTAGATTAGCTCGGATTTGAATTTTATCGACATTTGAATTTTCACATTTTTCAGTTTTCTGATACGGGCGGATGGGAACACTGGCTATTAAAAGTTTATTAAAAAAATTCGCAATGGTCACAATTTAAAAAGCAATAATTCCTCTTTAATTACAGGGAAAGAAAAAAAATTTGGTCGAAAATTGTTCCAGTTACGAATTTTTTTTTGGCTTTTTTACATTTTTTGGTTTTAAGAAAAGGGCGGGTGAGAAAGCCCCAACTAGACGCATCTGGACGGTCTAATCTGGACGGTCTAACTGTGTGCTATATGGGATTTTTCTGGACGGTCTAATTTAGACTTTCTAACTGTATGCTACATGGGATTTTTCTGGACGGTCTAATTTAGACTTTCTAACTGTATGCTATATGGGATTTTTCTGGACGGTCTAACTGTATGCTATATGGGACTTCATTGGCATCACTAGAATTCAAAATTTTTAAAGTACAAATCAAAGTACAATCAAGACTTTAGTGCCCGATTTGTCGGTCTTCTTTGAATTTATACATGGATTGTCACTTCAAAATTCAATGGAATAATTTAGTATCTAAAGAATCGTTCAAAAATAAATATTGTAGGTTTATATGAATTATTATAAATAAAATTTTCAATGAGTTTAATTAAAAATTCTAAAGATCTTAGATTTTTGAAAAATGCCTAATAATTCAAATTCTCCTGAAATTAGATAAATTTTTAACATATTGTATTTGATTAATTATTAAAAATAATTTATCTGTAGAAGAATTTTAGTTAAAAACACTATAAACAATTGAGTGTTGGAGAAGTTACAGATTATTGTAGAAATTTAATTATTTTCAAAAGTAACAAAATTCTACACAGAAATTCAATTATGTTCAAAAATTTGTTTAAATTCTCATCAAAATTTCAATTATCTTTATAAATAATAAAATCGTTCTCTGAAATTCAATTATTTTCCAAATTTTTAACAAGATTCTTGGCAAAATAAAATGTAAGCAAAAATTTAATTACTTTCATAAATAAAAAACCTTTCACAAAAATTCAATAAGGATTTACAAATTTTTTATAAGTTTCTTCTCAATAATTCAATTATTTTTATAAATAATAAAATTCTCAAAATTTTTTTATATTCAAAATTTCTTAGTTAATCTCAGAATTTCTTAATTATTTTTAATACAATTTTAATCGAATTCTTCGGAAAGTGTATAATTATACTTAAGAATTCTATTGAAATTCGCCATAAGAATTCAATTATTTAAAAAATTTTTGATAAAACTGAAAGTAATTCATTAAAAAATGGTTAATGATTATAATTGTAGTAAGAATTATTTATTTAAATATTCATATATAATAATTAAAATAATTCGGGATTATTATGTGTAATAATTTTAGTCATAGTTTTCACTTCGTCCTTATAAGCAACAGAATATATGACACTGGCATTGATATAGTAAATTAGGAGAGTTCACACCCAGACTTCAGTGGCCGTGCGGTTTAAATGCTTCGAGTCGGGTCGTCAAGGGTGGGGGGCGTGAGTTCGATCCCACATGCGAGCGGATATTTTTCATTGTAAGTGTTATATAAAATAATAAAATTACTATATTTAATCTGTATAAGTGTTATAAATTAAAATTGTAAACATGTTTGTAAATAATGTTAAAGGCCTGTTAAAGAATGAATTTAAAAAATGTACCAATTAACGCAAATTGTTTTTTTATTAAAATTATCTTTCAATATTACTCTTTTAAATAATATTTACTGCTAGTGCAGTATATTATTTATTTGAAAATAATATAATTATTATAATAATAAGTTATTGTCATTAAATACATATACACACATATATATGAATAACAATAATATTTATTTATTATTAATAATTCATATTTTCACATTACATTGAATAAACGTGAGAACCGAGTGAATTTGGGTAAATTATTTAAAATTAAAAAACTGAAATATTGAAATCGAACCTAAAATTTGAAATATTAGTACTGCTCATTAGCCCTGATTAGCTCGTCCAGTCTGGACCAACGCGTGGTTCGATCGTCACTGGTCTGATTAGCCCATGGTCAGACAGTCTTTTCAGCGCCCAGTTAGAGAATAGACTGTCTTTTTGGCACCACACTAGAACCCAACAATTTTTCTACACGGGCTGACAAAGAAAACATAATTTGGTCAAAAATTGTTCCACTTATTAATTTTTTTTTGACTTTTTCACATTTTTCAATTTTTTGATCAGGCGGGTGGGAACGCAGGCTATTAAAAATTTATGAAAAAATTTCGAATGATCACAATTTGAAGAGCATTAATCCGTCTTTAATTTCTGCCCAAGAAAAAAAATTTGGTCAAAAATTGTTCAAGTTATGAATTTTTTTTTACTTTTTTTTAATTTTCGGTTTTCTGATAACGGAAGTGGGAATACTGAATATTAAAAATTTATAAAAAGAATTCGTAATGGGCACAATTTAAAGAGCAATAATCCCTATTTAATTTCTGCCCAAGATAAAATATTTGATTCGAAATATTTGGTTTCGAAAAAAATCAAAAAAAAAATCAAAACCCTCGGTTGCACAGGACCGCGGGTATACAAATGTACAGAAATAAATAAATATAAATAAATAACACGAATAATTTTCTACCAATTTTTTTTCTTTTATCAGAAATTAAAGAAGGATTATTGCATTTTAAAATTTGACCGTTGTGAATTTTTTTTAATTCATTTCTAATAGCTAGCGTTCCCACCCGCCCGTATCAAAAAACCGAAAGATGTGAAAAAGTAAAAAAAAAACCATAATTAGAACAATTTTCGACCAAATTTTTTTTTCTTTCTTTCTAATTAAAGAGGGATTATTGCTTTTCAACTTTTGACCATTGCGAATTTTTTTAATAAACTTTTTATAGCCAGTGTTCCCATCAGCCCGTATCTGAAAACTGAAAAATGTGAAAATTCAAAAAAAAAATTCAAATGTCGATAAAATTTAAATCCGAGCTAATCTAGCAAAACTGAAATAGGTTTTTGCTAGTTTCGATAAGTACTTTCAGAAACTGAAGTCAAAACTTAGTGCACATTTTATGTGTTGCACTGTGATATAGGCCAATTTTGAAATTGTTTTAAACCCTCTAAAAGGATTTACCCTAGATACAAATTTAGGTCAAATTTGGGCGTATTTTAAACCTACATCACAGTGGGCCAGGAACTTAAATTTTTTACCAAAAAGGCAATTTTTTAACTTGATTTAAATTAGATGAGATATACATTACTTATTTCTATACATTTTTTTACATTAAACACTAAAATAGTTTTGCATTTTATTAATTAGGAAGAATTTTACAACCCTTCGAACAATAAATTTTATTTTTTAAATTTCTAGCGTTCTATGAATATTAAACGCATTTTTTTATTTACAATTTTTTTAAATAGCATAATAAGGCACTTTTTTTATTCACATATAAGATGAAAGTTTGTTAATCAATAATTGTAGCTTCCTAATTAATTTGAAATTAAGTTACACCTCATTGAATAAATATTTATATATAAAACTTCGTACGTGACTAGAATTAAATAAATGTTTCCCTCGATTTCCACCACCAAATTAAATGAGAAATATGACAAATTACTCCTTAGATAGCCCTTTGCGGCATGCATAACATTATAACATTAATTTAAAAATCACAAATGCTTATGAGGGTCTGAAGTCCGTGTTCCAAAATTCAAGATGGCGGATCCAATATGGCGGACAAATTTTTTTAGAATTAATCGAAATCGCTTAAAAATCGTTAATCGGGGGTTTTCGGGGTCGCTGTTCACGAATCTGAAGTCTGTTTTTCAAAATTCAAGATGGCGGATCCAATATGGCGTAAGAATTTTTTTTTAGAATTGATCGAGATCGATTGAAAATCATTACTTGGGGGTTTTTGGGGTCGCTGATTACGAATCTGAAATTACTTTCAATAAATAAACGTTAAATTATTAAATAATTGTACCGTCGGCATTTGCGTTACCTGATGTACACCGCGGGGAGGTTGCACGATCGGGATTTGTACATCGTTTAGCCCTGAAAAGGGCAGTTTGGTAAATACTGTTCAAAAATTTATAATAATCAAATTAAGCTGTTTATTTCCTAATAAAATTAACTAATTAATTAAAATTAGCGGATTTTATTTATTTATTTATTTATTTATCAAAATACATCCCCGCGGTTCTACAAAGAACCATAAATGGGTTACAAAAGAAAAAATAGAATTGAACAAAAAAAATGTGTTTATAGAAAAGCTAGTACAATCAGAACTAAGCTACTTAAAGAGAAAAAATAAAAATAATACAGAAAATAAAATTAAAAAAAAACAAAAATATGTTAGCTAATAGTGAAGTGATTAGTTGTGCTCTCGTAGGCTGACAACATAGTTTTTTACGCATTCTACAAACTTAGATTGTGACGCTACAAATAAATCCATATTCGGGTGAAAAGAATTGAACATTCGGTTTATATGATAGCACGCAAAAAAGATAGGAGTATTTTTTATTCGAATTAAGTCACTTTGGTCAATATAAAATGGTGAAACATTTCTAGATGATATACGAGGGATCCTGATATTAATTAAGTCTAGTAGAATTCTACAGTCAATGTTATAGTTAATGATTTTGAATACAAAAATAGTTGCATTGATTATGCGTCGTTCTTCCAAAGTTAAAAAATCAAAGCGTTCACACAGTGCAATATAATCACACCCTCGTGGGGGGTAAAGACCGTCCTCCTTATTAAACCCCCGAGTGAAGACTTTCAGTCAATTTCGATTGAATTTAAAAAAAATTTTTTTGTTCTTTAATTTATTTATTTATAGGTGTTTATAATTTCACGTAACCTCATTCGCTATCAATTTTTCGACATTTAACAATGTTTTGATTATTAATAAACAAAGATTTTTGAATTTTACTTGAAAAAGACTGTATATAAACAGATATTTTCACAATATAAAAGGTGGTAATCTGGGTTACCACTATGCCGCAAAGGGATAGTATACTTTAGCTCACATATGCTCCTTTTTGACCATTTTGATTTTAACAAGAAAAAAAGTAAAAAAAAATTTGTCGTAAATATTTTGTATGACCAGATACAATTTTAATTTTTTGAAAGACATAATCTTAAACATAAATGCAATTCTTCAACATTGATTTTTGTTTAAAATAGCTTAGATTAAGCATGTTGACTGTGTTTTTTTATTTTATTAAATATAAATGAGATGTTTTAAAGAGGTAGATTTAGAGGGCTCGAAAGTTTTACCTGCAACGCGTTAAACTCGTTTTACGCTTTTTGTTAGTTGTGAAAACTATATTGACCGAATTTAAGTATAGAAATTCTTTTTCAGACGCGAATCAATCAGAGAACTTCACTACTAAAAGTCGCCAAGAGTCAATTTCTTTCTTTACTCAAATTATTTTTCTTTTTATTTTAAACATATGCAAGTATGTAAGGAATAATTTTCAGAAACATTTAAATAATAATGTTATATGAAAATTAAATAATTTTTTTAATTATTTATTATTATTATTATTTATTATTAAATTAATATTGGATCCACCATTTTGAATTTTTTTATAATCTGGCTACATATTCGTAATTAGCGACCCCTAAAACCCCCTTGATATCGAATATAAAAATATATAAAAAAATTGAATAATATATAAAATATAAATAAATAAAAATAAATATAAATTATATAAATATTATATATAAAAATTGAATAATTTTTTTAATTTTATGTCCGCCATATTGGATCCGCCACTTTGAATTTTTTTAAATCTGACTTCATATTCGTAATCAGTGACCCTAAAAACAATAGATAGCATATTTAGTAGGCATAAATTTCACGCTTTTTGAGAACTATTAATTTTAGCCAAAAACTAGCGATTCTGACCCACTGTGCTACAGGTCGACAATTGTTCAAATTTGACCTAAATTTTTATGTAAGGACCTAATTTTTATGCGATTAAGGGTCCTACCCTAGTAGAAATTTGTCATGGAGCCACTCGATTGTTCAAGTTACTGGACAGTTTTTGTCACGGACGCTGATTCTAGGCGGACTGGTAAATAACTGTAAAGTTACTGACCAACGCTCTTCGGCAAAGATTCAAGTTGAACTTGATATTGGCTAGACATAACTTCTGTCTAGTTTTTTTAATGTTACTTTAAAGTACTCCTAGAAATTATAGTTCTAAGTTTGTCGTGTCGATGACAGTGCAATAATGTCTAATAACTAGACAGCTCGACTGATTATTTGCTAGAGATAAATTTGTTCTTATTCTTTCCAATATTTTAAAACTTTTCATTTTAATTTGTTATTAATTAATAAAATTAATTTATAATAAAAATTATTAATAATTATTAATAAAATTAATTAATAAAATAAATTAATAATATTGATAATTAATAAAATTAATTAATAAATATTTACAATCATTTATAATAAATATAAAAATAAGAAAATTAGTTAAAAATTAATTTTTTTAAATTCCATTTTAGTTTAATTATAATTTTCTATTAATTTGTGAGAAATATATTGACGAATCGTCGAAACTATGTAAAAGGCGATAAGAAATGAGAGTGTGCGTGTGAGTAGGGTGTGAGGTAGGAATCGTGTATATCAAAATCGAAATAAGAATTTAGTGTGGTCAAGACCTTGGTACAAACACCTCGGTGTGAAAAGGTTGCTAAAGTGCGCTGGCGAACAGCGAATAATTAAATTTTTCAAGACGCCCGATAGGGGTAAGAAAAAATTAATCAAATAAAATAAAAAATATTAATAGTGAAAATAAGGTGTTCTAATTGTTTTATAAATTTATAGCGGTTGGTGTACAATTTATTATAGCACCTCGTGGGTTATTTGCTCCGTTCGAAGTCGAGCCTTTGTCAAGTATCCTGATTATCAGGTGAACCTGTACTCGTGGAGTCTTTGTTTGTATTATCACGTCTATACTTCAAGGAAGTGACCATTCACCATATCTATTGAATCGACAAAGGGGATCATCTCCTAGATAAAATTATCATTGACAAGAGGGACACCGATACTTGCGTAAGGTTGTCCACGATTATGAAATTATTTTGAAAACTACGGTGAGTCACTTCCGATTATTTTGTAATACGCATTTACCAAAATTAATATTATTAATAAGTACAATTTTTATTGACCACACACAAATCAGCTGTGTCCTTTATACAAATTTATAACTAAAGTCGGGGACAAAAGAAAGCGACTCTGGCTTTTTTTGTTTATATCTCATTGAAAAAAAATCTCTAAACATTCTGGTAAAAAATTTATGAAAGCTTAAAGTCTTGAGAATGAAAAAAAGTATATTTCGAGACCACAAAAAATTTTTTGCAGTAGCTGACACAAAATGTGCCAAAAAGCACAGTTTTTCAGCCCTTTTTTCAAGTATATACTTTCACCTGTTCCCCAAGCGAAACTGCTAGTAGGAAAAATTTGAAAAAATTCACAGATATTCTTTAAGGTGTGTACAATTAATTTTTGTTTTTGAAATTGAAAAATAATAATTAATTTATTGTTTACACAGCTTTATTCAGCTTAATGCTATCTTTTAAACAAATAGAGATAAAATGACGTTTTTTAGCTTAAAATGTGCAATTTTATAGTAGGATAAAATTACATAAATTAAAAACTAAATAAATTGAATATTCTTTTCAAAAAATGAATATACATATTTAGGGCTTTAATGAGAATCGACGTGTGGCTGCCATAAAGCAAAAAGTTGTAGAAAAAAAGAGTTTCGAGTGTACAATAGGAAACCCAGAAGAAAATCGCCAGATGTAGGATTGCACTCAGGGCTGGCTCTACGCTTAACAGATAAAATCCATGATTTGTAGTTTTTTTGCAATATCCCAAGTAGAACGTAATATTACTGTAATATCACATGTAATATTAGTAATATTGCAATGTATTGGTAATATTATTTATAGCATTACAGTAATAATACATGGTAATATTACTTTAACATTACATGTAATGTTACAGTAATTAATTATTTGATACTTAATGTGTTTTATGTCATCAAATTTTCCTTAGAAAAAAGATTAAATAATAAATGTATAAAATTTTGCTTGAGAATGTAGCATAATTTATTATAAATTAATAAGTAGATCATATTATAAATTACAAATATTCATTCTCAAGACTTTTGTAACGAAAATTCTATCTCCTACACTTCTCCCTGCATCCACCCTTACCGAGCACCACTAAAAACCGGTTTCTCCTTCCTTTCCCCAAAACGTGGCATTACGTAGCCTAGTGCAAGGCCCTCAAGTCAGTACTAATTTTAACTTCTTTCTATTGACTTGTGTCACGACACGACTAGTAGATTTATACTGTGTATAAATACATGTAAAAGAATAGTTAATAAATACATAAATAATTATAATAAAGAGTACTCCGTTATCTACGGATAATTGAATTATTATTATTAACAATTTAATTGTTAATCTTTCTAAAACCCGTCACACTTTAAGCTTTCATAAATTTTTTACCAGAATGTTTAGAGATTTTTTTTCAATGAGATATAAACAAAAAAGCCAGAGTCGCTTTCTTTTGTCCCCGACTTTAGCATATAAGACTTTATCAAATCAATTTTATCTTAATTTCGACTCTTAAAGAGAACTCATTTATTTATTGTGTGACGTAAATTTAGTGTGAATGAGAATTGTTTATTTTTAATGTCTGGCCAGACGTGAAATAATCCTTATACTAATCAAATTTTATGTTATATGAATGTGTAATGATTTATTTCTCGATCGACAATTAAATAATCAATTGAAGTAATATGTTAACTGCAAATTTATAAGGAATAAAATAATATGATTTTTTGCAAACTATAAAAATAAAGGTTATATTTATTAAAATCATACGTTTCCGAAATATAGTAAAATAAACTTGAAATTTTATATAAAATAAATACTAAAGAAAAAGATAGATTCGTTACAAATTAAAAATTTAATGAATTTATTATTATTAATTAATAATCAATTAATCATATTAAATAATAAAATTAATTAATTAATATTTATAATAATTCATAATAAATTAATTAAAATAATTAAAAATTTAATTACAGTAATCAATTTATTTATTAATTGTTCACGTTGCAAATTAAATTACTAAAAAGTTATAATAATTAAAAAATCATCTAAAATGTTTTATTTATTACATAGAAAATATTAAAAGTATATACCAATTTACTATTTACATTATTTTTATATAATAATTCAACTAATTAATTAAAAATTATAAAATATTGTATAATTTTTTTTTCTATTCCATTTATTATGTATATATTATAATGGATACAGAAATTTTCCAAAAATATTTTTTATTGAATTTCTTTGGTGCTAAATAGAAATTTTATATTAATTGCATGAAATAAATGTGTTAACTACAGTAAATCTTAATATTAAACAAATTTTCAGTATTTTAAAATAATTAATTTGTCTAGTTTTTCTACAGAACCGTTGACCAGAATTTATAAAGTTGGGCTAGATAATAACTTGATGAAAAAAGCGTGACACTCCTTTCCAGTTATTAGCCAGTTGGCTTGTAAAGTAACTAGACAATTTCAAGCGCGACTGGACAGTTCCTTTATAATAACTAGGACAAATTTCTACTAGGGTAATTGGGTCGCTTTTTTGACGTGTAGGTTAAAAACATAGAACAAATGTGACCTAAATTTTGACCTAGAGAATTGTTTGTCAATTTTTAACGCTTAGGTCAAAACTGCCCTTAAAATTGACACAAATTTTTTGGGCAGAGGAATCAGATTGTCTATTTTTTACGTTTAAGTCAAAACTACCCTTACAATTGACCTAAATTTTGAGGGCAGGGGGGTTAGTTTGTCAATTTTTTACCTGTAGGTTAAAACTGCCCTTAAAATTGACCTAAATTTTAAGGGCAGATAAGCTACAGGTTAACTCTTGACCTGTATATAGTCAACTCTTGACTATATCTGTCATATAGTTTTGGGATTTATAAGTTAATTTCACTTTATATTCTTATTAAACATTTATTTAAAAAATATATTAATTTTTCTTCAAAGAATTCGGTCCTTAAGAAATTGCTAGTTAGATTTTAATAATAGATACTAAAATGACTAAAATTATGGCAATAGTACAAAGTGAAAGCATCTTTTTTAGTCTTAATGACCAATATGTCAGACTTGAAAGTTAAAAGGACAAAGCTAGCACTTTGTTGACTGACTCTTGGAGAATGGCTGCAAGTAAATTAATTCTCTTCCTAAGAAATGGAAAATGAATAAATACAAATTTCTATGAAACCAAATTCAGTCACAATAGTACTTAACAGAATAAAACAGAAAAAAATGTCTTGATCAAATAAAAATAAAATTTTTTAAACTGCACAAGAAAATGCAAAAAATATTCTATACACAAAACATAAAAATTTTATATTCAGTAATAAAATACAGTCAAGGGAAAAGAAGCCGATAAAAATAAAATTGCTAAATTATCGATATTTTGAGACTTTGAATACAGATTATGATTAATTATTATTATAATATTATTAAACTTTATAAAGCATCTAGGTTCTTTCAACACCATTATTGATGAGACCCATAATGGCAATAAACCTGCGAAAACAACTTAATTCCCGGCTCCCTTTTGAAATTTCATCAATAAATCACAATCTAGAGTATGTATATATAGGGACTTGGGTGCGAGCGCGATTATTTCCCAATAGGCGGATGAATTTGGAATTTATGGCAGCGAAACTGTAACTATTGGCGGAGAGTCGGCAACCAATATTTGTTCCGGTGCGTTGTTACTTATGTAGGCTGCGGCGTGTAATGTTACGACTAGCGAGAGAAAAAGCAAAATCGCCTCAGATTCTTCTGAAACCATGAATTAACTTACTAAAGGTTCCAGGAGCGCGTATATACAATGAGAAGTGGAAAGAGGAGGGGGGCGAGGGTGAAAAGTTATTAAGTCCATCTCTGGTATATAAAACACCCTCTCTGACTCTCTCTCACTCTCTTTATCTTGTGGATGAGCAGACTTCACGGAAAACGAGTAATAGAATAATTAACTTCTGTGGGATTTATAACACATTTTCAAAAATTGATGCACACATGCGGCGAGAAAGATAATTTGCTTTTTTCTGTGCTCGTCTCTTTGATTTAAAGCCACGTTGAAAATTTTATGGCATGGAAACGAATATATATATATAGATAATATGGTAAGTCCGGGGGAGATAGCCATAGTTTTTTTAAACGATTGTAAAAATTATAAAAACGCAATTTTTGTCTAAACTTATAATTTTAATAATAATAATAATAATTAAACATTGCACACTGAATTTTAAAATTATGAACAATAAAATAAAATATTTGCATTGAATAGTTATTTGTGTTACACACGGAAAGAAAAGGTTTAGAAGAGACATCCATAAAAATATTGTTGAGCAGAATATTGTTGTGTTATCCAATTCAATGGAAGAGACAACTTTCAGGATGGAAGCACTTTCAATAATCAATGGATGAGGGAGCTATATTATATTGTTGAATCAAATATGGATGTGACATCCATAGGCATGGTTGGGCTTACAATTCATATGCTATGCATTTTCACATATGGCTGCCTCATCCATATAAACTTTGGTTAGGAGATCCATACGCTTGCTGGGTGTAAAATCATGATACCTCGGATTTGCGTTGAAAAACATGATACCTCGGTTTTGATTTGAAAAACATGACATATCGTCGTTTGGTTTGAAGAACATGACACGTCGAAAACAAAAATTTTTTATTCAAATTTTGGTTGGTACCACTGACCGCGAAATTTAAAATGTGTCAAATATTTGAAACTTATATAGTGCTATAATTGTTTATTATTCATTATTGTTATTGTCTATTAGTGTTTATGTAAATTCATTTTTATGAAATATGTGTAGAGTATTATAAGGAATATTATATGCTCAAATATTGTAGTTGCGTGTTTAGTGTAGTGGATAGCGTTAGTGTTTAGTATGCGTTAGGTCTAGGGTTCGTGTCTCTCCCTTCGATTAATAATTTATTTCGTAAATATGCGGTTACTCAATAAGTGGTGTGTATTAATTAACAAAAATGTGTATAAAATATCTCAACTGACATTGAATTTAATTAATTAACTGATTCAAATTTTTTTGTTTCCCATTTCCATTACTATGGATCACCCAACCATAGATGTTTTGCTGCTCCAACAATATACAGCCAGCCATAGAATATGGATGCAGCAATAACCTTAACTATGGATATCCCGTATTTTTTAATATAATATGGCTGTGATATCCATGTATCTGGATGTATCAACTATTCTTTTATCTCCGTGGCAAGTGCGCATCTGGGTAGCTCCATGCCTAAAAAATCAAAGTTGTCCCCTACTTCTTCGATTTTGTTGAAACTTCGAAATTTTGAAGTGGAATACATGCCAGTAAAAAACCCTAAATCGATTTCGAAAAATTTTGAAAAATTTTGGATTTACGAGGTTTTTAAAAATTTTTTTGAAATGTTGAAAATGGTATATCTCAAAGGAAAATGAATAAAAATTAATGAAATTTTCAGGGAATGCTTATTGTTTACAGACAATTTAAGAAAATATTTTATAAAAAATTTTTATTTTTTTTAAACAAATTATTTAAAAAATAATTTTTAAATAAACAATTTTTTGAAAAGTGCCATTTTTTTTTGCTTTTAATAACAATGATTCGATTCCCACTTATTTCACGAGTGTTTTCCAAAAAAAAATCGATGGAGGGTCTGAAACTTTAGGAGATATTGAATTTTTTGTCCTGGCGCGCAACCGTAAAAAGCGCATTTTCAGGCTATACTGTACATACAAACTAATGTTCAAAATCACCTATAAGTCGTAAATTTTAACCGAATTCAATTTTTCTTTTTGGAGAATGTCAGGCAATAAATTTGTAAGAATACTGTGCATTTTTTAAATTTATATTTGTTTAAACAAATTATTATTATTGTTGTTAATTACTAACTTTTTACATATTGTACCTAGAGAGGTGTATTTTTTCCAATTTTGTAATTTACCGGACCTTACATAAATACAGATGCAGATTTAAAACATAATTATTAATGTTTAAGCAAGATTTAAACAAATTATTATTGTTTATTTCTAATTATTTACGGAATAGTATACTAGAAAGATGCAGTTTTTTCTAATCATGCAAATTTACCAAACTTTTCAAATTCCGATTTACATTGAAAATAAATTATAATTTAAACAAAAATAAGAATAAAAAAAAAAAATTAAAAAAAAAAAAAAAAATTAAAATAAAAATATTAAAATTATTAATAATAATAATTAATAATAAATAATTAATAATAATAATTAAAAATTAATTAATAATAATAATTAAAAATTAATTAATAATTATTAATTATTAATATTATTAAATATTAAAATTTAAAAATTGTTTAAGTAATATTTGTACTTTTAATTTTAATCTGGGTATGTCCATGTCAAATAAATTAAAGTTGTCCCCTAGTTCTTTGATTTCTATGAAATCAGAAGTTTATTATTATTATAGCTCTGGAATAAAAGCTTAACAAACATAGTTTTTTAAAACAATTATTGTTATAATCATTTTTAGCAACAAAAATTTAATAAATTTTATGAAATATTTTTGACGAAGTAAATAATGATATTGCATACCTACTAACGATAGGATAAGTGTGTTAGTTGTGTTGCGGTTTATTGTTATAAAAATTTTTTATTATCAAAAAATTAATAAATTTTCTTAAATTTATATGACAAATTAAATAATAATATCATTATTTACTTCAGTTAAAACTCATCTGTTTAAAATAATTGTTTATAAGAATTGACTTGGTTAAAAAATTGTTTAAATAATTGTTAATAACAATTAAATTAAATATTAATTGTGTTATTTTGCTTTCCAAAAGTTAATTTTACTTAATTTTGTAAACTCAATAAAGTGTTTTTATTCTCAATGTCTCCGAAAGTATTTAAATTTAAAAGCTTTCAATATAGGCAATTTGTTATTTATTTAATATTTATAATCGTGATTAACAAATAATTATAAAATCGTTTTCACACTTTTCATTATCATGTGTTCTGTAACAATTTTTCGAAGTTTTATAGAAATCAAAGAACTAGGGGACAACTTTGTTTGGTAAATTTGCATGATTAGAAAAAACTGCATCTTTCTAGTATACTATTCCGTAAATAATTAGAAATAAACAATAATAATTTGTTTAAATCTTGCTTAAACATTAATAATTATGTTTTAAATCTGCATCTGTATTTATGTAAGGTCCGGTAAATTACAAAATTGGAAAAAATACACCTCTCTAGGTACAATATGTAAAAAGTTAGTAATTAACAACAATAATAATAATTTGTTTAAACAAATATAAATTTAAAAAATGCACAGTATTCTTACAAATTTATTGCCTGACATTCTCCAAAAAGAAAAATTGAATTCGGTTAAAATTTACGACTTATAGGTGATTTTGAACATTAGTTTGTATGTACAGTATAGCCTGAAAATGCGCTTTTTACGGTTGCGCGCCAGGACAAAAAATTCAATATCTCCTAAAGTTTCAGACCCTCCATCGATTTTTTTTTTGGAAAACACTCGTGAAATAAGTGGGAATCGAATCATTGTTATTAAAAGCAAAAAAAAATGGCACTTTTCAAAAAATTGTTTATTTAAAAATTATTTTTTAAATAATTTGTTTAAAAAAAAATAAAAATTTTTTATAAAATATTTTCTTAAATTGTCTGTAAACAATAAGCATTCCCTGAAAATTTCATTAATTTTTATTCATTTTCCTTTGAGATATACCATTTTCAACATTTCAAAAAAATTTTTAAAAACCTCGTAAATCCAAAATTTTTCAAAATTTTTCGAAATCGATTTAGGGTTTTTTACTGGCATGTATTCCACTTCAAAATTTCGAAGTTTCAACAAAATCGAAGAAGTAGGGGACAACTTTGATTTTTTAGGCATGGAGCTACCCATCTGTTAAATTATATACAAATATGTATTATATAATCATTGAACTGCATACATTTCAACTCTCAACAAATAATTTTTAATAATTTAATTTTTTTAATATGTTTGTTTTTAAATACAGTTAGGGAGCGTTCACAAATAATGTCACGTTTTTGGGGGTAGGGAGGTCTCTCCTAAACATGCCACAATGTGAAATTGCGTGACAGGGGGGAGGGGGAGGGTCTAAAATCCCGAAAAATTGCGTGACATCATTTGTGAACGCTTCCTTAGATTCTACACTATTTAATTTAATAATTAATAATAACACAAAATTCTATACAGTACAATTTTTTTCTATAAAGTATATTATTCTACTGTATAGAATCTAACTGTGTAGAGTTTTTTGTTATTATTTTATCAAATTAAATAGTGTAGAGTCTAACTTTATTCAAACAAACATATTAAAACAATATGATCAAAAAGTTTTGAACGAAATATTTTTTGTGAAAAATATTTTCATAGATTATTGATTACAATTCAAATTAAAAACTCAAATTTTACATTTAGAAAAATTATAATTAATTTGCTTAATAGTGACGCAAAATTATAGTAATAAAAATTTAATTTGAAGAAGAAATAAATGAATTTCGTTCATTTGAACGTTTAAAACTTTAACCTCCTAAAACAATAAATTTATTAAAAATTATTTATTTGTGTAATATTGAAATGTATGCAGTTCAATGACAAATTTTTATAATACACATTTGTATACAATTCAACTCTATACAATCGAACGTATACAGTTTATCAATGTAGAGTTCAAATGTGTAGTATCGCTACCACCCTTTTTTTGCAGGGTATTGAAGTCTCATCCATATACTATAAACTTCATAGCTATCATTAAGGTTATAATATTACTAGCTAAAAAAACGCGCGAGTAGTTTTTCCTTCTGCTTTCAATTAAGATAATTAACAATAATGCCTGTTAACAATTCTCAATTTCTTATAAAATAAAACAAATGATTTGTTGATGTGAATATTATTATTAAACTATGTCAATAATAATAATAATAATTCGTGGATTCTACGCGGCAAAATTTATCCTGCATGTCAAAATAAAACAAGATTTAATTTCCGTTAAATTATTATTAATTCGTTAATAGAAATAAAACAAGATGGTCGATGTTTATAACATGAAAATTTTGCTTCCTCTTTACAATCTGCAAAAAATAAATTTTTTTAAAAATCGTAATTAAAAAATTTGAATTATGCAAATTCTTTTGACTTATCAAGGCATTTTGCAAAAATTTTCTTTTTTTTCAAAAGGAAACTCCTAATTTTGTGAAGATAATTGCGATTGAGAAACAGAAAATATGGAAAATATTTTCTATGCACTAATCTTAATTTTTTTAACAATTTTCTATTTTTTTTTTAAAGATTAGAAGAAGAGAGCTGCTCAATTTTAATTTGAAAAACAATTAAGTTTTTTAATATATTAAAAAAATAAAATTTTTGAATGATTTCTCTTTTTAATGACAACTTATTAACAATATTCCAAGTTTTTATTAATTTTCAGAATTTCTGTTTTATAAGTGTATAATTTATAGCTCCAACGCAAAAAAAAATTAATAAAAGCAATCAATATTTTTTTTAGAATAATATAGATTTTTTTTGAATTAATTAAAAAATGAAAATAATAAAAATAAAATAAAACAATGAAAGTAGTATAATATTTTCTATTAAAACGTATCAAAAAACAAAAGCATAATTATGACTGACTTCAGGTGTGGACAGACTGGACAGAATGAAAAAATGAATACGACGATTATTATATTTAATAATAATAATAATTTAACAATTTTATTTCTTTAAATATTTTTGTTGTTTGCCTAGAAAATTCCAGGAAATTTGGAAATTTCTGAACATTTTAGGAATTATCCGAATTTCCTAGTGATTCTTCGGGTAGTTATTCGGGTATTTCCTACACTGAAAAAAATTCTTAGTAGATTTGACTACTTTTTAACTACTTTCCTTAGTTCAATAAGTCCCCAAAGATAATTTTGAACTTACATTAATTATCAGATATGTAGTTGAATGAAGTGATAATACAGTTGCATTAACTACTTTTCTTAGTTAAATAGGAACCAATGACAGTTTTGCAGTAGAATTAACTGCTGATATGTAGTTAAAGTTACTAAGATAACTCAGTAATAAAGTAACTACTGAAAATGGTAAAATAAAATTATTTATAATTTATTAAAAATATTATCGAGTTGTATTTTTTTATATTTCCCCCTACCCATTTTTGTTTACCTATACCTTATTTATTTAATGTCTATATACCTAACGGAGAAAAATCTCTAAACGTCGGGAGTTGAACGCTCGACCCTAACATTCGTAAACCGATAACCCAACCACCTAACCACGCTCGCCCGCTTCGATGAGTTGCTTAATACTTAAAGGCATTGCAGACACAGTTCAACTGATAACTGTAGTTAATTTTACTACTTAAAGTAGTTGCATTTACAACTTTTCACAGTTGATAATCTTCTATAAAAATCTATAACATAAATTACATGGAAAATAATTCAACTCCTAGAAGAAGTAAAAACTACTACAAAATTAGTCTATCGAACTACTTTAAGTAGTAGAATCTACTGCTTTCTGTAGTCATTTCTATAACATACCTGCAGTTACAAAGTTAACTGTAAAATTACATTAATTTAATTAATAATTTTTAACTACATAAAACAGTTAAAATAAGTATCAAAAGTAGCCAGACTAACTAAAAAAGTAGTTCGTTTTATTACTTTTTACTCTACTAAAGGGATGTAGTTGAAAATGTCTCATGTATTTTTTTCAGTGTATGAATCTCTATAGTGTAACCATTAAATATTGCTTTATGTTAAAATCAAAAAGAAACATGAATTAAATAAAATAATTTTTCATAAAAAGACTCAATAATTAAAATATTATAAATAAATAAAATAAAATCGCAGAATAAATACAAACAAACATAGACATCCTAATAAATACAATATAAAATTTAATTTTAAAGACAAGGAATGCGCAAACCATTGAATATTTAAGTGAATTCTCATGAGAATGAATACAAAAAATAAAGGCAATATACGGACCAATATCGATAAAGATTTTTCCTTTAGTCGAGCGTTGTTGAGGTGAGAGGACGAGATGATTTTGAGCCTTGTTCCCAGTCAAAGTATATATATCCAATTTACGAATTCATCAGAGTATAAATTAAAATTCTTCTCCACAGCTTATATTCTGATGTGCGCTAATCAGGAGATCGGATTGTTGCTCTGGTTCGCCGTCAATAAAAGTTAGGGAAGACTATTCGAATATAATCTTTCTGACATTTGTATAAATTCGCCACTCTAAATGAACATACAATTATTGATAATATTTTTCCTTCAATCACAAAATTGAATCATTTTATCTCACTTATTTTCACAATATCAATTTTTCTTTTACCTTAAGGTTCTGCACGAGACATTAAAAATGGCGAAAGAAAAACGTCCTAAACGCTGGACTATAATTTTATAAACTGGTCTCAATCATTCTCGTCTTCACGCCTGTCCCCACTCATTTCATTTATATATACGACGAGTGACGATTCGGGAACAAACGTTGATTTTCGGCAAATCGAGGAAATACCTCTTTTTTTATCGCTCGAGTGTCCGTCTCACAATTTCATTATCGCACAAATATACTTTTACATATACATGAAATTTAGATCCTTACAATAGGCCAAACCCGAATTGCCTAGACAAATTGAAAATCAAACTAAATTGAATTAAATTTATTGCAAAAAATATTACTATGGCGCAATTGATCATAAGAAAATAGTCTTAGTTGAAAGAATTTCTTTTTCAATTTACCAAATGGCTTGTATTGAGTCATGCATTGCTGTAAACAAATAGTAAACGAACTGTTCTTCATAGCTCACTATTAATTAGTGTCTCTTCTGACTTTAAATTGTACATACCATTCGAAATGAGTAACGAAAATTTTATTCAAAAATGGAAAAGCGATTTTTATGCGGCAGTTAATAAATCTGCAAGTTATAAAATAATTGTGCAAGAGAAATATGATGAGATTTTAAAGGATGTGAAAAGTGGAAAATTAAATGGAGTAAAAAGTAGCCTTAAGTACAGAAGGTTGAAAAGATATGACATTTTAGAAGTTGCGGGAGTTACAAAATTGATTTAAAAAAAAATTAACCGCCGCATAAAAATCGCTTTTCCATTTTTAAATAAAATTTTCGTTACTCATTTCGAATGGTAAGTACAATTTAAAGTCAGAAGAGACACTAATTAATAATGAGCTATAAAAAACAGTTCGTTTACTATTTGTTTACAACAATGCATGACTCAATACAAGCCATTTGGTAAATTGAAAAGAAATTCTTTTAAATAAAACTATTTTCTTATGATCAATTGCGTCATAGTAATATTTTTTGCAATAAATTTAATTTAATTCAATTCAATTTACAGTGAAATTTTCACTGATTCAGATTTAGAGTGTAGTTTGATTTTTAATTTGCCTAAAACGGCCTTGGCAAAACCCGAATTGCCTAGGGAAATCGGGTTTTGCCTAGGCAATTCGGGTTTGGCCTATGAATCTCTAGGAAATTCGGGTATTTCCTAAAATCATAGGCAAAACCCGAATTGCCTAGGCAATTCGGTTTTTGCCTGGGCTTCAGGTTTTGCCGGTATATATATATATATATATATATATATATATATAGGAACTTTTACGCACAAACTTTTATCATCTAAACATAATTAACTACGGTAATACAAACACTATTTTTCGCGTAGATTATATGAAATCAGGAATGATTCACTGAGTGGTATTAACGACGCAAAAAAAACAAGTTAATTAGTCTTGGAACAGTTGAGAGGATGATGGGGCGAGTTTACATGACTGTGCTTCAATGATGAAATTATATCCGGATTAAGCTCCGAACATTGATCGATTGCTGGACTTTGGCTTTACAAATGGTTGCACTGTGATCTACAACGATGAAATTTCGTAGACATCTCGATATGTTATCCTACGAAAGTGAAATTCTTCTGTTTTTGAATAAAAGAATGAAACATTCGTAAAACTAATTCCCATTCTGCATGTAAGACTCGATGTGTGTATGGGGGAATAAAGAAGATACTGATCGACCTTTGGGCCTTTGGGATATCAAAGAAAGAATCATGTACATAAAACAACCTCGAAAATCTCTCTCAGTCAATTGGACTCTCTCAAGATTCTCATGCTCTTTCTCTCTCGAACTTGTCGGGTTAAAGTAAAATTTCCTGAATTTTCTCGACCAAGCTTAAGTACACCCTCAGGACAAATCTGCACTCTCGACATGGCGTTTTCTTGAACCTCAGGCTCTTTTACTCCTCCGCACCTCTTCCTCTTCACCTCACCGTCCTACTCAGTATCTCCCTCACTAATTTTCTTCCGACTACCCTTCACGCACTCTGATTTCGCCCCCGCGGCCATTTCTTGCCTTCCCTTTACGTAAACCCAAACCAACGCTTTGCTTCTTATACCCCCTGAAAACTCTGCTCTCTCTCTCTCTCTCTCTCTCTCTCTGTCTCTCTCTCCTCTCTCTCTCTCTCTCTCTCTCTCTCTCTTCTCTCTCTCTCCTCTCTCTCTCTCTCTCTCTCTCTCTCTCTCTCTCTCTCTCTCCTCTCTCTCTCTCTCTCTCTCTCTCTCTCTCTCTCTCTCTCTCTCTCTCTCTCTCTCTCTCTCTCTCTCTCTCTCTGAGTCCCTTACCCCAAAAGGAAACTGTCTACGACCGAAAACGAGTCGAGAAATTCTTTTATCGCACCCAAGGCGAATTTCGACTGTGTAAAACTTTTCTAAAAAAAAAAAAAAAAGTAAAAGTTTCGCTAGATGTCCGAATCGTATCCGCATTTTGGGTTGAGAACGTGCGAATTTGCTACAAATTTACTAGAGACGATTTCAGTGGAACGTGCTTCATTTTTTTTCATCTCTCCTTTTTTGCTTCTTCAAACGAGTATGTTCTTCAAGTAACGATTTTCAAGGAAATTTAATCAATTTTTACAAATTATTTCGCCATATTTGATCTAACGTTTTGCACTAAAAAAATGCCTTGCATCCGTTAACAAGAAATTGTTTTTTACCTTGTCAATTGAGGCGCCACCAAAAAAGCAGTTAATTAAAATGATAAGTTCATTTACATTAACTATTATTTCCTGGTGTAAATTTCTGGTGTTAGAAAAGTTAAAAGTGCGTATTAATTTATTACACTCTAGTATTTTTTTATCACACTCCAGTATCATTTTAACACCAAATGTAGAGTTAAAATCACACAGTGTCAGTTTAAAAATGTTGCGTGTAGTTATAACACCACATTTGGTGTTAAAATAACATTTCTTCTTTTCTGTAAATATAATTTTTCCTAGATTTTTATTCTTTTATTTATAATTATGTAGAAGATTGTAAGGTATTTTGTCGAACACTTTGTTTTTTGCATCTCTCTCTTTCTCAAAAATCAATATTTTTCAAAATTTCAAAAGCAGGCAGTTTTGTTGCTGACATCTATTACGCATATATCTGTCAGAAGCGGTTGTTAAAATTTTCATTATTTTTGAAAGTTGTAAGGTATTGTGGCGGATTGGTATATTTATCTAAAATATTATGTATAGATGTTAAAATCATTTATTAAAACTACTAAAAATGATGAAAAATAACAAAAAGAGAAAAAAACTGATGATTTTAAATTATAGAAAAAAAAGTTTCACTTAAGTTATGGTTACAATTTGGACATGTGAAGTAGCTGGTGAATGTTTTAACGCAAACTAGCATGAGCTTCTCGATCGCAAGTGTCACATATTCGTGAATTGTTGCGGTTGAGCACAAGAGGCAATTAAATAAATATAATAATAATAATAATAATATATATAATATATAATAATATATAATAATATATATATATTATATTTAATATAATATAATTTCAATTATTTTTGCATTTTTTGTGTACTAATGTACACAAAAAATGCAAAGACAATTGAAACTCGTGCAAAAAAATGATCCTCCACTGCATCTTACGCCATCATACCTTACAAGGGGATTTCCATAAACCACGTGGTCCTTTTTATACTCCCTCCCTCCCTCTACGTGTCCAAGAGTAGCTTTACACTGAACCCCCCCCCCCACCCTATTGTGGCACGTGGCTCAAATATTTAATTTTATTTTTTCGCACCGAGGCACTGTACATATACAAATATCAGCATTTATTGTTTTATTGTACTAATAGTTAAAACAAAGGATACTAAAAATTAGATTTTATAAAGCTGAATAGATTGTTTTCATAATAATTTTTATATCACCATATGTGACACGGACAGTTAAAAGGGACCTACGGTCCGAAAAAATCGATTTTCATTTTTTTATTGATTCTCATAGTAAATAGGCAGCTCTTTCCAACGCATTAACCACTTGAGCGGCAGGGCGTCAGAATTGGCGTCGGGCGTAGAAGTGACAGAAGCGGCAGAAAGGCGTCAAGACTTGACTCCGATTTTCTAATTCTGTTAGGAGATTTATAATATCAAAATAAAGTATTCTTTTTTTTAAGATTAAAGAAGTCATAAGTCTATTCTTTTAATTAAAAAAAAGAATACTTTATTTTGATATTATAAATCTTCTTACAGAATTAGAAAATCGGAGTCAAGTCTTGAAGCCTTTCTGCCGCTTCTGTCACTTTAACATCTAACGCCAATTCTGACGCCCTGCCGCTCAAGTGGTTAAACTGCAGCTTTCTAGCTGCATTAGTTTTTTCACAATCTCACTTCAAAGTTAGGTACTTTGACAAAAAAAAATACAACAAAATCAAATTTGACAAACTTTTCTAAAATTAATCAAATTCGCTTGAAACTCGTTACTCGGAGGTTTTCGGGGTCGCTGATTATGAATCCGTTGTTAGTTTTTGAAAATTCAAAATGGCGGATCCAATATGGCGGATGACTTTTTTAAAAATTGATCGGATTCGTTTGAAATTCGTTACTCGGGGGTTTTTGGGGTTGCTGATTACGAATCTGATGTTAGTTTATATAAATTCAAAATGGTGGATCCAATATGGCGGACGAGTTATTTACAAATTATACGGATTTGCTTTTCAGAATTTTTAATTGTATGGTTTTAATACAAATATGTACATGGTCTTTTAAATGAGCAAACAGAATATTTATAACTTTATTATTTATTTTACAAATTTACTTTAATGAAGAACACAATAACTGAAAAGACGTGAGACAAAGAAAAACACAATAGAGAACTTAATATTACGAATTTAAAAGATTATAAACTTAAAAAATTCACAAATTTAGAATGATTAAAAACTTTGTTTTTTAAAATTAATTCTGCTTTTCTTACATATTTTTTTCGTGGATTTAACTTTTGTATCTGATATATCACTTTTTTCTTTTCTTTGTCACGGTAACTAAACTCTTTTCATTTATTTACGCGCAGTAAACATAAGCTAATACTTCAGTATTGACACTAATGACAAAATGTTAACTTTGTCACACCACCGATGGTATTTATTACATAATAAATTAATAAATGCTTCCTTTGAAGATACTGCATTAAAAAAAATGATTGTAATACTACAAGAACAAAATAACTATGACATTAGTAAGAACAATTAAACACACCATTAATACAAATAAATACTAATTTAGGGGCCGTTCATAAACCACGTCACACTACTTTGCATAATTTTCCACCCCCCTCCCCTCGTCACAAATTTTACATGCTTTTGCGCCATTTTTTCTACAGAACGTCACAAAAATTAATTCCACCCCCCCCCCCGCCTCTAAGGCGTGACGTAGTTTATGAACGAATTCGAACAAATTTTAAATTTTGTCCTCAATATTGGAACCGACATTTTGAATTTTGAAAAACGAACATCAGATTCATAATCAGCGACCCTAAAAACCCCCGAGTAACGATTTTCAAGCGAATCCGATCAATTTTTAAAAAAGTCATCCGCCATATTGGATCCGCCATTTTGAATTTTCAAAAACTATCATCGGATTCGTAATCAGCGACCCCAATAACCCCCGAGTAACGAGTTTCAATTCATTAAAACGTTCACAAGTATCAAAATCAACTTGCTAAACTTCAAAGTCGTTTTTCTCGAAATCTTTTTTTCGGATCGTAGGTCCCTTTTTACTGTCCGTGTCACATATATTTTTATATTATCGGTTTCGTTCCGTCGTTTAGTTTGCGCTCGACATAGCCCGCGTAAGTTCGAAAAGAGATGTAAAATAAAGCCACGTGTCTCGAAGAGGAACCCCCCCCTCGTGGTCAAGAGTAGCATTTTGCTGACACCCCCCCCTCCCTTTAAATAGGCCACGTGGTTTATGGAAGACCCCCAAGTTATTGTTGGATATATAACGGTGTCATTTTCATATAGCGCGAATTGAGAAAAATGTGAAATACCAAAAACTGTTGTCCAAGGTCTAAATAATACGTTCCATACATTTACCTGACTCAATTTTCAAAAAATCGTCACTTTGGCACTGTTAACACACATATCCAATAACACTTTTTAGATTTTTTTTCACTACTTTTTCATTCAAAATTACTTAGAGTACAAAGCACATGTCCGCTCATTAATACTACACGGAGAAAAAAAAACTAAACTGCTCTACCGACAGGTAGAGTTGAGGTAGTAGTTGCGTTAAACGCGAAACAGCCGTTCAACTTGAGGTTCAGCACGCTGCTTACTCTCGAGGGGAGAACGGTTCTCCTTTTTGGGAAAAGCGGGTACACTTTTTAGAAAATAAGCGGCTCTATTTGTGTGCACTCAGAGAAAAAGTTTATTTCACTTAACCAAACTGTTTAATTAACCTATTTTATTTGTCACGATAGAACAATTTTGTTGATTTAAATAAAAATTTGGTTCATTTTAATAAATAAGTAAAATTTGTTTGGTTATTGGAAAGAAACTTTTTATTTGAAGTTGTTTGTTTCATTTAACCAAATTTGTGTTTTGAATGGAGAATATTGTTTAGTTAAATACAATTTGTTCGACACAACACACAAATTTGTTTGATTCAACCAAATCATTTTATTTGAATCAAACAAAAATATTTGCTTGTCTCAAAAAGTACATGTGTGAATTTAAAAATGGCGATCTCACTTGTCTACAGTCCGCGTTCGCGTCAAATTTATAAGTTAAATCGGTAAATCAAAGAAACAAAAAATTATAAGTGTCGGTTAGTTAGTTTATTTTGTTTATATATGAAGAAATATACAATATTTTACTTAATTGTTATTTATTTTACTCTAATAATGTTTGAGTTTTCTAATTTAATATTTTCAAGTATATACATATTATTGGTTAATTTATGATTTATTATATGTAAAATTTTAAAATATCAATAATTATATAATAAATTATAAATTAACCAATAATATGTACTAGAAAATATTAAATTAGGAAATTCAAATATTATTAGAGGAAAATAAATAACAAAATTAAGTAAACAAAAATATTTATTTAAAGGAACCAAATGCGTTTACTAAAACTATTTATTTGAATCAAACAAATCTTTTCTCTTAAAATAAACAAATTTTTTAGTTATATTAAATAAAAATTTTTGGTTAAGTGTAATAACCATATGGTTAATACAAATAAACGTATTGGAAGAAATTATTTGGTTGAATCAAACAAACGTTTGGTTGACTGTATAGCAATGCATTTATTTGGTTGATTCAACCAAAATTTTGTTGTTTCGAACAAATTTTTTTCTGAGTGTGGAGAAGAGAACGGATACTCCTCAAAAAGTATAACCGTTCGACATTTGCGGCGCCACTGCTCCGTTTTATAAAGGCAAAACAGCGCTCTCAAGCCAAATCAAACGTCTCTCTTTTTTTCTCTCCGTGTACTGCATATAAAATGTCAACACGATAAAAGACATCGACCACAGTGATATAACGCATTTCAGATGTGACGTTACATGCTAGATTTGACAAGTCCGCCACCATACCTTACACGATGCCATGATACCTTACATTCCCCTATCTGTAAGTGTTGAAAAACCTGGTTAGAAAAGTTGAATTTTTAATGAAAGTGGGGACAGTAGGGGAGGCGAGCACACAGGATTGAATTTATGTGTCAGTAGTCCAGAAGGTGGCCCCAATTCGAGCTAGTAGCCGCGGCTGAACTAAAAAAATGTCTTAACCTCAAATTACTCCAATTTCAATCAAACAGAGAAGAGCGCGCCTCAATGAGCGAAATTCCTACCCCTTCAAATGTGAACCCGAAATATTTTATCCTTAAAAGATGAGAAGTTATTTCCAAACCTCTTTTTCTGAATGTTTAAACAATTTTTTCAATAATTATTTTACAAAATTTTGCAAAATGTTAAGAAGAGCGCGTGTCATAGTGCCTTTCTCTATATTTTCCAAAAAATCCGGAACAAAAATATTCTTTTCTTTTTAAATGAGAAATCCCACGAAACCAATTTTTCTTCCTCATGCCCTTAAAAAGATTATAACTTTTAAATCAAAAATTTTTATATTAATTACACTTTTCATTTTTTTGGCTACATAGAGCATGGATTAGTCAAACCGCTTACTAATTTATTTAACCCTTTAACGTCCAGCAGTACATACGCTGTACCATAAAGAAATAAAAACCCTTTTTTTAGCAGGGTTAATATATTTAATTGCAAAATGATACCCACGAGTTTTCGGGGTTTGCTGATTACGACTTTGATGATAGATTTTCAATATTCAAAATGTCGCATTTAAAGATATTGGATAAATATTTTTAGAAACTGTGTTAAGTGTTACATGATTTTTAAATACGAAAACCACTTACTCTTTGCATGACTTAGAACTATAAACGACGTGAACGTGATAAGCTACTTTAGTATCCCCAAATTTTCAAATTTATTTTAAATTTTTAGGTCCGCCATATTGGATCTGCCAATTTGAATTTTCAAAATCTGACATTAGATTCGTAATCAGCGACCCCGAAAACCCCTAGACACCAACCCTATTGAAAATCACCATATGGGAAACCACATGGGAAACCACATGGGATCCTATGTCAAAAACCATGTAAAACCCTACTTCCATGAAGGAAACCACGTGGTTTACCATGTGGTTTCCCATGTCAAACCATATGGGAAATTGAGACAGGATTTTAGTTAGGAATAGACATGGGAAATTTGAACAGTTCATCTATGCATAAAACCATATCAAATCCCACATGTTTTTCCCATGTCAAATCCTAAACCGAATCCCATGTGAAAAACAGTATCATTTATTTATAATTATTTTTCCAAGTCAATCCCCAAGTGAAAAACAGTATCATTTATTTATAATGATTTTCCCATGTCAAATCCTAAACCAAATCCCATGTGAAAAACATTATCCGCCTTATTGAATATCCCTACATGGGAATCCACTTGGAATTTTACAAGGGATTTCACATAGGATTTTATATGGGAATTGACATAGGATTTCATGAAAGATTTCACCTAGGATTTAATGAGGTATCACATAGTATTTTATTAAAGATCCAATGAAGAAATTTTCAAAGGATTAAAAATTATTTAATAAAAAATTAAATAATAAATAGTAATAGTGTTACAAGTCATCAAAAAAGTAAAAAAACGATCATTTGAAACACGTTCTCTCTGCTACAGGTTCTCAGCTTTTATATACTTCCAGAATCGTCTCAACAGCGAGAGAAGTCACTTTCGCCACCTAGCGGTGAAAGTTTAGGAGCGACAGTAATCTTTAACATTACTAAGGAAACCATGTGGAATACCACGTAGGATTCCATGTGGTTTCCTACGTGGGTATTTACATGGGATTTTACTTAGGAATTCGTTTGGGAATTTATTTCTACTTAAATTCCTAAGTAAAATCCCATGTAAATCCCCACGTAGGAAACCACATGGAATCCTATGTGGTATTCCACATGGTTTCCTTAGTAATGTTAAAGATTACTGTCGCTCCTATACTTTCACCGCTAGGTGGCGAAAGTGACTTCTCTCGCTGTTGAGACGATTCTGGAAGTATATAAAAGCTGAGAACCTGTAGCAGAGAGGACGTGTTTCAAATGATCGTTTTTTTACTTTTTTGATGACTTGTAACACTATTACTATTTATTATTTAATTTTTTATTAAATAATTTTTAATCCTTTGAAAATTTCTTCATTGGATCTTTAATAAAATACTATGTGATATCTCATTAAATCCTAGGTGAAATCTTGCATGAAATCCTATGTCAATTCCCATATAAAATCCTATGTGAAATCCCTTGTAAAATTCCAAGTGGATTCCCATGTAGGGATATTCAATAAGGCGGATAATGTTTTTCACATGGGATTTGGTTTAGGATTTGACATGGGAAAATCATTATAAATAAATGATACTGTTAACTTTTTAAGATTGGCTCAGTCGGATAGATGCCTGGCGTTGGTGGTCATTTAAGGACCAAGGGTATAAGTACCCTTGGTTCGCGCCCACTTGGCTTGGTATTTTTCCGGCACGTGAGACAATCTGAGCGGGAGGTTTGACGTCGAGGTATAATGATGTGCACCGTCGATTATTGTCCGGTACACACCATTAGAACTCGACTGTCGATAAACCGGTTGTACTCAGAGAGGTTTTCTACAGTTTCCCTCTTCTCTGGCGAGAAAACCCATTGACGGGTGGTCCAGGCGTAATGCGAGTACTCCTAATAAAGTCGGCTGTAGACGCAAATTAGGTTAATATATAGAAAATTTCTAAAGTAGAATGGTTATGCTTAATCCAAAAAAAGTATTTCTCGGGGACTCTTGTCGAAGTGCGTAAGGCCAATAGGGCAGGAGTATAAACAATAAAAAATAAAAAAAAATAAAAAAAATAAATGATACTGTTTTTCACTTGGGGATTGACTTGGGAAAATAATTATAAATAAATGATACTGTTTTTCACATGGGATTCGGTTTAGGATTTGACATGGGAAAAACATGTGGGATTTGATATGGTTTTATGCATAGATGAACTGTTTAAATTTCCCATGTCTATTCCTAACTAAAATCCTGTCTCAATTTCCCATATGGTTTGACATGGGAAACCACATGGTAAACCACGTGGTTTCCTTCATGGAAGTAGGGTTTTACATGGTTTTTGACATAGGATCCCATGTGGTTTCCCATGTGGTTTCCCATATGGGGATTTTCAATAGGGAAGTTTCATACATTTAAAAAAAAATTTGGACGTTATATGGTTAATAAACGAATCGTTTTCCAGAACAGAAAACATAAACTTGGCTAAAATTAGGAATGAAATATGCGGCCCAGCCGAGCTCTGTCAGGCCCTAAATAAAATAAAACAAATAACTAATAAAAAATAATAAAACTATACTTTAATTGAAAATCGATTTAAATAAAAATGTTCAGGGCTATTGAAGGCCAATTTTCAAATTTAATTCCATAATTGTGTAGGTATTATTTCTAATTTCTTATATTTTTAAAGACTCTCTAAATTTCTAGAATTCTTTTTCTGTTTCATTCAATTGGTGCCTCACGCTTCTTGATTGGGGAGAAAAGCCTTTTATTGTGAAAGAAAACACTTTCTAAGTGCGAATCATTCTCTCAGTAATCTTAAAGCTTAATTTGTTAAGATTTTACCGGAAATTTGTAAAACGAGTGGAATTCGCTCACACAGCAGCGTAATTTTCCTAAAAGTTGAAACTAAATTGACTGTAACCTTTGGATTCTTTAGTTTCAGAGCTCATGAAATTTTATGTAAGTATATCTTTAAAAGACTGAACATTGAAAATCTGTGGACATTTAAAGAACTTGAAGCTACGTGAGCATTAAAACTAAAGATTCCGAAGGTTGCAGTCAAGTTATAATATCAACTTTTAGAAAAGTTTCGATGCCATGTTGCGTCTGCTTGAATTTTTAAAAATATTAAAAATAAGATGTAGTTTCACAAGAATTGTAATTCGAAAATTTATTTTTATAGCAATGTCAAAAAGGAAACTGTTTCCTGTGGGTAAATATTTTTTTAATCAAAGAAATGATTTTCAGTTAAAAAAATACTAATGAAAAATTCAAAGACCAACATTTTTGTAAGCAGATTACAATTTTTTTGCGTAGAAAAGTCCCTGGTAAAATGTTTTGAAGGGATTTTGAATGCGTAAAATTTTTGTGTAAAAAAGGAAAACAAAATACACAATTTTAGTTAAACTGAAAGTTTAATTAACAGAGAGCTTTACTCGTAATCCGAAAAAATAGACTTACGAAATATACTTTTTACAAAGCCGCGAACCTCACCAAAAATTAAACAAATATTCGGGCAAAAGTGTATAAAACTGTATAATAAATTCGTTAAACAAATTTTTTCTTTAATTTTAATAAAAGGAGTAGTTATAATTCGAAAAAACGCGAAATGTATTCTTGTCAAATATTTATAATACCTCCAATGAAATTTTTCTTGAATTATCTTTGATTGCAAACAGATTTTTCTCGTTATATATATATTTTTTTCACGTAATATATCTAAAAAGATGTTTAAAACAAAATTTTTTATAAAAAACGGAATTTAATAAAATTGAATAAAATAAAATTTTGTTTTTTGAAGGAAGGATTTTTTTCTTTTTTATTAATTGTTAACTCATTGTATAACATTTTTTTGACAGGGTGAAGAGCGAGAATAAACATTGTCATTTGCTTGTGTGCGGTATTCTCGGTCCATTTTGTCGCATCTGTTCGGCTATTCAGAGTCTATCGTTCGCTTTGTTTTCGCCAGTGGAAAAGACAAAACGAGCAGTCAAAAAAAAAACAAAGAAAAAAAACCAAAGCAAGGAATCACCGGGAGGCGGGCGGCCCGCCGGGTATTTTAATGAGAGCTAAAGTCAGCGAGTAAACGTCGAATAAATCATTTTCACGAAACGACGATCCTACTATAATGTTGCAGAATATTGCACTACCTTCAAGTGAATTTGCTGCCTCTCAGCTACATAAAAGATTCGACCGAATTGCCTTAAAATATAATTAAAAAACAATCCACTCTAAACGTACATTAAACCATTCACCTTTTTTCCTATTTAAAACAAATTTATAAAACTAAAAATAATTAAAATGTTTATTAGCAAAATGTTTTTTTTTTGAAAATTAAATTATAAAATAAATCTTTCTAAACCAGGAATTAAATTTATTTTTAATTATAATAATTATTATTTGAATAATGATAATCTTATTTTAAACAATAACGATAATTATTTTGTTATTATTATTAATTTAATTATTCATAATTTACAAGTAAACTGCAAAATAGAACCTCGATTACTAACTCTTAAGGTCTCTATTATTGGGCCTTTTATTTTCTAGAAATTTTAATCAAAATTCTTCTATACAGTAGAACCTTTCAACAGTGCAGTCGTCGAAAGTGTTGTGCACTGTTGGAAGGTCTGCATAAACTTAATCAATCAGGTCCGTGTCAGTCCTCCATTACTAAATACCGGGCACCAGCACTACCAGGTAAATGACATTAAATAATCAAATTGTATTTGACGTCACAGATTCCCTAACTATTTGCCTCCTGGAACCCCTGGTCTATTTAATTTACTAGTGACTGCACTGTTCAAAAGTCCTACTGTAAATCAATTATTTTTATTAATAATTTTAGAAATGGTTCTTTGAGAATTCAATAATTAAAAAAAAAGAAAGTTCACCTAAAATAATTATGTGTTTACAATTGGGCCTTTCCATACACAGGGCAAACTTTGAATCTCAAATTTTCTTCATAATTTGCCATTTTGTTGTCTTAGGAGACTTACATAAGTTATGTGAAAGAAATTTGCAAAATTTCGATTATTTTGCAAGATACTTAAACTTATATCATTAATTATTTAAACTTATTTAAAGTTATTTAAACTTTTAAGTCACTTTTTTCAAAAATTTTTATTTCGAAATTTATAATAGTTACAAAAAAATGTTCAATATGAAAATTGTAGGGAAACTATTAAATTTTAAAAATACTTTATTGGAAAATAAAAGATTAATTTTTTTCATTAATTTATGTAAACAATAAATTAAAATTTTTTTTTAACCCGAAGTCCGTAAAATTTTTCTTTAAAAAATGTTTTTAAAAAACCCTGAAAATTTCAGAGAGGTGTTTTTTGATATTCGTGAGAAATTTTTTTTTCAATTTTGCATTGCACGGTCGAGCCCACGCGGATAGTGATGCACTTCGAGCGACTCTCGGATCGAAAAACCGATAATCTCTCGAGAAATACAATGAAAACAATTGAATGTTATATTTTCATCTTTTTTCTTTTATGAAAGGACAGAGTCTCGTCGTGCATCACTTTTGCGGCGCGTGGCAGCGTCTGCCAGTTACCAATTATTGCTGCACTGAAAGAAATATTTTGATATTATCAACAATAAAAGTTGTAACGTGGCGTTACAGAATTTCCCGCGTCTGCCGAGAATTGAGCGATTGACCCCGGAAATGACCGAAGATTTCCGAGGGTGTCAATCGCCAAATCCTCAAGACAGACACGACACTTGTCAATTGCTCTCGTTCCTATGTACACTACCGTCCGTGAGTATCAAGACGCCCCTTTTTTCATGTGTGGAAAAATGCTTAAAACGTAGAAAATAAGAATGACAAAAATTTTTCGTATTTTTTTCCTGAAAACTAATGAAATTATGAAAAGACTGACACCTGATCGAAGAATTTTCGTTGACTATTTTGTCAGATACAAAAAAAATACTTGATTTTGCATGCTTTTCGTAATTTTTTAATTTCTCGAAAACTAATTAAATTTTATTAGCGCTCTTGGTCTTGTTTTAATCTCTATTTAATGTAGAATCTAAATTATTAACTGGTATTGTGAAATAAATTTTTCCAAAAAAATTTTAAACCGTAAAAGGAGGATTAAAAAAATTCAAAAAATTATCATGAATATTAAAGTGTCAAAAAGGTTAAAGTAAAATATGTTTATTTAATAGATATTATAAAATTCAAAAAAGCTTTTTAATTACTTAATTATTTAATTAAAGAAAATTTTTTTTTTTTTGAAAAAGTGTCAATCTGTTTTTCAAATTTTTTTTATCCGACTTTCACAGTTTAAAATTTTTTTGGAAAAATTTATATCACAATACCATTAATTAATTTAGATTCTACATTGAATAGAGATTAAAACCAGACCAAGAACGCTAAACAAAGTTAATTAGTTTTTGAGAAATTAAAAAATTACGAAAAGCATGCAAAATCCAGTATTTTTTCTGTATCTGACAAAATAGTCAACGAAAATTCTTCGATCAGGTGTCGGTCTTTTTATAATTTCCTTAGCTTTCAGAAAAAAAATACGAACAATTTTTGTCATAAAAGAAGATAAGTAAATTAAAATAGAACTATTTATTTAACTTACTGAAATATACATCCATCGAGTCACACAACTAGCGAAAACAACACTGTATTATTGGGGAAACTAATGGAGAAACGGTGGGCCGAGGTACATAGGAATGAGAGCAATTGACAAGTGTCGTGTCTGTCTTGAGGATTTGGCGATTGACACCCTCGGAAATCTTCGGTCACTTCCTGGGTCAATCACCCAACTCTCGGCAGACGCGGGAAATTATGTAACGCCACGTTACAAAGTTTGGTAAGAGAATTCTTACTAACTTGGAAATAAGGTTCTTTTATTTTAGCCAAACGCATCATAATATCAATAAACACAATTTTGAAAAACATAAGTACTACTTTGGCTGACAAAGTTATTCAGAGGAAACATTTATTTTATTTATTTTAAATTGAAAATATTATTAATACACACAAAAAAAAATATGGTTTTGACTACTTTTTTACTATTTCCTGTAGTTCCTATAGGCGCCCGTAACATTATTTAGTAAAATGAACTATGACAGAATAGTTAGTCTAACTGTAAAATGTAGTAATAAATACCATTTTTACAGTAAATTTAACTACTAAAACAGTTATCTTAACTATTTGTTGTTAGTCATACTAACTGCTTCATTTAGTTGCAGTAACTAAATTTTCATAGTTCCTATAGGCGCCCGTAACAAATTGTAGTTGTAACAACTGTAAAAAATAGTTAAATTAACTATTTAAAGTAGTAAAATGAAATTATTCATTTGTTTTTTATTATTATTGAGGTCCATTTTTTTATATTTTCTCTTACCTATTTTTGTTCATATATAATTTATATATTAAATTCTTATACACCTAACAGAGAAAAATCCCCAAACGCCGGGGATTGAACGCACGACCCTAACATTCGCAAACCGATAACCTAACCACCTAACCACGCTCGCACGCTACGATGACTGGCATTGTACTTGAGGACATTCTTCTTAGATTCTTCTCCGTTTAGTTGCAGTAACTAATTTTTTAAGCTCAAGGACTTAGTTGAAATGTAGCCAGCATATGATTTTAAATGACTCAACGATAGTGCAGTAGTTAAAAGTACTGTTGAAAATAGTTATTTTCAGAATTTCTGTAGTAAAACTATCCACTTTTTACTAGTTATAAAAAAATTAAACTTACTATTTTCATATAGTAAAAATAACATAAAAATTGTTACTTTTATGACTTTTGTAGTAATAAAAATAAATGTTTCTTACCACCATAGAGATAAATTATTAAAAGCTAGTAAGAATTGGTTCTTTTAACTACATTAAACACAAAAATAACAAATTCCAGCGGTTGTTCTTACTCTTTGGAACAGTAAATTTTAATTTATATTTTGCAAATAGCAAGAAATGGATATTTCTACTACAGAAATTCCAAAGATAACTATTTTTAACAGTACTTTCAACTACTGCACTATTGTTGAGTTATTCACAATCATAACGTGTAGTAGTAATTTTAACTACATAAAACCTACTAATCAATTTTAGTTCCACTAACTATGGAAGTTTAGTTAAAATGATGCTGAATATGGTAGTTTTAACTATATTTTTTTAACTGCACATATGTGGATGCTTTTACCACTCACGTTTTTTCTCTGTAGAAAAAAATGATCTTTTCAACTGCATAAATAGTAAAAATAACTATTTTCAACAATTGATTTTACTATATGAAAACAGTAAATTTCTTTCTTTCTCTGCAACTAGTAAGAAATAGTTGTTTTAACTACATAAATCATAAAAGTAACAACTTTCAGAGGTTGTATTTACTATATAAAAACAGTAAGTCTCATTTTGTTTGCAACTAATACAAAATAGTTATTTTTGCTACCACAATAGTAAAATTAACTATTTTTAACAATAGTTTTTACTACTACAGTATAGTTGAGCCATTTACAAGCATCTGTTAGTTATTTCAACTACGTTAAGTAGTTATTTTAACTACATAAAACCAACTACTTCATTTTGGTTCCACTAACTGAGGAAGTGTAGTTAAAATGCTGCTGAATATGGTAGTTTTAACTACTTTTTTCTAACTACACAAATGTGGATGTTTTTACCATTCTCATTTTTTTCTGTGTACATATATAAATTATAATTCTGTTTCAAAAATTTATGAATGACAGTATCAATCATATTTAAAAGGTCTGTGAAGCTGGCCGAACCACTTTCATAAAAATGAATTTAAATTATACCATTAATTAGTGCTCAATTAGTGCTCTTTTTGTACCATATTGCCGAATTTAGTGCTCAATGTTTATTATTTAAAAAAAACACTGGTTCTGCTGAGTGAACGTTCCGCTGGCCGGACCATAACGAAAAACGCTTTAAAAACGCCAACAGAATATTTATAAATAGCCTATTATTTAGTGCTCAATTTGTGCTCAAAGATTAACAAAATAAAAAATTTTTTAATTAATTATTTAATTAAAAGAAAATTATTCGATTAAGTGAGTAATCCGCTAACCACACCATTACGACAGACGCGTAAAAAACAACAACAAAATATTTATCAATAGCCTAAAATTTAGTGCTCAATTAGTGCTGAAAGATCAACACAATACAAAATTTATTTATTAATTATTTATTTACAAAAACTAACTTATTCGTCTGACTGAGCGAACCGCTAATCGCACCATTACGAAAAACACATTAAAAACGCCAACGAAATATTTATCAATAGCCTATTATTTAGTGCTCAATTAGTGCTGAAAGGTGAACACAATTTAAAATTTGTTTATTAATTACTTATTTAAAAAACTAACTTATTCGTCTGACTGAGCGATCCGATGGCCGGACCATAACGAAAAACACGCTAAAAACGCCAACAGAATATTTATAATTAGACTATTATTTAGTACTCAATTAGTGCTCAAAGATTAACACAATAAAAAATTTGTTATTAATTATTTATTTTAAAAAATATATATATTAGAATGAGTGAGCGATCTGCAAGCCTCACTGTTATAAAAAACGCATTAAAGACGCCAAGATTATCAGAATAAAAATTTGTTTTTATTGATTATTTATTTTATAAAGCACATTGGGGTAAGAATTCCTGAAGTAGGCCCCTATTTTTCATTGGATTAGTGGATTTTTCTCATTCTTATATGTTTCGATAGCCTATGATAATATAATAAAAACCTGTAAATACTTTTCCGAAATTCGAATATTTGCCAAAGTTATTCAAGGTCAAAGTTATTTGTAGCGTTTTAGTAAATAGCTAATTACTCGTGATCGGATGAACCGATTTTAATAAAAATTGGAGGAGAGTTTACCTGAATAATTGTATTTTAGATAAATGATCAAAATTTGAATTAAAAAATATAATTGTTTAAATAAATTAACTTTTTAATTTTTGGGGTTAAAAAAAAATTTCTTCTCCATCTTTTTTTTGGATTTTTTTTTAATAATCAAATAGAGAATACTTTGAAGATTTTATTTGAACAATAAAAAAGTGGGATTCTCTATCACTAATATTTTTAGTTACAAAATTTTTTGAAAAGTTGAAATTTGAAGCAAAACAAATGAATGAACTAAACTTGGTTGGTTAAAATTGTCGAGTTTAGTTCATTCATTTGTTTTGCTTTAAATCTCTTTAACTTTTCAAAAAATATTGTAATTAAAAATATTATATTTTCTAAAGTGATAGAGAATCCTACTTTTTTATTGTTTAAATAAAATCTTAAAAGTATTCTCTATTTGATTATTAAAAAAAATTTTAAAAAAAGATGGAGAACAAATTTTTTTTTATCCCCAAAAATTAAAAAGGGTCAGTCCATTGACTTTCGTCTGAGAGTCGTTGCGACCATATTTTTAAAAAATCTAATTTTCATATATGTGAAACTCGATGATTTTCTGAGTTCATTAATCATAATATTATGTTACAAATTTTATTTCGTTTAATAATATTAATTATCAAAAGTAGGTGGTTCACGATGTGATTTCGTAACCTTAAATTTTTCAACTTTTTAAAAGACGTTATTATTCAAAAACTATTAAATATTAGGGGTTGGTACTTACCACAAATATGGTGGATATCACGTCAAAAGTCCACCCAAAAAAAAAATGTTGTCCAATTATTCCCAAATTTTTTTTATGATATGCCCTATAGGTTAGTTACTTGTCGGATAAATATTTTTGAATTTTATAAAAAATTGTCCGAGGGGGAGGGGGTAGAAGTTCTGAACTTTTGCGTGACACGCTCCTCTTCGATTATTTCTTATAATTAGAGGAAAAATTTTTTTAAAAAATTAGGATATGGGTTTTTTAGATTTTTTCATGGGCTTTCGAATGGCACAGTCTATTTTCAAAAATTTTTTTATTTTGACACAAATTTTGAAAAAATAAAAATAAATTTTCATTTTTCGCATCTTTGGGTCCATTTTTTCTTTTTCCTTTTATTTTTAAATGATAGCTGAGCTTTTTTCTGATAAAATACTTGTTTTCCAAAAAACCGTTTTTTTTTTGTTTTCAAGAAATGAATTTTTGAATATAGCCCATCACGTCGTCGCGCCGCAATTTAATTTATAAAACGTTCCATTGAACTATTTTCTGCATTTTACAGGCTTGAGACTGACATTAGAAGAATATAATGCCTGCATTATAGTTTTTTTTTGTTTTTTTAAATGAAAAAAAATATTTAATTTTTTAAAATTTTAACAAAATTTTTTTGCAATTTTATTTTTAATTTAATGCCTGTATTTTATTTTTTTGTTGGCTTTTTTTTACTTTAGCTGTTCTCAACTTTGTCTCTGCATTTTTTGTTTTAGTGCCCATACTTTTTAAATCTTTTGATGCTGGAAACTCCACATAATTTAAAGCCAACGAAGTTATTTTAAGAAACAATTTTCGTCATTTGTAGGAATATCCTGTCGAGTCAAAAGATTAGAAAAATAAGGGCACTAAAACAAAAAGTACAGAGACAAAGTCGAGAACAGCTAAAGTAAAAAAGCCAACAAAAAGAAAAAATAAAATACCAGTTTTGAAAATGTAACGAAATCAGTATTTTGAAATACATATTTAAAAATTGGAGAAAATTTTTCAACATCAAAAAATAAAAAAAATGGGAAGAAATGAAAATAAAAAAAATTTAGGCATTAAATTAGAAATAAAAGTCTAAAAAAAATTTTTTTTAAATTTTGTTAAAAATTTTAAAAAATTAAATTTTTTTTTCAATTAAAAAAAAATAAAAAAAACTATAATACAGGCATTATATTATTCTAATGTCAGTCTTAACCCTGTAAAATGCAGAAAATAGTTCAATGCAATGTTTTATAAATTAAATTGCGGCGTGACGTCGTGATGCGCAATATTCAAAAATTCATATCTTGAAAACAAAGAAAAACGGTTTTTTGGTAAACAAGTATTTCATCAGAAAAAAGCTCAGCTTTCTTTTAAAAATAAAAGGAAAAAGAAAAAATGGACCCAAAGATGCGTAAAGTGAAAATTTATTTTTATTTTTTCAAAATTTGTGTCAAAATAAAAAAATTTTTGAAAATAGACTGTGCCATTCGAAAGCCCTTGAAAAAATCTAAAAAACCCATATCCTAATTTTTTTGAAAAAATTGTCCTCTAATTATAAGAAATAATCAAAGTGGAGCGTGTCACGCTAAAGTTCAGAACTTCTACCCCCTCCCCCTCGGACAATTTTTTATAAAATTCAAAAAAATTTATCCGTCAAATTACTAACCTATAGGGCATATCATAGAAAAATGTGGGAATAATTGGACAACATTTTTTTTTTGGGTGGACTTTTGACGTGATATCCACCATATAGGAACCGCGAAAAAATGCTTCATTATAGACCGAATAGTGAAGCATTTTTTCGCGGTTCCCATTTGCGTAAATCAATATAAATTCACATTTTCTTTATGGAAATGGCGAACTAAAGTATCGAATTTGGTTAGTAAACCTTGAATAACTGAAAAAAATGAGAAAACCACTGAGTATCATTCAAAACCAAAACTGAGAATGCATTGACAGCACCATGCGAAAATGCACATTTTGTTTTCGACTGAAACTTATTTATTTTCGCATTTTTATCAGCTATGCAAGGTGTAGTAACCAAATTCGATACTTTAGTTCGCCATTTCCATAAAGAAAATGTGAATTTATATTGATTTACGCAAATGGGAACGGCGAAAAATGCTTCACTATTCGGTCTATAATGAAGACTTTTTTCGCCGCTCCCATTAGCGTAAATAAATATAAATTCACATTTTCTTTATGGAAATGGTGAACTAAAGTATCGAATTTGGTTACTAAACTTTGAAGAACTAAAAAAATAAGAAATCCACTGAGTTTCAGTCAAAAACAAAATGTGCCTTTTTTCATGGTGATGTCATTGCGACCTGGGTACGGTCTGCGCACGCGCAGCGAGAAACAGAGTTCACGTCGCGAAAAATTAAACTGTTTGACTGTATCAACCGCACGGACGATGAAGAAGTTTTTACCCTTTCTCTTGTAATTTCAAGGAAGAAAGGGAAAAATTTACCCTTCCACATGTTGAAGGTCCAATCGCTGACATGAGACTTCTTCATCGTCAGTGCGTTTGATATACTCAAGCAGTTTATTTTTCGCGACGCCTCAGAAATGCTATTTTACTGGTCATTTTAATTAGTTATTTTACTAATTGCTTTTTGTTGCTCATAGCCAAAAATGATTTTTTTGGACAGTTTGAAACTGTAATTTTCCATTTTTGTAGGGAAAGTGTAAAAATGTTAACTTTTGTAAGAGAAATGGCTGTTACAAAAGTGCGATTTTTGTGTTAAGTTTGTTTACCTTTTGGTTTGTTTAAATTTTGAATTTTTAAAAATCTCAATTTCTATTATGGAAAATAATTATGACAGTGATTAAAATTTTATCTAAAAAATACTATTGACGCTTCCTGAATTATTAATTAAAAACAGTCATAAATAATTATATTTGACAAATTTGTTGTCTTTCTAATTATTTTTAGGGTGAATCAGAATATTCTTTAGGGTCAGGGAAAAAGTCAAAATTCTGTCAGAATATTAAGGAAAAGTTAGAAAAAAAAAATCATATTTTTGTGTCAACTCTTAACAAAGAATTTGTAATCACTCAAAATTTCTTTTAAATACATATTTGACAGTTACGTTGCATATATGTTACAAAAATTAATAAAAAATAAGTATTAATTATAATCAAGAATCACTATCTTCGGAGTTGTAACAAAGAAAGAATTGGAATTTATAATATTTTATTTAGATCAATTCTTTGATAATTTATGGGGTCGTTATCTCTCTCTAATTTTGGTTCATCTCGCCTCTTTATAATTTTATTAAGAGAATTTTTAGCTTGTCATTATTCTTTAAATAAAAGATCACAATAATTTATGTCAAATAAGATATATTTAAAACAACCAAGTTTTATTACAAGTTTTAAATTTCTCAAAACCAGATTTAGAAAATATGAACAAAAGTTGGATGAAATATGATTCAATATTCATAATAAAAGATTTACTTAAATTTTGAAACGATACTATTTGGTTACTTACGGAGTATTGGCCTTAATTCCTACCGCACTTAAAAGAAGGGAGAAAAGGTCATCTAGAGCTGGTCCTCCTTCTTATTAGAACAAGCAACTATTTGTTAATTTGTTTTAATTTGTTAAAGTGTTGTTCACCATTAATTCTCAGTCTTTGCTATTCAGAACGTTCACTATTAACAACTTATTTAAATGGGACAATTTGAAGCACTCATTTTAAATATTTTGTTTTTATCTCTACTCGTTTCGATTCATCAATCTTTACGCGGCTATTTAATTCGAATATCTATTGTTTTGGACTTGTCTTATGATCGTTGTCATAAGTTCAAAACAATTCAAAGTGTGACGAAAGGGCTGCCAAAATTGTGGAATATATGAACGAGAGTAATCGACAATCGTGATTTTATTTATGAGATGGTTTAAATTGTTCCATTATTTATTTTTGTGTTCACTGTTAATTCTCAGTCTTTTCTATTCCAAACACTTCGCGATTTTTGATTTTAACGTCCGCCCGAATTCTGTTGCCCGTGGCGAACCCTTGAACCGGCCGAGTTTCGCAGACGGTCAACCTCGCGATAACCTGTCTCCATAGGAGTTAACTGTCGCGAAGAAGCAAATTACATTGGGGCACATCAGTTTTAATACCTGAAATTGGGGTTTGGGTGTGACAGAATTTAGTGGAGAGGGTTAAAGGATTGGGAAATATATTCTTATATTGGCCAATAACTATTATAACTTGGAATAACTTTAATGTCATTGCACCCTCTTACTGTGCAAAAATGTTTAGTTCCTTATATTGGTTTGCAACATGTGAATTTGCAACAGAGTCTTTGATGTCAAAAATCATTTAGAAACGCTTACGTTTCCATTTTATCAACAGACTACATTTTGGTCATTAACCCAAAAGAGTCTTTGATACTTTTAAATTATGGAACTAAAGAAGACAGTTGTGAAGTTATTCCTTTAATTCATACTTGGCATTTATTTTGTTCGATTAAGATTTTAGTTTAAAGAAGGATATGGAATTTGGATTCTCAAAGTTGTAAAAAAATTATGCACGCGCAATGCAAATTCCTTATAATTTGTTGACACGGTTGCAAAACTCTAATTTATTACAATATGTTCGGTTTTGTTTAGTGCAATATAATTTATTCTGTGAATTTGTGATAAAATAGTTGTAAAAGTATTTTGGAAGAAGCGTTATAGAATAGAATTTTACTAAGAATCAAAATTACTTAATGCCTTTCTAAGTAAGAGAAGGAGAGTTTAATTTTGATGGCTCGTATGACCCTTTCATTTTTTCTTTAATTTCGCTTATGTATATTTTACCATTATAATTAAATATAATAGGAAATATACTCTTCTAATTATAGTAATTTTGAATACAATTTATTAAAATTTAATTTAATAAAGATACAAAAAAACGATACGGCTTGTAACGTTACAATATATAAAATAAAAAATTTAGTTTTTCATATTAACCCGATTATTAATCCTTGTGTTCATACCCGGGTTCCCGGGTACCCATAACTACAGATTTTTTCATTTTACTCACTTAAATATTAAAATTTCGTCTCGGCGCTTCAGATCTACGTTATTTATGGTAAATAAAAGCAATTTCTTCAAGAAAAAAATTTTTTTGTTTGCTATAAATAAATAAAAAATTAGTTTAAACTATAGGTATGCAGTGTCAGCACTCTGGGTGGCTGAGACAAATTGTTTAAAAATTCATTAGATTCACTTGAAATTTGTTACTCGAGGGTTTTTAAGGTCGCTGATTACGAATATGATGTCAGTTTTTGAAAATTTTAAATGTCGGATCCAATATTAGTAAACGCCATATTGGATCCGCCATATTTAATTTTCAAAAACTGACATCATATTCGTAATCAGCGACCTTAAAAACACCCGAGTAACAAATTTCAAGTGAATCTAATGACATTTTAAAAATTTCGTCCGCCATATTGGATCCGACATTTTGAATTTTCAAAATCTGACATCATATTCGTAACCAGCGACCCCGAAAACCGCCGAGTAACAAATTTCAAGTGAATCTAATGAATTTTTAAACAATTTGTCTCAGCCACCCAGAGTGCTGACACTGCATACCTATAGTTTAAACTAATTTTTTATTTATTTATAAAAAAAAAATTTTTATTGAAGAAATTGCTTATATTTAACATAAATATCGAAGATCTGGAGCGCTGAGACAAAATACCCCTGGTTTTGCTGGTCACATTATTTTTTATAAATGTTTTGCTATAGTGGGTACCTGGGTACCCCGGGTGTGAGACAACGTAGAATTTGTTGGGTATGGACACAAGGGTTAAATATATACCTGTTGCATCAAAAGTGACTTTAGACAATCCCGAAAATTTTCTTTTAGCACAAGGAATATCTGCTTTCATTACAGAATGAAAATCATCTTCAGAAACACAGTGGTTAAAAATTGAGTTTTCAATGAAGAAGTAATTTGTTTCGCGTTTCTGTTTCTTACATCCTTTGTCACAATCTAAATTCATTCTGCAATTCGGTAAGTCCTTAATAAGCTTGAGTACTAAGTCAAAAGCATTTGTATTGCAATCAATTTGGAATATGTTTTCTTTATTTTCTGTATTATCAATTTTTTCTGTCATAGTTTCAAGTAAAATTAAGCCTCGTTTTTGATTTGCATTCTTAGTGCCATTCTTCTTGATATTTAAAGCCAATTCAAATAATTGACATTGTTTTTTGAGTTGTTTAGCCAACCTTTCCACTTTCGGATTATCAATTATTCCAATTATAAAGGACTGTAAAATTGCATCTATTGCGCAAGTATTTACAAAGGAATACGTTTTCTTTTTAATTTTTACACCCTAAAAGGTAAAATAATATTAGTAACAAATTTATATTTCCTCTGTTCATTTAAAAAAAATAAAAAGAAATAAAATACAAATAAAAGACCTATTAAATTAACTGAAATAATTAAAAAACCGCTGTAAAGTTATATATTTTTATTATAATTTTGGTGCTCATTTCATGAACACTTTCCTTTCTCATAGAGATAATAATAATAATAGAAATACATGAATTCATTTTTATAAATATGGTAAAAGAGATTAAATCTTGGGTCAATCACTGTATTTTTAAATACCCTACAAGATATTTATAATAGTTTAATAGTTAAAGAAAAGTTTCCAAACAAAAAGTTGAGGAAATGTCCTATTTTTCTAAAATTTTAGATTTTTATAGTTTAATATCTCCAGTTAATAAGGACGAAAAATGTTCAATTAGGATTCAAAAGATGCGTCTAAAAAACTCCATAAAATTACGGGAAAAAATAAGTGTCCTAACAATTTTTTTAAGTTAAAACGTTTTTCTGCAAAATTAAAAATTAAAAAAATGTAGTTAAACTTTATTAATCTATCCCAAAGTAGGGGAGAGTGGGGCAAGACGGGGTACCGGCCTTATTTAACAAACGAATTAACCAATCGCGATTATATTTTACATAATACTGCACCGAGACGATACTATCTTGTTTATAAAACCTAAAAGTCATGAGAACAAATCTTTTATCTGTTTTTCTAAAAAAACTGTTTTCGACGATTTTCTTGTCATTTTTTCACTTTTTTTAGGAGGTGTTTATTATTTAATAATAACAGTTAATGAACTGTATAAATTTTTTTCTAACTGGCAAGGGTTACAGAAGAAGGGAAGCATATGTTTTTTTTCTTTGTTGAATCGTAAATTGTAGTAATTAATCGTTTTATTCAATTTCGTAGGTGCGGGCAAGATGGGGTAGGGGAGAGTGGGGCAAGACGGGGTTCACAAATTAAGCAAAAAAAAAGAGAAATAAGAGAAGTTAAGAAAACTACTAAAATCAAGACTGAATAAAATAAGAGTGACCAAAAAGAAAAAAGCTTGTCAGGTTAAATCATCAATTAGCGATGGTAAAGTGTAAAATACACCTTGTCTCTAATGGTTATTATTTAGACTCAAATGAAGGCTAAGCTGCTTTTTTTGTCTGCGGCCAATGGGCTCACTACAGTTATGCATGACGATGAAGATGCAACCTTTACTTGTGAAATTTGTCGACAGAAATAGGTTGTTTCTTTTAGTACCCCATCTTTCTATATTATTAATTATAAGCGATTTAAGAATCAGATGGCCTTTGTACGCTTTTATTACGAAAGACTGATTCCCAAAGATGGTAAAAAAATAATAATAAAGTATATATTACATAATTTTCGTTTTTTTGCGCTTTAAACCTTAAGTACCCCGTCTTGCCCCACTCTCCCCTACTCTCATTTTATGTCTGCAAGTGACACATACAATTTTAAAAAAATTCATCCTTAAAGCTCTTCATAGTCTATGGAATGTCATTTTATAAAAATGGTATTTTTGAACTTCTGAGGTCAAATAACATAAAGATTTGAAGGTATATGTATAAAAGTTATAAAAAAAAGAAGACTTGCATAGCGAGCAAAACTAAATACCTTTAGATCCGATGAGTTACCGTTTCTCAAAATAGGGATTTTTTAAAAATTTTCTTGAGAAATGGAATCAAATGTTTGGCTGTTTCTGTCAAAATATCTGTACGTTTTGCCGCTTTTTGTTCTTTTGTTCTTTTCATTTTCCTTCGAAACTAATCCCCTCCAATTTTCTTCATGCCGCGAATCAAGAATTTGAGGAGCAGTCTCGATTTTTGAGCATATCCCACATAGCACAACTTTTCACTGTAAGGTTACCTGAGACGACATCTGTAGGGCTTGTAAGGTTATCAAGTAAGAGTGTGGTAAACACGATGAAGTCTAAAAACTTCCGCCTTACTGTAGCCTTACACATGAAAGTCACTGTAAGCTTACACAGTAAAGTCACTGTAAGCTTACACGGTAAGGTCATTGTAAGCTTACACAGTAAAGTTACTGTAGGGTTACACGGTAAGGCCACTGTAAGCTTACACGTAAGGTTATGGTAAGGTTATACTGTAAGGCTGTGGTAAGGTTATTATTAAGTTGTAATGTTGAGGTAAGGTTGTGGTAAGTTTACAAATTATAGAAAATATTAACAAAATAATTAATAATCTAATTAATAAATAAATAAAAAAAAATTAAGTTTGTTGCTTTTCTAAATTTTGGAAACCTAACATGAAACAGAAAATTTTGGAAACAAATTTGGGGGCACTAGGACTCGAACCCGGGATCGACGCGCATAAACCTAACACTCTAACTAACTGAGCTAAGTGAGGAACTGAGGAAGAGAAAATCAATTTTGCTTTTAAGGAGTTAGCTCTCTTCTTAGTGCACCTTAAAAGCAAAATTGATTTTCTCTTCCTCAGTTCCCCACTTAGCTCAGTTAGTTAGAGTGTTAGGTTTATGCGCGTCGATCCCGGGTTCGAGTCCTAGTGCCCCCAAATTTGTTTCCAAAATTTTCTGTTTCATGTTAGGTTTCCAAAATTTAGAAAAGCAACAAACTTAATTTTTTTTAATATTTATTTTTTAATTAGATTATTAATTATTTTGTTAATATTTTCTATAATTTGTAAACTTACCACAACCTTACCTCAACATTACAACTTAATAATAACCTTACCACAGCCTTACAGTATAACCTTACCATAACCTTACGTGTAAGCTTACAGTGGCCTTACCGTGTAAGCTTACAGTGACTTTACTGTGTAAGCTTACAGTGACTTTCATGTGTAAGGCTACAGTAAGGCGGAAGTTTTTAGACTTCATCGTGTTTACCACACTCTTACTTGATAACCTTACAAGCCCTACAGATGTCGTCTCAGGTAACCTTACAGTGAAAAGTTGTGCTATGTGGGATATCACAAAGCAAATGTTCCTGGTTAATTTTATTTTCATCAATTTCGAAAAATGATTTTTACATATTTCGCAAATTTCAGGAATGACTTTTTTCTCTTTAAGGGGTTACACCACTTTGAAATTTTCAAAAATTGTAAAAATTTTTTTTTTGCTTAAAATACTCTTTATGGACACCAAAATGATATGTCATTAGTTATATATCGATATCTCAAGTAAAAAGACAATTTTCGAACTGTTCAAGCAGGGTCGCGTGCTAATACGTTTACATTGTAATGAAAACTTTAAACTCGTTTTTCTCAAAACTGTATTTTAAAAATCGGTGGACACTCTAGCTGCCACAAATTTCAATCGATCCTCTTAGTTCTTTTTTTATTTTGTTTGTGATATAATTATCTAGCGAAATACGTAAGGATTTTTCGAAATATTAATATTTAAATTTTCTACATAACTTTAAATAATGAAATTTAGGCAAAAATACGGCCTTTTTCCTTCAAATCGATGCGATTTAGCGAAAAATAATTTTTTTTTAAAAACGGATACGTATTTCGATAGATTTTGAGCTACAGAAACTAAAGCATTTTTACTTTTTGGTCTAGCTTAATTCTAGACCGAGTTATAGTGTCCACCGTATGGCGATACATTTTTAAAGCACTTTAACATATTATCTGTCAAACCGACAATTTAAAAAAAAAGAAATTTATATATATTTTTTTGTAGTTCAAGAGTAGTACAATACCCTACTGTAATTTAATTTTCCTAAAAAAATTTCTATTCTTCAATAAAAATTGGTGAAAAAGCTTATGTTTTGAACGGGTCAAAGTGGTGTAACCCCTTAAAATCCTGTTTGATCACTATTTAAAAAATAATTATTTTATTAGCGAGAAATATAAATAATTTGATGTACTAATAATATTAAAAAAAATAATAAGACTGATGTCCACAACATTTTTAAAAACGAAAACGCAAAAATAATGCGTTGGAAATGGAATTGGAAATTAACCTGTCCAATAGTTATAAAAATTAATCAGTAGAATTGATAATTAAAATAATTTAATTTTAACTTAATTAAGCAAAAAGTCAAAATTTTATGTCTCTTTGTATAAAAAGCTAAATTTATTAAACTTTACAGTTTTCTTATAAAACGGGAAAACAAACTTAAATTTTATACCTAAATATTAATAGTGACTATTAATCGGCCTGCTATTAACATAGTCACCCAGTAATTGTATCAAAATATATTGTAATTATATTCACCTCTTAATTTTTCATCTCTTTGTTTACAGTTCTTTTGAATAAGGCCTTCATCCGTATCTTTTTTGCTCCAATCTGGTTCAATTTCGACTTTTCAAATATGGTCTTTCGAATTCTGCCGTGTGATATAAAAACTTAGTTAACTGACATTTTGGTGAAAAATGAGTTTTTGGTATCAATGAACTCGTAAGAAAAAACTGCGTCTAATAGTTATAGTTTAAATTTTTTTTGCAAATTATTGTTTGTAAAAAATTAATATTAAAAATCTAAGAAAATGGAGAAAATAAAGGAATATTTGATAAAAAGTTAAGGAAAGGACTTTGCGTAGTCCAAAAAACAAACGAGGCTACGAGCTCGAATGTAAGATTTGAAGGAAAAACTTAGTTAAAGGCATTTGTGTGTTTTTTGTATCAAATAAGTAGTCGAGTCTGAGCGTTGGATTTAAAATAAAAACTTTGCATTTGCAACGCTTGCAATTACCTAAGTTATTCCGTCAAAAAGTCAGTCGAGACAGAGCCGAACGACTACTTAACTGCATTCGGCTAAACTCGGTTTATCCTCGGGTCGCAAGCAGCAAGCAGACGTCCCCTTACCACATGACGTCATTGTCAGTTAGGTAAGTTTTTCCATCAAATCGGAGGACCGAGCTCGCGTACATTTTTGTTGAGCAACTACGCAAAGGACTTTACCTAACTTTTTACTTCATATTTGCATTCGGAAAAACACGCAAGTGCATTTTTTCATATAATTTGTTTAAATAATTAATTTTTTATTTCATAATTAAATAGAGCACCATCATTATACCCAGTATGTGAAGTTGAATTGAACAATTTTTTAATTTTTATTAGGGTTCTGAAAGCAAACAGTTTTTCCTTATTTTCTCGTTTCGATATAAATGTCAGTTAACTAAGTTTTTATTTCAAACGGCAGAATTCTCTTCGCTCCATTCTGGTTCGACGCTGTTGCTCTTCTCTACTTCAATTTTTTTCGATTCAATTAGGTTTGATCAGCCTACTAAGTAAGATAATATAGAATCAACACCAGCATCTATTCGCAATCTGGTGTCAAATAAATCTTTTTTTATATTTTTTATCTCACTTTCTACACAAGAACTTGATGCCGGAATCATGCCGTAACCAAATTTGTCGACCCATATGCAGGAGCATAATGGGAAAGTTTTTATGTCATGTTTTAAACGTATTAAAAATGCCGGTAAATGAAATGCATTGTCATGCTTTCCAATTTCATTTTCTTGAATTATCTGAATTTCTTTTTCTATGGTTTCAAACCACTTTGTCCACTTGTTGGAAATTCCTTTTTTTGGGTGGGCATAGTCTTCGTCTGAAATATCTTCCAATAAATTGTCGTCGCTAGGTCTGATCATTTCGTCCTTTTCTTCAATATCCGCATCCTCTTCTAGAGATTTCGGATCTAATAAACTTTTTAAAAAGTTTTTTTCAATTTCGCATGTCGTGTCTTTATTAGATTTAAGCAGTTGACCATCAGAGTCACATGTTGAGACAATTAAAATACTTCGCAGGATTTTTGTTGCCCTTTCCATGGTTCGACATTTTATCAGTAAGCCCAAAACTGCTTTATAAAAAACTCGAACCTTTCTGGATTTAGTGAGCTTACTTAAAAAATTTACGTAAAGTTTCATAAAATGGGCTGCATCCATTCTGATGAAACATTTAGGAAGGTGAGTATGTGCATCAACATACTCTTCAATGCTCTTGCAGTGAGTGAAACATTTTATACTCGCAATTAACAGAGCTTTACTTCCATCGCAAGTAAATTGTTTGGGATGAGGAGCTCCTGATCGAATCCACTCTTCGAGGAAGTGGAGAATAGCATTTGTATTATGAGTCGCACTTAGCATTTGAGCTATTGTAAATTGGCCAACTTCGGTATTCACTACTAGTAAATATTAATAAATAGGACCTAAAGTAATCCCATTATCTAAAGTTAGTGAACAGATTATACTCCCTGTCGCATCTAACGCAACGCTCGCGAATTCAATGGTCGCTTAGTCAAAGTACAGCCTAATTTGGTGGGCAGTCCAAAAATGAACATAAAGAGGATTGTATCCTATGGAGTGAATAGAATTACTCCATATTCTACACTTCATTATCTCGAGAGCTTTTCGAGGATTGGAATGGTAATACGAAGAAAGATTAGCCTCAAATTTTTGCTTTTCTCAATACTGCTGATGACGGCAACGTTGGAGGCTCCGGATCACCAGGCTTCATTCTTTTGGTAGCCTGTTCAGTTCGATATAATTCAGCTCTTTTTTTTTATTTCTTGTTAAATTTCTTTTCGAAAAGGCTGTCTTAAATATTGCTTTCCACATTTTTTCGTATTGGACCCTTTTTCCACAATACAATCTATTTTAACGTCATTCGCATAACTTACATTATGGATTTTACATTGTAACTTGGAACCACACGTACAGGACCCTAAAAAACGTTAAATTAAAATAGTTTACTTTTCAAAAAAAGTTTCGAACATCCACATAAACGAAATTATTTAATTTTTTCATGTTTTCGCGGTTGAAATTTATTGTTTTTCAAATAATTTGTTCCAACTTTTAATTATATATTAATTTACATATAACTGAATGATTATATAATTTTTAGTTTAATATTAAAATTGTATAGGACGTGTCATATTTTTAAAACAAATTTTAAATATTTTTAACTAGGAAATGACCAAGAATTAGAAGAACGAAATCTATTAGACTTCCTAAGACTACTTTCAAAAATTGTAATAAGCTTCTATAAAATAAAATTTGAAGAAATTTCCAATTAATTAAGAATTTTCCGAGGGACAAACAACTAAAGAATTAGAAATCTGAATCACTGAAATTTGACTGAGAATCAGTCAAATCAGTGGATTTTCACTGAAAATCACTTAAAAATAACTGAAATTTTAGTCATTTTAGTCATTTTAATTTTTATTTAATTTTTTTTTAATATTGGATTGATAGAAGAATTTTAGTTAAAAATCTTTAAAAAAAATTGGATTTTGGAAAAGTTACAAATGATTACAGAAATTCAATTATTTTCAAAAGTTTCAAAAATTCTTCGCAGAATTTCAACTATGTTCAAAAATTTAAAATAATTCTCGTCAAAATTTCAATTATCTTTATAAATAATAAAATTTTTCTTCGACATTCAATTATTTTATGAAAATTTTAATATATATATATATATATGACTAAGGTCATCAGAATTTTAATTACAATTAATCAAAATTAACTTTTTTTAAACTTTTATTTCATTCCTTTTCAAAAAATAGCATTATTAATAACCAGATCTGTCTTAAGTAAATTTTTCAAATTCTTGATGTCAAAATTATTACATTTGCAGTTTTTAATTTTACTAATTTTTAGTTTTAAGCATTTCTAACATCTAAAGGCATTGATTTCCTTCATTTCGAAAACTGTTTACAAATGTTTTATTTTGTAATAAAAGTATTTTAAATTTTATTACTTTTAAAGAATTAATTTTCAATTGCGAACATAACATAATTAACATAATTTATTAATATGATTAGTATTTTAAGCGATATCGAAAAAATTGTTAAGTATAATGTCAAGAAAGTAGAAACAAACCGTGAATTTTTTGGGATATATATAATAACATTGGAACTTGCGGAATAAATAAATTAATTTCGTTTATTTAAACATTCAGAACTTTAAAAATAAAATAAAATAAAATAAAATAAAATAAAATAAAATAAAATAAAATAAAATAAAATAAAATAAAATAAAATAAAATAAAATAAAATAAAATAAAATAAAATAAAATAAAATAAAATAAAATAAAATAAAATAAAATAAAATAAAATAAAATAAAATAAAATAAAATAAAATAAAATAAAATAAAATAAAATAAAATAAAATAAAATAAAATAAAATAAAATAAAATAAAATAAAATAAAATAAAATAAAATAAAATAAAATAAAATAAAATAAAATAAAATAAAATAAAATAAAATAAAATAAAATAAAATAAAATAAAATATTTAATTATTTTTAATTATTTTAACTCAGCAATTATTTAAATAACTTTTGATAATATAATTAAGTTTATTGTTTGTAAATTGATTGAAGGTGTTTAATTCCTTTGACTATTGTCATAAAAATATCAGTGTTGTGACATTTCAAATAAATATCATAATTCTTGAAATGTTAAATTGAGGCCTTGGATCCAATAACTCGCCCGACGCTCGGAGGAACGCGTAACTGCCAGTCAGTGAGCAGTGAGCGCCTCTGGGCCACTCACTGCTACCCGACTGGTATTAGCGCGTGCCTTCGAGCGTCGGGCGAGTTATTGGATCCAAGGCCTCAATTAATCACAACTTATTGTAATGTTAATAATAAATATTTATATTTATAATAATGAATATTTAAACTAGTTTTACGTATTTCAAAATGAAAAGCAAGACTTATGATATTTATTTCAAATGTCACAAGACTGACATTTTGATTACAATAGTCGAAGTAATTACACATTTTCAATCAGTTTACAAACAAAACTAATTATATTACCAAAATTTATTTAAATGATTAATGAGTTAAAATTATTAAAAATAATTAAATTAATACGATGTTAAATTTGCTTCTTTGTTGTAGTGATGTCTTTAAAAAAAATTTAAACTAACTGTTATAAGTGCGATTAAAATGCAACGATTTCCTAAAAACTGTATCACTTTAAAAAAGGCAAAAAAGATTGTAAAGTTTTGACTTGTAATTATTACCTATACTTAATCCCTATCATGAATAATGACATAATGAAGGTCATAAATTTATTTCAAAGTAGTAAATTAAATAAAAATGAAAAAATATAAGTTAAACGTGTGTGAAAATAAATTTCAAAAATAATTTATTTAAATGTTTAAGAAATAGCAAACTGTGATTACAGTAAAGCTGGGAAAAATAATATTCAAACAGTTAAATTCAATTTTTTTAGTTACCTTGTATAGTACCTAATTTGCCATCACTACTAATATACTGCCCACGAAAATTGAATTCACAAGAAATTTTTGTTAAATCCCAAATTTCATTTGAAATCCAATCCTCCCATCTCCCTGGATCCAATCGAAATCCTACTCTTAAAAATTCCTTGCTTTTATTGTCTTTCCTTTTACTAATTTTTTCAATTAGTAAATCCTCGTAGTTTTTTTTTGCACTATATATTGTGAATGAATCGATTGGATTTTCATTGTCAGAGTTACTTTCATTCACATTATTCAAACTTGAATCTTCGACAATACTATCACTTGCGGGTACGCACTTTTTTTCTTAATGTCGCACATTCGGCTGTACAACGTTTTAGGCTTCATTTTCCCACCCAACTCATTGGAAAATTCCACCCAAATTTCATTTTCTTTGCTTTTAAGGCGCGTCATTTCTTCGTCGTAAAAAAGTCGCGGTTTCCATTTTAAGAAAGCCATTTCTAAATCAGCCTTAGAAATATTTGGCTTCCTCCCAGGTCTATTCGCAGTAATTTTTGTGGAGATCATAGCTTTTCAACTACTTCATGAAAACTGAATATAATTTTCTTATAATGACAATATTTATTTTCATTTAGAATTTGTTGAATTTCTAAGACAATTGTGTCGAAACTTTTGTTTTGTATAATTTCAATAATCAATCAATATTGGTTCTATCATAGTATTAGTTAAGCGTAGACAGTGTTAGAAGTTGCGAATTGTCATGGGACAAAATTCGTGAAGTGGGCAACTAATTTTCAGTTGGTCAATATTTTTCATGAAATTTATGTTTTTCTGTTTGAAATAATAAATAAAAAATACAAGTTGAACAGTTTTGCAAAATTTGTTTTTTTATTGTACATATTGTTAAACAAACTTTTTTGCATGAATTTAAAAAGTTTTTTTTTAATAAAGTAATAGGTAAAATTTAATGATTTTTGGTATGATTATATATAAAAATAACACGATTTTTGATTAACATTTTTCATTTTAAAATTTAACGTAATTTGATAAAATTATAAACAATTTATTTAAACAAATGAAAATAAATGCATTTTCTCGATCTGTTATTTTATTTTTCAAAATTGAATATTGTTCCTTATTTAATGCCCAAGTATTACAAAAAAGAAAAAATTGGTATTTTACATTTGTTCAAAAGACATAAATAATTATGTTAATAACAATAAGCATTAAAAAATCATAAAATCTTAAAAATATTTTTTTAGCTTCATTAATTAACAAAATTAATAAAAAAACCTATTAAAATAATGTTTGAGTGTTTCTGATGTATGAAAAAAAGTATAACAATTTATTAAATTGTTTAAACAATTAATGTTGTTATTTTTTTAAATCTTCACTTAGGGCTAGAAATTTCTAGTTTTTTCACAATAATTGTGCAATTTGTCATGAATGAAACATCTGCTAATGATAAAAAAAATAATTAATTCAACATTGTCAAAACAATTAATTGTTGTTACATTTTTCATAAATTGTACTTGGGGTTAGAAATTTCTAGTTTTTTCTGTATTGTGCATTTTCTTGTAATAACTACATTTAAGTATCAAAGAAAAACAAAAAATCAAATATTTAAACAATTTATTCTATTAATTATTCAATTTACTGTACTTAAAACTATAAATTTCTAGTTTTTTCTTAATTGTGACATTTTTTATATAACTTAAACACAAAGAAAACAGTTTAACAGTGTTTTTTGTTTTTCTTAATAGAAAAACTAAAAATTTATTATTTAACAATTTATTAACATTTATTTTATTTTTATTTAATTTTTCAGTTGATTACATTTAGAAAAAACTAGATATTTCTAGCCCTAAGTACACTTTATGAGAAAAATAACAATTAATTGTTTAATCAATGTTTAATTAATTTTTTTTTATTTTTTATCATTACCAGATGTTTTACTCTTGACAAATTGCACAATTATTGAAAAAAAACTAGAAATTTCTAGCCCTAAGTACAGATTAAAAAAATAACAACAATTAATTGTTTAAATAATTTAATAAATTTTCATACTTTTTTCATACATCAAAAACACTCAAACATTCTTTTAATAAGTTTTTTGATTAATTTTCTTAATTAATAAAGCTAAAAAAAGCATTTTTAAGATTTTATCATTTTTTAATGCTTATTGTTATTAACATAATTATAATTATATCTTTTGAACAAATGTAAAATACCAATTTTTTATTTTTGGAAATACTTGGGCATTAAATAAGGAACAATATTCAATTTTGAAAAATAAACAAGCAGATCGAGAAGTTAAATTTATTTTCATTTGTTTAAATAAATTGTTTATAATTTTATCAAATTAGGTTAAATTTTAAAATGAAAAATGTCAATCAAAAACAGTGTTATTTTTATATAATCATACCAAAAATCATTAAATTTTACCTATTACTTTAATAGAAAAAAAAAACTTTTCTAAAGCCATGCAAAAAAGTTTATTTAACAATAACTAGAACGAAAAATCGAATTTTGCAAAACTGTTCAACTTTTATTTTTTATTTATTATTTCAAACAGAAAATCATAAATTTATGAAAAAATCTAGACTAACTGAAAATTAGTTACCCACTTCACGAGTTTCACCCTAATATATAAATAATTTTTTGAAATTTGTAATAAACTAATGATTCTATTCTGCCGTTTGAAATAAAAACTTAGTTAACTGACATATATATCGGAACGAGAAAATAAGGAGAAACTGTTTGCTTTCAGAACCCTAATAAAAATTAAAAAATTGTTCAATTCAACTTCACATACTGGGTATAATGATGGTGCTCTATTTAATTATGAAATAAAAAATTAATTATTTAAACAAATTATATGAAAAAATGCACTTGCGTGTTTTTCCGAATGCAAATATGAAGTAAAAAGTTAGGTAAAGTCCTTTGCGTAGTTGCTCAACAAAAATGTACGCGAGCTCGGTCCTCCGATTTGATGGAAAAACTTACCTAACTGACAATGACGTCATGTGGTAAGGGGACGGCTGCTTGCTGCTTGCGACCCAAGGATAAACCGAGTTTAGCCGAATGCAGTTAAGTAGTCGTTCGGCTCTGTCTCGACTGACTTTTTGACGGAATAACTTAGGTAATTGCAAGCGTTGCAGATGCAAAGTTTTTATTTCAAATTCAACGCTCAGACTCGACTACTTATTTGATACAAAAAACACACAAATGCCTTTAACTAAGTTTTTCCTTCAAATCTTACATTCGAGCTCGTAGCCTCGTTTGTTTTTTGGACTACGCAAAGTCCTTTCCTTAACTTTTTATCAAATATTCCTTTATTTTCTCCATTTTCTTAGATTTTTAATATTAATTTTTTACAAACAATAATTTGCAAAAAAAATTTAAACTATAACTATTAGACGCAGTTTTTTCTTACGAGTTCATTGATACCAAAAACTCATTTTTCACCAAAATGTCAGTTAACTAAGTTTTTATATGACACGGCAGAATTTTCAAAGTTTGGCCAACTTCAACTGCCAAAGGTAAAAAATTATTAAAAAACTAAATTATTTATACAATTTTCGATGAGTTGTGCCAAACTTTGTCGCTAAAGTTGGCCCGACGGTTGGTTAAACTCTGCATGTAATTGTTGGCTTGCAAAGTCGGGACAACTGTGGGCACTGGTATTTGCCAAAGTTGGGCACAGTCTGGCAACCAAAACTTCGCTTGCCAAAGTTAGGCCAAACTTGGGCTAACCTTTAAACTCTGGCGGCCAACCCAAATTCGCACCTGCACGTAGAGAAAAATCAAGCGTTTGTAGTATGGAGACTTCCTATGCTAATTTTGTATGAACGTCCTGCTAAAGAGGCATGTTTTTATACCTCAGTTGCATGAAACATATACTAAAAATGCATGGATCTCTTGCAATCGTAGTATACTGACGTCCCATGCGTTACAGGTAGAACTTTTATGCTGATAACGTAGAAATTTATACAAATACAGCAGAAGTTTTACGCATATTGCGCATGTGCATTCTTTTACGAAATAAGCTTAACTGTCCATACTACAAACGCTTGATTTTTCTCTCCGTGTGGGTGATCAATCACTGGCCAGAATCTAGAAAAACTTCCCAGTGAATGGTCATTATAGAATTGAAATTTCTACCTGGGTACATACATATAATAATAAATATGTAAATAATGAGAAAAAGAAAACAAAAGGAAATAATTTTAAATAAATTTTCTTTGAATGAATGTGATTGAGGATAAATGAAAAGAAAAGTTTAAAAGAGAATGACGTTAATGTGTATAATTTATTTTGGACAGATTTCTGTTCTTTTCTGAATATATCGTGTATACATGAAGTACTTTGTTGTTTTTTATGCTACTTAATCACGTTCTTATTCACCTGCACGATATTAAGAGCTACCCAATAAGAAACGAAAAATTGAAAAGTATTAAAAATATTCTATTCTTTTGAATGCCATTTCTGTCCAATACTTTTCTATCCAGTGAGAGCAATATGAAAAGTAACGATATCAATCTTCTTGAATACCTAGTAAGAAAGCAAAGATTAAGAAGCATTAAAAAAATTCTATCCTTTTGAATACCATTTCTGCCCTATGCTTCTGAATTCTGCGACAGTAGTATAATAATATAATACTAATATTGTTGACATATAGAATGTTCAATTACTTTCAAATAACTGCACTCATGACTTTATTTGCTATTTTAAAAAGGAATAATTATTAAATTATCAGTTAAGAGGGTTAAAAGTGTTTAAAGGTCTCTGAAATTTTTAGGTTATGATTTATTGTCTAACAGAATAACGGCCCTGACTCGTTTAAATGACGTAAAATTGGTAAACAATCAATTTTTCAGCAAGTTTTTCTTTGAACACAAACACTTTTTACAAAATCTGCCAATGTATGTATCTTATAAATTACAAAAATCCAGAAGATTGCTTGAATGCATGCAGAAACGCGGTTCCAATGAAAAATTGAAAAGTGATGTAATGACAGGCTGTAATAATTTCGGATGGGATTGGAAAGCATTCAGAAAAAAATTTTGTCTTTGTTAACAATTACAAACAGAATTGAATTGCATTCATTTTTAGACGAAACGTGGTCCTATCATGGTATAGAAAAGTATTGGACAGAAATGGCATTCAAAAGTATTGGATAATTTCTACTACACCATACAGAGTTTGAATTATTTCAATCCTTTTCAATTCCTCGCTTCTTACTGGGTACTAGGGCAACTTTTTTAAATACAAAATACAATTTTTCATGTAAACCAAAAAAATCGGGATAATAGTTATTCACATTATTTTTTGCAATAAAAATTGCATATTTTTTTAATTTGAAAAAAACATTTTTATTTTCATTTTTTAAAATTTTTTTAAGAATTAAAAATAATGATTAATAATTTACTAAATTGGCAAAGGGGCATTTACATTTTACAACAAGAACACAAATTTTCCTTATTTTTTTTTCTCTCTTCATCAGAAAATTATATGAAAATTCAAAACCTATTTTGCAAGTAAGTTTTTTTTTATTTTGTGAGTTTTAATCCAAGTATTATGTACAAATAAGATGTGATGTCATCATGGACGTAAGAAGTAAATGGACGTAGCACTAAGCTGCGGGGTCTAGACCGTCGTAGGTAAGGGGGAAACAGTTCATTACGCATGGATTGGTGGAGACTCGGTAATTGGTCAATCTTTTGTCACATGTATAGCAGACGATAACGTACATATTTGTTTGTTGTCATCGTTGGTGACTCTAAACTATCAACAGAAATTAATAGTTAATGTTTCTATTAATTATATAATAATGAATTAAATATGATTAACGGTGTTGGAAGATCTCTGATATTTCGAGGTTATGTGAGACCTTTGATTATCGCCCAACAGAATAAGGCAGTGACTGGTTTAAATGACGTGAAATAGGTAAACAAACATTTTCCAACTAATTTTTAAATATAACTACAGACACTTTTTACAAAATATGTCAACTACAATAGGTAAGCATCTTCTAAATTACAATAATCGAGAATATTGTTCAGATTCATGCAGTAATGCGGTTATAAAATGAAAAATTGGAAGGTAATGTATTTAAAGCAAACGATATCATAATAGCTGTGCCATTGTGCTCGCTCTGCATGCTTCTGCCCTCTACTGGCCACTGGCTTTAAGCACTTCTTGCAGCCTGTCAATGCTGTCAATGTTACTTTCCAACCTCTCCAATTTTTCATTTAAAAAATCTTTTCGATATTATTGTAATTTGGAATGTGCTTGCCCGTTGTGCGTTGGCAGGTTTTGTAAAAAGTGTGTCTGTGTTTCAGAGAAATAAATGATGTTTGTTTACCTATTTCACGTCATTCCTTTAGTTAAAATTTATTTATTTAAAGTATATATTTTTTTATATTAAATAATGATACAGGGACAAATAATAGGTACAGTGATTTAATCAATAGTAAATTACAAATTATTAAGTAATAAATATTATATAATAGGTATTTAATTGTTAAGAGAACAAATTGTTATTTAATTGTTTAAAGAATAAACTATAAGACGATAAGAAAATCTATTCTTTATACATATTTTATTAAGAGTAGTATATATTATTTTTAAATATTCACCAAATGATGAATCTAACAAATTTGTTGCATAATTTCATTAGAAAATGCATTTCTTGTAATGTAATTTTTTTGTAGGTTATGTTTTATAGTTAGATTTCCCTCTTTAAATTATGCGCGGCGCAAGCGCCCAAATCAACCCATCCACGAGCCTCCACCTAATCATTACCCTTTACCGATGATGTGTAACACCCCCCTCGTCTAAAGTAGGACTTTGTGCTGTGTCCATTTATTTCTTAGGTCCATGGATGTCATAAAATAGAGAATGTTCGAATGTAGAAATTTTTATTTTTAAATTCGCATTTCTTTTTTGAGATACAAATAATCCGATAATACTGCGTCCACCTCAAAAAATAGTAGAACACGATCTACAAATCGAATAATAAAATAAAAAAGGCAAAAAATACAAGAATCTTGTCTGCAGTTGCCTCTTCTGTATCTTTAAAAAGCACTGGAGCACATCAGAGTTGTACTTCTGATTAGTTGTGATGCAAGAACTAATAATTTCGTTGGTCCAACCTGTTTCCAACAATTTTGCGGAAACGAAATCTGTTAGTCGACTCACGACCGCTTAATTGAATTGTCAATAGTAGTGGACGTAGTCCAAGCAATCTGAGAAGTACATCTCTCTCTCTCTCTCTGTTCTTCTTCTTCTTCTTCTGCTTTTCGACAAACTCTCTTTTTATTTTCAATTACTATTCTTTTTTCGCTCTTTAATATTTTTTTCTTTACGAACTATTTTCGAAAACGTAATTAAATTTTTATTTAATAGGATCAATTTTAAAAATCAATGAGTTCAATATCTATTTAATATATTCTTTTTTCGAGGGTAGAAATGCTTATTGTAAAATATAAAATAAAAGGATAAAATATATTTTAAAAGGAGATTGAGATAAAGGGAAGAGGCGCGTCAGTGATTCTGGTTGAATAAGGGTCCGTGCGCGAGAGTCAGTATACATATAGAAGAATATATGTACAGTGACGTTGGATCTTAATCTGACAAGTAACGTATGATATGCTAGAGGAGAGGAATTTAAAAAATTCGGATTTAGCACATCAGGACAGACCTTCACCTTTCAGACAATCTAGTTAATATTCCTGTTTCAAATAAGTGATGTTGAGTTTTGTTCATGACGCACTTATAAAATTTGCAAAAATAAAATAATCATTTTTTTTAATTTCATTTTAAAATTATAAAATAATAACTGTCTAACAACAAATTTTTTAAATTTATTAATTTTCTTGCAAATGAAGACTTCCACGGAATAACGATCTTATACGCACGATATGCATTTCTCGATATTATAGCATTTTCTGTTAACACTATAACTTTTGTAATATATAATACACGATGAATTTAAATCTGTAGTGCAATATCAGTAGCACATGTTATTAAACGAACAGTATTTGTATTCGAACGATATTAAATAATGCTGTTTATTGCGACAAACAATATATCATTGATTCAATAGCATCTTTTTCTCAGTGTGCGTATTCGGTTTGCGTCCTCGAGGTCTAGGGTTCGATCCCCAGTGCGTGTGCCAGATTTTTCAACCTTATAAATTCAAAAGTGTTCTTTGTTCTATATTAATAATCAGGTTATATATTTAATTAATTATTAAAATAATGGATTTATAAAAGAATTTTAGTTACAAACACTAAAAAAAATTTAATTATTTTCAAAAATTTAAATAAAATTCTTGGGGGTCGTCTATAAATTACGTAAGACATTTAGGGGGGAGGGATTCTATTGTTCTCTTCCTGACTTTTGTTATTTTATTTATAATTATTTATTTGAATTGTAGTGTTTATTTAAATATTTATGAATAATAAACAATATTACTCTACCAAGAACACTTAAATTAAAGACTGAAAAATCCACACGCATGTGGGATTGAACCCTAAACCTTGGAGACAAAACGCATGTGAGTTACCATGCAGCCACGGTGACTAGATGATTATTTATCATAAATAATAGTTTGATGAGACCAGATAAACTGATCAATCACTTGTCGGTGACTTGACAGCTTATCTTGTCAAGTAAGATTCGCTCTCAACTCGAAAGATACTGCTATATACATATCTATAACGAATAATAATTTATGGTCAAAATCGCAAAAGTCATTTTTGCGTTACTTTTGTAACGTAACATTCCAGATTATCTTGTCAAGTAAAACTCACTCTCAACTACACGGCTTCATAATTATTTTACTGAAACTTCCTGGCAGTTACGTTATTTTAAAAAATTAATGAGCTTTTCTTAAAGTCACAGTAAATAAGTGTACCCTACCATTTCACGAATATTTTATACAGTATTCAGTCAATATTTACGTGAAACATTTTCTTAAATGTGAAAATTTTCATAATTACTTACTAAGCATTACAAATTCAATATTCCAAAGTTCGCAATCTAACGTAACCTAAATGAATTCTCGGTGCTGTTTGAGAGTTATTTTCTTAGAAAGATTCTTGTTTGGGAAAAGGATGGAAAAAAGGAAGAAAAGAGTAACTCTGTTAAGAGCAGTGAACACATTGTTCAGTCTGTGAATGAGTTTCTCCGCGGGGTAGAATTAAATTCCGTAAAACATACACACAAGAGAGTTGTAAAGGTGCAAGACGTAATGTTTGCTTCTACTAAAGGAAGATCTACACGCGAAACCATTATGGATCAGCAAAGATCGTAAATTCATTGATATATTTACCACAAACGTACAAGAAACAGAAATATTCTCTCTCTCTCTTTCCCACTATACAACATACCAAAGTTGGATATGACTTGAATGTATATTTATAGCAGTCTGCTAACTGGTCCAGCCTGCATATTCTCCAATTCGAAGATCTCTATAATACATACCAAGTTACAAGAGAGTGACTATTCTTTTCTTTTCCCATCTCTATTTTTTCATTTTTGACACATTCCCTTTCTTCCTTCCTTTTTTGTCAAGGCAGCCTTCATTTTCACTTGCTTTCTAAAACACTAAAAAGAGCTTAAGAAAAAACTAAAAAAAATCCTATAGCTTTCTTTCACACTCACCTTCCGGTTAAAAGTTGACCGCGTATATCCCGACGATTTTTGCCTGAGCACGTATTAGTTATCTTTGAGCGAATACGCGCGCGTGTCGAATCCGATCGACCGAATTGCTTTTACCGTTTTCACCTCGACAGTATTTCAATGCAAATAGATTTTGAAAGGGAGGAGGGGATGATGGAGGTGAAATAATTTTTCAGTCATTCTCGATGTATTATTGTTTCGTTCGGTCATTTTGAGCTCTCTGCGAAAATTTCCTGTGAAATTGCGTCCAAAATATACGCGATCTGAAACCAATGAAATCAACTGTTTTCAAAACGTTTTCCGGATCAAATTGCTTTCCTTTTGTCGCAAATGTAACGAGACCGAATTTAAAAATTTCACACAATAGAAACATGTCCAACATTTAATGAGATTCCATTTTAAAACGACAAATTTTCATTTTACATGCGGTAAAATGTTTCTATTTTTTTCCCACTTTTTATTTAAAATATTCCTCACACTGTTTTTAATTTCAACCGGCATAACTTTGTTAATAAAATCACACTAATGAAAATTTATTCAGATTAATTATACTATAATATTAATGATAATTTTCACTCTTTTTAATTGAAAATTTATATGGAAACTTACGTGCAGAAAGGTCGAAAATAATAGTAAAAGAATAAGATAATAAACGGAATGAAAATGCATAATTACGAAAGTAAAACATTGTTCAGTTAATGTACATTCTTAAGTGCTTTTTAATTAAGGGAAACGTAAAAAATTGAGAAAATTTTATAACTAAAGAAATGTGCTTGATAATAGAAAAATTTCAACAACGAAAAAAATGTTGACTATATTTGTGACCATCTTTTCATTCCTTTTTTTTTAATAGAGGCTTAACTATTATTTACGTTCTATGGTGGCAGCTTACAAGAGTTAAATCCCAGCCAAGAGAGGATTTACCACCATTTCTGCTTCCGTTCTATTTAGTTCAGTAAATATTTCCTCGTAAACCTTTCTGATACTTGATTATACTGTATTTTAAAATGAAAATGGATAAGTGAAAAGTCTTAGTAAGATATGTTGCAAAAGTAAATTGTAATAACGAGAAAACGTCTTTCTCGAACTCCTTGAATTCACTTCTATATATCTTTCAAATATTTATATCCAGTAAAAATTCTTACGTAAAAAATAAATGTCACAAGTTTATTAACTTATTTTATACTTTAATAACTAGAGATAGGAATTTTCTGCTGAAGCATAAAAGCATAATTCTGCTCGAAAATTTTTAAATGTCATAAAACGTCTAAAAACCTTATAAAACATGTTTTTTAATAGAAATTATATGAAATTAAATCAGCAGAAAAAAGCATAATTTTATCATTTAAGCAGCAGAATTTTTATGTGCGAAATATGCCGCCAAATTGATGATTTTTAGCCGATTTTCAGCAGATATTGAGCAGAATTTGAAGGTTAAATAGTTATTTGGCTTCTAAATATGACTAGATAAGTTAAAGTATACGTAAACAAGTAATTTAGTTAATAAAATATCTGTGTTTATTTAACAAAAGCTTTAGAACAATTATAAAGTTTAAAAAATAAAAAAAAATTTTGTTTATTTCACTTGAACAGTCTTGTTTTTTGACAGAGTACTTGCCTAATGTCAAATAAATCATTTTTAAACAAATAAACCTAAAAAAACAAAAAAAAATTTTTAATAACATGTAAAAATACATTTAACTTTTCGCCCCAGGGTGCGTTTTGGCTTTAACAACAAATATAAAAAATCTGACTAAAGATATTTTTTTAAAAAGTACATTTTTTCTTAAATTTTATTCACTATTAAAATGATATTCAGTGTAATAAATTACCATATATGCATAATTAAAATCGCTGTATTCATTTCCTAAACTTTTTCATTTTATTACCATTTGTTTTAGTACCCAGGTAGAAAAATTTAATGGAAGCCTAGATATATGCTAGCGCCACCACTGGAATTTGCATGGCAGTTTATCTCACCGACGTCTTCTAGCGCCTTGAATGGCGCGAGCACTTTTTGCTAGAATGCAACATAACCTCAAATTTCTGTTGCATAAACTGTCAAAGGTGTTTGCTTTTATTTTTAAAGTAAAAGTAAATGTTTGCTTGTTGAATATTGTGGCATTTAAAAACAATAATAGTAAAGGATTCTAAGTATTTATATATTTGTAATTGTATTAAATTTAAATATAAATTAATATTGCATTATAAATTTCTTGTTCATTCGTTAATTTATACACTTATTTATAAAAGAATTTTTAGTATATGAAGCTTTATTCAACCTCCAAGAAATTTTTTTAATATATTTTAAGTAATTAATCTAACGATTTATCACCAAGAATAACAATAAATACTTTTTGATGGATCAAATATATTATTAATTTCTCTCCATTCGAATTAGAAAACATAACCTCAAACTACATTTATTTTTTCTTTATTTTTAATTGACCGGGCAGAAAAGATTTACTGATTTTAAATAGGAACTTAATTTTTTCAATTATTATTATTATTATTATTATAAAAGAATTGGTTAATTTCAAAAATTTTAATTTCAATGTTTAACATGTGTAACTATTTTTGACACTGTTACTGTGAAGAAATAAATAATTTTTTATGGAAATTTAATAATAATTTATTCTTAAAATTTCCATATTTAAAAACAATTTTATACAGCAAATAATGATCAAAATTTTGATTAGGCTTGGGATTAAGAATAGGTTACCGTTTTCTGAATTAAAATCTATTACCATAACTTTAAACGAAATGTGTATTTATCTTCAAATACGTTTAAATTTAATTGCAGGCAGATAATTAGTAAATGTTTTTTATGTGTACACAATTTTTTTAATTATATTCGTCAAAAGAAATGACATAAGAATCATCTTTTAAATCGCGAAATAAAGTTTTGGCAGGTGAGGTTATGTTCATTCTAGCACTGCGAGCAGAATGCGAGAAAGGCGCTAGACTAAAAAAGTGTTTCAAATGCTCTCAGCGCCACTACAGCGCAATGGAACGCGAGAGTGGCACCATGCTAGCGCCACCAAATTTTTCTACTAGGGTAATAATGTTTTTTTTTATTGTTTATACTCCTGCCCTATGGGCCTTACGCACTTCGACAAGAGTCCCCGAGAAATACTTTTTTGGATTAAGCATAACCATTCTACATATGAAAATTCTATATATTAACCTAATTTTTGCGTCTACAGCCGACTTTTATTAGGAGTACTCGCATTTGCCTGGACCAGCCGTCTAATGGGTTTTCTCGCCAGTGGAGAGGGAAACTGTAGAAAACCTCTCCGAGTACAACCGGTTTATCGACAGTCGAATTCTAATGGTGTGTACCGGACAATAATCGACGGTGCACATCATTATATAGTAATAATGTTTTTATTATATATAAAGCAAAATTGATAACTAATTAAAGCCGAATTTCAGCAGAATTGTGCTATTTGTTTCAGCATAATTTGACCTCTCAAAAAAGCAGAAAGTTCCTATCTCTATTAATAACTATTAATAAAAAATAAATATTTTTAAATTAAATTCCAACCTGAGAATTAAAAAGTAAAATAAGGCATAAATCAATATTCTTATAGATCATTATAAGAGTTTAAAAAGATAAACCTAACATTTCAGGTTAAAATAATCAAACTGTACATTAAACTTCAGGTTTAAATTAAATTATGTTTATTATACTTGTTATTTTCTTTCATAAATTTTTTCCTCAATGTATTTCAGTAAATTTTCTGAAACCTAAAAAACTCTAAACGACTTATATATGGTGTAAAAAGTGACTGCAATTAGCAATGACAATTTTTGTCGCAATTAATAAAATGAAAGGATAAAGAGTTATTTAAGAGCACCTTTCGCCCGACACCTTTTTATGAATTATAATTTTTGTCAGAAGAAAAAGTGGAAATATAATATGCGCCAGCTGACGAAAGGCCAAGAAAAATGAGCAAGACAAGCGCGAGAGCCAGGACTCGGCTTTCTAGAATAAAAAAAGCGCAAAATCATTCGAAAATTACGCGTTCCCGGGCCATTAGCCCCTAGAGCTTGTGAATTTTTTATGTTGTCCTCTTGCCGTCGAGACCAAACCCTCCCCTACTTCATACAACAAGCGTTATACTGTGACACGATCGCAAATCCCTCCAGTCCCTCATACATTCAAATCGAGCTTTTTATTTTATATCCATATTTCAAGAGAGGACAACATATTTTAACGATATGTATCTTTTATTCAGTTTTCATTTTTCCTTTTTATTTTTACATATTTTTAAGTTTTATTTTCAATAATAATAATAATAATAATAATAATAATGATAATAATAATAATAATAATAATAATCCTAAAATTGGTTATCGACACTTCACCCCAGATTCTGCTCCGATGTTTCAATCTTTGCCGCGACTGGAAGCGGCAGAGGCTAGTTCTCCTAAGAAAAGGCGAAAAACCTCTGGATAAAGTCTCGTCGTACAGGCCTATTTGCCTGTTAGATACGATGGGTAAACTTCTAGAGGATATGGTTCTGCAGAGAATGCAAACCCATTTGACCGGAGAGAATAGTCTATCCGATTACCAATTTGGTTTCCGCAAAGGCAGGTCCACGGTTGATGCCATTCAGGCAGTTGTGGACATAGCCAAAGCAGGAAAAAACAAATTGGGACCAAAGAAGAAGAAGGGCTTCTGTGCATTGGTGGCTATTGACATACGTAACGCGTTTAACTCCGCACGATGGAAAGATCTCATCCAGTCGATGATGGAGAAGAGAATACCGCCCTACTTGTTGCAGATAATGAATGATTATCTTAGCGACAGGTGGATAATATATGAGGGGGACAACTGGACTCTGAAGGAAGAGATGCAAAGTGGTGCCCCCCAAGGCTCGAGGGTGGGACCATTCGTGTGGAATGTATCCTATGATAACTTCCTGCAAATGGGTCTACCTGAAGGCGCGGTCATCATCGGCTTTGCGGACGATGCGTTGGTCGTGTGCTCAGCCGAAAGCGAGGAAGCCCTTGGGACATTGGTGAACGAATGTCTGCGGCGAGTTAAAAGCTGGTTGGATGCCAGAGGTCTTCAAATGGCCTTGGAAAAAACCGAAGCTCTGCTCGTCACAGACAGACGTGGTTATAGTTTCCCACGAATCGTGATAGACGAATTCGAGGTCAAGTGGAGTAAACATATTAAGTATTTAGGAGTGGAGCTCGATGGAAGGTTAAACTTCCATTACCATATAGCGACGGCCTTGAATAAGGCAATAAAGTGTGCGTCAGACTTGGCACGACTTATGCCAAACGTTCGCGGACCACGTGAAAGGAAAAGGAGACTGGTGGTTAGTGTTGCCCACGCTAAGCTGTTTTACGCAGCAGCAGCGTGGGCTCCCTCACTTAAAACAAGAAGCAAAACCATTTGCGATAATATGCTGTCTGCGCAGAGATGTGTTACTACCCGTATCGTCTCTGCGTATAAGACGGTCTCGACGAGTGCTGTGCAAGTCCTTGCAAGTGTCCCGCCGGCAGATCTTATGGCAAGGGAAAGGGAGGAAGTATTTCTTCTTTTTAAAAGAAGAAATAATCCCGAGTACCCAGAGGAAGAAAGACCTAGCAAGGACCGCATCCGCAAATACGCGAGAAACAGACTTATCGAGACATGGCAGGACAGATGGGATGGGGAGGAATAGGGCAGATGGACCTATCGTCTGATTCCAACACTCACCACCTGGATAAACCGAAAGCATGGAGAAGTCTCCTATTATCTGACTCAGGCGCTCACAGGTCACGGGTGTTTTAACTCGTACCTGTGCCGCTTTAAATTACGCGAGGACGAGGTGTGTGCATATTGCCAGTTCCCTGGCGGCAAGTCGAGAACTTCATAATCTCGGTTATGTCGAGGAAGGATCTCGACGGCCGCCAAAAAGCGTAATTTAAACAGCTTTTAATTTATTCGTTTGTTTTTTATTAATTTATTTTGTGATTTACTTGTCCTTATACATTTTTTAATTGTTTGTGTTTTTTTTTTTCATCTTTGTTCAGTTTTATGTTTTCAATTTTTATACGCGTTTATTTTTTCTTTTTTTTATATATCCGTTTATAATTTTATCTTCTGACTTTTTACACTTAATTACACATTTGTTATTTTTAATTATTGTTGTGCTGTTAATTCCGGTTTATATTGAAATAGTTTTAAATTTTTAACTATTAACGCAGGATAACCGCAGAGAAAAGCAGAAAGTCGCATTAGCGACAGAGTTGGAGCGCCACCCTCGAAGGCTAAAGTCTTACGACAGTTCCGAGGGAGGGTAAAGGGCTCCAGAAGAAGGGTTACGGGTTTTAGTGGGTCGGGCTGGTAGTAGGTCGCCAGTTTATTAAATTTACTATAATATATATATATATATATATATTTTTTTTTTTTCTTTTTTTTTTTTTTATATTTCCTTTTGTTTTATCATACCAACCCCACATAACCTTGGAGTGCGGAATCCAAGGTATCTGTAGGCAGATTTCCCAAAAGTCCCTAAGCAAAAAAATAATAATAATAATAATAATAATAATAATAATAATAATTTTTTTTTTTTTTTTGTAGTCGGAAGTGGAAAATCTGTGAATTCAGATACCTGAGCAATGAATTTCAGGTTATGTGGGGATGACCGCTCTTGTTTTGGTCGACCCACTAAAAACCACTCCCGTCTTGTTTTTGGGACATTTGATCCACATGCGGTACTACCGTCAGGCCTTGAACTTCGCAAGTGGTTGTCCCCTTGTCCTACTCTTTAACGAGCTTTTAATCCGCCCATACAATGTGGGAGCGTGGGTGGGAGGAAAAACTAGTTGCTTTCCTCCCCCCACGCTCTCACACCGATGAGCATTGGATTCTTCCGGTCAACCTCGTCTTCCGTCTCTATCTTTTTCCCCCATTGTTTTAATAATGAAAGTTTCAATATGCCTCCAGGAGTCCACGTTTTGAACCATGGTAGACACCATGTTATCGACGTTGATTTCAAAGCCAACTGCCGTGAACATAGCCATTCTATCATGGTTCCAATGCCCGCAATGAAAGAGAGTATGCTCCGCGTCATCTACTGAAGCGTCACAGTAGGCGCATTTTGCTTCTCTCTTAATCTTGAACCTATGAAGGTACTGTCGGAAACATCCGTGACCTGACAACACTTGGGTCAGGTAGTAGCCAACTTCTCCGTGCTTTCTGTCTAGCCAAGTGGCGAGGTTGGGGATCAGGCGGTATGTCCACCTTCCTTTAGGATCCCCATCCCATCTCTCTTGCCATCTTTCAACGAGTCTACATCTCGCCTCTTTTCGGATAACCGCTTTGAGGAGATTATTACTCTGTTGTTCTTGCGAGGAAGCTCGATGTTTATTGAGTTGGAAGACTTCCTGTCTTTCCCTCGTTAGTAAGTCTACTGGCGGAAGGCTCGCAAGAACCAAAGCAGCGCTCGTTGAAACTGTTCTGTAGGCTGAAACTACTCTCCGCGCACAACCACCCTGCGCAGAGAGTAGCTCATCAGAGATGCCGCGGTTCTTTAGGGACTCAGCCCATGCAGGTGCAGCGTAAAGCTGCTTTGCCTGAACCACGGTCGCCACTAATCGGCGTTTCTTTTCCCTGGGGCCACCGACATTGGGCATCATCCTAGATAGGTTTCCCATACAGTCGGCGGCATTCAGTGACGTGATCTTAGCATGTTGGTCGAACTTTAATTTTCGATCCAACGTCACTCCCAGGTACTTCAGACTGTTTCCCCAGGAGACTTCAGTTTCCTATACGAATCTTTGGGACTGTAAAGGATCTCTTACCCGTCACGAGCAAAGCTTCTGTCTTCTCTATAGCCATTTGCAGGCCGTTGAGATCTAACCAGAACTTCGCTCGTCTCAGACTGTCGTTGATCCTTATTTCCAGAATCTCAGGACTCTCCGCGCCACACACTATAATAACGTCGTCCGCAAAGCCAACCATTATCGTATCTTCAGGTAAATCCATTCTAAGGAAGTCATCGTACATGACGTTCCATATGAATGGACCCACCTTTGATCCTTGGGGAGCTCCGCATGTCATTTCATGTTTGAGATGACATGCATCGCTCTTGTATTCAACCCATCTGCTGCTAAGATAGTTGTCTATCATTCGCAACAGATAGGTTGGTACCCCTTTACGACGCATCGCCTCGATGCAATTGTCCCACCTTGCGGAATTAAACGCATTACGTATGTCGATGGAGACAAGCGCGCAGAATCCTTTCTTCTTGTCCTCTTTGACTTTCTTTGCCTGGTTTACAACAGTGAGTATTGCATCGACTGTTGACCGGCCTTTCCGAAAGCCAAATTGATTCTCCGATAGGCTATTTTCGCCTATCAGGATTTCCTGAAGTCTCTGTAGAACCATTCCCTCTAGAAATTTTCCCATCGTATCCAATAAACAAATTGGTCTGAACGATGTTACCTTATCCAGAGGTTTATCGCCTTTCCTGAGAAGGACCAACTTCTGCGTTTTCCAGTCATCGAAGAACTATCCGGCTTTCAAGCACGTATTAAATACGTCAAGAAGCAACTGTGGATCCACTGCGACAACCTCTTTTAAGATTTCGCTCGTGATGCCATCATTGCCCGGCGCTTTGCCGTTTCTTAACGTCTTTGCCACTTTTTTTAATTCTTCAATCGTGAAGAGCTCCTCGTCTCGTACAACGCAGTGAGTATAGTCCTCTCTGGGGCTAGGTTCCACATAGGGAAACAGTGCCTTTATGATTTCTAGGACCCAAATCGGATCATCCAAACCAGGGGTTTTATGCCTTGTCGTTAATTTCTTAGCGACAATCTTAAAGGCCAAACCCCACAGATCCTTCTCGGAATCTCCGATCAGGTCCTTCCAGCAACGGCGTTGGCTACTTTTCACGGCCTGCTTAAAAGTCCGCCTGGCTTTATTCCATGTTTCCCGCAGCTGGAGGTTTCCCTTAGAATGGGTAAACTTCCTCCTAGCTGCGTGGCAGTCTCTCTTAAGACAGGCTAGTTCTTCATTCATAGAGTGATTGCAAGCTTGTACAATCACTCGCCTTGCCTCTCGCACTATACCCTTTAAAGAAGCCGGTTTCCTCACCCAGTTTAGTTCTCGAATAAATCGCGACTCTTCCAGGGATTCCACCAGCTTCTCCCTGTTTAGCCTCCTAAGGTTCCAAGAGGGGCTCTTGCTACCATATTTAGGAGCGACGCGCCCTCTGGAATTCTCCTCGGAGACTAAAAACTCTATGTACTGGTGGTCACTCATTGTTTCCTCGTCCAGTACCCTCCATTCACTTGTTCTGCGGGCTAGTCGGGGAGTCGCAATTGTTAAATCAAGAATAGATCTTAATACTCCCCTCCTAAACGTGAACTCCTTGCCCCGGTTCAAAACCACCAGGCCATTTGCGGAGATCATGTCGGTGACCAAGATCCCCCTCCTGTCAAGACGACTCTCTCCCCACTCCGGTGACTTACTATTGAAATCACCCGCAATGAGGACATCCCCGACGCAAGTCTTAAGACTTTCCTCAAGAGAGAGGATCTCGGTGTCGAATTTTGCAAGGGGATCATTTGGGGAGAAGTAGCAGCTGTAAATTCGAACACCCGCAACCTCTACCCAAACGAAACCGTCACCTGTCTCCAAAAATTTCCCGATGACAAGCCCGGGGTTGCATATCATTATGCCTGATCTCCTTGATGCATCCTGAAACCAGTTTGAGTATATATGCTTCTTATACTGCTCATTTATAAGCAGTACATCAGCTCCTCTCTCCCTGGCAGTCTGCATCAGGAGATCTTGAGCGACGCGTCCTCTGCCGAGGTTGACCTGAAGGAACCTTAATTCTTTGCCCTTAGCTTTCTGAGTTCCTCCTTATAAATTGGGCAAGACCCAGTTCCTGGATTGTGGTTGATCTCCTTCTCCCCTTTGTCCACACAAGTTAAACAAACAGGTTTGTTTTTACAATCCTTGTGGGAATGATCAGGAGAGCCACATTTCCAGCAAACCTTACTCCGGTCCGGCTTCTGACAGGCTTTCGACAGATGTCCATAACAAAGACACCTAAAGCATCTGTCCACCTCTACCCTTGGTCGGATTCTACAATTTATCCAACCGATCTTTACCTTAGCCGTCTTTAGCAGAGAATCCGCGTCTGCTTCCGGAAGTTGCACAACTGCAATTTTTTCTCCTCGGCTTAACGGGATGAGTCGACATGACATTTCTAAGTCGGTCCTGCCCAAAGTTTGGCTCACCGCCTCTGTGACTTCATCGACCTCCGTTGTTTCGTCTAGGTCTCTAATCTCTAGAGACCTTTTAGTCACAATAGGGCAGACATCTGCCTTATCTTTAAGGGCTTCAGCCAGTTTACTACTGAAACTAGAAACACCCTGATTCCGTCGAAGAATAACGAGCATCTCCTGCTTTCTTGATCTTCTGATTGACAGAATTTCTGTCCCGGTTTCAGAGGGGTCGACTGACTTCTTCACCTGCCTGAAGGTATCTTTATAAGTATCTTCGTTGAATACTTTTATTTGAATAGCCTCCGTATTCCTCCTTTTTTTTGAGGATGCTTTTTTCTCTTCTTTTTTATTCTCCTTAACCTTTTTTTTGTTCTTTTGTTTTTTGGAAACCTTTTTCCACTCTTCTTTGGGATTTTCCACATTTGCCTGAGATCCACTGACAGGTAAGGCCGTTGCTTTTACCAGGATTTCCTCAGGCTGCTTTTTCTTGGATGCTCTTTCTTCTGGAGAAGTGGAAGCTTCTCTTTTAAGAGCTTGAGCATAAGCGGACTGTCCGCTTAATTTGGACTGGGGTGTTTGCGGCTGAGCTTTTGGAACATTTACTCCTTTCCCTGAGCTAGCCGTTCGTGTTACCGCTGGCGACTCCAGTGTTTTATGGAGCTTATCCGCTGATGCTCGAAGGGCAAGACCCGAACTACGTACAGTCCCGAAGACCTCCTTAGCGAAATTGACTCGAATTTTGAGCTCATTAGGAGTATTTTTTATATACGCCCCTTCGATCGCCAGGATGGCCTTATCTAAAGCTTCAGTCTGCTTTTTTTGCTCCTCCACTACCTCCAGATGTATTTTCATAGCTGTCTTCCATAGAGGTGGAAAGGAACTTCTCCTTTTATTCATAGCTCTTGATTTCTCCTGTACTTTGGAGGCAGCATCTATGACACTATTTCCATCTTCCTTATTTACGGAAGGTATTAGGTGAATCTCTGCCGTAACTTCAATTTCTTGAGGTTCTTCTACGGGGATGACAATGGCCTCAATATAATAATTATAATAATAATAATTATTATTATTATTATTATTATTATTATTATTATTATTATTATTATTATTATTATTATTATTATTATTATTATTATTATTATTATTATTATTATTATTATTATTATTATTATTAGGATTATTAAATTTTTAATTTAAAAAGTATGACTTTTTTTTACTTTTTCGACCTTTCTTCTGCATATTGCAGCAAAAAATCATCTTTTTGTTCTAATTTGACAATTTTTTTATAGTGCTAAAAAGTAAAATTAATAGGTTTATTGCAATAAAATTTAAAAATTTAGTTTTAAACATTTTTCAAAATTTATTTTTGAGTTTGGCTTGTTTATACATTTTTATGAATTTTTACATTAAGAGACTTGCACCAGATTAAAAAAAATTAGAAAATTTCGGGAATTTTATGCAATAGTGAAAAAATGTCAAATTTCTAAAAATATTATAACAACTAGCAGAGCTACGCGCGCTAAAGCGCGCGCGATATTTCTGTTTCTGTCTTTTTTTTTTTTTTTTTTTATTTTGTCTTTTTTTTGTTTTTTGATTTTTTTTTGTGTATATAAAAATGTAAGACCTTATGATCCGTTTTTTTCTTTTTCTAAAATATTGGAAAAAAATTACAATTTTTTTTTTGAAGAATTAAAAAAAAAAAAAAAAAACATAAAACACGAAAACCAAAAATTAAATTTAACACACTGAGCTATATTGTAAAATGTTTATAAAACGTTAAGGTAATTACAGATTTTCTCAAGATAATAGAAAGGTTTTTTCGCAAATAGAATTAACATTACCAATTTGTTGAAATTTGTACCACTGTTAGATAAAAGTTTTTAAAAAATGTAGTTAAATTTTTTAGACCTGTGGGTACTTGTGAAAAAAGTTATAAGCGTCTTTGTTTTTAACTTTTAACATTGAGTACATTTTCAAACATATTTACTCACCACAAAGTACTTAAAATTAAGAAATTAATAAAACATTTTTTAATACGAGACAGATATATAATGGTTAAATATCTGTTTAAAAAGTGTCATTAGGTACCTGTGAGAGTTGCAATAAATTAATTTGTAAAAAAATTTCATGTTTTATACAGTATATTGAACAGCTGTTTAAACATCTGGAAACATTGCACACAATTTTCTACTCAAAACTAAATGTAAACAAGTCATACCAAGCATTTGCAACACGACTAAAGAAATGCTGTGTTGCCAGACGTTTCAAAGTACCAAGCAAGTCAAATTACAAAATAATGGTTTTTGTTTTGATTAGTTCAGTCAAGCGATAAAAAAACTTTATATATATTAATTATACATTAGAAGAATTATTTTATTGAAGTATTCTTCCTTCTTTGTCAAAACATTGACACCGAGATTTATTAATAGTCATGATATAAGTCGAGGTATAAGCCGTCCATAAACCATAAGGACAATATTTTATTAATTTTTGACCCTCCCCCCATCCAATATGAAACACAAATTTTTACTTTATGCAATTGACCTTAATTTTGTCACAAAATTAAGGTTTATTGCATAAATTTTAAAAAATTTTGTTCTATATATTAAATCCTCTATCTTGAATTTCTTAAAAATAACATTAAATTAGTAATCAGCGACCCCAAAAGCCTTCGAGTAGGAAAACTTAGGCGAATTTAATTATATAGTTGTAGTTTTTAAAAATAATTAAATTTTTATTACATAAATAAATTTTATTACAATTTTTAAAAGCAATCGAGTTTTTGAAAAAAAATTTAAAAATACATAATTGAATATTGCGAAAATAATATTCACAATATTACACCTTTTTCTATTAAAATTAGGGTAATATAAACAATTTATTAGTATTCTTTTATATATTATTATTATTATTATTATTATTATTATTATTATTATTATTATTATTATTATTATTATTATTATTATTATTATTATTATTATTATTATTATTATTATTATTATTATTATTATTATTATTATTATTATTATTATTATTATTATTATTATTATTATTATTATTATTATTATTATTATTATTATTATTATTATTATTATTATTATTATTATTATTATTATTATTATTATTATTATTATTATTATTATTATTATTATTATTATTATTATTATTATTATTATTATTATTATTATTATTATTATTATTATTATTATTATTATTATTATTATTATTATTATTAATATTTTTTTTTTTTTTTTTTTTTTTTTTTTTGCTTAGGGACTTTTGGGAAATCTGCCTACAGATACCTTGGATTCCGCACTCCAAGGTTATGTGGGGTTGGTATGATAAAACAAAAGGAAATATAAAAAAAGAAAAAAAAAAATATAGTAAATTTAATAAACTGGCGACCTACTACCAGCCCGACCCACTAAAACCCGTAACCCTTCTTCTGGAGCCCTTTACCCTCCCTCGGAACTGTCGTAAGACTTTAGCCTTCGAGGGTGGCGCTCCAACCCTGTCGCTAATGCGACTTTCTGCTTTTCTCTGCGGTTATCCTGCGTTAATAGTTAAAAATTTAAAACTATTTCACTATAAAGCGGAATTAACAGCACAACAATAATCAAAAATAACAAATGTGTAATTAAGTGTAAAAAGTCAGAAGATAAAATTATAAACGGATATATAAAAAAAAGAAAAAATAAACGCGTATAAAAAATTCAAAAAACATAAAACTGTACAAAGATGAATAAAAAACACAAACAATTAAAAAATGTATAAGGACAAATAAATCACAAAATAAATTAATAAAAAACAAACGAACAAAATTAAAAGCTGTTTAAATTACGCTTTTTGGCGGCCGTCGAGATCCTTCCTCGACATAACCGAGATTATGAAGTTCTCGACTTGCCGCCAATTCTCTTCCGACTGGGTCATCAGCGATACCATGTTCTCCGGTGTAACCTGACTGTTTACACCTTCGAACATGGCCCGCCTCTCCAAGTCCCAATTCTTGCATGAGAAGAGGGTGTGCTCCGCGTTGTCCTCAGGGAACTGGCAATATGCACACACCTCGTTCTCGCGTAATTTAAAGCGACACAGGTACGAGTTAAAACACCCGTGACCTGTGAACGCCTGAGTCAAGTAATAGGAAACCTGACCGTGTTTCCTATTCATCCAGGTGGCGAGTGCCGGGATAAGGCGATAAGTCCATCGACCTTTTTCCTCACCATCCCATCTTTCTTGCCATCTTTCTATGAGCCTGTGCCTCGCTTCTTTGCGGATCAGGCCCTTGCTTGGTCTTAATTCCTCATTCAAGGAACTGCTTTCTTTAGAAAAGAGAAACATTTCTTCCCTTTCCCTCGCCAAAAGATCTGCTGGCGGGACACTTGCAAGGACCTGCACAGCACTCGTAGATACCGTCTTATATGCAGAGATGATACGCGTTGTTATCGATCTCTGCGCAGACAGTATCTTTTCACAGATGGTCACACATCTTTTACTCCTCAGGGATGGGGCCCACGCTGGTGCTGCATAGAGCATTTTAGCGTGGGCGACACTCGCCACCAGTCTTCTTTTTTGTTCACGGGGTCCGCCAACATTTGGCATTAGCCGTGAAAGATTAGCCGCACACTCGATCGCCTTATTTGACGCCGTAGCCATGTGGTGGTGGAAGTTTAACCTTCCATCTAACTCCACACCAAGATATTTAATTTGCTTACTCCACTTGACCTCGAATCCGTCTATCACGATTCGTGGGAGCTCATAACTACGTCTGTCTGTGACCAGCAGTGCCTCGGTCTTTTCCAGGGCCATTTCAAGACCTCTGGTATCCAGCCAGCTTTTAGCTAGTCGCAGACATTCATTCACCAATGTCCCAAGAGCCTCCTCACTTTTGGCAGTGCACACGAACAACGCGTCGTCCGCAAAGCCGATGATCACCGCACCTTCGGGCAGATCCATTCGCAGAAAATCATCGTAAGATACATTCCATACAAATGGACCCACCCTCGAGCCTTGAGGAGCCCCACGCTGCATCTCTTCCTTGAGAGTGCAGGTGTCTCCCTCATATATAACCCACCTGTCGCTAAGATAATTATCCATTATCCGCAACAAGTAGGGCGGCATGTTTTTCTTTTCCATCGACTCGATGAGATCTTTCCATCTTGCGGAATTAAACGCGTTGCGTATGTCAATTGCTACCAACGCGCAGAAGCTCTTCTTTTTCCCAGGTCCCAATTTGTTTTTTCCTGCTTTGGCTATGTCCACAACTGCCTGGATGGCATCAACCGTGGACTTGCCTTTACGGAAACCAAATTGGTGATCGGATAGACGATTCTCTTCGGTCAAGTGGCTTTGCATTCTCTGCAGAACCATATCCTCTAGAAGTTTACCCATCGTATCTAGCAGGCATATAGGCCTGTACGATGAAACCTTATCTAGAGGTTTTTCACCTTTCCTTAGGAGGACTAACCTCTGTCGCTTCCAGTCGCGGAAGAACTCTCCTCTCTCAAGGCAAAGATTGAAGCATCGAAGCAGAATCTGGGGTGAAGTGTCGATTACCAACTTTAGGATCTCGTTACTTATCCCATCGATTCCAGGCGCCTTGCCTGTTTTCAATCTTTTGCCTGCTTTTTGCAGTTCACTAAGTGTGAAGAGTTCTTCCTCTTCGACTTTGCAAAAACTCCAGTCCCTTCTAAGGTATGGCTCCGCAGGAGAAAACAAAGAACTTATTATCTTTCTGACCCAATCGGGATTGTCCAGGCCGGGGGTCTTTTGCCTCGTCACTAATTTCTTAGTCACGATTTTAAAAGCCAGACCCCATGGGTCCTTGTCGACTTCCTCGATTAGGTCCTTCCAGCTACGGCGTCGCGACTTACGGATCTCTTTCTTGAGGTTCTTTTTCGCCTCCTTGAAAGCCTCTTTCAGCAAGGGATCTCCCTTAGATCGGGTGTATGTCCTTCTTGCTTTGAGGCATTCCTTTCTCAAGGAGGCCAGCTTTTCTGACCACCAGTGCAAGGATTTTTTCCTTGAAAAGGCTCCTTTGCGACGTGGCATCGACGCATTGCAAGCGGTGAAGATTATATTTCGCACCGCTCGCACCTCTCCATTTAGACTTTTCGGCCTCTTCACCCAGCCCAAGTCCTCAATTAAAAGGGCTTCTCTTAGGGACCGGCCGACCTTTTCCTTGTCGAGTCTCTTCATATTCCACAAGGAGGTTTTGCGACTAGGAGCATCCTGTCTTTTTCCTCCTCGTGTGTCTCCCATCGAGACTGAGAACTCAATATACTGGTGGTCACTTGCGGTATATTCCTCAGAGACCCGCCAGTCGGTTATGCGGCTAAAAAGTTTAGACGATGCGATTGTTAGATCTATAATTGATCCGATCGCACCTCGTCTAAAAGTCCATGTATTGCCTCGGTTTACTGCCAATAAGTCGTTTCTGGAGATCATTTCTCCAATACGAATTCCTCTCTTGTCGAGTCTCGTCTCACCCCACTCTGGCGACTTTGCGTTAAAATCACCAGTGATGATGACATCCAGCCTGGATTCTGTGAGGCTCGCTTCTAGGTCTTCGATATTGGTTCCGAAGTTTGTCAGTGGGTCGTTGGGTGAGAAGTAGCAGCTATACATACGTATATTAGCCACCTCTATCCACACGAACCCACTGCTCGTCTCCAGAAACTTGTCAACCCGCAATTCTGGGTTGCACAGCTTTATGGCGGCTCTCTTTGCCTTATCCTGATACTAAGGGGCGAGGTCGCTTCCTTGATACTGCTCACTGCAGAACAGGATATCGACCTCATTTTCCCTTGCTGTTTGCATTAGGAGCAACTGTGCATCCTTACTTGTATGCAGGTTGACCTGCAAAAATTTTAAGGATTTGCCCTTTTAATCTTTTGCAGTTCTTCTCTGTAAACCGGGCAGGCTCTCTTTCCGGAATCGTGATCCGTCTCTGGCTTCCCCAGGTCCAAGCACGTAAGGCACTTCGGCTTCACTTTACAGCTCTTCGCGAGGTGTCCCTCTCCGCCGCATCTCCGACAGTTTTTACTTCTGTCGGGGCCTTTGCAGGTTCGGGTAGAGTGTCCATAGGCTAAGCACTTTTGGCACCTAGCTACTTCAACATGCTCGCGAATTTGAGCATTTATCCAGCCGATTTTGATTCGGCCAAGTTTAAGCAGAATGTCACTTATTATTATTATTATTATTATTATTATTATTATTATTATTATTATTATTATTATTATTTTTTTTTTTTTTTTTTTTTTTTTTTTTTTTTGCTTAGGGAATTTTGGGAAATCTGTTTACAGATACCTTGGATTCCGCACTCCAAGGTTATGTGGGGTTGGTAAAATAAAAAAAAAGGGAATTTAAAAAAAAGGATAAATAAATAAATGTTATAATAAATTTAATAAACTGGCGACCTACTACCAGCCCGACCCACTAAAACCCGTAACCCTTCTTTTGGAGCCCTTTACCCTCCCTCGGAACTGTCGTAAGACTAAAGTCTTCGAGGGAGGCGCTCCAACTCTATCGCTGCTGCGACTTTGTTCTGTGTCTGCGGTTCTCCTGCGTCAATAGTTAAAAAATTTAAAACTATTTCAATATAAAAGCGGAATTAACAGCACAACAACAATAAAAAACAAAAATTTTAAGAAGTTTAAAAAGTCAAAAGATAAAATTATAAACGGATATATAAAAAAAAATAAAAATAAACGCGTATAAAATATTGAAAACATAAAATTGTACAAAGATGAATAAAAAAAAAACAAAACAAATTAAAAAAAATGTATAGGGACAAATAAATCACAAAATAAATTAATAAAAAACAAACAAACAAATTAAAAGCTGTTTAAATTACGCTTTTTGGCGGCCGTCGAGATCCTTCCTCGACATAACCGAGATTATGAAGTTCTCGACTTGCCGCCAATTCTCTTCCGACTGGGTCATCAGCGATACCATATTCTCCGGTGTAACTTGACTGTTTACACCTTCGAACATGGCCCGCCTCTCCAAGTCCCATTTTTTGCATGAGAAGAGGGTGTGCTCCGCGTTGTCCTCAGGGAACTGGCAATATGCACACACCTCGTTCTCGCGTAATTTAAAGCGACACAGGTACGAGTTAAAACACCCGTGACCTGTGAGCGCCTGAGTCAAATAATAGGAAACCTGACCGTGTTTCCTATTTATCCAGGTGGCGAGTGCCGGGATAAGGCGATAGGTCCATCGACCTTTTCCCTCACCATCCCATCTTTCCTGCCATCTTTCTATGAGCCTGTGCCTCGCTTCTTTGCGGATCAGGCCCTTGCTTGGTCTTAATTCCTCATCCCAGGAACTGCTTTCTTTAGAAAAGAGAAACATTTCTTCCCTTTCCCTCGCCAAGAGATCTGCTGGCGGGACACTTGCAAGGACCTGCACAGCACTCGTAGATACCGTCTTATATGCAGAGATGATACGCGTTGTTATCGATCTCTGCGCCGACAGTATCTTTTCACAGATGGTAACACATCTTTTACTCCTCAGGGATGGGGCCCACGCTGGTGCTGCATAGAGCATTTTAGCGTGGGCGACACTCGCCACCAGTCTTCTTTTTTGTTCACGGGGTCCGCCAACATTTGGCATTAACCGTGAAAGATTAGCCGCACACTCGATCGCCTTATTCGACGCCGTAGCCATGTGGTGGTGGAAGTTTAACCTTCCATCCAACTCCACACCAAGGTATTTAATTTGTTTACTCCACTTGACCTCGAATCCGTCTATCACGATTCGTGGGAGCTCATAACCACGTCTGTCTGTGACTAGCAGTGCCTCGGTCTTTTCCAGGGCCATTTCAAGACCTCTGGTATCCAGCCAGCTTTTTGCTAGTCGCAGACATTCGTTCACCAATGTCCCAAGAGCCTCCTCACTCTCGGCAGTGCACACGAACAACGCGTCGTCCGCAAAGCCGATGATCATCGCACCTTCGGGCAGATCCATTCGCAGAAAATCATCGTAAGATACATTCCATACAAATGGACCCACCCTCGAGCCTTGAGGAGCCCCACGCTGCATCTCTTCCCTGAGAGTGCAGGTGTCTCCCTCATATATAACCCACCTGTCGCTAAGATAATTATCCATTATCCGCAACAAGTAGGGCGGCATGTTTTTCTTTTCCATCGACTTGATGAGATCTTTCCATCTTGCGGAATTAAACGCGTTGCGTATGTCAATTGCTACCAACGCGCAGAAGCTCTTCTTTTTCCCAGGTCCCAATTTGTTTTTTCCTGCTTTGGCTATGTCCACAACTGCCTGGATGGCATCAACTGTGGACTTGCCTTTACGAAAACCAAATTGGTAATCGGATAGACGATTCTCTTCGGTCAAGTGGCCCTGCATTCTCTGGAGAACCATATCCTCTAGAAGTTTACCCATCGTATCTAGCAGGCATATAGGCCTGTACGATGAAACCTTATCTAGAGGTTTTTCACCTTTCCTTAGGAGGACTAACCTCTGTCGCTTCCAGTCGCGGAAGAACTCTCCTCTCTCAAGGCAAAGATTGAAGCATCGAAGCAGAATCTGGGGTGAAGTGTCGATTACCAACTTTAGGATCTCGTTACTTATCCCATCGATTCCAGGCGCCTTGCCTGTTTTTAATCTTTTGCCTGCTTTTTTCAGTTCACTAAGTGTGAAGAGTTCTTCCTCTTCGACTTTGCAAAAACTCCAGTCCCTTCTAAGGTATGGTTCTGCAGGAGGAAACAAAGAACTTATTATCTTTCTGACCCAATCGGGATTGTCCAGGCCGGGGGTCTTTTGCCTCGTCACTAATTTCTTAGTTACGATTTTAAAAGCCAGACCCCATGGGTCCTTATCGACCTCCTCGATTAGGTCCTTCCAGCTACGGCGTCGCGACTTGCGGATCTCTTTCTTGAGGTCCTTTTTCGCCTCCTTGAAAGCCTCTTTCAGCAAGGGATCTCCCTTAGAACGGGTATATGTCCTTCTTGCTTTGAGGCATTCCTTTCTCAAGGAGGACAGTTTTTCTGACCACCAGTGCAAGGATTTTTTCCTTGGAAAGGCGCCTTTGCGACGTGGCATCGACGCATTGCAAGCGGTGACGATTATATTTCGCACCGCTCGCACCTCTCCATTTAGACTTTTCGGCCTCCTCACCCAACCAGAATCCTCAATTAAGATAGATTCTTTTAGGGACCGGCTGAACTTCTCCTTGTCGAGTTTCTTAATGTTCCACGAGAAGGTTTTGCGACTAGGAGCTTCCTGTCTCTTTCCTCCTCGTGTGTCTCCCATTGAGACTGAGAACTCAATGTACTGGTGGTCACTTGCTGTATATTCCTCAGAGACCCGCCAGTCGCTTATGCGGCTAAATATATTAGACGATGCTATCGTTAGATCTATTATCGATCCGATCGCACCTCGTCTAAACGTCCATGTTTTTCCCCGGTTTACAACTAATAAATCGTTCTTGGAGATCATTTCTCCAATCAGAATTCCTCTCTTGTCGAGCCTCGTCTCACCCCACTCTGGCGACTTTGCATTAAAATCGCCAGTGATGATGACATCCAGCTTGGATTCTATGAGGCTCGATTCTAGGTCTTCTATATTGGCTTCGAAGGTGGTCAGCGGGTCGTTGGGTGAGAAGTAGCAGCTATACATACGTATGTTAGCCACCTCTATCCACACAAACCCGCTGCTTGTCTCCAAGAACTTGTCAACCCGCAATTCTGGGTTGCACAGCTTGATGGCGGCTCTCTTCGCCTTATCCTGATACCAAGGTGCGAGGTCGCTTCCTTGATACTGCTCACTGCAGAACAGGATATCCACCTCATTTTCCCTAGCTGTTTGCATCAGGAGCACCTGTGCATCCTTACTTGTATGCAGGTTGACTTGAAGGAGCTTTAAGGATTTGCCCTTTTAAGTTTCTCCAGTTCCTCCTTGTAAACCGGGCAGGAAATTCTTCCAGGGATATGGTTGACTTCCGTTTTTCCCAAATCTGTACACGTTATGCACTTTGGCTTGTCATTAGTACACTTTTTGGAGAAGTGTCCCGCTTCGCCGCATCTCCGACAGTTTTTTGTTCTATCGGGGCCCTTGCAAATTCGGGTCACGTGTCCATAGGCTAGGCACTTTTGACATCTTGTCACTTCTAAGTGCGTTCGGATGGATGCATTTATCCAGCCAATACGCACTTTGCCCAGCTTAAGCAGACTCTCGCTGTCCGTTTCATTCAAGCGTACTAGTGCCACTTTCGTACCACCAAAACGTGTCAGAAGTCGGCAAGTCACCTCTAATTCGGGCTTTTGCAACTTCTGCTTTAAGACGGTTAAAACGTCCTCCTCTAAAGTTGTTTCGACAAGATCCCGAATTTCGAGGGTCTTTTTACTGACAAGAGCCGTAACCTCGGCCTTGTCCAGAAGAACGGAGGTAAGATTCTGAGCGAACTTTGAAGTTTCACCCCCCTTTTTCACAACAACAAGAACCTCTTTTTTAAGAGTTCTCTTAATTTTCACAATCTCTGTTCCAGTTTCCTCTGGCTTTACCGAAGTTGTTGCCAGTTTTATGAGATCATGGTAGGTCTCTGGATTTCGGGCCACAATTTTTATTGCCTCCGTTGTTCTAATTTTGGGGGGGCGCTTCTGAAGTCGCTCCCTCTCCTCCGCTTTCTTCAAGGCCTTTTTCTTACGGGCCTCCCGTTTCCTATTGGAGACAGTTTCAAAGTCTTTTTCGTTTTCAGGCTTATTTGCCACAGTTGCCTCCGAATAAGAAGCAACCCTGGCCGAAGCAGCCTTACTCACCTCCGTCTCCATAACAGTAGGGTTTGCCTTGGTCTCCTTGCTCTTAACCCTCTTACCCTTGGGAGTGGTCACAGAAGAATCAGTCTCCGGACCTTCAAACTCTCTAGGGCGCTTCCTTGGGTCGATGGACTTGCTCTCGCTGGATGTGGCGTGCGACATCGATCTAGGAGTTTCAGGATTCGACCTTGGTTTGCTTGGGCTAATGAAGGGCTTAGGTATAAATCGCAGGTTTCTGCAAAGCACCTCGTGCACCTTCTCCATTGCCACCATTCCATCCTTAACATCCTTGCTAATGTTTTTTTGCTTTTTGCAAGCACGCCACATACTATCCAGTATTATTGGGATCAGATCGACCTGTTCTAAAACATTTTCTTCGAATCTGCTAAGTCCCACATCCTCAGAATTTTTTATTTGGCTCCCTCCAAAATCCTTGGAGCCGTCTGCATCGACTACCGGGGCTTGAACCCGATCAGAATCGGTGACGGGATTACCCTCATTTGAGGTACCCGCTTGGAGTAATTTATTTGAATCTTTATCCATTTCATTCATTTTTTTTTGGTTTTAGAATCAGGGAACCACCCTGTTGGTTGCCCTTTAGTGAAAAGCCCCGCCACCACGGCAAGGTCTACCGAACATATCCATGATGTCAATCATGTCTGGCAGTGGATAAGCATCCACTTCTCCCAGCACATCAAAGACATCGATGATGTTCGGTAGTGGACAACCATCGGCGGGGATTATTATTATTATTATTATTATTATTATTATTATTATTATTATTATTATTATTATTATTATTATTATTATTATTATTATTATTATTATTATTATTATTATTATTATTATTATTATTATTATTATTATTATTATTATTATTATTATTATTATTATTATTATTATTATTATTATTATTATTATTATTATTATTATTATTATTATTATTATTATTATTATTATTTTTTTTTTTTTTTTTTTTTTGCTTAGGGAATTTTGGGAAATCTGCCTACAGATACCTTGGATTCCGCACTCCAAGGTTATGTGGGGTTGGTGTGATAAAACAAAAGGAGATAAAAAAAAGAAAAATAAATATATAAAATAGTAAATTTAATAAACTGGCGACCTACTGCCAGCCCGACCCACTAAAACCCGTAACCCTTCTTCTGGAGCCCTTTACCCTCCCTCGGAACTGTCGTAAGACTTTAGCCTTCGAGGGTGGCGCTCCAACTCTGTCGCTAATGTGACTTTCTGCTTTTCTCTGCGGTTATCCTGCGTTAATAGTTAAAAATTTTAAACTATTTCAATATAAAGCGGAATTAACAGCACAACAATAATTAAAAATAACAAATGTGTAATTAAGTGTAAAAAGTCAAAAGATAAAATTATAAACGGATATATAAAAAAAAAGAAAAAATAAACGCGTATAAAAAATTGAAAACATAAAACTGTACAAAGATGAATAATAAAAAAAAACACAAACAATTAAAAAATGTATAAGGACAAATAAATCACAAAATAAATTAATAAAAAACAAACGAATAAATTAAAAGCTGTTTAAATTACGCTTTTTGGCGGCCGTCGAGATCCTTCCTCGACATAACCGAGATTATGAAGTTCTCGACTTGCCGCCAATTCTCCTCTGACTGGGTCATCAGCGATACCATGTTCTCCGGTGTAACTTGACTGTTTACACCTTCGAACATGGCCCGCCTCTCCAAGTCCCATTTCTTGCATGAGAAGAGGGTGTGCTCCGCGTTGTCCTCAGGGAACTGGCAATATGCACACACCTCGTTCTCGCGTAATTTAAAGCGACACAGGTACGAGTTAAAACACCCGTGACCTGTGAACGCCTGAGTCAAGTAATAGGAAACATGACCGTGTTTCCTATTTATCCAGGTGGCGAGTGCCGGGATAAGGCGATAAGTCCATCGACCTTTTTCCTCACCATCCCATCTTTCTTGCCATCTTTCTATGAGCCTGTGCCTCGCTTCTTTGCGGATTAGGCCCTTGCTTGGTCTTAATTCCTCATTCAAGGAACTGCTTTCTTTAGAAAAGAGAAACATTTCTTCCCTTTCCCTCGCCAAAAGATCTGCTGGCGGGACACTTGCAAGGACCTGCACAGCACTCGTAGATACCGTCTTATATGCAGAGATGATACGCGTTGTTATCGATCTCTGCGCAGACAGTATCTTTTCACAGATGGTCACACATCTTTTACTCCTCAGGGATGGGGCCCACGCTGGTGCTGCATAGAGCATTTTAGCGTGGGCGACACTCGCCACCAGTCTTCTTTTTTGTTCACGGGGTCCGCCAACATTTGGCATTAGCCGTGAAAGATTAGCCGCACACTCGATCGCCTTATTTGACGCCGTAGCCATGTGGTGGTGGAAGTTTAAATTATTATTATTATTATTATTATTATTATTATTATTATTATTATTATTATCTATACTTATATGTATATTAGAAAAATATATATCTACAAAAAAATTTAAAAAGTCTTCTTTTCTTGGGTAAAAATTCGACGTTGATTTTGCTTTTCTCTTTCGCCTATAGATATAAATCGTTTTGACGAGCCATCAAAGTTAATGAATCGTACGTTCCGGTCTTTAGATGCGCCAAGATCCGATCATAAATGTCGCAAGAATCGAGGTGTGGTCTTGTTGATGTCATTTTTTCCCACCTCGTTCCGCTGCAAGGAACTCTTCAAACTCTTGTTTTTATTTCTCCACAACTTTAACACCATATTTTTAATAGCTGAATATATGTATATATACTTTTATTAATAAAGTGTAAAAATGACACTTTTTTCAATAATAAAAAAAGTAAAAATATTTTATCAATCTTTTTTTTATATTTATAAAACACAACTTTAATTACCGCAGGCGCTATATGCAAAAAAGCAAAAAATAAAATTAAAAAAAAATAAATAATACTTTAAAAATCTACAAACAATGAAAATGTAAATAAAAATGTTGAGAGATGATAAAAAATAACTCAAATTTACAAAATTAATAAAAATGAACCGTAATACAGAAAAAATATATAGAAAAGGAAATAAAAATAAAAACATGAAATAAATCGAAAAAATAAAAAGTAAATTGAACGTTTTAAAGAATAAAAAAAAATGAAACGAAAGTAAAAAGATAAAATAAAGTAAAACAGAAAAAAAAAAAAAAAATGACAAGGTACAAAACAAAATCGTCAGAATAAAAGAAAACGACAAGGAAATATAAAAAGAAGTAGAAATAAATAAAAAGAATTGAAGAAAATCGTCTAAATTTCCGATCAAAAGACGAAGTTGAGAAAATTTAATGGAAAAGGGAGAAAGGAAGAGCCAATCGTGTCTAGTTTATTCAGCATCCGACTTTGGAGATTTCGTTGTTTAGTTCAAGAGCAGTGCACAGGCCATCTTTTTATCCCTTGATTTTAAAAGAACCACAGAGACCGCACTATCGGACTATGTGCAAGACAAATCTCTTTCAAATCTTCTCTGTTCGCTTGACTTTTTTCCCAAAAGAACATTATTTTTCCTTATTTATTTTTCTTTACGATTCGTTAACAAACATCTTTTAAATTTACAAAAAGAATAAACTTATTCATTGATTTATTCGTCTCATGTAGAAAGTTTCTTAGAAAAGGAGATATACTATCGGAATTCTATCGAATTTCCGATATATTTCCAACTCGAGCTGAAATTCTATTGATTTTTTGATTAAATTTCTACAGAGTTCAGAATTTCAGATAGAATTAGAACGGGATTGAAATTCCGACGGGTATCGGAAATTCAAGGGATAATTTCTGATTAATCGTTGCCAGGAAAGTTGATAAATTTTCAAGTGCAAAATTATTATAATAATAATTTTCAAAAATATCAATTTTTAATAATAAATTAATAAAATATTATTATTTCAAAATTTATTACGACATAATGTATGATCGATTATTTATTGCTACTACTTGTGGATTATTTTCTGCGCTAAAATTTCTACAAATGTTAATGGAGTTTGAAGGTAAAGTGTAAACAAGGGATAATTGTAAACAGTGGTTGTTTACCCTTAATTTAGTGTTTCGTTTAAGTACACCATCAAAATTTTAACATGTTAATGATAAAATTTTAATATTCTTCTTGCATTTTTTCGTTCTTTGTTAACCACTAAAATATCAAGAAAAAGTCCTAAATTTTATTTTTTTATCCGTCCAAGGGGCCTAAAGGCAGGCCAACTTGGCCTTCCGGAAGCCTCTTTTTCATGACATTATGAAATTAATATGGATTTAGTTAAAAATAAAGTTAAATATTATATAGAATTTTGACCTAAAAAATTTAAAATATAGTTAAAAATAAAATAGGTAGGTACTGTATATGTATATATTAAACTAATAAAATAATAGAAGAATTTGAACGTTTTGAATAACTACTGGGGATGATCCTGCTAATTTTACTTTTATGAATACGATGGGCGGGAAATCGTTTATTGATCTTGTGTGGATTAATTTCTTTATTACATTCTTGGTTAATAAATTGAAAGTATTAAACATTGTTTTAGAGTCGGATCATTTCTTGGTGGTCCTTTCATTGTGTCTAAATTTGCATGATAACCATTAGTCACCTATTATAAGCTTAAATAGAAAAAAGAAATTGAAATATTGAATCGGTATGTAATGAAGCTATGTCGGTATCACATAAATCTGGATAAGATAGAAATATAATAGTAGAACAAATTGATATGGATTCTTGGGCGGCATTTTTTAAAGAATATTTTCCGTGAGGAATTAATAGCGATTATTTGCTTATTTCACCTAAGTTTGATAACGAAATTATGGATTTCTATATTACTAAGAAAGAAATTATTATTAGCCTTTACCCCCTTAACTGACATGCTAAAATACAAGAAATTGACCACATGTGTCAGGAAAATTTAAGGTTTTAAAAATTTAATAAATTTGCTGATTACGAATTGAATGTTAGTTTTCCAAAATTCAAAATGCCGAATTCAATATGGCGGACATTTTTAAATAAATTTTATTGGATTGGCTTGAAACTTATTACTCAGGGGTTTTTGTGGTAGCTGATTACCAATCCGGTGTTAGTTTTTAAACTTCATAATGGCTGATCCAGTATGGCGACCAAATTTTATAAAAGTTACCGTATTTGTCTAAAAATATTTACTCGGAAGTTTTTAAAGTATATATAGTAAACATTTTAGACAAATCCGGCAACATTAAAAACTTTGTTCTCCATATTGGATCCGTTATTTTGAATTTTTAAGAACGGACATCAAGTTCAAATTCAGCGAGTCCAAAAACCGACTGAGAAATAAATTTCGATCAAACAGCATCAATCTTAAAATTATCAGCCATTTTGAATTTTGAATATCTAACATCTTATTCGTAATCAGCGACCCCAAAAACCTCCGAGTAGCCTGTTTCGAGCGAATCTGATACGCCCTTGATACGAAAATAACTATTTTTTAATTTTCTGGCTTGATTTTTGGCCCCAAATATCGACTAAATTTGAAAAAACGCCGCTTTTTTGTTATTTTTTTGATAAAAAAATTTTCTTTTAGTTTACTCTATAGTGGTTTCGATTCCAATTAAAACACACTTTTTTAATTTTTTTATCATACCCGCCATTAACTTTGCAAGCTTATAACTCTTTTAAAAATTTTTTTAATTTTGGTATAAACCGTTAATAAAGCGTAGTTTATCTGTGCAAATAAATATATGCTATTCATAAATGAAAAAGATTTTGTTCTTAATTTGTAATCAAATATGTATAAAAATGCCCCTTAAAAATGATACTTTATAAACTGTATGTACTTTTACTAGTCACTGTGATGTTATTAACAATGGAAAAAGTTTACAAAACGTATATCAGATTTGTTAATAATTAACCTTTATAAAGAAGTTTAAAATATCCTAAAATTATGTTAATTAACGTTGTAATGAGCATTTTTATGCTAATGTGCTATCTGGCTTCAGAATAAAGATACAGCTTTGCGATGAATTGTAAAATGTATATTTTGGAAAATTAAACAAAATTTGAAGACTTGTATCTGAATGCAATTTAAATTGTGCTCTTTATCCCTTTAGCAAATTTTCAATTTTTAATGAGGTGTCGATTTCACTTTTAGCAAAAAAAACGTAGAAAAAAAGGGTCGCATACACAAGTGCAACTTGCCGACCGGAGAGTTTCTTACGGTCAATTTCAAGACGAAACCTTTGTAGGTTTCTAAACTCAGGGATGTGTCATGGAAAATCAGAATAGTCGTAAATATTTTTATGTTAAAGGGGCTTCACCTACTGCAATATTCCATTACACATCGCTGACTCCCAAAGCCCAGGTATAGTTTACTGGTGAGCCATGTTTCCGAGCAGCAAGTGGCACTAAATTTTTTGACATTTTTTTTCAATTCAATATTCAATCCAAAAAATGCCGTTTTTCTGAAAACGAGAACGATCGCGCGCTCCAGCGCGCGCGTTTTTTCTCTTGCGCATTCCTTTTTTTAATATTTTAATTTTTTTAAACAAAAGTACTTACAATGAGAATAATGGCGCAAATATAATAAATGTTTTAAAGAAAAATTGAAAAAGAAATAATATTAATAGAATTTATCACTTGGTCAAATATATAAAACAATATATGAGAATATATCAATCAATCCAAGTCAGGTTAATAATAAAAAACACATATGTCTATTTTTACGTTTCGACAGTCACAGCCGTCCTCTTCAGAACTAAAAAAATTTTTATTTTAATTTAAATAAAATTTTTACAAAAGAAAATATAAAAAAATTAAATAACAAATAAAAATTTATATAAATTAATTATTACCGAAAAAAGACATCACGAGCACTTATCAATTAATATTCATTGTCGGACATCACATATTAAACTAACGCAGAGAGAAAAATTGTCATTACAATAATCAAACTTTGTTTATAATTGCAAGTCAATGACCTGTAGAATGAATGCTAATGAGATTTCTTATAAGTGTAAGTGTAAGCACACTAATAGAGAATGATCTATGAAAATATACTATATTGATAGAAAATAATTATGAATAATATAAAATTAAAAATAAAAATTAGTGTAACATTATTATCGAAAATTCTTAGAGAAAATTTTTTTATAACTTTGATTTAAATTTATAGTATCTTCTTTTCTATTTAAAGATTTTTTTTGTAAATTTATATGTATCATTTCAGAGATCAATCTCTTACGCCAAATAGGCTCACTATCAAGAATCGATGTACCATCCCAATCAAAATCGTGTTTTAGCACTCGATTATGCGCAGCAATAACATTTGTTTTGGATTTTTTATGTTCGTCAATTCTCACATTCAACATTCTCTTAGTTTCCCCCACGTAAGAAGCAGAACAGTCTTTACATTTTATTTTATAAACACAATTAGTTTTTTCTTTTTTATTTGTTATATCTTTGCCTTTTTTGCCTTTTTTTGCTGTGACTGTCGAAACGTAAAAATAGACATATGTGTTTTTTATTATTAACCTGACTTGGATTGATTGATATATTCTCATATATTGTTTTGAAAAAGAAATGTTTATGAGAATGATAATCAAGATCACCATCAGCAGTTGTAGTAAAAATTGCTGCAACTTCATTCACACTTTGTAAATTATAACGTCTACTATCCATCCCAGGCTTTAATGAAAATAATAATTGTATCTCAGGCTCAATTTCTGCATTATTTTTAGTCATCGTTTTTTTAATTTCTTCATGCATCATACGGTAGAACTGTGCAAATAGGTTCCAATCCCGAAGGGCTGTATCTATTCCATCAACAATATCTCGGTTTAATTGAACATTATTCTTACAACGAATTTCGGAAGCTTCGTTTTGATCAACAATAAATAACTGTCCAAATGAAGGAGTATCGTTTTTTGAGAGGCATGCTTATTCCCGAAATCTTTTTTAACCAAATAGTTATTTGATATAAAACTACTTAACTTAAAATTCACATAATATGCACATTATTTGACATAAATTTCATTGCACACAAAAACCAATTAACATAAATATCATTTGTCATAGAATTCATTAAACAAAAATATTATGTTACATAAAACTCAGATAACTTAATTCCTATTTGCCATAAAAATTATGTAACATAAATTTCTATTGTCATAAAAATCATTTAACATAAATTTCTTTTGACATAAAACTCATTTAACGTAAATTTTATTAGTTATAAAATTCATTTGACATCAATTTTATTTGGCATAAATGTCATTTAACGTAATTTTCATTTGACATAAATACTCAGTAAAAAAACTAATTTAAACGGATTGAAATGAATTAAGATTTTGGTAGAAAGCGGGATTCATTCAAGCTCTTTGTATATTCGATTGAATTCGATTCAATTTGCCTGAAGTTGTGCAAACGAATTCGCATTCGTAAGAAATGACCAAGGCATGCATTGAATTCGTGCTGACGAATTGAAAACAATTAAAGGCCCCAAAACTTGTCCATTGAATTAGTATGAATAGAAGGATTGGAAGTTCAATACAGTTTGACGAATTCAAAAAAATTGCAGCATAGCTTCAATTCGTATTTGTCACAAAGCGGAATTCTTTGAAACTCTTTGTGAATTCTTTTTAATTTATTTCAATTAGTTTTTGTTTACTGGGTATCATTAGACATAAAATTAGCTTGACATAAATTTTATTTGACGTGAATATCATTTAACATAATTATTATTTAACGTAAAATTAAATTTATATAAATTTCATTTAGCATAAATTCCATTTAACATAATTCTCATTTGACATAAAATATACTTGACATAAATTTCATTTGGTATAAATCTCATTTAACATAATTTTCATTTGACATAAAGTTCACTTGATATCAATTTCATTTGACGGATAAGTCATCACACATAATTCTTATTTGACATAAAATTCAGATGTCAGAGATTTCATTTTACATAAAGATCATTTGACCTAGAAATAAAGGCGCGAATTTCAAAATTTGCGAATCACAATGTTGTTGATAATATCTAATTAGTTACTTTTAAAATTGGCGCCCATATTTTTATGTAAAATGTAATTTGTGTGAAATGATTTTTATGCCAAATGAGAATTACAATAAATGACATTTATGCCAAATGAAATGTATGTCAAATGAATTTTATAACAAATAAAATTTACGTTAAATGAGTTTTATGTTAAAAGAAATTTATGTTAAATGATTTTTATGTCAATAGAAATTTATGTTACATAATATTTATGTCAAATGGGAATTAAGTTATCTGAGTGTTATGTAACATAATATTTCTGATTAATGAATTCTATGACAAATGATATTTATGTTAAATTGTTTTTGTGTGCAATGAAATTTATGTCAAATAATGTGCATATTAGGTGAATTTTAAGTTGAGTAGTTTTATATCAAATAACTATTTGGTCAAAAAAGATTTCGGGAATAAGCATGCGTCTCGTTTCTTTCTGCATACAAAGATGTATTCATTTGATAATAAACCTGACCATTTATTTTGAAACAATATGGTCCTGGTCGTCTATTGTTAAAATTAACTAAGTTAGCGTTGAAAGAAGCAAAACCAAATGAATTATTGTAAGGTCGTATATATTATGAAAAAAATGCCCAGATAATTCGTGGGTGCCATCAAATAAATTTTGTAATATGAGTGGAGGAGCAGGTAGATCTTCAAGAATGACTTCGCCATGTTTACAACAATCATGAAATGAATTTTTTTTATTAGATACTCTTTCTGCTTGGAAATGTTTAGCATTACAATGCTCACATGAAATGTTCATCGCACCAGCAAAATGTTCTTCTATATGCGAGACTGAAATACTATCAGAGAAATTTTGATTCTGTGCAAAATTCCGTTTTTTTGGCAATGAGTTCTTTGATAAGCTGCATTTTTTTGACCACCAGAAATATCAGTATTTGATAAATTTGCTGTAACAGTTACATTACACAAGCACACAAAAAAATAAAAAAGTCAAAACCCAGAGGTTACACCCCCCTATCCCCATGTTTTTGGGGTCGCTGAAACCGAATATGACCATGAAAAATTTTTTTCATCGGCCATTTTCCCGCTACCACCCCCTCACATCTGCTCCCGGGGGTTGGAATTTCAGTTTAAAAAACAGTGGAGTAGGGTGTCATACTCCTGTGTTTTTTGGGTCGCTAAAACCAAAAAAGACTACCAAAAACAAATTCTTCCCTCCCTTAACCCCCTACAACCCCCATAACACCCGAAAGGTGGGGGGTCGAAATTCGAATTTTCACGAAAAGTCGATTACTGTGTCTAAACCTACGTTTTTTGGGTCGCTGAAACCAAAATAGACTACAAAAATCAAATCCTTCCACCCTTGACCCCCTACAACCCCCTGCAATAATTTTTGATAATTAATATTTAATTTTCAATTTCCCAAAAATCGTTTCGTTTTATTTGAAAAAAATTATTGCAGGGGGTTGTAGGGGGTCGGGATAGAAAGGATTTGATTTTGGTAGTTTTTTTGGTTTCATCGACCCAAAAAACGTAGGGTTAGATACCGTAATCGACTTTTCGTGAAAATTCGAATTTTGACCCCCCACCTTTCGGGTGTTAAGGGGGTTGTAGGGGGTTAAGGAAGGGAGGAATTTGTTTTTGGTAGTCTTTTTTGGTTTTAGCGACCCAAAAAACATATGAATAGATACCCTACTCCACTTTTTTTAAACTGAAATTCCAACCCCCGGGAGCAGGTATAAGGGGGTGGTAGCGGGAAAATGGCCGATGAAAAAAAATTTTCATGGTCATATTCGGTTTCAGCGACCCCAAAAACATGGGGATAGGGGGGTGTAACCTCTGGGTTTTGACTTTTTTATTTTTTTGTGTGCCTGTGTTATCTTTTGTTAAAGATGTATTAACACTTGTAGAGGATTTTGCTGAATTTATATTTGGTTTAGCCACTGTAATAATACTATCCTTTGTTTGGATTGATTGAGGATTAAGAATTCTATTATTATCTTTTTTTTGTCGAAACTTTCTTTAAAAAGCAGCTTTCTTTTGACGTTTCATGACTTGATGTTGTTCTTCTTCCTCTAAAGAACGTATTATTATTCTTTTTTTTACTTGATTTTCATTTTTTAAATTAGTATATTTTGTAACATTTCTTGAATCAATACAATTCTCTAATGATCTCAAAGTCATGCATTGTAATTGTCTATTATTAAAAGTTTCCTCTGAACTGTTGATTTTTGAATTAATTGTTGCATTTTCAATAATTACATTACCTTTGTCTTCATAATTTCCTTTGTGTATTACTTCTCCTGATGTACTATTATTATTCTGCGCTGATGTTGAAGGCATACTTTGCAAACTTCTGTTTATAATAATTTCTCCCCCATTTCTATTAGTTTTTGATTTTATAAATAATTCACTGTTAACTTTATGTTCACAAAGTTTTACATAAGAATGATCACGTGTAATGTTCATTTCATTACAATAACCTGTCTCTATATGTGACTTTAAAATAATATCAGACTGATTTTGTTTTTGAACAGAAGTATGTTTATTTTGTCGAGAGGTGCGCTTGTAAGCAACATTTCTGTCACGAATTGACGTTTTAACTTTAGAAGTAGAAATATTTTCTTCTGCTGATGATAAAGCTGTGGATGTGCTTTGGGGCCTCGTATTTAAAGTTTGCTCTGCACTAATGAATTCATTAGAATACAATGATCAAGAGCGAACAATTTTATTATTTTCTCGCTTTTTTTGTCGATGTTTTTTTTGATAAGCAGCTTTTTTTGACGTTTTATGATTTTATATTTTTCTTCTTCTTCAGAAAAATGAACAAAAGCTCTTTTTTCTCGTTGCTTCTCAGTTATTATTAATCTTGTATCTTTCATTCCATTGCTTGAATCAATAGAAATATTATTAACATCATTTGCTGGAATTAAAGGCAAATTTTCTAAACAACTATCAACAACATTTTTTTTACAAACATTGCTGGTTGAATTCAACGATGATAAATTATTGTCAACAATTTTATTTTCTTCATTTTGGAAACTTTTTCATCTAGCTCGATTCCTAAGATGACACTCGCAATTATATTCAACCCCTATATTAAAGAACCAGTAGAACCGGGAAGAATCAGGAGCCTACTTGCTTTAAGTTGGTTATTGTCACGTAAGTTCCAATTTCAAACCAGTAGATAAGTATTTTCAGCTGGTTTGAATTTGGAATGTCAAGTTCAAAATGAACTGGTCTCAGTTTGAACATTACAGTCAACAGGAAATTCCAAATAGGTTACATTGTACAACATGAACTTGTTTCAACTTGGATATCGATTCACAATTGGAAATCCAAGGTGGTAACAATTGAGCAGATATTTTTGAAAAAAAATATTTGTGGAAAAAATAATAAAAGATTCTTATGACCATTAATAACTTTATATTCTTAGCACGCTCCAGACATACAAACATTTTAATTAAACTGGAAGTATTAAATTAAAATTAAGGAAGATTTCGACTATATCAGCAATTAGTGACATCTATTAGACGTCAATTGAACTCTTTGGTTTAGAGTCAGGTGTTATTCTTAAGATAATTATTCCGATATGGTTGTCGGTAAATAATTATATTTTTGAATTTAATTTTTGATCTGAAAAAATAAGCTGCGTGAACGACTGCACTGTGCATCTGTGAGGACTCGAACCCCAGTTAATAGCTGCCTTTCGCGGGACTAACGCCTACCAATGCACCATGCCAACACAGCCTGGACGTTCACGTTTCTTATAATCTCAGATCAAGCCCATACACTAGTCGAAGAGCTGTATAGTTAATGTAGGAAATTATTTGCTGATTAAGAATTTTAATTAAGGAAGATTTCGACTATATCAGCAATTAGTGACATCTATTAGACGTCAATTGAACTCTTTGGTTTAGAGTCAGGTGTTATTCTTAAGATAATTATTCCGATATGGTTGTCGGTAAATAATTATATTTTTGAATTTAATTTTTGATCTGAAAAAATAAGCTGCGTGAACGACTGCACTGTGCATCTGTGAGGACTCGAACCCCAGTTAATAGCTGGGGAAATTAAATTAATTTAATTAATTTTTAATTAAATTAAAACTTGTACCCTATGGGAATCGAACCCCGTACCTATGACCTATCTATCTAAACGCTAAACGACCGCGGCTATCGAATCGACGTGAGAAATATTTTTCGACCTGTCTATATAAACTGCAACTTTGGAAAACGTAATAAGTTTATGTAAAATATTATAATTTTTGTAAGTACCTATAAAAATACAAGCAGAAATTAAAATATTTATAGAGATTTGCAAATATATGATATTATGTAAAAAATATTAATTAAATATTTAATACATTTTTGCTCAAATGTCATTTGACCGCTTTGTAATTTTTTGCAAATATTTGCAAAAAATAACATTAAGCGAAATAAAAAACAGAAAATTCGTAAAAATTAAAATTCCCAAAATGACTGGGCCAGACCAGCTCAGCTGTGTTAAAAAATTTCATTGATTTTCTAAAATGTTAAAACTTTATGAAAATCTGTAGTTCACAACAAAACAATAAAACACTCTTAACCGTTTTTTGAAATTTGAAATTTTTGTTATTTTTTTGCATTAACAAAATATTACAAAATTTTAAAATAATTAATAACTCAAAAGCTTTTTACCATAAATTAATAAAACTTACACTGATTACACAAAATTGTTCACTCTCTTACAAGAAAATATTAGCATGATTGTAAATTTAAAAATTTCATATTTTTAATAACAATTTTATAAATAATTTGAATTATTTATGTGTTCTACCCCTCCATAATTGCAATGAAACTCATAGGAGGTATAGTCATAGTAGTCTCTTTTTGAAGACCCTAATAAAAAATTTTCAATTTGGAATGTACATAACGTATTTTTTAATAAAAACGCGCGTCCATTCCACAATAGGAAAAATGTGATTGTCGTGGAAAATTTAGTCTAGACGTTACAATTATTATATGTTTTTTATAAATTTTTTTTAAATAAAAGACTGAATTTACCACAACAATCAACTTTTTCACACTGTGGAGTTGGTGCGCGATTTTAATAAAAAAATTCGTTATGTACATTCCAAATTGAAAATACCAACATTTTTTTAGGGTTTCAAGAAGAGACTACTAAGTATACTTCCTATGAGTTTCATTGCAACAGGAGCGGTCGAACACATAAATAATTAAAATTGTTTTTAAAAATACGGAATTTTCAAATTTACAATCATGCAAATATTTTCTATTAAAAGAGTGTAAACAATTTTGTGTAAATAGTGTAAGTTTCATTAATTTATTGTAAACGGCTTTTATGAGTTATTAATTTTTTTTTAATTTTGTAATATTTTGTTAATGCAAAAAATAACAAAAATTTAAAATTTCAAAAAAACGGTTAAAAGTGCTTTATTGTTTTGTTGTGAACTACAGATTTTCATAAAATTACAAAAATACAAATAGCAACAGTAACAAATTCATAAAAATATCAATTCGAGAAATGCAAATTCGCAAAAATAAAATTATCAAAACAACAATTAGCAGAAATAATGATACACAACAAAGCAGTTTCGCAAAAAATAACAATTAGCAAAAGTATCTAACAATTTGTAAAACTGTCCATTGCGAAGAATGCAAGTTTGCAAAAATAACAAATTTGAAAAATAACAGTAAACTAAAATAAATATTTGTAAAATGTAAATTTGCAATAATAATTGTTTGCAAAAATAACAATTGGCGAAAATGACAATTTAAAGAATTCTAATTAGCGATTAATCAAACTCTTTAAATTTGAACTTGAAATTCCAAATAGAATGCATCCCCGATTCAAATTAAACCAAGATGACATTAATCCTTCACTGTAACATATAAATTTAGAGTTGGAAATTTCAAACTCAAGCTTGTTGATTTTTAATTTGACAGGACAAGTGAAATGTAGTATTCGAGAATCCAAATTGAACCAAGTAGATACTTGAACTTAATTTTGTATTTGGAAATGCAAGCTGATACTTGTAGTACGTGCGAACTTGGAAATACAAGTAGAAATGATAAGATTGGAAATCCATGTTAAAACAAGTCGAAACAAAAATTGAAGAGGACAATCCAAGATAGAACCATTTCAATTTTATCTTGGATATCCGTTTCAGTTACATAAATAGGATTTCCAAGTTAAAACCAGTAGAATTGCTACACGGAAAAGTTTTTCAATTTGGAAAGCAAGTTGACACCAGTAGATCCATGTTCAATTTCTACTGGTCTCAACTGGTTCTTTAATATAGGGACAGTAATAGTTCTAATATTAGTCGACCTTACTGACGGAAATTTACTTAAACGATTGTTTTTAAACATTAACATTAAATGATTTCTCATTAACATTAAATTTCATCATTAACAGTTGTGAAAACTACTGGAGGTTTAAAAGGATATAATCTACTTAAATATTTCCTTTGATCTTCATTTAAACATCCTTCATTAAGACTATCATAAATATAAAGTCTCATTCCATCATAATAAGTGCAAATCCAATGACCTTTCTTGATAGGTCCACTAAAAAGTATTTGAATATGCTTTTTACCTTTTTCAATCGGACTAATAAATTCAAGCGTATATAAATACAAAGTGCTTTGCATGCTAAAAGCAGAATTTGATTCTCTTCTCAATAATTTTTCGAATTCATCAATATGAGTATCATTTAACATTCCTCCTTCAGTTTAAGTATAATATTAAAATCTGTAGGGGAGAGTCTCCAGTTGTGAGACACCTCCAGTTGTGAGACAGTCAATTTTTGTTAACATGCAATAGTTAAAAGCCGATTGGTTTATATAAAAACATTTCTTTTTATATGAGCCAACTTTTTCGTGTACGCCGAAGCGAATATATAAACTGTTTTTGTTAAATACCAACACTGTGTGTGATAATCGACTAAAAAGCATTTTTTCAATAAATGCAAAGTACTTTTTTTCCAAGTTAATTAATTGGAAAAGGTAAATGTAATGCATTTTCTTTTAGTGTTTTCCTTATATTTTGTGATGCAATATTGCATTGTTCCAATCTACGGTTGAAAATAATTTAATTTTCCTTTTTCAAAATAGCGCCAATTTCTGAGTGTGAGACACAGCATATCACCAGTTGTGAGACGGTGTCAACACCCATCTGGGCAGCATAAAAAATACGACTTTGCAGGCATACTATTTAAATGTTGTTTTGATTTTTTTTCTAGTATTTTTGGGCATGTCAAGTGGAAAAAAGTCAATTAATTCAGAAGAAATCAATTTTAATGCTCTTGTTGAAGCTATTTAATTGTGTTTATTTGATAGTCATATTTTGGCGAATAAATATTATTATTTAGAATATAATAATATATATTATTAATATATTTAATTATTTCTACTAAACATAACGTTTTATGTCAAACTTATTAAATTTTAGCAATTTTTAATGAGTGTCTCACAACTGGAGACATTTTTTTTTTTTGACAAAAGCGATGTGCTCGGAAAATGTATCGTAAAATTTTTTGAGTTCATCGTAACACTATACTTTCTTCTAATAAAAGTTGCGTATTTCTGTTACCTTTCGAACGGTGTATTTTATTTACAATTTCGTTTACCCGTTTATAATTTACGGGTCAAAAATAAAACCCGTCTCACAACTGGAGACTCTCCTCTAACACTTAAATTAACAGTTTCTTCTTTGTTCGACATGATTTCTTTCAATTTATTGAAAATATATCGCTTCTAAAAAATAGTTTTTCATAAAATTAATTAATTCAGAACACATGTAAATAATGTTACTATTGTTACATTTAACAGTAACTGGAATTTTTATCTTTTCCTTTCTTATTGAAGATTATTAAGAATGTAAAGAATGTATCTTCATCTATTAATCTAATTTCGTCTTATCTGAAGAATGTAAAGAAGGTATCTATTCATCTTTTCATCTAAATTTGTTATGTATTTATTTATACTTTATTTTTGGTAAGTTTTTCTGTTTTGTATCTGTTTATATTTCTTATTTTTTATCTTTTATTCTAGTATCTGTTAATCTAGTAGCTCTTGGCTAAATCTCTGTTTACCAAGTATCTGGTAACTCGTAATCACATGTTATCAATAGTACTTATCTTTAATTTTTATATATTTTATCAACAATAAATATATGCGTATTTTTTGTAAGCTTTTCTGTTTTGTATCTGTTTAGTATCTGTTAATCTAGTACCTCTTGACTAAATCTCTGTTTATCAAGTATCTGGTATCTCGTAATCACATGTTATTTTTAGTACTTATCTTTAATATTTATAAAGTTTTTTCCAAATAATAATAACTAACTACCAAAATGTTGAAAAATCAATAATTAAGATTAAGAAAACAAATATAAATCAATATTAAATCACAATTATTACCACTATAATATAATTATGTCATGTACAAACATCAGAATTTAAAAAAATCAATCAATATTCTACATTCAGAAATCAAAATAACAGGCAAATGTCCTTTATTCCTTTAAACTTTAATTAAATTTATGTCTTTAACTTTAATTAAATTAATTAAATCCTTTAAATTAATAAATCAAATAATTCACATTATATTTACAAACTCCTCCTAATTGATATACAAATAATATTAACAAAAAATTTAATTTGTATTTACATGTATTTTAATACTTACGTACGTAACGTATGTAATGTACTTTAACTTTTTTCAATGTACAAAAAACAAAACCACAAAATTCACAATCAACACTTTCAGAAGAAAAATCACTCGGCAAATAACAGTCAATACTTCTTATCGAAACGATACACGTGTCACACTTTGCAAATGGCTGACAGTTGCTAACACTTGTAACATTTTGTAATTTTTCGTACCAAAAACTTTGCGTTTTACACTGAGGTGAGGTTACATGGCTGTAGCGAACAAACAATTTTTGTTTGGAAAAAAGATGCGCGCGCAACAATTTTAAAGCGTCTAAAATGAATTATAAAATTAAATATATTTTAATATTAAACTTTTAATTTATTACAAACCAAACCGTAAATAAAAATTATTATATTAAACTACTTTTAGTTAATAATTTTAATTAATTATTTTTTTAATTTTAAAAAAGAAAAACGAAAATATAAAAGTGTGAGGTCACCACCCACATAGCACCATATTTTGCGGGAAGCTAACGGAAAACTTACCATGTTAGCTTCTATAGCTAACATGGTTAGCTTCCCGTTAGCTTCCCTTGGCCTATAAATGTCCTACGCTTTTTAGTTTTCCGTGTTAGCTTGCAGAAAGTTATCTAAGAAACTTTTCTGACAACAAGTAGAGAAAAGTTCTTTAAAACTATCTCTGGTAAGTATCTGTAAGCATTAGAAGTTAGTTTCTAGTAAGCGTCATAAGGTAAGTAATATAATATAAATTGATATTATACAAATAATCCTTTACGGAATTTCCGTAATTATCTATTTAATTTGCACTTAAACTTATTTAATATTTCAGTTTACTTATAGCTAAAAAAATAGTATTTATAAATTTAATAAAAATAAAAAATATTTCTCTCTATAATTTATTTATTGCCGCGAACTGATTACTTATTTATTCCTCAATATCAATATTATATTATTGAAGAATAATTTTGAAAATAAATTTGGAGGGACTGGGGGTAGAACCCGGGTTCACAACGCAGAAAGAAACAACCTAACCAACTAACCTAATCAACCATGAGTAGGGAAGAATATTTCGGGTCCTTTTAAGCTTCAAGTGATCTCATTGGTTGGCGTCACTAATGGCGGGATAATTTAAAAAAGGATTCACAAAGATATTTGAATTTTCTCATTACAATAAATAATTTAATTTCTAATATTATTTATTAATTAAATCTTCAAAAAATAAGAATAAATAAATTATTAAATATGAAAATATTAAATTAGAAAGTTAATAGATAAGCATTAAACTAAACTTTATTTTTTTCCTTACTTAATTTGACTTTACATCTATTCGCAATTTGAAGTTTTTTGTTTCTATTTGCATTTTGTTCTCTAGTTTTTTCTATAATTAATTATTCTTTTTAATATTTAAAATTAATGAAAATTCTAATGTATAATAAAATGCTTTCAATATTAGAAAAGCAATTAAACAAAATTTTTGTCAATTAAAAATATTCCTTATGCGTTATTTCTTACTTAATTTTATAATTTTTAACCTGCAATAATTTAATTTTTACAAAAAAATAAATCCAAAAGTTTGCAAAATAAAATTTGTAAATACGTTAAGAATATTAAAATTTGAAAAAAGAATAGCAATTTTTATTAATGAATTATTTAATATTACAGGGTTGCCACAAAAAATTATTTACTTAAAAAATTATTAGATAAAAAAAACATTCTATTACATTTACTTACGAATTTCTCAAATTGTAAAATTATTCGCAAACATCAATAACTAAATTTTTAAATAAACATTTAATTATTATTTTCCCACAGAAATTAAAATTCTTCATAACATTCAAATTCAAACATTTTTAAAATTCAACAACTTATATACGAATATTATTATAAAACATAAAGATATCAATCACTCCGAGTCTTCGACTCGGAATATAAAATATTTTGAAAAAGTTAAATTATTTACAAACATTAGGTATAATAAAATTCGTTGCACGAATTTAATTATTTTCATAAATAATAAAATTTTTCACAGGATTTCAATTATTTTTAATACAATTTTTTTAATAAATTTCTCGAAAAATGAAATTATCTTCAAAAATTTTGTTGCAAGAATTTAATTACATTTCACGAATATAATGAAATTCATCGTTGAAATTCAAATATTTTCAAAATCTACTATTTTAATAAAAGTTCTCAAAAGAATGCAATTATTAAAAAAAATGTAATAATAAGAGTAGAGATGATTCCATCACTCAGTCGTATTTTAATAAATAGTGAAAATTAACGATCACTCCGAGTCAAGGAATTTATTGAATAAATAAATGTTTCTCGAAATTGAATTATCATAAAGAATTTTATCAACAAAATTGAATTTTTTCGAGGAATTTTAATAAAATCTTCAAGAATAATTAATTTTTTCGAGAAATTCAATTAAAATTGTATTAAAAAATTGAAATATATGATGAGTTTTATTATTCATGAAAATAATTGAATTTTTTTAAAAAAATATTATTTATGAAAAAAACTGAATTATTGCGAAGAAATTTATAAAAAATTTTGTAAATAGTTGAACTCCTGTGAAATTTTTATTATTTATGAAAATAATTTAATAATTGCTTAGAATTTTATGATTATTTTTTTATAAATATTTGAATTCTTTTGAAAAATTTTATTAAAATATTAGATATTGAAAATCATTGAATTTTATTATTTTTAAAGATAATTGAATTTTGAGGAGAATTTTTTTTACTTTTGAATATAATTGAATGTCTGCGAAGAATTTCATTACTTTTAAAAATAATTAAATTTCTGCAATCGTTTGTAACTTATCCAAAATTTAATTATTTCCAGTATTTAATAAAAATCTCTGACTTTTCCGTGATTTCCCTTGCCTCTGGCAATCCTGTAATAGAAATAATTTATTGTTTAAATTATATTTTTTTTAAAATCGATTCTTTGAATAAAAACATTTCAAATGAATAAATAAAATAAAAATGATATAAAAAAATAGTAAAATAAATATAATTTAAAGAATAAATTATTTCTATTATTAAATAATTCATTAATAAAAATTGCTATTCTTTTTTCAAATTTTAATATTCTTAACGTATTTACAAATTTTATTTTGCAAAAGTTATCAATAAATCAGCAAATGTTATGCACGGAATGATTTACAATTATTATGCAAATAACAAAATAAAAATGTTCATAATTTTCAATTACTTTCAAAATCTTCGATTGAAATTATTAAAGAAACTCCATTATTTGAAAAAAAATTCAAATGAATTTAATTAGGATTTTCAAAGATTTTAATAAAATTATTCTTCTCAGAAATTCAATTAGTTTCATAATTAATTAATAACATTTCACAAAAGAATTAAATTATTATAAGAAATTTTGATAAAACTATTTATAAAAATTTAAATATTTTAAATATTATTCTAATTAAATTTTGCGTAAGAATAAACTTTTTTAAAAGATTTTATTTTAATTTTTCGCAAAAAATTTAATTATTTTGCAAAATTTTGGATTTATTTTTTTGTAAAAATTAAATTATTGCAGGTTAAAAATTATAAAATTAAGTAAGAAATAACGCATAAGGAATATTTTTAATTGACAAAAATTTTGTTTAATTGCTTTTCTAATATTGAAAGCATTTTATTATACATTAGAATTTTCATTAATTTTAAATATTAAAAAGAATAATTAATTATAGAAAAAACTAGAGAACAAAATGCAAATAGAAACAAAAAACTTCAAATTGCGAATAGATGTGAAGTCAAATTAAGTAAGGAAAAAAATAAAGTTTAGTTTAATGCTTATCTATTAACTTTCTAATTTAATATTTTCATATTTAATAATTTATTTATTCTTATTTTTTGAAGATTTAATTAATAAATAATATTAGAAATTAAATTATTTATTGTAATGAGAAAATTCAAATATCTTTGTGAATCCTTTTTTAAATTATCCCGCCATTAGTGACGCCAACCAATGAGATCACTTGAAGCTTAAAAGGACCCGAAATATTCTTCCCTACTCATGGTTGATTAGGTTAGTTGGTTAGGTTGTTTCTTTCTGCGTTGTGAACCCGGGTTCTACCCCCAGTCCCTCCAAATTTATTTTCAAAATTATTCTTCAATAATATAATATTGATATTGAGGAATAAATAAGTAATCAGTTCGCGGCAATAAATAAATTATAGAGAGAAATATTTTTTATTTTTATTAAATTTATAAATACTATTTTTTTAGCTATAAGTAAACTGAAATATTAAATAAGTTTAAGTGCAAATTAAATAGATAATTACGGAAATTCCGTAAAGGATTATTTGTATAATATCAATTTATATTATATTACTTACCTTATGACGCTTACTAGAAACTAACTTCTAATGCTTACAGATACTTACCAGAGATAGTTTTAAAGAACTTTTCTCTACTTGTTGTCAGAAAAGTTTCTTAGATAACTTTCTGCAAGCTAACACGGAAAACTAAAAAGCGTAGGACATTTATAGGCCAAGGGAAGCTAACGGGAAGCTAACCATGTTAGCTATAGAAGCTAACATGGTAAGTTTCCCGTTAGCTTCCCGCAAAATATGGTGCTATGTGGGTGGTGACCTCACACTTTTATATTTTCGTTTTTCTTTTTTAAAATTAAAAAAATAATTAATTAAAATTATTAACTAAAAGTAGTTTAATATAATAATTTTTATTTACGGTTTGGTTTGTAATAAATTAAAAGTTTAATATTAAAATATATTTAATTTTATAATTCATTTTAGACGCTTTAAAATTGTTGCGCGCGCATCTTTTTTCCAAACAAAAATTGTTTGTTCGCTACAGCCATGTAACCTCACCTCAGTGTAAAACGCAAAGTTTTTGGTACGAAAAATTACAAAATGTTACAAGTGTTAGCAACTGTCAGCCATTTGCAAAGTGTGACACGTGTATCGTTTCGATAAGAAGTATTGACTGTTATTTGCCGAGTGATTTTTCTTCTGAAAGTGTTGATTGTGAATTTTGTGGTTTTGTTTTTTGTACATTGAAAAAAGTTAAAGTACATTACATACGTTACGTACGTAAGTATTAAAATACATGTAAATACAAATTAAATTTTTTGTTAATATTATTTGTATATCAATTAGGAGGAGTTTGTAAATATAATGTGAATTATTTGATTTATTAATTTAAAGGATTTAATTAATTTAATTAAAGTTAAAGACATAAATTTAATTAAAGTTTAAAGGAATAAAGGACATTTGCCTGTTATTTTGATTTCTGAATGTAGAATATTGATTGATTTTTTTAAATTCTGATGTTTGTACATGACATAATTATATTATAGTGGTAATAATTGTGATTTAATATTGATTTATATTTGTTTTCTTAATCTTAATTATTGATTTTTCAACATTTTGGTAGTTAGTTATTATTATTTGGAAAAAACTTTATAAATATTAAAGATAAGTACTAAAAATAACATGTGATTAAGGACCCGAAATATTCTTCCCTACACATGGTTGATTAGGTTAGTTGGTTAGGTTGTTTCTTTCTGCGTTGTGAACACGGGTTCTACCCCCAGTCCCTCCAAATTTATTTTCAAAATTATTCTTTAATAATATAATATTGATATTGAGGAATAAATAAGTAATCAGTTCGCGGCAATAAATAAATTATAGAGAGAAATATTTTTTATTTTATATTTTTATGAAATTTATAAATACTATTTTTTTAGCTATAAGTAAACTGAAATATTAAATAAGTTTAAGTGCAAATTAAATAGATAATTACGGAAATTCCGTAAAGGATTATTTGTATAATATCAATTTATATTATATTACTTACCTTATGACGCTTACTAGAAACTAACTTCTAATGCTTACAGATACTTACCAGAGATAGTTTTAAAGAACTTTTCTCTACTTGTTTTCAGAAAAGTTTCTTAGATAACTTTCTGCAAGCTAACACGGAAAACTAAAAAGCGTAGAACATTTATAGGCCAAGGGAAGCTAACGGGAAGCTAACCATGTTAGCTATAGAAGCTAACATGGTTAGTTTCCCTTTAGCTTCCCGCAAAATATGGTGCTATGTGGGCATCATTATAAAATTCAGCCAATGAGGAACACTCATTATAAAATCAGCCAATGAGGAAACCAAACCATAAATAAAAATTATTATATTAAACTACTTTTAGTTAACTTTTAGTTAATAATTTTTATTAATTATTTTTTTAATTTTAAAAAAGAAAATATAAAAGTGTGAGGTCACCATTATTATAACATTCAGCCAATGAGGAACACTCATTATAAAATCAGCCAATGAGGAAAAAGTTCTACACTTGAAGTTAGCTGCTTTGACATCAGTAAGTAATTTCACGATTATATCCAATCAAAGTAAAGGATTTTGAAAAAGAGCCAATCAAGAAAAAATTCTACACTTAAAGTTAGTCGATCTTACGCACCTCGTTTTTACGAAAGGAATTAAAATTATTAATTAACAACTTTTTAGCTTAAATATTTTTGAATGTTGTACTGGATATTTTACAATTTGTCGCAAAGCTGTATCTTCATTCTAAAGCCAGATAGCACATTAGCATTAAAATGCTCATTACAACGATAATTAACATAATTTTAGGTTTTTTTAAACTTCTATATAAAGGTTAATTATTAACAAATCTGCTATACGTTTTGTAAATTTTTTCCATTGTTAATAACATCACAGGGACTAGTGAAAGTACATACATTTTATAAAGTATCATTTTTAAGGGACATTTTTATACATATTTGATTAAAAATTAGGAACAAAATTTTTTCCATTTAGGAATACCATATATTTATTTGCACAGATAAACTACGCTTTATTAACGGTTTATTCCAAAATTAAAACAATTTTTTTTAAGAGTTATAAGCTTGCAAAGTGACTAGGAAAATAAAGTCAAATTGACTAGGAGTACAATATTAGATTTACACTGTGTATCATAATTATTTGAAATTGCTAATCAAATTCTTATTATCAAATAAAAGAGAAAAACTCATTAAAAGAAATAAATTGATTACTGTATTTGAATATATTTATATTTGACTTTGTATTTATATACCTTAGAATTAATTTAAATTTATGAAATAAATATTTGACGCAGGGGGGATGCGAACACCTTAACCCAACGAATACGCACTTTGAAACCCGGAACGCTAACCACTACACTAAACACGACTTGGTATTATAATTTTTTAATAGATTGATTGATTACTACTTTTACGAGTAAAAATCTTTACCGAAATAGTAATAATTGCTCTGATTCGTAATAAAAGTTGCTTCGCTCAGAGTATTAATTGCTCGGGACATTTTAAATATTACTCGGCTTTTAATAAAATTTAGATTCCTTGAAGTAAATTATACTTTTTCAAAAAAGTAAAAATCGTTTGAATACGAAGCAAAAGTTACTATTTTTCGAGCAGTTTCAAAATTACTACTTAAAAGTAGTAATTTTTCATCGAAAATAGTATAATTATTACTATTTATTTTTCTCCGTGTAAATAACAAATATATTTTTTTTAAATTTTGTCAACACTGGGGAGTAATGGCAGCCAATAATGGGCCATTAATGTTTACCGAGAATCGGCCGACAATTGGCTGCCGACGGCCTACGGCGGTTAACCTCCCGACAGTCGGGCCACTATTGTCTGCCAAGAGTAGGCACTGACTATGCCGTCACTGGGCCAGTTTTGGGCCGTTTTTAATTTCGCACTTGGGTATATATTAATTAAGTATAAATAAATTGAAAAAATCAACTATTAATGTGACAGTTTTTCATTTGACTACAGGGTACTTAAATATGTATATCATTTCTAAAGAGCAACATTTCAGGCAAGTCAAGGAAGTTTTACCGATCTTTTCCTTAAGTATTAATGTCGAGCAAGAGGTATTACAAATAAACGTTAATTTCTGTTTAATTCGTATTTAGGGGGGAGTCTGGTCAAATCGAGGGTTTTTTCTAAAAATATAATATATTTTTATTAACTAAAATTTTTTTACATGTAAGGAAACATATTCAGAAGAAAATTTAAACAAAAAAAATTAATTTAAATAATATAATAAAAAATTTTTTTTTGCAAAAACGTCGAGAAAAATAAAAAAGTGAAAAAAAATTTTTTCATTCATTGTGCTCTAACTTTTTTTATAATAAAAATTCATAAATATTAGAAGTTTATTCTCATTTCGCTATCATATATTAACCAAAACTTCTTCAATTTTATTTTTTAGACAATTTTCGTAGACTACAGAGCGCTCACCGATTTTATCAACCCTTTGACTTGTCACTACATGCGATTCTATGAAAAAACATGCCATCACTTTTTCAATCATATCTCCTAGATAAAAAAAGATACAAAAACAACTTAAATACGGTTAGAAAGCTTAGGTATTACATTTTGCGTAAAATAAGCCGTCTTTGAAGTCATTTAGTTAACTATTTTTTGAGTTGTAGAGTGAGAAAGAAATAAAAAAAATTATCCAATTTTCTTATTTTTGTCTCTTGACTTCAACATTTTCAAAAATCTAAAAAAAATTTAGATAAACTTTTTCTAAAAACACAGAAATCTTTGTTAGAATTTTAGCTTTAAAATAAGCCTTCGAAAATTAAAAAAGGTTAATCCGTCTTCGATATATCATTAAAAATGTGAAGCCGTGTTTCGACCGATTGCTGCATTGAAATTCAACTATGACGACTCGATTCTGGCTTCGCGCGGCAGCGAAAGAGAGAAAACAGGGACAAATTTTTGCTAGAGAATAATAAATAATGATGTTTCACGAGTAATATAAAGAAACTCAAAAGTTCATCGTTTCCGCGCATGAATTCGTTCCTGTTTTCTCTCCCATTCGCAGCCGCGCTAAGCTAGAATCGAATCTTCACAGTTGAATTTCAATGCACTGATCGGCCGCAACACGGCTTCACACTTTTAATGATAAATCGAAGACGGATTAACCTTTTTTAATTTTCGAAGGCTTATTTTAAAGCTGAAATTCTAACAAAGATTTCTGTGTTTTTAGAAAAATTTTATCTAAATTTTTCTAGATTTTTGAAAAAGTTGAAGTCAAGAGACAAAAATTAGAAAATTTGATAATTTTTTTTATTTCTTTCTCACTTTACAACTCAAAAAATAGTTGCATACTATGATGAAAATATTATGTTTCTTGAGAGTTTTTTTATATAGGTACATTCGCATTCAATAGCATTCGAAGTAATGTGAACTATCGCATTAAAAAGTATTCATTTTGTCCTCCAATGTGTAATTGTCAAATAACAGGATTCACAACATGTCAGCGCCAATGCAAAGCAATACTTTTGAATTAGGAACAAAAAAATCAAACTTTGATACGCTAAACACGAATCTGAATCCAATGTCAGATTTTGAAAATCCAAAATGTCGGATGCAATGGGGAGGACTCTTCTTTTGAAAATTATTAGATTTTCATGCAAATCAGTATCTATATAGGGGCTTTTAGTGTTGCTGATTACAAATCTGTCCTCAGATTTTGAAAATTCAAAACGGTTTAGTAAAATATATGTATGAGCGGATAGGAAGAAGAAATCGCCGAGCGCGCGACCAAAAGGGATAGTTTCAGTCAGGTAGCAGTGTGTGGCCCAAAGGCGCTCACTGCTACCTGACTGATATTATCCCTTACAACCACGCGCTCGTCGAGTTCTTGTTCCCATCCACTCATATAAATTTTATAGATACATAACAATTAAAAAAACTTTTTAATAATGTATTTATTTGATTTTTAAAAATTACACAGGACCCAAAAAATCGAACTTTTTCCAAGATAAACCCCAAAAACGCTTATAGTTACTGATTTGCATGAAAATCTAATATTACATAAAATTAGTCCGCCATATTACATAGGCAATTTTGAATTTTCAAAATCTATCTTTGGATTCGTAATGGTATGGTATGGTTGGAAATATGGTTGAAATAACCTAACCATTTCAAGAATTCGTTATAAACAATACCATTTCAAAAGTTTGTTATAAAACATACCATTTCGATGAAGATCTATAAAAGCGTTGCACTAAAGAATTTCTAATGGTTAACAAGCAATTAATTAAAATTATTAGAAATTTTGAATTAATACATTAGTAAGATGAACAAGAGTATTCGTAATAAATCTCTTTTTAAAAATGTAAAGCAAAAAACTTATTTTTTCGAAAACGGTATATGTTTTAAAAACATCTACCGAAATGATACTGTTTATAACGAATTCCTGAAATAGAACAGTTTATCACCAAGCCGACGATATGTGTAATATAACGTAAATTATTTCTGTACTTTCCATTTTTTGAATTGTAGCTGTACATATAGAATTTGTGGTTGCAATGATGCTATGGATGATGGATGAAATAAGCAGCAATTTTCTGGACGAGTAGGCTTGCACATATTTCGCACAGTAATTCGTGTGTAAAGTTCATACACATACACATATATCAGAGGGGCTGGGAAATTGTACAGAGATTAAGCCTGTTATTCGTGAACAACAATGAGCGTCGATCAGAAAGGGGTGAAGAATCTCCCTCTCTAATGTACATGCATATATATGGGCACTGGTTCTCCAAAAGGGGTAAGTTTGATGTCTTATTTTGTAAATATAAATTTGGAAAGAAGTAAATTATAGTTAATTGTTGCGAAAAATTGTATTAATTTGATTTATATATTATTTTAGTTCGATTATAACATTGAAAATAATTTGATTTCGTAGAAAAAAGTACGTCTTAGTTATGTTCTCGTATTCATGTATAACTCTTTGAGATGCATGATTGTAACCTAAAATCATTTGACATAAAATTGGACATAAAATGGACATTTTTTTAACAAATAAGAATACACTGTAATAAAAGGGAGTTTAAAAACTCGCGCGGGTGACTACGCGGGTGTTGATAAAGGGAGTTAGTAAATTAACTCTCTTTTGGAGTTGATTATTAACTCGAAAAATTTCACTCCCAACTCCCGAGTCCGTTAACTCCTTAAATTTTTTACAGTGTATATTTTGAAAACGGTGTGCTTGTTTAAAAATCTGAACGGTGACGTTGTAGAGAATCATTTTTTAAAGAAAATAAGCTATAATACATTAAACTAATAATTCTGTTTAAACTTTAAAATTCGTGACGAAATTTTTATGTCAAGTGAACTTTATGACAAATAATATCATCTCAAAATAATGAAGTTTACATTAAACGGGAATTATGGTTGATGATTTTTATGTCAAACGAACTTTATTTTAAGTAATTCTAATAATAAATGCATTTTATGTGAAGTGATTTTTGTACAGTAGGTTTCAATTATGCCTTTTTAGTTTGAACGTGTCGCACTCATATGTTTCCATGGGAACATATGAGTGCGACACGTTTATACTAGGAAGGCATTTTTGAAACCTACTGTACCACATGGTGATTGTGTTAAATAATTTTTTTAAATTCATATTAAATTCATTTTTTTAAATTCTAGTTCAGTTTTAAAAATATAAAAAATGGTGAATTTGACATGACAGAATATTTTTAAAATATAGATCAAATTCGTATTAAACTTAATATTTAGATGTATTTAAAGTCGCTGAACACGAATGTAAAGTCATATTTAAAAAAATTTTAAATGCCGTACCATATTAATTATTTCTTCCTGCTTCGTACATAACTTCCCTACATATATATAAAACTACAAACTATTCAACGTGTGTGTAATAAGTAATTGGAATTGTATTATCCATTCTATTCGCTCAACTATATAATGTGAGAAGTTGAAGAAATATCCTTACTTTCTCGCTTTTTATGCTCGATAATCTAATCATATAAAACCGACTAGATAAGTGCTTCTTTTTATTTCCATTCGCGTTGTGCGACCGACAACTGCGACGTATTGCTAATTCTCAATATATGTCAACGAGGCGTTGATGTCTCGAGTAAATTAACTCATTACCCGAGGGATGATGACACAATCGACCATTTACAATCTTATCAACTATATGTATATACGTGCAAACACTGGATGCATTTTTTCTTGATTTCTAATAATTTTTACATCTCTACACAATATGATCATTGACATACTTTTTAATCTAACGTTATGTGTTCATTAAGAATGATTATTAATGATTTCCAGTTTTTTTACAGATATTATAAAGAAGAAGAAGAAGAATTTTGTAAAATATATTATTCATTAGAAAAGCGAAACCACATTAATTTCTCCACATATCTGATGAAAATGGTCAACCCGTCATTTATTTTGATTATCCACAACAGAATTAGAGATGTTTCAATTGTTATGTAGCATACCAGGTTTCGTATGTGCTTACGGATGTTTCTCTTAGTTATCCCACTAAAGTCAGTAAGTGCACGTATGGCGTGTGGTAGATTACGTTTAATTATTAGATTCGCACCCCTACGGATTTGCATTCTCCTCTCTACATTTGCTACACTAGATTCTAAACCTCTGGATAATTAAGTTATTCATTCTAGACGTTCTTCAAATAGTCGAAATATTCGGGCAATGTTCTCAAACTCTAGATATATATATATATATATATATACATATGTTTTCGCAGCTCACAATATTTAATAAAATTCCATTAATACTTTTCCCAATGGAATTTGCAATCATTTATATCAATATAAATTGTTATACGTAGTAAAAACTAAAAAGTCATTCCTCACTCTGCCATAAAAATTCAATACAAATTATCAATCACAAAATAAAATTTCGCAAAACCATAAATAAAAAAAAATTGTTTATTTGATGAACAGTTTGCTTCCTTCAGATTTATAAGATTTAAATTTAAAATTGTTCTAAATTGTTATATATTTATACTCAACTCTAAATTTGAATTAGTACAATTCTACTAAGAAAAAGCAAAATTTTACTAATTATTAGACATCTAATTTCTATATTGATAGTCATCTAATTCATTAAATAAATTAGTGAAACTGTTTGATACTCTTATAAACCAAATCTACTAACAATTAGTAAAATTTCATTGATTGCGGGTAAAATTATTAGTAAATCATTTATGGTGGATGACTTTTCATCATTTCATTAGTAACTTTCTTCTAATTCAGGCTTGGAGAGTTTTTTTTATTTTAAGGGCAGATGGGAGAAGAAGTGGTTTCATGGTCAACTTCTCATTTAGAAAGAAAAGAATATTTTGGGTCCGGATTTTTTGGAAAATATAGAGGAAGGCACCCTGACACGCACTCTTCTCGGACTTTTGCAAAATTTTGATAAATAATTATTGAAAATATTATTTAAACATTCAGAAAAAGAGGTTTGGAAATTACTTCTCATCTTTTAAGAATAAAATATTTTGGGTTCCTATTTGGGGGTTCATATTTTTATAAAATAAAATATTTGTTTAGGAGAATAAAAAATGTACTTTTTGATTGATTTAAATAAAAATATTAAATTTGAATATTCAAAGTACAGTCGAATCTCCCATAAGTTAATTTTGGTGGGAGATTAACTTAAGAGAGAATTGCCGTGTAGGAGAAATAGTTCACGGTGGGCTTGAACCAACTTTAAATAAAAAGTCTTGCGAAATGGGATTTTTTGTGGATTCCAACACTGGAGACTTCCCTGAGTATTTTGCAACAAAAATTAAAATAATTTATCGGTCCGTTTTTGAAAAAAGTAATTTTTAGTATTTCCATCGTGAACTCTGTATACAAGCACTTTTAAAAAAGGTACAAAATCAAATTTAATTTCAATTTCATGAGTGTACAATAGTATTTTGGATCGCATAATCTGAATTTGATTTTGGATTTAAGACTTTCAAAATGGCGGATCCAATATGGAGACCAAAAAGTTTAAAAATTGTTTAGATCTACTTGGGCCTCAATACTTGAGCGTTTTCGGGGTCACCAAATCTGACTTTAATGGTAGGTTTTGAAAATTAGAAATGGCGGATCCAATATGGCGACCAAAAAGTTAAAAAATTGTTCAGATTTGCTTCGAAGCTTTTGGTATCGCTGAATCTGAATCCGAATTTCCGTATTTGAAAGAATTACTTTTTTTAAAAAAGGAAATAGACAAATAAGATTATATAAATAATGACATCATCAATTAAAATTAACACTTATTTACACATTATAGCACTGTAATAATTAATCAATTAAAACTGCTTTGATTAATCCTTAGACGGGAAAGCGGGGTCCATTAGACAATGCAAGTATCTATTTTTCAAATTTCTCTGAATCCGTATGAAAAAATGAGTTCATCCTAGAAATTCTGTTAAATAGACTAAAAGTACAACGTTAAATTTAAAATCTTAATTATCATTTTTATATTTTAAATTTAATGCATTAAAATTCATAATATAATAAAAAGGAAACAAAATATGCAAAGATCTACGTTTTTTAAGCGTTTTCTTTTTTTTTAAGCGGTAAGCGGAGTCCAATGGTCCCCGCTTATCAACTTACGTAATTTTTTTAGCTTGCCCACCCGAGGGTTAAAAAATATTTCAACAATGGAGACCATTAAATCCACATACCATTTTAAAAATTTTGTTTACCATATTGGATCCACCATTTCTAATTTTTAAAAACTGACATTGTATTCAGATTTAGCGACTCCAAAAACCCCCAAGTATTGAGTTTCAACTAGATCTAAACAATTTTTAAACTTTTTGGTCGCCATATTGGATCCGCCATTTCTAATTTTCAAAACCTACCATTGAATTCAGATTTAGTGACCCCGAAAATCCTTAAGTATTGAGGCCCAAGTAGATCTAAACAATTTTTAAACTTTTTGGTCGCCATATTGGATCCGCCATTTTGAAAGTCTTAAATCCAACATCAAATTCAGATTATGCGATCCAAAATACTATTGTACACTCATGAAATTGAAATTAAATTTGATTTTGTACATTTTTTTAAAGTGCTTGTATACAGAGTTCACGATGGAAATACTAAAAATTACTTTTCTCAAAAACGGCCCGATGGATTATTTTAATTTTTGTTGCAAAATACTCAGGGAGGTCTCCAGTATTGAAATCCCCAAAAAAATCCCATTTCGCAAGACTTTTTATTTAAAGTTGATTCAAGCCCACCTTGAGTTGCGCAGTGATCTATTGCGAATGGCGGTCAATTTCAAAAGTGAAAAAAAGCAAATGGCGGTAATGAAAAAAGTAGAAAATGAGATGTCAGAAGTAGAAAATGAGAAATGGAAGTTGATCGACTCTTAGTTCTCTCAAATTTAGAGAACATTATTTTGATATCAAATTGTATTCGAGCAGAAATAGCACGAAAAATAAGAGAATTATTTAAACGAAAATTATTTTCCCTTCCGTGTAAAATATTAAAAATATTCACATTTTTCGACAATAAAAAAGCTCTTCCACAACAAAACAAGTTTGAAAGACATTTTCGATATTTATTAAATCTCTGAAAAAGGTATGAAAAACTTGACAGAGAAGAAGATATGCTTCTATTTTTTTCTATTATATATTCTCATCTCTTTCATACGGGAATATTTTCCCAATGTTGAGAATATAATAACAGTTACTTTATTCGGTTTATTGTGAAAAATATATGCGCGTCCAGGTATATGTATATATTGAATAGAATGGACTGATAATAATGATGAGTGTGGGGTATATGGTCCTGTTGTAGCACTAATTTGAAATTAGCCCGAGGGAAAGCATGTCTCTGACGCGACCCTTATTCCAAGGACCTTGTTCGACTATCCAATGTCCCTCGACCTCAACTCCCTTGACTAGACGGTACATAGAATGACGAGAGCTTCGGGCAACGTGATGCAGCATCAACGAGTATCCATAGGCCATCGTTCATTTTCCTTTATTTTATTTCAGTTCAACATGAAAATTTTTCCTTCAACTATATAGTTACGGGTGATATAATGATACAATGATAATAGTAATATATTTATAATAACGAGACTTCAATTTATTTACGATAAACTAAACCTACATTCGCGGGAGATGGCCAGTTCAAATATTTTACAGAATTTTTTAATAAATATCACTTATTATGGGTTATTCTTCAACCTTTTGTGACTACTAATAAATGTAAATAACAAATTGTTGAAAAATAATGAAAATGTAAGCGTAATCCTTCTACATTTTTTTTGCATAAATAATTTGAGATATTCAGATTTCTTATTGCTACATTGTTATTTTTTAACGGATTTTTTAATTTGAAGTTTTATTGGGTAGTGCATAACCCGTGCTTCAAATATACACAAAAAATGAATGGAAAAATTATTTTATTTATTTAGTATTTTTATGTTTACTTTTGTCATGTATTATTGGGTGAGATGGCCATTAATGACTTTTATTTAAAAAATTTTTATGTTAATGTTATATACTTAAGAAATATTAAAGAAAAACAAATTAAAAATTTCTGAGAACAAAATAATTCATCTAATTTACACCAGAGATGGAGATATATTTGTAGGTTGAGTCGAAAGTTACAATCAAACGACATTGATTGAAGATTGGATTCAGTGCAGTATTTGAAATTTTTGGCTACATGTAAACTGCACTGAATCCCATGATAAATATTCAAAATGTGACCAGAATAAGAGAAAAGTAATTTGAACGATTAAAAATTAAGTTTAAACTAAAAGTAAAAAATTATAAGTATTGTCCATCTCTACCGCATACATGTGGCCATCTCTTCCGGACATTCCGGGAGAGATGGCCAAATGCACTTTTTACAAAATGTAAATTTTGAGATTGTTCCTATGAAAATATTTTATTTTATTTTTCGTTACTTTAAAGTTAAGTGTTTAATGTTTAATTATCAATAAAAGTTTGGATATAAATAGCTTTTTTATCATTTTTACAGTACTTAAGAAAAACTATGGCCATCTCCCCCGGACTTATCCTATAATATTTTATATCAATTTTTAGGTTATATTTATGATGTCAGAGATGTTCTTAATTTATTTTTTAAGAGCCTCTTCAAACAGTTTAACCCTCCGTCTCACACCTTAGAAAAAATTACACCTTTACACACGTTTAGAGGGAATCCCTCACCACATTGTAAAATAAGCGACATTACAACATAAACAAAGGAATCACAAAAATTTAGTTTTAACACAAACTTACAAATATGTAGTAAATTATTCTAAATTATAAAATTAATAAAATTAATTTTCGGTCTCAAAAATAAAAATTAATTACACGAATGCACATCTTCGAAGGAATTACACTTTACATGTAAAAATAATGTAGCATTAACAAATAAGCAAAAAAATCATTAAATAATTTATTTTAATTATATTTTTAATATAATTTTGTCATTAACCAACAGTGGAACAAAAAATGTTTTGAAAACTTGATTTTTTTTATTTAACATAACCTCACTTTTTCGAGTTTTTTCTGGCTTTGAAGCTTCATAATTAAATATTAATTATGTTTAAACTAAATGTTTGTTTAGGAATGTGTTGAGAAGTAAATTGTCCAAAGGTATAGAAACTGATTTTATTTTGCAATGAGAAAAACAAAAGTTATTTAAAAAATACTGAAACCGTAGAGGCGTAGAGGGAATCCCTCCCTAGGTGTGTGACGGAGGGTTAATATATCAACCCAATTGTAATACTACCATAAGTTGAATGATATTTAACAAAATATTATTAATTATATTACTAGAATTTAAATTTATTTAAAAAAAAGACGCCAAAATTATATTAAACAAAGAAAGGTTACGAATTTTTCGCAATTTCGAAGAAATTTGGCGGATATATGTATATATATATATATATATATAAAAGGATCTTTTAGATAAGAGAAAAATAAGAAAATCTGCTCACGTTAGGATTCGAGTATAGCGAGTCTGCCAAGTATCAAAGATTCGTATAGACGTCCAGAATCTTTTTTTCTCTCATCTTTTTTGCTCGATCGAATTGCTTCATCGAATTCGCAATAAAAGGATTATGTATGTGTAATTTTATTCCACATGTTATAGAAAATTTTCACGTTTCCAATTCATTTTCAAATTACATTTTTCACATATTTGTTATCAGTAATAAAAGTATAAAATTTCAGTCAGACAGAAGTTTTAAAATCTTCATTTAATAATTTTATAATAAGTTTACAAGTGCGGAATACATCAATATTATATATTGTTAGACAAAATTATTACAGGAAGTAAATATATTCACAAAAATAATATCCAAAATCAAAGATAACATATGAAATTGAGACTTTAGTTCCTAACATCTATAGACCAAATAAAGTAATATTTAAATCAAGTTTCACGCAGGTTATTTAAAAAATGTAATATAAAATTTTGGTCAAAATTTGGAGGTCTATAATATATTAATAAGAAATTAATTCAATAAAAATGTTCCCGGGTTCTTGTTTCTCATTAAATAAACGATTCAGAATTTTAAAATTATTTCCTTGCTATAATTATACTTTACATTTTACTTAATTATAATACACGGTTGAAAACAATTAAACCGAAAATCAAATTAATTGAAATTTTATTGTAAATTTTGATAGTGCTATGTTTATAGATTAAGAAAATCAATATGTATACCCAATATTTCAATATTTCGTTCAAAAAGAAACTTGTTATATTTTTATTATTATATTTTTTAATATTTTATTACATAATATATCGAATAATATTGAACACAACTTCACTACAATAGAATTTATAACATAGGTATTAAGTAATAGTATTAAATTTAATGAAACTTTAATGCACAACACATTTTTTTAATTATTTAATTTGCAGAAAAATGTCAATAAATTATTAGTCAATATATTGTTTAAATTAAAGAGATTATTAATTAATTAATTAATAATCTATTTTTTATATTTTGTATTTAATGTTACTTATTGTAGGTATTATTATATATGGAACACATTTTCTTTCAAGTTAAATATATTTTTCTTTTTTCAAATTAATATATTATTTCTTTATTAATAATTATTTATTTAATTGCACATTAATAAAGTTAGATTTTTATAAATATAATGAAAAAATTAAGTTTCTTATATTCTTCCTTTGCATCAATACAATTAATTTATTTATTGGTTAAATAATATTAATATTATAATGCAATTAGTTATTGTAATAATTAATTAGTTATGACACATATAATAAAATAAATTTAATATGATTATACTGATAATATGAACTATAACAATAAATGACGAGATCCGCAGTCGGATCCGCCCCAGCACCGAGCCAGTACACTGCCGTACTGACGAAGAAAGTCACTATCTACATTTTAAGTAGAACGGAGATATTTAATGAAACACGTTTGTATTAGTTCCTTTTATTGTATTACATTTTTAGGAAAAAACTCATCGTTCTTGAGTAAAACGGACACGCTCTATCGATTGGTACAAAAAAATTATAAATTTTAATTGCTTATATGAAAAACTGTAGATAGTACCATTTTGCATGTGCGAAATCGTCGGAAAAACTGGCCTATGTACATAGGCCCAAATTTCAATGGACGCGTATATATATATATATATATATATATATATATATATATATATATATATATATATATATATATATATATATATATATATATATATGGGGCATTCCACGCCAAGTCGGACACCTGTTGACTTTTGCATCTCCGATTTTTTTCAAATATTTTTTTCTTTTAGTGCTGGTTGAAAGGAACTTCCATGATTTTTTTCAAATTTTTTCATGAAGTAATTTAAGAGATCTGGGTTTTTGAAAAATCACGTTTTTTACATAAATTTTTTTTTTAAATGCTTATAACTCGGACAAAAATTGATCAAATTGGACGTTCGATATATGAAAATTTTTGTTTTTACACGTAGTTTTTGATAAAAATATTAAAAAAAATTTTTTTTTTAATTTACCAAAAAAATTTTAAATTTTAAAAATAAAATTTAATTTTTAAGAATGTATGTATCGATCGATTTTTTTCAAAATTTTTTGTAAGAAACTGGTACTAAATTAAGAATTTTTAATCCTTGTCTGATTGTGGGCAAACGATGGGATCTATTTATTTTGTAATTTTTAATTTTTGTATACGCAGTGAAAACGGTAGGTAGCCAAATGCGTAACTTGACATTTGACCAAATCACGCAAATTTTTCAAACCAAAACTGTTTTCAGACTGAGTCTCTCCGAACTTAACCTTCTTACTGTTTAAAAAAGTGATTTGATCAAATTGCAAGTTAGGCATTTGGCTACCTACCGTTTTACAAAAATTAAAAATTTCAAAATAAATAGATCCCATCGTTTGCCCACAATCAGACAAGGATTAAAAATTCTTAATTTAGTACCAGTTTCTTACAAAAAATTTTAAAAAAAATCGATCGATACATACATTCTTAAAAATTAAATTTTATTTTTAAAATTTAAAATTTTTTTGGTAAATTAAAAAAAAATTTTTTTTTAATATTTTTATCAAAAACTACGTGTAAAAACAAAAATTTTCATATATCGAACGTCCAATTTGATCAATTTTTGTCCGAGTTATAAGCATTTAAAAAAAAAATTTATGTAAAAAACGTGATTTTTCAAAAACCCAGATCTCTTAAATTACTTCATGAAAAAATTTGAAAAAAATCATGGAAGTTCCTTTCAACCAGCACTAAAAGAAAAAAAATATTTGAAAAAAATCGGAGATGCAAAAGTCAAAAGGTGTCCGACTTGGCGTGGAATGCCCCATATATATATATATATATATATATACTAGGGGGCCTCGCGCGCCAACCCCCTATCTCTATTTTTATATTTATTTTAATTTTTATAAATTTAAAGTAATTTTTTCTTAATATCAATGCATCTTAATAAATTGCATACAATACATGACAAAATACACATAGATTTTGACGTAATGTAGCAATCGTTATGGACCTTTTTTATCTATATATGTCAAAAATTAGATTAAACTTTAACATATATTTTGACCCATTTTAACCTATAGGTTAAAAAGGCATCGAATTTTACATAGATTTTGACGTATCATAGATACGTTTATAGTCCTTTATTGTCCCTTTTTAAGTTGTAGTTAAATAAAAGTCAAATTGAGCCTCCCAATTCAAGAACTCGCCCGACGCTCGGATGAACACTCTAACGCCAGTCAAACGTTAAGAAAAGTCACAAAAATTAAAATTTGAAATTTTGATTTTTTAGAAGCACTACCTTGTAGGAAATTGAATAGCGCATCTTTTTTTCCTTTGAATTTTTTTCGTAGGATGAATATTGTCGGAAATAATGACGAAAAATGGTAAAATTTTGTTTTTCAAATTTCATTGCTTTTTAAAACATAAATCATCGTATCTTCGACAATTAATGTCGAATTGACTTCAAATTTGGTATGCAAGTCTATTTGGGTTCTGGGAAGACGATAAAATGATCAGAATGTAAAAATTTCCTAATTGTTCACTAATTTGTTAATGTAAATAAAGGCTTGTCAATTTTAGGTTAACTTACCTTCGTCGACAAAAAGTCTGCGGTGAACTTTCGAATTGAAAAAACTTCCAGTGAGACATTTGTTTATTAGTATATAAGGAAGTTTTTTGGAAAATATTAGATTGATTTAGTAAAAAATGTGGAAAATATTAAGGTTTAAAGACAGCGCGGAGAGCGCGACATCGAGTCGCGGCGTGCAAATATCACTAAACACCAACTTTATACACGGAAAAAAATAGTCGCAGAAATTTTCAGCGACTAATCGAAGACTCTCAGATATGAACGAATCTTTTATAGACTTTTAGAAATGTTCTACGATTTTAGCAGAAATTCTCCAAAAAAAGTCGAGGACTTTCTAGAAACCTAGTAGCGGAAAACAGTCTCGGAATTATTCTAACACTTCATAGCACGGTGGTCTTCAAGCACTTTTAGGTTTACCTAAAATGAGTCAAAATTGTGCTAACGCAGTTTTATCGGGAATCGGCCCAAGATTCCAAATTTTCATTTCCGAAAATCGTAGCTGATTCTTTTTTCGAAAAAAACCAAAAAAACATATATATATGGGCAATTCCACGTGAGATTTTAGTCGACGTCTTGAAATCGACCAAAAATATTTTTTTTCTATTCTGTATCGAAAAAAACAGATACGTATTTTTTTATTTTTGTTTAATTGTCCAAATTTTCGAGCTATGAATTTTCGAAATTTTGGACTTGTAATTGTAGACCTATATTTAGTAGCTTATAAGTCCGAAATTATTCAGTTTAGGAAAAAGTTGTCAAAGAATGAAACTTTTAGTTTTCTTTCGACTTTTAAGAAATGTAAACAAAAAAATTTTTTGTTAATTTTTTTAAATTTTTTATTAAAAAAAATTTTTTTTTATAAACAAATTAATTTTTTTTAACTTTAGCCCGGATTTTTTTTATTTTTTTTAAATTTATTTATTCCTTATAATATATAGAAGATTTTTCAAAAAGTCCCGAGGTGGGACTGATGTGTTGAATGAGTTTTAAAACATTTTCAAAAATCACTTGCAAGCACCACAGTGGGATTTTTTTTACAATTAACTTCTAAAATTGTCTACAGTGTATAATTTTAATCTATTTGAGAGTTCTTTTTTTAAATTAAAGGATCTACGCTGTATAGACAATTTTAGAAGTTAATTGTAAGAAAATCCCACTGTGATGATTGCAAGTAATTTTTGAAAATGTTTTAAAACTCATTCAACACATCAGTCCCACCTCTCGGGATTTTTTGGAAAATCTTCCTCTATATTATAAGGAATAAATAAATTTAAAAAAAATAAAAAAAATCCGGGCTAAAGTTAAAAAAAATTAATTTGTTTATAAAAAAAAATTAATTTGTTTACAAAAAAAAAAAAATTTTTTTAATAAAAAATTTAAAAAAAATTTTTTGTTTACATTTCTTAAAAGTCGAAAGAAAACTAAAACTTTCATTCTGTGACAAATTTTTCCTAAACTCAATATTTTCGGACTTATAAGCTACTAAATATAGGTCTACAATTACAAGTCCAAAATTTCGAAAATTCATAACTCGAGAATTTGGACAATTAAACAAAAATAAAAAAATACGTATCTGTTTTTCTTCGATACAGAATAGAAAAAAAATATTTTTGGCCGATTTTAAGAGGTCGACTAAAAGCTCACGTGGAATTGCCCATATATATATATATGTTTTTTTGGTTTTTTTCGAAAAAAGAATCAGCTACGATTTTCGGAAATGAAAATTTGGAATCTTGGGCCGATTCCAGATAAAACTGCGTTAGCACAATTTTGACTCATTTTAGGTAAACCTAAAAGTGCTTGAAGACAACCGTGATAGAAGGTTTCGTCGACGAGTCGCGGAAAATGGTGCGCACAAAAGTTGCGCGCGTTAAAACCAATAAACACTGTTTTTTTAACATTTTTTTTTAACAATTTATGACAATTGATTGTCAAGATTATTATTATTTTTATTATTCAATGTGTCGATATTAATATATACATTAAAAAATTCTAAATAATTTCCGCGACTGTCAATTAAAAATTAGAACGCTGTAGAGTAAATTCAGGTTTGTAATTTTCCGCGACTGTGGCGGAATCGGTTACATGCGCGTGGAGTCTTCATTTTCTTCGACAGTCGCGGAAAGTTTCTTCAAATGTAGTCTATTTCTTCAAAAACTGTGAATATGATTTTTAAAACACTTTCCACTAAATCCGAGAGTCTTCAACAAAGTCGAGGAAAATTTCCGCGACTTATTTTTTCCGTGTAGGACGTCAGTTGTTGAATTTGTTCTTATTACCTCGGTTATTACTCAGTTCTTTAAAAAAAGCATTAAATTTCTTTGACATTTAGGAAAATAATTAAACTTTGGAAAAGAATTTTGTTATTTATAAAGATAATCGGGATTTTTACAAAATTTTTTTTCAAATTTTGTACATAGTTGAATTTTATAAGAAGAATTTTATTATTATTTTTTTTTTTTGAAAATAGTTGAATTTCTGCAATTATTTGTAATTTCTCCAAAATTGAATTTTTTTAGTGTTTTCAACAAAAATTTAAATTAGAAAGTTTTCAAATTCTATTATTTTTAAAATTGCTAATTTTATTTATAAAATGTAGTAAAAAGTTAGCCGCGCGAATTGTTGATAGTTCTTTATTATTTATAGAATTTTTATGTTTGTTATAATGTTAAACATAGCGTTATAATTATATCCCAATAATTTATTTAATGCTTTTTTTAAAGTACTGAGTAATAACCGAGGTAATAAGAACACATTCAACAACTGACGTCATATAAAGTTGGTGTTTAGTGATATTTGCACGCCGCGACTCGATGTCGCGCTCTCCGCGCTGTCTTTAAACCTTAATATTTTCCACATTTTTTACTAAATCAATCTAATATTTTCCAAAAAACTTCCTTATATACTAATAAACAAATGTCTCACTGGAAGTTTTTTCAATTCGAAAGTTCACCGCAGACTTTTTGTCGACGAAGGTAAGTTAACCTAAAATTGACAAGCCTTTATTTACATTAACAAATTAGTGAACAATTAGGAAATTTTTACATTCTGATCATTTTATCGTCTTCCCAGAACCCAAATAGACTTGCATACCAAATTTGAAGTCAATTCGACATTAATTGTCGAAGATACGATGATTTATGTTTTAAAAAGCAATGAAATTTGAAAAACAAAATTTTACCATTTTTCGTCATTATTTCCGACAATATTCATCCTACGAAAAAAATTCAAAGGAAAAAAAGATGCGCTATTCAATTTCCTACAAGGTAGTGCTTCTAAAAAATCAAAATTTCAAATTTTAATTTTTGTGACTTTTCTTAACGTTTGACTGGCGTTAGAGTGTTCATCCGAGCGTCGGGCGAGTTCTTGAATTGGGAGGCTCAATTACACATAGATTATGACGTAACTAAATGAGGGAGTAAAAATAAAACGTCAAAATTAGGTCAAAATTATAGGTGTAAGAGCAAACACAATTTTAAAATTACCTTACATTGTTAGGTCAGATGCCAAACTTCACCTCATCATTAAGTCTGCGCGCGGAAATTGTTTGACAAATTTTGACGTCTCTATGTCAAAGCTGCCCTCAAACTTGACCTAAATTTTGAGGGTAGCGGGAATTCTTTGTCAAATTTTGATGTGAAGGTTAAAACTGCCCTCAAAATTGACCTAAATTTTGAGGGTAGCAGAAACTGTTTGTCAATTTTTGATGCGTAGGTCAAAACTGCCCTTAAAATTTACCTAAATTTTGAGGGTAGCGGGAATTCTTTGTCAAATTTTGACGCCTAGGTCAAAACTGCCCGCAAGATTGACCTATATTAACGTAATGTGAGGCCGTTATTTATCCTCTTTTTGACCTACAGGTCAAAAAATAGGTCAAATTAGACATAGATTTTGACGTAATGCGAGGTCGTTATTTATCCTCTTTTTGACCTATAGGTAAAAAAATAGGTCAATTTTGACATAAGTTTTGACGGCCCCTTTGGGATAGGGCGCCCTTACAGAATCTTGAAACAGCGGTGACAGCGGCGACAGCGATATATTTTTGTAATATAGGGAGATATATATATGTTAGGTTAAAGTGCGAAGTCCGGTGAATGTGCACATTTACCGGGCTTTTTGGTAAATGTGAATAATCTATCATTCTCAAAAGAAATTATGTACGTTTCCCAAGTAAATTGGTGATTGTACACATTGACCAACGCGTTAGTTAGTAAATGTAGAAATTGAAAGCAAGTAATTTGTTCAGTAATTATAATTATTATAAAATATGATAATGTAAGGAATTATTATAAATAAATTAATTCTTAATATAAGTAATTAAATAATATAAATTTTAAAAAATAAATAAAGATATAAATGGAACGAATAATATATAGAAATACAAATGTAACAAATGGAAATTGAAATGTCAATTGTTTAAGAATAAAACTTTTACAAATACAATAAATTTGTAACAGTTGAATGTTTATTTTCTAAACGTCAGTTATTATTCTAGTTTGCATTCTGCAGTGACATCTGTCAGATATTTTGGATTTATACAGTAAAAAAATAATTTTGTAATTGCTTCCTACTGGAAAATTGAATTAGAACTTATTAGAAGTTAATAATATAATATTTGAAGCCTATAATTTTTAATATTTACAATTAATTATCAAACAAAACTTTGTGCTACTCATTGCGCTACTCGAAAATGGTTGCAGCTACATTCGGACAGCACGATTTTTAAAATAATGAATGCAATATTTCTTGTTTAATTATTTTGTAAAATAACCCTATTTTCATAAAATACATACTTCATATATTCGTTTAGTATATTACTTTAAAGTAATTATTGCAATGCATTATTATTTATTTGACAAAAAACATGAAAGTGTCCGACCACCGGTACTGTCCGACTATACCTGCACTACCCTGCTATTTGTTCGGGGTATACTAATTTTTCACTTTGACCAAAACGATTTGGTGAATGTGTATTTCACCGGTTAAAGTGCGTAGAAACACAAAATTCGTATGCTATTCTGAGGCGCATGAAAATTCTCCAATTTTTATTTTCCGAATCTTTATTTTATCGAAATTCTTTTTATCTAATAAGAATTAATTATAATTTCTTTTAATCGAAAGAATAATTGTCAAAAACATTATTTTTTTGAATGACTAATTAACAGAATGTTTAATACTGCGAAAGAAAATTTTTTATAATCTTCAAATAACTGAATTATCATTTCTAAAAATTATTATTTTTTATATTTCTTATTTACACTAATATTTTTATTTTCGAAATGTCAATTTTGATAAATATTATTTTATAGATTTGTTAATAATTATAATAATTATATTCCCGAATTATTATTCAATATAATTCAAATATTACCGAATTGACAATTCTTAAAAAATTTATTGTTCCTAATAATATTTTTTTATAATGTGTAAATGATTCAAATTCTAAAGTCTCTAAATTTTATTTTATCGAAATATCATTTGTTATAAAACTTTTTTCTTATAAATGTTTTTCAAAATAATTTTAACTTTTTCGAATTAACATTACTCATAATTTTCTTTAACTCCTAATCATTCTTCTTTATAATTACTACATTTTCTAACCCGTGTGGAAATTGCCAAGGTTTGCCAATATTGATTATTGGGTCTATAATGGTCCTAGCTTGGAATGTACCTTAACCTGATCCTAGCTTGGTAATATAGCTAGAGCTTCTTGTTAGATTATAAGTTATAAATATATTTAAAAATATGTATCAGTAATTGTTTATGTGTAATTTGAAGTAATATTTAAACATCTCATAGCAAGATTGAGACAATAAATATTGAACTGAAATGTTTACTTTTAACTTTTCATTTGTAAAATTTGACAGATTATCAGTAGAATTCTACTAATTGCTATTATCAGAATTGAGTTACTGATAATTAGTAGAAAGTTACTGATTCAATTAGTAAAATATAAGTTACTGATTCAATCTGTTGTATAAAAATATGACATAGTCAAATTTATTAATTTATAATCCCAGCAAACACGTTATATAAGTATTCTATAACAGTGAGGTTACAGTGTTATAGAACATTTGTTCCTAACTAGTTATAGATCTGTGATAGAACCTGATTGTAACAGAGTTCTAGAACATAGTTACAAGTTAGTTACAGAATAGTTCTGTATTATGCTTATGTCACAGTTCTATCACAATGTGATGTAAGAGTTACATAACTTTAATGTCGCAAATTTTCTGTAACTGTTGTTCCAACCTTGTTCTATAACTGTGTATGAACATTGTTGTGTAATTGGTCTAAACATCTGTTGCAATGCAGTTCTGTAATATACAGTTTAACATTGTCCGAACAATGTTAAACTCTTCTAACAAATTTGGTGTAGTTCATATTATTTTTAATATAATATAATATAATTCGTAATAATTTATAAAAAATACCTATATGGGTGATTCTTCATTAAGTGGTCACTTTTGCTTCCCCTCTGTTTCCTATTTAATAACTTGGAAAATTGTTATCTAATCTACTTCAAACTTTTGCATAATTAATCTTCAATATGTTTTTTAGTAATATCATAATCGAAAAAATTTTTTTAATTAAAACAAAAGTTGTAATTCAATTGCAAATGTTCAAAAAATGCACATTTGTCGTTTCTCCACACATGAATCATGAAGTTTAATATGTTTTATTTTACACAAACTTTATTTTAAACGTTTTTTTATTTATTCTATTCGAAAGTTCATCTCAAAAACTAAGTTTTAGTGTGTCGTTTTCTAATTTCCATTAAAAAATCTGTGTAAAAATATTTTTTTAATATTTTCCCCAATCTTTTTTTATTTAGAACTGGAGTTTACAATTTCATTGATTTTCATTAATTTTATTCCCTTTTTTAGTGCGATTTTATTTGCCATTAATATTATTAAGTTAATAAGTTGTATTTATGTTAAATTTGCAAAAAGAAATATAATTTTTAGATTTAAAACTACAAAAGTTACTATTATTTTATAGCGTATTTTAATGGTATGTAACTCCATAACCGACAAAATTGCCGAATTCTAAATGTATAAAAAAAAATAAAAATAATAGTGATTTAGAGTAAGCAAATCTCTTTAATAATCTGCAAAAATTGTTTATTTTTATGAATTTTTACGGTTTCAATGAATTTTTTTCTTTGATTTGTAAACTCCAGTTTCTAATTTCGTTTCGCGTAATGGAAGTGTTTTGTTTTCTTGAATAAATATTATTAACCTCGATTAACCTGTATCAAAACAAGTAATTTCAATAACAGGTATGAGTAAAAATATTATTTATTTATTTATAAAAGCAGTTTAAAGTAATTATTTGCTTATTTACACTATTTATAATTATTCACAGTCCAAAATTAACTTTTTCAAATAAATTATTTAACCTTTAAATTACAAATTTTTAAATTGTTTGTATATAAAACTAAAGAAAGAATTAAACTCAAATATCTATAAAATAATCATTTTCAAGCTTTATTAAAAAGATCTAAATAAAAAATTTCCAAAAAATTTAATTAAAAAAGAAAATTTTAACATATTCAAAAGTTACCACTTTGTGGAGAATCACTCATATAGTAATTATTGACAACAAATTGCTTTCTTATTTCTTTTATACTACTATCAGTAGCATTTTTTACTCTATCTTTAAATTTTCTTCAGTTTTATTATTCTTCTAGTGACTATTTAAACAATATTATTATGTATAAAAGTCTCATAAATGTTTTAAAGGTGCACGTAATGTAATCGAGAATGTAATTATTCGTTAATTGTTTGACATTATTATTATTCGTAATAGCAAATTTTTTTGATAAATTAATTTCACAAAGAATTTTGTAAAATCTATTTATATTTAAATGAAAAATTATAGAATATAAATTTGTTATAAAAATGTAGAAATTTTATTAATTAAGCTTAAATTTATTGCTTTAATCTTTCATTTAAAAAGTAATTTTTAAGCCTTTCCTTATGCTTGTAACTTTGAAAATTTACATTTTTTAATTAACATTATTAAATATAATGTATATTATACATAACATAATTATACTATTGTTGCAAATACAGTATCCTTTTTCAAGTTACAAAGCACATTTTCATAGTTCCTTCGTTACTCTCTAAATCTGAATATGTGAAATTTCACTTATTGTACGTTATAAGTCGTCCTCTCGATCAATAAGTGCATATACACTTATAAATAAGTGAATTTTTCACTTATTCTGAGTGAAATTTCACTTATTATAAGTGTATATGCACTTATTGATCGAGAAGACGACTTATAACGTACAAATATGTGAATTTTCACATATTCAGATTTAGAGAGTATATATGTAAACTCTAAACTTCCTTTCACGAGCCTCCGTGGCGCAGTTGGTAGAGCGTTTGATTTATAATCCACTCCTAGCTGCGTCTTGCGTTCGAGACCTCGTGGTTGTAAATATTTAAATAAATAGCAAAACAAATTTTCTTCGACATCCCGTGTGGAAAAATTTTAGGGCGCTGACCAAGCGCTTAATAGACTGTCTAACGTCTTTCTAGACCCAGGGCAGACGGTCTTGTCGAGCGGCTGTTCAGAATTGAAACGAAACTTCCACGCTATCGTCTAGAATAGACCAGCGTTTCTGGTCTGATCAGCAGTGCTAGTAAATGGGTAGCTCCATGCCTAAAAAATCAAAGTTGTCCCCTACTTCTTCGATTTTGTTGAAACTTCGAAATTTTGAAGTGGAATACATGCCAGTAAAAAACCCTAAATCGATTTCGAAAAATTTTGAAAAATTTTGGATTTACGAGGTTTTTAAAAATTTTTTTGAAATGTTGAAAATGGTATATCTCAAAGGAAAATGAATAAAAATTAATGAAATTTTCAGGGAATGCTTATTGTTTACAGACAATTTAAGAAAATATTTTATAAAAAATTTTTATTTTTTTTTAAACAAATTATTTAAAAAATAATTTTTAAATAAACAATTTTTTGAAAAGTGCCATTTTTTTTTGCTTTTAATAACAATGATTCGATTCCCACTTATTTCACGAGTGTTTTCCAAAAAAAAAATCGATGGAGGGTCTGAAACTTTAGGAGATATTGAATTTTTTGTCCTGGCGCGCAACCGTAAAAAGCGCATTTTCAGGCTATACTGTACATACAAACTAATGTTCAAAATCACCTATAAGTCGTAAATTTTAACCGAATTCAATTTTTCTTTTTGGAGAATGTCAGGCAATAAATTTGTAAGAATACTGTGCATTTTTTAAATTTATATTTGTTTAAACAAATTATTATTATTGTTGTTAATTACTAACTTTTTACATATTGTACCTAGAGAGGTGTATTTTTTCCAATTTTGTAATTTACCGGACCTTACATAAATACAGATGCAGATTTAAAACATAATTATTAATGTTTAAGCAAGATTTAAACAAATTATTATTGTTTATTTCTAATTATTTACGGAATAGTATACTAGAAAGATGCAGTTTTTTCTAATCATGCAAATTTACCAAACAAAGTTGTCCCCTAGTTCTTTGATTTCTATAAAACTTCGAAAAATTGTTACAGAACACATGATAATGAAAAGTGTGAAAACGATTTTATAATTATTTGTTAATCACGATTATAAATATTAAATAAATAACAAATTGCCTATATTGAAAGCTTTTAAATTTAAATACTTTCGGAGACATTGAGAATAAAAACACTTTATTGAGTTTACAAAATTAAGTAAAATTAACTTTTGGAAAGCAAAATAACACAATTAATATTTAATTTAATTGTTATTAACAATTATTTAAACAATTTTTTAACCAAGTCAATTCTTATAAACAATTATTTTAAACAGATGAGTTTTAACTGAAGTAAATAATGATATTATTATTTAATTTGTCATATAAATTTAAGAAAATTTATTAATTTTTTGATAATAAAAATTTTTATAACAATAAACCGCAACACAACTAACACACTTATCCTATCGTTAGTAGGTATGCAATATCATTATTTACTTCGTCAAAAATATTTCATAAAATTTATTAAATTTTTGTTGCTAAAAATGATTATAACAATAATTGTTTTAAAAAACTATGTTTGTTAAGCTTTTATTCCAGAGCTATAATAATAATAAACTTCTGATTTCATAGAAATCAAAGAACTAGGGGACAACTTTAATTTATTTGACATGGACATACCCAGATTAAAATTAAAAGTACAAATATTACTTAAACAATTTTTAAATTTTAATATTTAATAATATTAATAATTAATAATTATTAATTAATTTTTAATTATTATTATTAATTAATTTTTAATTATTATTATTAATTATTTATTATTAATTATTATTATTAATAATTTTAATATTTTTATTTTAATTTTTTTTTTTTTTTTTAATTTTTTTTTTTTATTCTTATTTTTGTTTAAATTATAATTTTATTTTCAATGTAAATCGGAATTTGAAAAAGTTTGGTAAATTTGCATGATTAGAAAAAACTGCATCTTTCTAGTATACTATTCCGTAAATAATTAGAAATAAACAATAATAATTTGTTTAAATCTTGCTTAAACATTAATAATTATGTTTTAAATCTGCATCTGTATTTATGTAAGGTCCGGTAAATTACAAAATTGGAAAAAATACACCTCTCTAGGTACAATATGTAAAAAGTTAGTAATTAACAACAATAATAATAATTTGTTTAAACAAATATAAATTTAAAAAATGCACAGTATTCTTACAAATTTATTGCCTGACATTCTCCAAAAAGAAAAATTGAATTCGGTTAAAATTTACGACTTATAGGTGATTTTGAACATTAGTTTGTATGTACAGTATAGCCTGAAAATGCGCTTTTTACGGTTGCGCGCCAGGACAAAAAATTCAATATCTCCTAAAGTTTCAGACCCTCCATCGATTTTTTTTTTGGAAAACACTCGTGAAATAAGTGGGAATCGAATCATTGTTATTAAAAGCAAAAAAAAATGGCACTTTTCAAAAAATTGTTTATTTAAAAATTATTTTTTAAATAATTTGTTTAAAAAAAAATAAAAATTTTTTATAAAATATTTTCTTAAATTGTCTGTAAACAATAAGCATTCCCTGAAAATTTCATTAATTTTTATTCATTTTCCTTTGAGATATACCATTTTCAACATTTCAAAAAAATTTTTAAAAACCTCGTAAATCCAAAATTTTTCAAAATTTTTCGAAATCGATTTAGGGTTTTTTACTGGCATGTATTCCACTTCAAAATTTCGAAGTTTCAACAAAATCGAAGAAGTAGGGGACAACTTTGATTTTTTAGGCATGGAGCTACCCAAATTCTAATCTACGTCTATTCAAAATTTCTCATTATATGTTATGACAACTATTCTTAGAATGATAAAACTTAATTATATTTGAAATAATTTTGATGACTTTTTTTTACATAAAAAGTATAAAAAAATATTTTAACTTTCTGTATTTTTCACTTCAACTTTCTTTAAGCGTAAGGCTTTGTGTCTCTCCCAATCTTTGGCATTGGAGATATAGTAGTCTTTTTGTAAAATAAAATTTACTGCAAATCAAAACAGCCGGATGAAACTAGCAGTCGTACTCAGCACCAATCTTTAGGCGTCAACCACTAATTAATGAAATTAATAAATAAAAACTTACTAAATTTACTATTTAGTGGATATTGATTCCCAAATAACAATACTCGATGGTTTTTTAAATCATTAAGTATTACAAAATTTGAAGGAGAGGCATATTGGTAGATGACGCCTAAACATTGATGCTGAGTACGACTGCTAGCTTCAGCCGACTAGTCAAAACACATAGAAACACATCAAAATCTATTTTTTCAGGGCACATTTAAAATTAAATTATACAGAAAACAACAACAACATAGCACATTATTATTCACGTAAAACAGAAACCACAACAAATACTATAATTCACAAACAAAATGCATCACACACTGACTGATCTAACGACGCCAAACGACGCGACGCCATTAGGCGCCATGTTACTTAACAGCTGGGCATACATCGACGCATGCGCATATAACATCCTAGACCAAATCTAGACGGTCTTAATAACACCGTACTAGACGGACATATTTGACTTAGATTTTTTCTAATAAGCCAATCTGTTAAGTCACTGATTCGGGACTTGATGGACCCTCTAGAATTAGACGGACTTGATGATTGCTAATCGGGAAATCATTGGACTCTAGACTGCCACAATATTTTTCCACACGGGATGTATAAATATTCCGGGTATGTATGACATGCGAGAACAGCGTGGAATATTTTTTTAATTTTAATTAAAATATTTTTTAATGACAGATATGAGTAACAGAAATTTGTAACTGTTCTAGAACTGTGACAAGTATCTTCGTCACCATGTTACAGATCTGTTACTTAACTGTGACAACCTTCTGACTACGACATTTTGCGTACCCAGTGAGTCCCCTGTGAGTCACCAGTTACATCACATGTTCTTTAATTATTTGTCACAGTTCTGTAACAGATCTGTAACAGTGTTTGCTGGGAAGTTGAATTTAAAGGTTATGTTGATTTCTCCTTGGCCACCAGTATATTTACAGCATATCCTTAGTTCCGAAACTTATGAAAGATAAAATAAATCTTTAAATGTCTGCAGTTTTTCAATGTTGGGCGCATAAGGTGACTAAACATTGCATGAATGTTTACAATTTTCTTTAATTTTTTAAGTTTTTCAAAACTTTTTAAAATTTTCTTTAAACTTCCTCCTTTAAAGAAAAAATTCATTTAAATTAAAAAAAATTTTTACTTCATGCAATGTTCAGTTAACTTTTGCGCCCAACATTGAAAAACTGCTGACATTAAAGATTTATTTAAAGTTTCATGAGCTTTGATTTAAGCTTCAGTTAATTAACTCAATTAAAATTTTCGTTACAATATATTTTTCAAGTTAAATTTTTAAAACCGTTCACGGATTTGTTAACTTTTGTTGAAATCATATTTTGTTGAATGAAACTGAAGTTTCTAACGTTTACGTCGACGAAATGAGATAAAAACTTCAATTTTTAAATAACAATTGACTTTCCCTCCCCGATTGGATTAAAAATCTATGCAGGATGTAATGAAAAGAACAATTAAGTTCTTTTTTATCCCACATGCACAAAAACGGCGCTTTCTGATAGCAGCCGACAGGGAGGAAAGTCATTCATTTCTTCGACCGTATGAAAATGGCGGCCGTGTTCTCCCAAGGGCAAGAAAATTAGCTGTTCACATGCATTTTTCTTGCCCAAGGGAGAAATCGGCCGCCATTTTCAAACAAATCGAACAAGTGAATGACTTTTACTCCCTGTCGTCTGCTATCTGAAATCGCCGCTTTTGTGCATTAGGAATAAAAAATATCGTAAGTAACACGAGAATAAAGGCAGCCAATTTCTTTACGATGATTTCTGTGACACGAGTGGAGGTCGAGGGCGCCCTCGACCTCCACTCGTGTCACAAAAATCACCGTAAAGAAATGGCTGCCTTTCTCCTCTTGTTGCTTAATATACTATTTATCAGACATTATTTGCATCTTGATCTTTAAAAAAATTCTTTTCTCATTTTGCGTCAACAAAAATGTTACTGACTTCAGTTTTATTATTTTGAGGAATTTATAATGGAATAGTTCATATGACTTATGATGACATAAGAATAACCTGAAGTATCATGCAACGCATCGTACCGAGCGAGCGTGGTTAAGTGGTTAGGTTATCGGTTTACGAATGTTAGGGTCGTGCGTTCAACTCCCAACGTGTGAGGATTTTTTCTCTGTTAGTATATATAGGAATTAAGTATTATAAATTACATGATAACAAAAGTAGGTAAAAAAAGATAAAATAATGAATCTCAATAATAATAAATAAGAATAAATAATTTTTTTAAATAGTTAATTAAACTGTTCCTTTTATTGGGCCTAACTAGATTCTCTAGGTAGAACCAGGCTAGAAGAGCGTGACGTTTTAACCTATAGGGCCTACAAGGATAAACAAGCTAGGACCAAGTTAATAAAGGGGAAATCTAGGTAGAACCAATAAAGGGCCATTAGAAAATTTCCACACGGGAACTTGTATTTCTTCTAACTATAACTTTACCGAATTGTCACTTCTCATAATTATTATTATATCGAAATAGTATTTTTCAAAATTTTTGTAATATCTAATAACTTTTAATACAAATTATTTTATTTTATTCGAATAATTATTTCGTATAATTTTTTTCTCACCGAAATTATATTTTAAATAATTTTTTTTAATCGATTTTTTATTTTTCCTAATATTCATTTTTCCAAATAATTCTTTTTCATAATTTTTATATTTCCTAATTCGTATTTTACATAACATCCATTTTTTTAACATTTAAATTCTCTAATTTATTATTTTCCTAACCTATAAATGTCATAATAAGAATTGCACCGAATAGTTATTTCACCTACAGAATATCCGGTTTCGACGTTTCCCATCTCTGAAGAATATGGCGCCAAATTTGAAAAAAGTTTATTATTTTATTATTTAAAAATTATTAATTATTACAAATATTGTTCATGGTTTAAACCAATTAGCTACGCTAAATATCATTAGGGAAATTGTTTTAAACAATATTTGTAATAATTAATAATTTTTAAATAATAAAATAATAAACTTTTTTCAAATTTGGCGCCATATTCTTCAGAGATGGGAAACGTCGAAACCGGATATTCTGTAGGTGAAATAACTATTCGGTGCAATTCTTATTATGACATTTATAGGTTAGGAAAATAATAAATTAGAGAATTTAAATGTTAAAAAAATGGATGTTATGTAAAATACGAATTAGGAAATATAAAAATTATAAAAAAGAATTATTTGGAAAAATGAATATTAGGAAAAATAAAAAATCGATTAAAAAAAATTATTTAAAATATAATTTCGGTAAGAAAAAAATTATACGAAATAATTATTCGAATAAAATAAAATTATAAAAACTGGTTATTATACAATAAAAAAATTTGTATAAAAAGTTATTAGATATTACAAAAATTTTGAAAAATACTATTTCGATATAATAATAATTATGAGAAGTGACAATTCGGTAAAGTTATAGTTAGAAGAAATACAAGTTAGAAAATGTAGTAATTATAAAGAAGAATGATTAGGAGTAATGAAAATTATGAGTAATGTTAATTTGAAAAAGTTAAAATGATTTTGAAAAACATTTATAAGAAAAAAGTTTTATAGCAAATGATATTTCGATAAAATAAAATTTAGAGACTTTAGAATTTGGAACATTTACACATATTAAAAAAATATTATTAGGAACAATTCAGTTATTTGAAGATTTTAAAAAATTTTCTTTCGCAGTATTAAACATTTTGTTAATTAGTCATTCAAAAAATAATGTTTTTGACAATTATTCTTTCGATTAACCCTCGGAGAACACACCTCTTTTTTTGACTATTTTTCAAAGCTCAAACAATTTTAAACTGATCATCTAATCAAGCTAAAAATTTTTTTTAATTATAGTTTAAACTCTGTAGAATAAGTCTGTATACTTGAAATTCCTTATTAAAAATATTTAAAAAAGATAAAAAGCTTTTCGTAAAAAAGCGTGGGGTCAAAAAGACCCCATTTGTTCTCCGAATGTTAAAAGAAATTATAAATTATTCTTATTAGATAAAAAGAATTTCGATAAAATAAAGATTCGGAAAATAAAAATTGGAGAGTTTTCATGCGTCTCGCTATTCTCACATTCACCATCCAACTAACGCCCAATTCGGGTAATGTGCACATTCACCGGTCAATGTGCACATTCACCAACTTCGCACATTAACCGTAACATATATATGTATATCAGTATCGATCGGTCTTCTCGAGTCACTTTACTGACGTACTATGTACATGTGCCTTTTTAATCAGTTTTTCTCGGCCACTGAGGCTCGAAATACTGAAATTTCTGTAGATAGGACTGCTGTTTTGTAGATATAGTGACTTTCTTCGTCAGTATTTCACCAAAATCGATGTAGATAGGCCAATTAAGCATTAATTATCTCCAAAACTAAATAATATTTTTAATTATGGATTGCACAGTTAAATTTTAATTTTTATTACGAATCCAACGGTATAAAAAACTCATTTTTCGTCAAAAATGTAGATAGTGACTTTCTTCGTCAGTACGGCAGTACAGACCTAACATCCGTCATTCCTCCAACGCCCGTAGAGGCCTTTCTCCAATAGGTTTTAAAAAGTGTGCGAATGACTGCGTTGCGCTGATTTTAGCATGTGTTGCTATAGCAACCGACGCAGACGCAGTCATTTGCACACTTTTTATGCTGCCTCTACAATACGAAAAAAAAGTGAGAAACGCGTGACGCAGACGCGAAACGCAAAATCCGCAGACGGAACAAATCCAGTACCGCGCCAGTACTGACGAAAGTAGAAAGGCGGATCCGAAAGTCGGAGCCTAATCTGTTCCGCGCCGGTTGCATTTTGGGATCCGACTTTTCCTCCTGGGTATATGTGACCGGGTCTGAGAAAAGGGAGCTATACTTACCAAAAAATCGATTTTTTTATGATGGTTTCTTATAGTTTAAGGTCCTAGAAATATAATGCAATTAGTCCCAATTGTTGTTAAAATTTTTTTGCAATTGTTTAAACAAATTTAAAAAAAAAAATTTTTTTAATTTTTTTTATGAAAATATAAGTAATTTTAAGACAAAAATTACTCTTGGTTGTCTAAGTGTCAAGAATATTTCGCCTAAATCTTAAATTGAATGCCTAAACCATTTACAAAAAATTCGACTTAATTCCTCGAAGATGATCCCCAAGTATACCCGTCATCGGCAACCTGGTTGTGCAAGTCAAAAAATAACTATGGATTATTGTAGATTTCAGAATTATTTAGATTATTGTATCAGTTCTAAACTTGCATAAAATATTTCAGACCTCTAAGACATCCGGAAGTCTTTTAAATTAATTTTGAACATTCCATAATTTGACTTTTGCAAAGTAAATTGTTTATAACAATTACAGGGTTGTCTGAACAATTATTTAACCATGAAAATCGGATTCAACATAAAAAAATACATAAAGAACACTCATTATATATTAATTTAAAATGTAAAATGTTTCAAGAAATCTAATCTATTTGGATAGAAAACTTTAAACGCGTTTTTCTCGAAAAGTTGATTTTGGTAAGTAGGTCCCTTTTCTCAGACCCGGTCACATATACCAAAATTTCCATCAACAACTTTCTGAAGAAAATGATTTAAACATTTTTATAAAGTAAAAATTTTTTGTACCAATATTTTTTAAGTTTTTAAGTAAAATACATAAAAAACAAATTACTGAATTCTTTTCGTCTTACTACTTTTAACTATGGAAAGTTTCTTAACCTTAATTACTATTTTGATGTAATTAAGGGTATTAATGTAACTGGATGGGTTAAAACGGGGAAAAACGTATGATCTTTAATAAAAAATAAATAAATCTTTGTATTTCAGCACGCTGTTATATCTTAAAGTTCAATGTGAAATGAGTAACTTATAAAATTTTCGATACAAAATATTAAAAATCAATAGGTGCTTTGAAAGACCTTTCAAAAAAGTATTTATGCGGTGGCTGCTTTAACTAAAATTAAAAAACCATATATTTTCTGTTAATATAGGTGTGTTTATATTTATATTTACTTACAAAGTAAACTCGACATGAAGCATATGTTTAACTCACCTGAAACAAAAAGCAAAGAAATTATTTTACATTAAAATTATTACCAAATAAGTAGAAATGAAAACAAAAAAAATAATTTGTATTAAATAATAATTTATAAAACTATATATAATTAATCAATTTATTTCCAGGGTTCACAGTGATTTTTTGCATGTGATATATTCTGGATAAGAATTTCAAAAAAATTGATTTTTCTTTTTCTGCTGTAAAATGTTTCTTAGGATCATAATTTATATTTCTGTATTTAAAATTTTATTTTTTGACAATAAATTTTTCTTTTAGTTTATTCTATACTGCTTTCAATGCTGATTAAAACACACTTATTTTTATTTTTTTCAGACGTTCCAGTGAGCCAAAATCACGCGTTTTTATTCAAAAACCTGCAGGGGACAAAAACCAGCCAGAAAATTTTGAAAAAAAATTTGTGTAAAATATTATATTATTAAAATATATGTGCAAAGTTTTATTTAGGTACCTATCTCTTTTTATTCATATCAAAAATTGCATTTAGAAAATTTCTATTTTTCTCTTTTTCTAGGGTGTACTGTCCCCTTAATTGTTACCAATGTTATTAGTCTCATAGGTCAAGATGCAAATATATTAAAAAAATTTTTGTGTAAAAAAAACTTACAGGTACACTACTGGTCAAAATTGAGAGACCACCCATTTTCAGGTCACTGAAAAACATTTTAAAACATACAATGTATAGAAAATAAAATTTTTTTCTTTTTATTTTTCAAAAGATAATAAAATTTTGAAAAGAACAAGATCTTTTAGAAGTCATTTGGCCAATATTTTATTTAGATATTTTTAAAAAATCAGCATTTTCAATGTTTTACAAAACTTTGAATAACTTCTAAAATAGTAAAAGCTTTTTAATGATCTTAGGCTTATTTTAAAGCTCATTTGCTAAACTATCAAAATTACCTACAGGCGTTAACGTCTAATTTTTCTGTTAGAAAATGCACATCGTCAAAGTTGGACCAACATTTTTTTTTTAATTTGGAACAATTTTTTTGTACTAAAAACTATTCTAGAAAATATATAAAACATAATATGGTATATAGATTTTTCAAGATAATAATACAAGAAATATGTTTGAACTTTCAAAATTATATGACTGTTAATAAGATTGTTCCAAATTTTCTGAATTTTTTTGGTCCAAGTTTGACGGCCTGCATTTTCTAAGAAAAAAATTACCCGTTAATGCCTATAAGTAATTTTTATAGTGTAGTAAATGACCTTTAAAATAAGCCTAAGATCATTAAAATGCGTTCATTATTTTAGAAGTTATTCAAATTTTTGTACAACATTGAAAATGACTATGTTTTAAAAATATCTAAATCAAATATTGGCCAAACGACTTCTGAAATATCTTGTTCTTTTCAAAATTTTATCATCTTTTAAAATATAAACTGAAAAAAATTTTATTTTCCATACATTTTATGTTTTAAAACGTTTTTCATTCGCCTGAAAATGGGTGGTCTCTCAATTTTGACTGGTAATGTAGGAATTGAAAAACACATAAAATAGTCAAAAAATCTCCGATAAATAAACGAATTTATTTTTAAACGTTTACTTCAAAAATCATATAAATAGTAAATATAAAATACAATACCTATATGTAAATCAAGATTTGTGAAAATGTACTTAAAATTTAGGTTTTTGTATGTATTACAGGAGTTTAATTATTATTGGACAAACTTTTTTCAGTCAAAATACAAACTTAGGAAAAAGAAACATAAACTGAAAATATTGAAGAACGGATTGAAAATAAAGTAAGACGAATATCAAGAAATGAACAACTGAACGTGAGAAATTCGTGTGTAATTTAATCTCATTTCACGTGTCTCAACCTGTAACTATGAGAATCAATTTTCATCGGTTTAAAGAGATTATAGACATTTATAAAATCACAATTTAGTGATAGTAATTAAACTTCTAAAGCTATTAGAAATAATAATAAATGACTTTCTTATTTACAAAAATAGAGCGAAATCTCTTATTACTAAACAGGCGAGAGTTATTAAATTGTATAAATGTATTTTAACTTTCTGTATATAATTATTATTCTATAATAATGAATTTAATCCGAAAATAATAGTTTTGGTAAGAGTAATTTATTATCATTGAATAGAAATTAATCTGAAAGTTTTTATAATTAACCCACTGTAAGGATTATAATTTTAACTAATATTAATTAAAGGTGTTACGTATTATAATTGAAAGCGCGTGAACACCATGTTGAATAGACCATGTGAGTATCGTTGACATTAATCTCTTCATATATATATAACTTTGCAAAAGGGCGGCGTGCAAAATGAAAATAAAATTCCTAGACCTCATGACTAGAATTATTGAGAATAAATAATGCATTACAGGTGTGTGTGGGTCTTTGCGTTTCATATATGGGAATAAATTTTGTAGCACAAGTCACGTGATCTCAACGAACTGACTGGATTATAAATGAAATTTGGATTAATTCGATTCGAAATGTATGTAATTATACATGTAACCAATGGGAAATGCCAGTGTAGTGCCGATGCTTACCACTGGCTTAGTATTCAGCCGATTGTTCGGCCGTAGTCCAGCCGAGCTTCGACAATTAGTGCTGGTGCAGTACGGAATTTTTGTTTTCTCAAAGTTCAGACAAGATTCGGCGACAAGTACTAGCTGAGTATAGAAAAATTGTTCACAACGCTCTTTGTCAACATTGCTGCTTATTATATAGGGTGTTGTGGGGTGATGTGAAACATGGTGTGATGTGCAACACCGCCGATTTCTGATCTACAGTTTGATATTGAACAGAGCCAAGTATTGCCATTTGTTTGTGTCCTCAGTAACTTGTTTTGATATATAACTCACGAGACAGCTCGCAGCTAGGTTTTCTGTACGTAAGTTGACTAAATTTTCTCGAGCAGGAAATATTTTTTTTAGGTGTTTTTAAATATCTGTTTATATTTTGTGTTACGGCCGAACTCCGTAACTTTTTATATTGTTAATACCTTTTTTAATTATATTTAAACTAAAATTACATGCAACAATTACACGCAACATGAGATTTTGTTAAACATCACAAAAACATTTACACAAAATACAACCCTTTGTAATTTCACAAAAGGGACATTCTTCTTTTTGAATATTTAAATCTAAAGTATTTTAATCGGATAAAAATCTAATTTTATATAAATAATAGATTTAATAGAATTTTACATTCCTTTAAGATTCACAATTTGAAGTGAAAAACCTAAGAATAAAACACGGTATTTCTTAATAAATTCCTTTTCTTGGACAAACAGTTTATTGACCCTTTTGAGGAATAGTTAGAAAATATAAAAAGTAAATTGCTCAATATAAGGAGTGGTGCATCTAAGTCACTGAACTCGGATCGCGCCACTGCCTAAATCTGCAAGCTTGCAGAATTGGCTTGGCAACAGTCAAGTGCAATAAACTTAACATACGATTTCCCCACTAAATCGTCTTTCAATAAAATTGATTGACACTGGGAAATCTGGGCAGTTTAAGCCAGGCCGTTGTAGCCGGCAGTTTAGGCCCGCAGTTTAGTCCAGGTCGTAGTCACCTGTAGTTATAGCCGGCAGTTTTGGGCCAGGCATTTTCGAAGTCCGGCAAGTTAGCCGTGTTCAAAGTTGAAATATTTCTCAGAAGTTTTAAAGAGTTAAATTAAGAAAAGTTTGTTCAAGAAGAAGTGAATTTATTTGAGAAAAATACAATTAAATCGAAGTAAAAAGGGTTGAATTGAATACATATGTTTGAATAAAATAAAATAATTGAAGTGCATAATTGAAAGAATTGATGAAGTAAAAAAAACATAAAATATTGAAATAAAGTGAAAGAAAATAAATAAAGAGAATTTATGAAATAAATATTGAGAATAGAGAATTGAAGAAAATAATAAAATAAAAGAGTAAAGAATAAATATAAAGAAGTTGTGATTCATACAAAAGCATAAAATAATTTAAAGTAAAGTAAAAAATCTAGAGTCAGCAGAAAGATAAACATAATTCTAACAAATATAAAGGATTTGTTTTAATTCCAATATATGTAAAGACAACCTTTCTTTACGAGGTTTAAGTCTCAGGTTTAGTGTATTCCTAAAGGAATATTAAAGTTCTCAGTGAAAATATCAATCTAGTGACCCTAGATTTGGTATTTCCCCAATTTTCTGGAATAACCGTGTCGAGACAGAGAGATAAAACATTCGTCATTGGATTCACATTTCTAGGAAAGAATTTCTAAGTAGTGAGTAAAGCATCCTGTATTAAATTACATATACTCTTCACCTCATTCACACACATACATATAACTATTCTTTCTACACACACAAAAGTTAGCGAATTTGTAATAGGGACTTTTTGGGTAAAATATATATATTATCATTGTTCTTAAACTTAATTCTGTTTTTTTTAATTTCAAAGTATCCTATCTTCTCCGAATTCAATGAGTAGGATTCTCACCCCTTGGTTGAACCAATAACCAAGAAGAGAGAGAATCTACTACCTATACGATTTTCGTCCGAAGGACATGTTAGTTGAAGTTTTTAAAAATTAACATTTATAAATTAAATAAATTTCTAAAATCCTACTTTAACATTTTGTGTTTCCATTGCATTGTATTGAGTACAAATCATTTTTCGCAAAATATCATATATTTTCTTTAGGTGTTTTTAAATATCTGTTTATATTTTGTGTTTCCATTGCATTGTATTGCGTATAAATCATTTTTCGCAAAATATCATATTTGGGGTGATGTGCAACACTTTTTTCTTTTTTATACTTTACGTGCCATAACTGCGATCCACATGAAGAATAAAAAATCCTAAGTTATTTTCCTTTAATTATATTCCTTATTCAGTTATGAATGAATATAAAATTAAACAAAAAATTTTTTTTTCTTTGATGAAATCTCCACTTTTCAGAGGTCAACTATACCTTAGTAAATTATTTTTTTGCACATCACCCCAACTTTTTTGGAAAATGCAAAAACAGACGTTTTTGAAAAAGCGAAAAATTTGTAGGAAAAATTTAAAATTCTGAAAATCTAATAATGCAGAAATATTTTATTATAATGCCTCTAAGTTATTCAATTTTGAAATATTTAAAAATTTAATTATTTGACATGTTTTTCGTCCAACGAAAAAAAACGTTGCACATCACCCCATAACACCCTAAAATTGAAAGAAATGATAAAAAAAAGTTTATGATTGTTTATACACTATAGGTACCAACCATGAGTATCAGGACGATTACACGCGACTCTATTAAAAAAATAACTTTTTGAATCACATCTTGGAAATAAAAGGAGATACAAAAAAAACTTAAATACGGTTAGAAAGCTGATTAAATTTTGCGTCAAATACCGTCCTTGAAGTCATTTCGTTAACTACTTTTTGACTTGTAGAGTGAGAAAGAAATAAAAAAAATTAGTTATCAAATTTTCTCATTTTTGTCTTTTGACTTCAACTTTTTCAAAAATCTAGAAAAATTTAGATAAACATTTTTTATAAACACAAAAATCTTCGTTAGAATTTCATCTTTGAAATCAGCCTTCGAAAATTAAAACAACCCGTCTTTGATTTATCATTAAAAGTGTGAAGCCGTGTTGCGACCGATCGGTGCATTGAAATTCAACTATGACGACTCGATTCTAGCTTCGCGTGGCTGCGAATGGGAGAGAAGACAGGGACGGATTTATGCTAGGGAATAATAAATAATGATGTTTCACAAGTTCATCGTTCCCAGCATAAATTCGTCCCTGCTTTCTCTCCCATTCGCAGCCACGCGAATGAAACGAGTCGTCACAGTTGAATTTCAATGCACCGATCGGTCGCAACACGACTTCACACTTGAAATGATAAATCGTAGACGGAATAACATTTTATAATTTTCAAAGGCTTATTTTAAAGCTGAAATTCTAACGAAGATTTCTGTGTTTTTAAAAAAAAATTTGTTTAAATTTTTCTAGATTTTTGAAAAAGTTGGTAGTCAAGAGACAAAAATGAGAAAATTTGATAATTATTTTTATTTCTTTTTTAACTCTAAAACTCAAAAATTAGATAACGAAATGACTTCAAAGACGGCTTATTTTACGCAAAATTTAATAAGCTTTCTAACCGTATTTAATTTTTTTTGTATCTCCTTTTATTTCTGAGATATGATTAAAAAAGTGATGCCTTGTTTTTTCATAGAGTCGCGTGTAATCGTCCTCATACTCGTGGACGGCAGTGTATCTGACATTAAAAATATATTTATTTTATTTATTTTTATTTATTTTTATTTATTTGGTTTATACACCTGTCTTCAGCCTTACATACTTGGCTATACAAGTATTTTTACATTTTTCGTAAACTCTTACAAATTTTTCACTGACAAACTTAATACTAAATTTTGCGTCTACAGAACGGCTTGAAATTAGAAGTACTCGCATTTGCCTGGACTACCCGTCTAATGGGTTTTCTCGCCAGTAGAGAGGGAAACTGTAGAAAACCTCTCCTGAGTACAACCGGTTTATCGACAGTCGAGTTCTAATGGTGTGTACCTGACAATAATCGACAGTGCACATCATTATATCTCGACGTCAAACCTCACGCTCAAATTATCTCACGTGCCGGAAAAATACCAGGGCAAATGGGCGCGAACCAAGTACCCTTGGTTCTAAAACGTCCGCCAAGCGAGGCATCTATCCGACCGATCTAATCTGTTTTTTTCAAAATATGTTTATTTTCAGTCTTACATTTTTTTACAAGGCGCCGTTATAAACATAAAAAAAGACGATTCGCTGATTATCACAGCAAATGTATAATATTCGATTTGACCCCCTTATCGGGTACTCGACGAAGTACAATTTATTTTGACCTTCATTGATTACACTAGTCAACATGAAATTTGATTTATGATTTTCTGAATGAAATGGTCAATCAAAAATCTGTAAAGTAGGGGAGTGTAAGGTATGGTGGCGGACACTTTCTTTTTTGCGTCTCCCTCTCTCAAAAAACAATATTTTTCAAAATTTTAAAAGCAGGCAGTTGCTGACATCTATTAAGCATATTTATGTCAGAAGCGGCTGTTAAAATTTAAATTCAGTGAAATTTTACAGCTCTTGGCGCAAAAAACTGATTTTTTTTATTTTTGAAAGTTGTAAGGTACGGTGGCGCCTATGGTGTATTTAACTAAAATATTATGTAGATGTTAAAATTATTTATTAAAAATACTAAAAATGATGAAAAATAACAGAAAGAGAAAAAACTGATGATTTTACATTATAGAAAAAAAAGTTTCACTTAAGTTATGGTTACAATTTGGACATGTGAAGTAGCTGGTGGCTGTTTTAACGCAACTAGAATAAGAGAAGACCGCAAGTGTCACATATTCGAGAATTGTTGCGTTGGAGCACATGAGGCATTAGTACACAAAAAATGCAAAGACAATTGAAACTCGTGCAAAAAATGATCCGCCACTGTACGTTACAAAAATTGCGCCATCATACCTTACAAGCTATTGATGAAAATATGATGGTGTTACTTTCATACAGCGCGAATTGAGAAAAATTTGAAATACAAAAAACTGTTGTCCAATGTCTAAACAATACGTTCCATACATTTACCAGACTCAATTTTCAAAAAATCTTCACTCTAGCACTGTTAACACACATATCCAATAAAACTTTTTTTCACTACTTTTTTATTCAAAATCACTTAAAGTACAAAGCACGCGTTTGATCATTAATACTACTGCATATAAAATGTCATCACGATAAAAGACATCGACCATAGTGATAAGGGGCTTCAGATGTGACGTTATATGCCAGATTTGACAAGTCCGCCACCATACCTTACACGCCACCATACCTTACACTCCCCTACGTAATAAAACATACTTTACAGATTTTTAATTGACCATTTCATGAGTATTGCATGAGTATGGATGTGCAAAATAAATATGTTTTTTAAATTTTATTAAAAAATGGTGGCTGATGTGCAGCATTTCATTGGAAAGCGTCTCGTTTCAGGATTCCATGGCCAGACAACTAACGTTCTTAATTTTTGATCTAGAAAAAACGAAAATGTTGTTATTTTCTATACATCAACAGCTATCGACACATGTAGGATTTTTAATATTACTTAGGGGAGAGTTGTCAGAGTTGGACAGGGTTTAGGGTTGGGCCACCGCGTTTATTTCATTTTATCACACTAGCGCCATCTATATTTGTACGTAAATTCTTGCTACTAAGTTTCAGCCATTGTTTCAAATAAGTCGCAGATAAGTATACGAACCTATACTTAACCAGCGTACCACTTTGTGATATAGGCTCAGCAAAAACTTTTTTGTGGTGTCAAAAAAAGGGAACTAAATGTAGAAGAAATGTGCCAAAGACAAAATAAGTTTACAGAAATTGTTCATTAAAATGATATGTGAAAATGTGTAAAGTAATTTGGTGTTTGTGTCACGCGTTTGTGTTCTGTGCGCCTATGACGCAAAACGACGCGTGAGTCAGAGTTGGGCCATGAGGGAAATTTTGCAATTACAAAGCGTCGAAGATTTGTGCATTGGTCGATGCACAAGCTCGCCCTCTGATACAGCGGGAGCAAAAGCTGTTAGCTGTTCTGCATTACCGGCAGAGAATTTAAAGCGCGAGTGATCCAGACGTATAGGGATTGACAGTTAACCTAAAAGCTTATTGTTTTTTTTCTGGTGCTTTACTTTAAGAAAAAATGAATCAAAATGTAAAACTTTAGAATCTTTGAATATCGTAGAGAACATTCAATATGATCTCAATTTTGATGTAAACAAAAATTTATGTATCAAATACATAAATTGTATATTTCATAAAAAAATTATAAATAATTTTTGTACTCTATCCTATTTGAAAAATAGTTAATACAATTAATAAATAAAAAAACTTAATTACATTTGTTATTTATAGTATACCTAAGAAATAAAGAAAAAGTTTTAAAAATTGACTATTTCTTTAAAAAAAAATTTTAGCTATATATTTGTCTATTTACATGGTTTTTCGATACCTGCTCCCGACATTTATTAATTTTGATGAATTAATTAATTTTTTTTAGTTGTGACAAAAACTGATATTTTATATTAGAAGGTTGTTTTTTATTACTTTCATTTATTCCTTTGGTCATTTATTGCAATTAATTATTTATTTAGTTGTTGAAATTGTAGTTATATTTGGATTTTGCTTGTCTTTTCAATGCCGCCCCCCCCCCCCCCCCCCGACCAGCAGCACTCGCTTCGCTCGTGCAGCAAATGTCGGGGCCGGCATCGAAAGTCAATAACGGCGTCTTTCTTTTAGAGAGAGATAGAGAAAAAGCCAGAGCTTCAGGAGTTGCGGATGGCGGCGCTGAAGCGGGGAGCAAAAGTAAAAGATGGCCGGCTGTCAAATCGAACGCGATTGCAAGATTTGTAATTAATAAATTATTAAGCGTACTTTCGGCCGGATATAAAGAAAAATAGTATACATTACACGGGCAAAAAGTTCGAAATTCCTGCATCGCGATGATGCCCTCGGCTTCGCCTCGGGCATCATTTCACGCGATGCAGGAATATCGAACTTTCTGCCCTTCTAATGTAATATACTATTGATAACCTTTTTTAATTTTTTTAATTTTGGATTTCGTTTATGAGGAATAAATTATCTAAAGTTATATGAAAATGCATAATATGGGATTTTATTTTAATATCATGGTTCCTTTCCTCATTCCCAAGTGTCATTCTATAATTTGAAGGTCATTTTTAATCATTTACCTAAATATTTTATTGATTTTCTACAGTGGCCCAACTCTGGCGACCATGATCAACTTTGGCAACATTTTTTTTAAATTGCTTATAACTTTGAATCTTTTGGTCAAATTTTTTTATACAATATTCAGCAAAAACATTGCATTTGAGTTGATCTTTCCAAAAATATGCGCGAAATCGCGAAATTTGTTTTACAGGGGAAGTTATGAAGAAAAGTCAAAACTATGCCTAACTCTAACAACTCTCCCCAACTTTTATTTTTATCAACAATTTTGTGAATTTTTTTTTTGAAATTTGTCACTTTTTTGTTCAATCACGCACCATTTCGCAAAGAATCAAAATATGGAAAAATTGGAAAAACATTTTGGTTTTTTTCCAAATCAAAAATTGAGGACGTTAGTTGTCCGTCCATGGAACCCTAAAAAACAGACGCCTTCCAATAAAATGGTGCACAGCAGCCATTTTGTAATGAAATTTTTTTGAAAAAATATAGTTTGCATATCAATACTCGTGGAATAAAACGTACTTTACAGATTTTTAATTGACCATTTCATTGATAAAAAAAAATTCCTAAAATATGCCTAATTTTCGTGATGTCCCCTTTTAACATGTCTGCAACTACTACAAAAGCAAACTTTAAAAAGAATATGTATGTTTTTCTTTATTTTAGTGAATAATAAATAGAAAAATCATTATATAAACCCAGGCGCAAAAATTTTTCGTTTTTTTGTTGAGCTGTGTTATATTTTATTCACATTTATGTTCATTTTAATTTGCATATCTAGGGATGCTACTATTTTTCCTTTATTTATATTAGTAAAAAAGGCACAATTGCCCAAAAAGCTAATTACAATAACAAAAAAAAAGAAAAGAGGAGAAGAGAAGAGGAAACGCGCTAAAAGTGTCAAGTTAGCATTTTTGATTTGGTCACCTACAGCGATTCCAAGTCGTCAATTATAAAATTATTTGATAGCCACCAATATTTTTTAATATCTTTTTTTATGTATTGATTTTTGATATTGGGCGGTATTGCAGTAGAAAATCTCGATATAAATGCTCGATCATTATGCCAATTTCTTATATCGTGTATGACCGCTTAGTTCAGGGCGTGCCTATGGATGTGATAGATAGAAATGTTTCCGAAACCATGAAGAATTTCAAATAATGTTAATAACCTGTGAACGCGCTATTTCGTGAAGCATATATTGCATGAGGTTTTAGGGACATGTCATTTTTCTTGTAATAATAGTTGCCGTTAATATATGAAAATGTCGTTTTTCGTAGTAAGAGTAAAAAAATTTTTGTCTTATTTTTTTAGGTTTTTATCGTTATAATTAAAGTGCACATATCATATGGCAATTTTTTTATTAGTTGAAGGTGTACTGAGTTTAGTAGAAAAAAAGTTTAATGGAAAACGTTAAGAAGAAAAAATTTATTACAGGTTAATTATTAGATGACGGTGTGGGGCTAAATCGGACGTCGTGATAAAAAACAATCAAATTTGCGAGTACTATAATTTATTTTATATTAATCACCTATTTTATATTATATTCTTTATATAGAACCACTTTATCAATAAATAAATAAAGAATTTATTTTAAAACACGAATTAGCAAGCGAGCTGCTGAAAACAAACAAGTCTGAAAACTATAATTCATTTTATATTATATTAATAACATATTTTACATTTTATATTATATTCTTTGCATATAACTACCTACAAACAAAAAAACAAAGAATTTATTTGACTTTTCTACAAAAACGAAAATTTGTGTCTCTCTCTTAAATTAATTAGCCGTGTCCGATTTAGCCCTACCAATTTTTAGATTTTTGTTTTTGAGGTAGTCACCTTCAAAGCAATATATCTCCAAAGCTATTGTAGTTTTTTAAAAACGAACAAGTGCGATTTGAAGGTAAAGGAACAAGCTTCAAAACGGTATATTACTCTTTAGCAAAAAATATTTTTTTCTGAGTTTTCTGGTCAAAGACCAAATCAGTCCGGTTTAGCCCCGGTCTCCTCTACATTAAAAATATATCAACATTACACGAAACAAAACTGGCATTCTTTAAGGTCAGGAAAAAATCAAAATTTTGTTTGGAAATCAGGGAAAAACAAAGTTTGGTAATGAGAAGCAAATAATTTGGCTGAGCATGTGAAAAATATTCGTTTCACTAAATTCCTATTTGTACTCTATGAGAACAATAAATTCCAAGTAATTATAATTATCATTAATATATAATAGTTAAAATTTTCTTTTGAACTAAGAAAATTTCTCACCACAAAAATGGTAAAAAATTACAATATATTGTTCAATTCAAAGTATGAAATCAATCAGTAAAAATAGCGCACGATTTGAATACATATATACGTATAATACAATGTGCGTAAAACGAAATAACCGATCATGCAGAATGCCAATGAAATAACAGATGGTGCGGTTCTACCTCGAGAATCACGCCAGGCATAAAGGCCACGCGAATATTATAAAACTTGATTTCCACAGTGACAGGTTCCATCGACACAAAAATATCGCGTGCGGAAAAAATTCCAATAAAAATTGTATCATAGTTTAAATAGCGCTGTTGTAATCTTGATAAGTTTCACAACTCTTTAATTAATGAGTTTATTTTGCAATTAAAAAGATATGGTAACAATTTAATTATCATTCCAAAAAGAAAATTAATTTATTGAAGAAACAAATTTAAATTAATTGCAAAGAATAATTTAACAACAAAATTTTACTTGAGGTATAATTAATCAGTCAACTGTTATACAGTAAACCCTCGTTAACGTGTACTCGGTTAACACGAACAAAAATTACGGTCCCAGCAAAGATGCATATAAACTGTATAGAGACTTCTTCGGTTAACACAAAACTCGAACAGTTTTTGCGGTCCTCATTTCATTCTTAACTCGGTTGACGCGTACAAATTGAGCATCTGGATCAAGTAACCCGCCCTACGCGCGGTTGAAAAGGCCCCCACAGCACCGAAATTTTCCTAAAAATTTATTAAATATTTACTTGCAATATTCGGCATATTTGACTGAAAAGTTTAGTGAAAATTGTGTAAAGATTTAAATGTCCCGATTAAATAAATGGTTAGTGTGAAAATTTCCTGAACATTTAAATGATATTTCTGCCTAATTATAATTATATAATTATAATTAGGCGAAGATTTTATTGAAATTTTCAGGAAAATCTTGCGCTAAACATTTATTTAATCGGGACATTTAAATCTTTACACAACTTTCAATAAACATTGCAATTAAATATTCCGAATATTGCAAGTAAATATTTAATAAATTTTTAGGAAAGTTTCGGTGCTGTGGGGGGGGGGGGATAATGTTAGTCAGGAGAGCAGTGAGCGCTTATGGCCTGCTCACTGCTACCTGACTGGTATTATCCCTTTCAGCCAGGCGTAGGACGGGTTACTCGATCCAGACGCTCAATTGGTACCATCCCACTTAGAGTTCTTTGTTCCACCTACTTTCCATCTCATAAAATATTTTTGATAATGTAATAATTCTATTATTCGTTTGATCAATTAGTATGAAAACGTATTTCCGACAAATACTACAAGAAATAGTGTTTATATTGCAATAAGTTGAAGAAAACAATCGAATATCGACCTAAAAACAAAATTATTAATAAAATTATGGTACTTTATGTAATTTATTATGATTGCCTCGATAACTCGAATTATTTTAACACGAACTGCTAAATTTTCGGTCCCTTCGAGTTCGTGTTAACGAGGTTTGTTTGGTTTTGACGTTTTTCGTGTCGTGGCATCAAAATAATACGATCTGTCAAAGTCAAATCAAATTACATTATTGACCACCAGAATTAAATTTAGTTCGACTTTGCGAAACACAAAAAATAACTTAATCGTTGCTGGGTGCGCGACTTATATACGTCTGTAGATTTAAGTGGTGGGGGATTCCTACTCCAACTACTCATCAAAAGATATGAAATATACTTGTTATTAATGACAATAATTTTTAACTAGCATAACTCAAATAATTTGCCTAAACAATTGCAATTAACTGATTGTCAAATTGAAAGAAATATGATTGAACATAAAACTTAATTCAATATTGTTTATTCATACATATATACATATGAGATGTAATGATAAGTTTATTAAAAGTTAGAAGCGGTCCAGCTTAAGTCGTACTTGTCAGACATAAATACTTCCACTTTAACATAGGTGAAGTCTAGACAAGGTTGAATCTGATCCTTCCACTGATTATTTTTAGATTTATGAACACGCAGGACTAAACACACGACATTACACATGTTTCATATGTGGCGCAAAGTGTTTCGAATATTATATTCGTTTTACTTATTTTTTTTCATTATGAATGAAAAATAATCTCGCTCGACTAGTCAAATATAAGTGTTGATTCCTTCACTTCAATATTTACTTATTTTATTTATTTTATTTTAGGTACATAAATTATTGATTCTATTAGTAAACTTTTTTGACAGTTATTTCTTTTTATTGGTATATAAATGAAGCTGTACACAATCTTTATTAATTAAAGCAATAGAATAAGAAAACTTGAAGAAAGTTAAAATTAGTAAAAATTATACTTAAGAGGAAAATATCTCTTTTTTATTGTTTACTGTAAAGAACATTTTTTGTATAATTGTTATTTTTCAATATCTATTTGTAAAAAGTGGTTATACGTAAACTTGCATTTACAATTCTTAATAAATCGAGATGTCTGTTATAATTTATTTTCTTTTCTTTTTCCAATTTTTAACATTCATAGGTAAATAGATTTTTTAATTTTTTAATATATTAACGTATAAGAGGAATAATTTAAAAAATGTCTAGTTTAATAGAGAAAAAATTCTTTTCGTTTTTACCTCGCGTAGGAATTTTAAATTCACAAACATGTACAAGTCTAGAGAATAATGTGCAGAACTCAGTAAATGAAAAGTGCCAACCATCGTGTATTACTATGTGTTTCAAAAATGTTTGTCCCTGGAGAAAAATTGATATTACTCAGTAGAAAAAAATCTCTATAAAACAAGACAAAATGCACGAAACAGATAATTTTATTCTTTATATAATTTCCATTCATAACATATGACTAAAAATTTTTTTTGCAAAGATATGAATAAAAAAAGCGTGAAAAACAGGGACTTTTGAGTGATTTTTACTAAAGGACACTTTGACTCTATAAATTTCATAGAAAAAATGGTAGGAGAAATCTGAAAAAATTCATTAACATTCCTTAATATCTACTTTCAACATATTTACAAATTGTTTTTTAAAAAAATTTAAACAATTGTTTACATATTTATTTTTAAGAAGAAGTGCAATTTTGGCTTGTAATTGTGATAGAAACTTCAAACAAAATTTAAAATTTTTTATTCTAAATTTAGTAAAAAAATTATTGTACAAGCGTAAATTTCTTTTATATTAACAATTCTTTATAAAACTTTTTTTTAAAAGTCACTTAATAGGGAAAAGTAATTGATACCCTCCGAAAACTCAGGTAGAACTGTCTCGTTTATGGCTATTTCATTTTTCCTATTTTCAGGTGCCATGCAAAAAAAGGCTACGCTGGATAGCAATTCTTTCAGAAGTTCAAGGCTGTTATTGAAACTTATTGCCCTCTTTGTATACAAAGGAAAAAAAATTCTGAAAAAAAGAACTGTTAATATAAAAGAAATTTACATTTGTACAATAATTTTTTTATTAAATTTAGAATAAAAAATTTATTTAAAAAATTTTAAATTTTGTTTGAAGTTTCTATTACAATTACAAGCCAAAATTGCACTTCTTCTTAAAAATAAATATGTAAACAATTGTTTAAATTTTTTTAAAAAACAATTTGTAAATATGTTGAAAGTAGATATTAAGGAATGTTTATGAATTTTTTCAGATTTCTCCTACCATTTTTTCTATGAAATTTATAGAGTCAAAGTGTCCTTTAATAAAAATCACTCAAAAGTCCCTGTTTTTCACGCTTTTTTTATTCATATCTTTGCAACAAAAATTTTTAGTCATATGTTATGAATGGAAATTATATAAAGAATAAAATTATCTATTTCGTGCATTTTGTCTTGTTTTATAGAGATTTTTTTCTACTGAGTAATATCAATTTTTCTCCAGGGTCAAACATTTTTGAAACACATAGTAGTAGAAGTGGAATATCTCCTTGTACTCAAGTAAAAAGAATAATTTCGAAAATTAAACATTTTTCAACAAACATTATGAATTATGATTAAATCACATATTTTTCCAGACAACTACTTCTAATTGTGTTTGCAAAAGTACGTATATAAGAAGTAATAATTTTCAGTGTATTTTACCTGCCAATTGTCCTGCGGCAGGTAATTATGAATTACAGTGACGCGACAAAATAATTATAATTTTCTTTTTTACAATAAACACCCATGTAAAATTGATTATACCATGACGCTCTGATTCGACCATGACGCACAAGAAAAACTAATTTTTTAAGCAAATTATTATCGATTTCAAAAATTCTTTTTTTCCACGTCATTTGTTTTCACTTACTTTATACTACTAAACTTGTTTTGAGGTAAAATTTAAATAATTATTCATTTTATTGCAAATATATTATGATTCGACCATGACGATTCTGTGATTCCCTATGCAACTTTCATGCTTGTAACACATATAAAACAGAAAAATAAATTTTTTTATTAATTTCTTTTTTAGTAATTTACTTAGGAGAGTTTATTAATGCTTTTTATTAATGTTAAGTAATTTTTCGATTTGATTTTTTATGTAAATTAGTCAATTTTACAAAGTGATGATACCATGACGCGAAAACGGGGGACAAGAAATATCTACAAAAATATTTAAAAATAAATTTTGTTTTCCATAAGTGTTTTGTTTCTCTCAATTCTATACTAATTTAGACAATAAGAAAATGTCAATATTCATTATATTTATTATTATATTTTACTAAAAAAATAACATTTTATATATGAAATGGTAGTGGGGATTGCGATTACATCATGACGTTTTGGCACCTTAAAACAGATTTTTAAGTAAAATTATAAACTTTTAAATGAAAACAACTATAGACTTTTATTTGTTATCATGGAAATAAGTTATCCACGTTGAATTTATTAGAATATATGAAACTGATTTCTTAAAAAACATGAGGGACATTAAATTGTGCGCTACGCGGAGAATCACCCAATTATACATTTTGAAATATGTATAACTTTTTAAATCAATTTTCTGTGAAGTTAATAGATTTTTTTATTATTTTTTGCTACTAAAACGATTTTGAATCGGCTAAAGAAATTTAATGGCGTAAAAAATTAGTTCCTCAAAGATAAATTGGAGATGGTATAAGAATAAGAGGCTCGTCGAGATTTTTCAGTCTGAGTTTAAATTTGGTTTCACATTTAGTTGAATTAATTTTTAAATATTTTCGGGATAAGAAAATAAGTTTATTTATTTAATTTATTTGTTTATACACTCGTCTTAAGCCTACAATCTTGGCTATACAAGTGTTTTTACATTTTTCGTAAATTTCTCTTACAAATTTTTCCCTGACAAACTTAATACTAAATTTTGCGCCTACAGAGCGACTTGAAAATTAGGAGTACTCGCATTTTCCTGGACCACCCGTCTAATTGGTTTTCTCGTCAGTGGAGAGGGAAACTGTAGAAAACCTCTCCTGAGTACAACCGGTTTATCGACAGTCGAGTTCTAATGCACGCAGAAAAATCCGATTGAAAATTGTGGAGTTCAGTGTTAGTAATTTATATTTCATTCCCAAACTTGTCTACCTTTGCGGCTCCAAAATAGAAAACAGGGAAATGAATCGTAAAAGGTTTAAAGCACGTCAGTAAGCTTAAAATGTTTTCGTTCTTATGCACACTTATACGCGGAACAAAGCACACTAAACACATTGATAGGCGCTTCTGGGCGAAGTCCAAGGCAAGTCTAGTGCCGAGTCCCATACTGAATATAATGTGAGCAGATCTTCTAGTGACCTACATTATTACTTTTATTTGTCAAAATATTTACTTTTATTGGAATATTTAATTTGAAACTAAATATAAAATCGAAAAATGAAACAACTAAAAATATTAGAATACTTTGAATTTTATAAAACTTCTCACTGGGATTTTTATTATTCTTTAGATATTAAACGTAGAATCTCTTTAAAAATTAAATACAAGTCCTTTGCCATTTTTACTAAAATGATCTGTTTTAAAACGTTTAAAGAAAGAGATTTTATTTAAATATCTACAGATTAAATAAAAATTCCAATGCGAAGATTTTTAAAATTCAAAGTATTCTCTATTTTTTTAAAAATTATTTCATTTTAGACTTTACATTTAGTTGCCTAAATTAAACATTACAATAAAATATAATAACAATTAGGCATTGCATAACCGGCTAAAAACAAAATAAACACACACCTAACCTCAAAATGAGATCAAACATTTCACATAGATATCCTTCTACATTCATTTGTAGCACTAGAACTTTATTACAAAACTGCACTCACTATTATATTTAAAACTAAAATTTTTATTAATTGAAACAATTAATACACTACGAACTACACCGAGACTTCCGTGTATATCAAAAACGAAGAAACTGAACAAACGCGGGCGCAGACGCGCCGCAGAGTTTCGCATTCCTAAAAACTGTTTGGGAATGAATCTAAGGACTCTCGCACAGAACAGTCCCCGTTTAAGTGAACGTTGATACAAAGTTTGTAACAATTCCCAGTAAAAAAAAACTAATTCAAATGAATTGAAACGAATTAACATTTTTGGTAGGCTCCAATTTGTATTTGTCACAAAGCGGGATTCACTCAAGCTCTTTGTATATTCAATTGAATTTAATTCAATATGTACCAATTTGTCCAAACGAATTCGCATTCGAAAGAAATGGCCAAGGAATGCATTGAATTCGTGCTAACGAATTGAAAAAAATTAAAGGCTCAAAACTTGTCCAGTGAATTGGTACGGATAGAAGGTTCGGAAGTTCAATACAGTTTCACGAATTCAGGAAAATTGCATCATGGCTCCAATTCGTATTTGTCACAAAGCGGGATTCACGAAAACTCTTTGTGAATTCTTTTTAATTCATTTCAATTAGTTTTCGTTTACTGGGTTGAGTAGCTGAATTAAAATAAATGCAAATAATAATAATTGTACCTAATTCTTTTCACCTTTGAATTAATTACGGAATCTGATTGCACTTGTTGAAAGAAGACTATTGGCGTTTATTAAGATATTTAGCATTGATCTTCATTGAAAATCGTTACTAAACTTTTTAGGATAGAGAACCAAAATTTAATATTTCTTCCTATGATAATACAAATCATTCATATTGTTTTATATTCAGTCCGAAATCTGAATTTTCATTTTTCTCCGTGTGGTGTGTACCGGACAATAATCGACGGTGCACATCATTATACCTCGACGTCAAACCTCCCGCTCAGATTGTCTCACGTGCCGGAAAAATACCAAGCCAAATGGGCGCGAACCAAAGGTACTTACCCTAGGTCCTTAAACGACCGCCAAGCGAGGCATCTATCCGACTGAGCCAATCTGTCGGTTAATAAAATAAGTTTCTTTAAAAGGATTAATAAAAATACTTTTTTTTAAATAGACTCACCATGTGCAACGTCCAGAGAGGATTTATACACTGTAAAAAATGTTGGGTGAAATTTACACCGTCGCACGAGGGCAATAAAAGGACCCTCGTCGCACGATGTGAAATCACCCTGAGCCTCGAATGAAATTTACATCGAAGCACGATGTATATTTTTTTTGTACATCGTGCGTCGATGTAAATTTCATTCGAGGCTCAGGGTGATTTCACATCGTGCGACGAGGGTCCTTTTATTGCCCTCGTGCGACGGTGTAAATTTCACCTAACATTCTTTACAGTGTATTCTAAATGGTTTAAATCCAAAATGCCAACGTACGTGTACGAATCCAAATGGAATTACACCATGTACAGAAGTAACCGAAAAAGAACCCTATCTATCATGCTGTTTATAATTTTATATACCTAAATATTTTACTTTAAACAAATGTCTTTTTCTTTCCAGACAAATGTTGATAATTGCATTTGTAAATCGCAATATCTTAGAAATGTAGCAGCTAACATTTGTGTTTTACTGACAAATTGTCCTGCAACCAGTATGCTAATTTTTTTAATTAAATTAGTTGCATTAAATATTATTCCTCTTCTTTTTATTTACATATTAGTAAGTAAAAGTAGTTTTAGATTTGTAATTATTTCTTTTTTTAACAGCAACATGTCAAGGTTCTTGTGCCTATCCCTCTGGAGAGCTAAATTGTCCTCAGGTAAATATATCATTTTCCGAACAATCTCAAAAACATTTTAAAAAATTTTTTATGTTATTGTTGATTGGATGTATAACCCATTAACGCCTGAAACCTTTGAAATTTTGTGTTTAATTTAAGATATAATTTTATATATTAAACATGCTCCCTAAAAATAACTGAAGCGTTTCTTTATGTTTTCGGGGTCGCTCTACAAGATTCCATGCTCAGATTTTAAATTTATCGCATAGAAAATTAAATATGGCGAATTTTGTGCACCAAATTGCGAAAAAAATGAAATTTTTTTTTTTAAATAATTATTTCTTACTGAAAACATTTTTTTCAAATGAATACAAGTGTCACAAATTGGCACAAACTTATTAAACTTTCAAAATATGCAATAGCGGAAACAAAAAAAAACAAAATGGCGGCTTCAAAATGGCGCTAATTTGAGAAAAAATTAATTAATTTTTTTTATAGTGCACCGATTCAGGCAATAGCTATGAAATGTAATAGAACTTAGTGTTTATATGTTTTTGAGGTCTCTCATCACGAATATGTACTCGGATTTTCAAAATTCAAAATGGCGGATCCAATATGGCCGACGAAAATTTTAAAAATTTACTCGATTCGCTTGAATTTTGTTACTCAGGGGTTTTTGAGGTCGCTGATTGTGAATCTGCAATCGGATTTTCAAAATTCAAAATGGCGGATCCAATATGGCCGACGAACATTGTAAAAATTCACTCTATTCGCTTGAACTTTGTTACTCAGGGGTTTTTGGGGTCGCTGATTATGAATCTGCTATTGGATTTTCATAATACAAAATGGCAGATCCAATATGGCCGACAAAAATTATTTAAATTTACTAGATTTGCTTGAAACTTGTTACTCAGGGGTTTTTGGGGTCGCTGATTATGAATCTGCTATTGGATTTTCAAAATACAAAATGGCGGATCCAATATGGCCGATAAAAATTGTTTAAATCAATTCTAGTCGCTTGGAATTTGTAAAATGATGACCATCTATTTGCCGTCAGAATAAGACGTTTACCAACTCTCTAAATTATTCTAATGATATTAAAGCTAAAATTCGATAATATTGGTCAACTACTCCTTATCTGTCATCTCAAATTGTTTCATTAACAATGTCAGGTTATAAGTTTTGCAATATTAAGTCTTATGCTAAGATAGTGTTGAAACAATTTATCTAAGCCAATTAGATTTAGACCTACAATTTTTTCGTTGTGTACTTCTGAGGGATTTGATTTGTATTTTGCCTTATTCTGACGGCAAATAGATGGTCATCATTTTACAAATTCCAAGCGACTAGAATTGATTTAAACAATTTTTATCGGCTATATTGGATCCGCCATTTTGTATTTTGAAAATCCAATAGCAGATTCATAATCAGCGACCCCAAAAACCCCTGAGTAACAAGTTTCAAGCGAATCTAGTAAATTTAAATAATTTTTATCGGCCATATTGGATCCGCCATTTTGTATTATGAAAATCCAATAGCAGATTCATAATCAGCGACCCCAAAAACCCCTGAGTAACAAAGTTCAAGCGAATAGAGTGAATTTTTACAATGTTCGTCGGCCATATTGGATCCGCCATTTTGAATTTTGAAAATCCGATTGCAGATTCACAATCAGCGACCTCAAAAACCCCTGAGTAACAAAATTCAAGCGAATCGAGTAAATTTTTAAAATTTTCGTCGGCCATATTGGATCCGCCATTTTGAATTTTGAAAATCCGAGTACATATTCGTGATGAGAGACCTCAAAAACATATAAACACTAAGTTCTATTACATTTCATAGCTATTGCCTGAATCGGTGCACTATAAAAAAAATTAATTAATTTTTTCTCAAATTAGCGCCATTTTGAAGCCGCCATTTTGTTTTTTTTGTTTCCGCTATTGCATATTTTGAAAGTTTAATAAGTTTGTGCCAATTTGTGACACTTGTATTCATTTGAAAAAAATGTTTTCAGTAAGAAATAGTTATTTAAAAAAAAAAAATTTCATTTTTTTCGCAATTTGGTGCACAAAATTCGCCATATTTAATTTTCTATGCGATAAATTTAAAATCTGAGCATGGAATCTTGTAGAGCGACCCCGAAAACATAAAGAAACGCTTCAGTTATTTTTAGGGAGCATGTTTAATATATAAAATTATATCTTAAATTAAACACAAAATTTCAAAGGTTTCAGGCGTTAATGGGATAAACAAGACACCTCGGCTTGGTGTAATATGTCGGACGATGAAATCGAAAATTAATCAAATCTGCTTGAATTTATGACTCTGGGGTTTTTGTAATCGCTATAGTTACGAATATGGCGTATTTTTTAACGTTGATTAATTTTTAATTTTATTGTCATTCATACAAAATTTGAGTCGGATTTTCAAAACTCAAAATGTCGGATTCAATGTGGCTGTGATTTATAATACCTACATTTTTTATTTTAGTTCCTCAAATTTACTTTTTTTGTAGGGCTACTATCCTGGTTGTGTTTGTATCTCAGGATATACCAGGAACGCAAATTATACATGCATTCTTATTACAAACTGTCCTGCAAGTAATTATCATATGTATTTCTTATAATTTTCATTGCTCATGTTTTTATTTAGCTTTTAATTTCATTTTTTTGATAAGAGAGATAAATTTCAATTTATTTAACAGCAACTACAACTGTCGCTTCAACTACCTGTAAAGCCAATGAAACATACGATGCCAGAGCAGCATCTCTTGAGTGTAGACCAACCCTGTCAAAATCTTTCGGGAGCTGTATCTTAATTTTTATTATTTATTTTAATTCTAATTTTTTTTTACTTTTTAATTGTAACGTCTTGATCAAAAGTGTGGCTAAATGGTTAAAATAATTGTATTAGAATTGTTGTTCTTTAACAAAAATTTTATCTTCTGAAATTCAGTTTTTATTTTAGTAAAAATCTAGAATTAAAAAATATTCACGAATTATTATTAAGTTAAAATGGTTTAATACACCTAATTGCTAATTAAACTTTTACAACGAAAATAATTTATTTGAAAAATTCAACTATTGTTGGGTAGTAAAGTAAAAAGCAGTTAAAGTAATTACTTTTCAGTTAATCTAACACTGTCGTTTGTATAGTTAATTTAATTATTTCTTATTAAGTTAAAAATTTGGAATTCAGTTAATTAATAAATTAGTTAAATTATAAAAACAACTACAAAATCTGATTGCACCAACTGCATTCTTAGTTCTTTTAAGTACTTTTTGATGTTTAATACACATTTTTTTAATTTGATTGAGCATTTACGAAAATTTAATAGCTTTACAAGACTTTACTGTAACATGAAGGAAATATTATGTTTATATTTTGAAATATTTTTCAGGATCTTTACTCAGGATGTGTTTGTCAAAAAAATTACGTTCTTACTAACAGCACTACCAAAAATTGTATCTCCATGCTTGACTTATTGCTTGTTTAAAATAACATTGCTTATTTATACAAGTACAAAAGCTATCATGAGCGCAGTATTGGGATTTTACAAATATTCTAATTTTTATTGGAAATCAGTAAAAAGTAATACAAAATTCTTTGTTATATAAATAACCTTTCTTTAACATTTAAATTGTTGCACATGACAATAAATAATTCCAACTTTAGCTTTTTAAATTTAAAAATTTTTTAATGTCATATATATATATATATATATATATATATGTTACCGGCAAAACCCGAAGTCCAGGTAAAACCCGAATTGACTAGGCAATTCGGATTTTGCCTATGATTTTAGGAAATACCCGAATTTCCTAGAGATTCATAGGCCAAACCCGAATTGTCTAGGCAAAATCCGATTTCCCTAGGCAATTCGGGTTTTGCCAAGGCCGTTTCAGGCAAATTGAAAATCAAACTAAATTGAATTAAATTAAATTAAATTTATTCGAAAAAATATTACTATGACGCAATTGATCATAAGAAAATAGTCTTAGTTGAAAGAATTTCTTTTTCAATTTACCAAATGGCTTGTATTGAGTCGTGCATTGATGTAAACAAATAGTAAACGAACTGTTCTTCATAGCTCACTATTAATTATTATAGTGTCTCTTCTGACTTTAAATTGTACATACCATTCGAAATTAGTAACGAAAATTTTATTCAAAAATGGAAAAGCGATTTTTATGCGGCGGTTAATAAATCTGCAAATTATAAAATAATTGTGCAAGAGAAATATGATGAGATTTTAAAGGATGTGAAAAGTGGAAAATTAAATGGAGTAAAAAGTAGCCTTAAGTACAGAAGGTTGAAAAGATATGACATTTTAGAAGTTGCGGGAGTTACAAAATTGATTTTAAAAAAAAATTAACCGCCGCATAAAAATCGCTTTTCCATTTTTGAATAAAATTTTCGTTACTCATTTCGAATAGTAAGTACAATTTAAAGTCAGAAGAGACACTAATTAATAGTGAGCTGTGAAGAACAGTTCGTTTACTATTTGTTTACATCAATGCATGACTCAATACAAGCCATTTGGTAAATTGAAAAAGAAATTCTTTCAACTAAGACTATTTTCTTATGATCAATTGCGTCATAGTAATATTTTTTGTAATAAATTTAATTTAATTTAATTCAATTTAGTTTGATTTTCAATTTGCCTAAAACGGCCTTGGCAAAACCCAAATTGCCTAGGGAAATCGGGTTTTGCCTATAGACAATTCGGGTTTGGCCTATAAATCTCTAGGAAATTCGGGTATTTCCTAAAATCATAGGCAAAACCCGAATTGCCTAGGCTGAAAAAATTGTTTAAATATGACAAAAGAGTGATTTCGGAAACTACTTGTCATTTTCAAAGTATAAAATATTTCGGGTTCACATTTGAGAGAATAATAGAGAAGAGTACAATTAATAGTCATCGAAGCGAACTTTTTTGTTTTTTAATATAAGAAAATAAATTTATCTTTTTTACTAATTATATTTAAAAAAATATTTTATTATTCATACATTTACTTTATTTTATTGTTACTATTGTTGTTTAACATTAAATGGTAAATTTAAAACATTTATCAGGTACGTGAGATTTAACAATTGTTTTTGAAAAAAGCAATGTATGATAAGAATTTCTTTCTTCTATTTTATCAACATTGATTTATGAATAGTAATATCAGAAGAACAAAATATCATTTTTTGTCAATATTTTTTCACTATTCTCAAATACTTTTTGGAAATAAAATGTCTTTTAAAATTTGGATTCTATTCTTCTCATTTTTCGTCTTATTAATTGGTAAATAATTTTTTAATTATTATTTCTATTTTATATATTAGTGAAAAAAATGGAAAAAGAAATCTTTAATTCTGCTTTTTATTTTCTTTGTAAGAAACATCGTATCAAGAAACTTGTAAAACTGGAGAAGTTTCTCTCCCAAACTCAGTAAATGTAAATTGTCAACCTTCGTGTACAAATAAAAACGGAATATCACCTTGTCAGGAAGTAAGGAAAAGTTTCTTTAGTTAATTAAAAAGTGTCTAACAAATTTTACACAATAAAATTAATCTTTCTTATAAGTGAAATTTCTCTGAAATATAAATATTTTTAGTCATCAACTTCTGACTGTGTTTGCAAAAGTGGGTATTTGAGAACTACTAATGGACAGTGTATTATTGCTAGCAGTTGTCCTCCAGAAGGTAATATTTTATAATAAATTAATTAAGTGTAGGTGGGAGAAACAGTGGTTTCGTGGTTGGACTTCTCATTCAAAAAGAAAAGAATATTTTGGGTCGTGATTTTTTGGAACATTTAGAGAAAGGCACCCTGACACGCGCTCTTCTCGAAATTTTCAAAAAATTTTGATAAATAATTATTGAAAAAATTGTTTAAACATTTGGAAAAAGGGGTTTTACTTTTACTTCTCATCTTGTAAGGATAAAATATTTCGGTTTCATATTGCGCGCTCTTCTCCATATTTAGAATAATTTTGTGAGGAAATTATTTTATTAAAGATTGAAAGTGGGCTAATTTGATGTTAGTTCAGCGGCGGCCACTAGATCGAATTGGGGCCACCTTCTGACACATAGATTCAATGTCTGTGCTCGGTTGGGGACAATATCCTTACTTCCGTCAAAAATGAAATTTTTTTAACTACGTTACAATATTTATTTCAAAAATAATTTTTAAATATATACACGGAGAGAAATATCTGGGCTTTTTAGCATGAAGTTCTTCATACTACGATTGCAAGAAACCTATGCGATTTCGGTAAAAGTTTTCTGCAATGTGATTGGTCGGCCCAGGCTCTGGGCGTGGCCTAATAGCCAGTTGCAAGGGTCTAATACCGAAAAAGCATAGGATTCTTGCAATCGCAGTATACTTTCTTGCAGTCATAGTATACTAACATTTCATACTTTTAAAATACAAAGCATTCATGCTATAAACGATTGATTTTTCTCTCCGTGTATGGAGAAGATTCTTAATCAGTGCGCACTCACATCTAAATTATTTTGACAAATTTAAACTCGATATTTCAACTTATTTAGGAGTGTGATGACAAGCGGGAAATCACTTCTTCGAAGGGCTTTTTCCCACATGCCCATAAGTGTACTATCTTTTTTATTTTTTGTTGAATTTACTGTAGTACATGTGAATTAATTTAAAAACAGTTAAGATTTTATTTATTCTATTGCACGGTTGTCTTCAAGCACTTTTAGGTTTACCTAAAATGAGTCAAAATTGTGCTAACGCAGTTTTATCTGGAATCGGCGCAAGATTCCAAATTTTCATTTCCGAAAATAGTAGCTGATTCTTTTTTCGAAAAAAACCAAAAAAACATATATATATGGGCAATTCCACGTGAGATTTTAGTCGACCTCTTAAAATCGGCCAAAAATATTTTTTTTCTATTCTGTATTGAAAAAAACAGATACGTATTTTTTTATTTTTGTTTAATTGTCCAAATTCTCGAGTTATGAATTTTCGAAATTTTGGACTTGTAATTGTAGACCTATATTTAGTAGCTTATAAGTCCAAAAATATTGAGTTTAGGAAAAATTTGTCACAGAATGAAAGTTTTAGTTTTCTTTCGACTTTTAAGAAATGTAAACAAAAAATTTTTTTTAAATTTTTTATTAAAAAAAATTTCTTTTTTAATTTTTTATTTAAAAATTTTTTTTTTTTTATAAACAAATTAATTTTTTTTAACTTTAGCCCGGTTTTTTTTTTATTTTTTAAAATTTATTTATTCCTTATAATATAGAGAAGATTTTCCAAAAAATCCCGAGGTGGGACTGATGTGTTGAATGAGTTTTAAAACATTTTCAAAAATTACTTGCAATCATCACAGTGGGATTTTTTTTTACAATTAACTTCTAAAATTGTCTATACAGCGTAGATCCTTTAATTTAAAAAAAGAACTCTCAAATAGATTAAAATTATACACTGTAGACAGTTTTAAAAAGTTAATTGTAAAAAAATCCCACTGTGATGCTTGCAAGTGATTTTTGAAAATGTTTTAAAACTCATTCAACACATCAGTCCCACCTCGGGATTTTTTGAAAAATCTTCCATATATTATAAGGAATAAATAAATTTTAAAAAAATAAAAAAAATCCGGGCTAAAGTTAAAAAAAATTAATTTGTTTATAAAAAAAAAAATTTTTTAATTAAAAATTTTTAAAAATTAACAAAAAATTTTTTTGTTTACATTTCTTAAAAGTCGAAAGAAAACTAAAAGTTTCATTCTTTGACAACTTTTTCCTAAACTGAATAATTTCGGACTTATAAGCTACTAAATATAGGTCTACAATTACAAGTCCAAAATTTCGAAAATTCATAACTCTAAAATTTGGACAATTAAACAAAAATAAAAAAATAAGTATCTGTTTTTTTCAATACAGAATAGAAAAAAAATATTTTTCGTCGATTTCAAGACGTCGACTAAAATCTCACGTGGAATTGTCCATATATATATATATATATATATATATGTTTTTTTGGTTTTTTTCGAAAAAAGAATCAGCTACGATTTTCGGAAATGAAAATTTGGAATCTTGGGCCGATTCCCGATAAAACTGCGTTAGCACAATTTTGACTCATTTTAGGTAAACCTAAAAGTGCTTGAAGACCACCGTGATTGAGCTTTAGTATTATTTGTAATGAAAAACTCTTTTTTTCGAAAGGATCACTTTGTCCAACAGCTAGAGAATCATATTCCTCCAAAGCAATAAATCCAGCATGTCAACCTACATGTTCGAACCTTTATGGGATTTCACCATGTCCTCAAGTATGCTGAACAATTTCTTTTACTTTCTCTTTGGCATAAATATTCATTTACATTGAAAATCCCTTACATTTTAAATCTAATTTTATATTTTCAGCCAAATGTTTCTGGTTGCATTTGTAAATCAAAATTTGTCAGAAATGAAGAAAATAACATATGCACACTTCCAACAAGCTGCCCTAAAATAGGTACCTAATTTTTAAATTAATTTTATCCCCCACAGCACCGAAACTTTCCTAAAAATTTATTAAATATTTACTTGCAATATTCGTCATATTTAACTAAAAAGTTTAGTGAAAATTGTGTAAAGATTTAAATGTCCCGATTAAATAAATGTTTAGCGCGAAGCTTTCCTGAACATTTCCTGAACATTAAATTACATCTTCGCATAATTATGATTATATATTATAAAGAATTTATCACTTGGTAAAAAATTATATAATTCGAAATAAAAGGAATTTATGAATTTTCCAAGTCAAAAAAAAAAAAAACTTTTAACGTTTCGACAGCTCAGCTGTCCTCTTCAGAAACTGAAAATATTTATTAACAATTAGAAAATAATAAAAAATACAAAAAAATTACAAAATAAAATTTTACAAAAAAATTACCGAAAGTAAGAGTTGTTAAATAGCTTGCGATCAACTCATCGATTTTTTGACTTGGAAGATTGATAAATTCCTTTTATTTCGAATTATAATTATAATTATAATTATGCAAAGATTTTATTGAAATGTTCAGGAAAGCTTCGCGCTAAACATTTATTTAATCGGGACATTTAAATCTGTACACAACTTTCAATAAACATTGCAATTAAATATTCCGAATATTGCAAGTAAATATTTAATACATTTTTAGGAAAGTTTCGGTGCTGTGGGGAATGTTGCAATTCTATTTCAAATCATTAAACAGTATTAAAAAAATAAAAGCAATTCTTACTGATATAATGTGCAAGATCAGACTACAGCAGAAACAATAACAGAGTCAGCATGAGAAACATGCATGAGAAACAGTACTATAATTAACCCATTAACGCCCAAATGACCAAAACTTTTACTTGGACTTCAATACACGATTTGAAGTATTTATAGACAATAAATTTTAGCAGCAATGAGATGTAGGGTGTTTTGAGGGTCGCTCTTTTAGATTCTGGGGTCAAAATAGCGATTCGATCAATACAAAATCCAATATGGCGGCTATTTTGAAAAAATACCAAAAAAATAAGTACATTTTTTTAAAAATATTTTTTTTCAGATCAAAACATTTTTTTTAAACCTTTCTTAAGTATGCTATTGGTGGGCAAAATAGTTGTACTATCAAAATAGAAAATAGAAAAATTCTAATTTTAAGATGGCGGAATCAAAATTTTGAAAAAGTAAATGCATTATAGTAAAAAAAATCTGTCCGCGCAAGCGCGGACACATTCTCATCCGCGCTTCGCGCGGGGGCTCACTTCGCTCGCAAGTTTCAGCGCGCCTCGGGGCGCGCGAATATTGATCGTCGCGCTTCGCGCTCCGGCGATTATTCCACACGTCGCGCTTCGCGCTCCGTGTGTTGTTACGCGCTTCGCGCGCAAATGGCTCGCTTCGCTTGCGGCGGTCTGCAATTGTTGTGCATTATTTGTGTTCTTGTTCTTGTTTCCTATTATATGTTTCGTAAAACATTTTTTTTCTTAAAGTTACTACGACTTTAAGGATTACATTCTCATCACATGTTTTTGTTTGCTGATGATTGCGAGATAAAGTGGATTTAAATGTATATTTTTGGTCTTGATGATTTAAATTGTGAAGTTATTTTTAATTATACTAACTGGGTAGCTCCATGCCTAAAAAATCAAAGTTGTCCCCTACTTCTTCGATTTTGTTGAAACTTCGAAATTTTGAAGTGGAATACATGCCAGTAAAAAACCCTAAATCGATTTCGAAAAATTTTGAAAAATTTTGGATTTACGAGGTTTTTAAAAATTTTTTTGAAATGTTGAAAATGGTATATCTCAAAGGAAAATGAATAAAAATTAATGAAATTTTCAGGGAATGCTTATTGTTTACAGACAATTTAAGAAAATATTTTATAAAAAATTTTTATTTTTTTTTAAACAAATTATTTAAAAAATAATTTTTAAATAAACAATTTTTTGAAAAGTGCCATTTTTTTTTGCTTTTAATAACAATGATTCGATTCCCACTTATTTCACGAGTGTTTTCCAAAAAAAAAATCGATGGAGGGTCTGAAACTTTAGGAGATATTGAATTTTTTGTCCTGGCGCGCAACCGTAAAAAGCGCATTTTCAGGCTATACTGTACATACAAACTAATGTTCAAAATCACCTATAAGTCGTAAATTTTAACCGAATTCAATTTTTCTTTTTGGAGAATGTCAGGCAATAAATTTGTAAGAATACTGTGCATTTTTTAAATTTATATTTGTTTAAACAAATTATTATTATTGTTGTTAATTACTAACTTTTTACATATTGTACCTAGAGAGGTGTATTTTTTCCAATTTTGTAATTTACCGGACCTTACATAAATACAGATGCAGATTTAAAACATAATTATTAATGTTTAAGCAAGATTTAAACAAATTATTATTGTTTATTTCTAATTATTTACGGAATAGTATACTAGAAAGATGCAGTTTTTTCTAATCATGCAAATTTACCAAACTTTTTCAAATTCCGATTTACATTGAAAATAAAATTATAATTTAAACAAAAATAAGAATAAAAAAAAAAAATTAAAAAAAAAAAAAAAATTAAAATAAAAATATTAAAATTATTAATAATAATAATTAATAATAAATAATTAATAATAATAATTAAAAATTAATTAATAATAATAATTAAAAATTAATTAATAATTATTAATTATTAATATTATTAAATATTAAAATTTAAAAATTGTTTAAGTAATATTTGTACTTTTAATTTTAATCTGGGTATGTCCATGTCAAATAAATTAAAGTTGTCCCCTAGTTCTTTGATTTCTATGAAATCAGAAGTTTATTATTATTATAGCTCTGGAATAAAAGCTTAACAAACATAGTTTTTTAAAACAATTATTGTTATAATCATTTTTAGCAACAAAAATTTAATAAATTTTATGAAATATTTTTGACGAAGTAAATAATGATATTGCATACCTACTAACGATAGGATAAGTGTGTTAGTTGTGTTGCGGTTTATTGTTATAAAAATTTTTTATTATCAAAAAATTAATAAATTTTCTTAAATTTATATGACAAATTAAATAATAATATCATTATTTACTTCAGTTAAAACTCATCTGTTTAAAATAATTGTTTATAAGAATTGACTTGGTTAAAAAATTGTTTAAATAATTGTTAATAACAATTAAATTAAATATTAATTGTGTTATTTTGCTTTCCAAAAGTTAATTTTACTTAATTTTGTAAACTCAATAAAGTGTTTTTATTCTCAATGTCTCCGAAAGTATTTAAATTTAAAAGCTTTCAATATAGGCAATTTGTTATTTATTTAATATTTATAATCGTGATTAACAAATAATTATAAAATCGTTTTCACACTTTTCATTATCATGTGTTCTGTAACAATTTTTCGAAGTTTTATAGAAATCAAAGAACTAGGGGACAACTTTGTTTGGTAAATTTGCATGATTAGAAAAAACTGCATCTTTCTAGTATACTATTCCGTAAATAATTAGAAATAAACAATAATAATTTGTTTAAATCTTGCTTAAACATTAATAATTATGTTTTAAATCTGCATCTGTATTTATGTAAGGTCCGGTAAATTACAAAATTGGAAAAAATACACCTCTCTAGGTACAATATGTAAAAAGTTAGTAATTAACAACAATAATAATAATTTGTTTAAACAAATATAAATTTAAAAAATGCACAGTATTCTTACAAATTTATTGCCTGACATTCTCCAAAAAGAAAAATTGAATTCGGTTAAAATTTACGACTTATAGGTGATTTTGAACATTAGTTTGTATGTACAGTATAGCCTGAAAATGCGCTTTTTACGGTTGCGCGCCAGGACAAAAAATTCAATATCTCCTAAAGTTTCAGACCCTCCATCGATTTTTTTTTTGGAAAACACTCGTGAAATAAGTGGGAATCGAATCATTGTTATTAAAAGCAAAAAAAAATGGCACTTTTCAAAAAATTGTTTATTTAAAAATTATTTTTTAAATAATTTGTTTAAAAAAAAATAAAAATTTTTTATAAAATATTTTCTTAAATTGTCTGTAAACAATAAGCATTCCCTGAAAATTTCATTAATTTTTATTCATTTTCCTTTGAGATATACCATTTTCAACATTTCAAAAAAATTTTTAAAAACCTCGTAAATCCAAAATTTTTCAAAATTTTTCGAAATCGATTTAGGGTTTTTTACTGGCATGTATTCCACTTCAAAATTTCGAAGTTTCAACAAAATCGAAGAAGTAGGGGACAACTTTGATTTTTTAGGCATGGAGCTACCCAACTCTTAGTAGAAATATTATTTGCAGAAGCAGATAAAATATTCTTAAAGTATTAGTATCAAGGTTTTTGTGTAGTGTAGACCGGAGCGTAATGGCTAACTTTTCACTCTTTGTTGATTTACACGGACATTTTTGTTTTAATTAAGTGTTTATCTCCTAGAAAAGTTACTCTAGTACCTCAGCTTTCTTTTAAAAAGTCGAACGTCCCTATATTACGCTTACTTTTTTTCTACAATGAACGTACACTTCGTCGGTATCGTAGGTATTGCTCTTTCCCGTGTAGAAATTTGTCGTGGCCTTCCTAGAAATAGACTACAGCTAGATAGCATTTGTCGTGGAAAATTATTCTGAATAAACTGTCCTGGCCCCGAAATGTTAATGTACAGTTTTCCCCTTTATTTTCTTCGCTATGAAGACAGTCTAGAATCTGGCTAAAATTTGTCTAGGATACTGAATTGAAAATTCAGTACAAGTTTGTATAGCAGGTTGTCCAAGAATTAGCTGGGCACTGTCTAGGACGCTGACTTAAGAATTTAGTACAAGTTCGTGGAGAAGGTGGCTCTAAGAGTCTACTAAGCTAGCAGACGAAATCAGTTCTTGACGTAGTGCTTGATGAAAAGAAACCAAGAGTCTACACTTGTAACTTATCTTGTTGTGAAGATAAAATCAAATTTATAAATCTAGTGAAAAGTTTTCAGTTTTCCATTTTTGAACAGGGACAGTGTAGAAGTTTAAATATATTACAGCGAAAAAAAGATTTATTAGAAAAAGGACATGTGATGTCATCATTAATAGTCTAGATTGTTTTTCATATTATACTCTCTAAATCTGAATATGTGAAATTTCACTTATTGTACGTTATAAGTCGTCCTCTCGATCAATAAGTGCATATACACTTATAAATAAGTGAATTTTTCACTTATTGTGAGTGAAATTTCACTTATTATAAGTGTATATGCACTTATTGATCGAGAAGACGACTTATAACGTACAAATATGTGAATTTTCACATATTCAGATTTAGAGAGTAATGTTCATAATAAGTAATAAAACTTTGGTAATTTTAAGTAAATTTTTTGTGATTGCAACAATATAATATACAATTAATTTTATTATCGGTATACAAGTACGAATCTTTATAGTGAATGTGTTTGTGTTTTAAAGAAAAAATCCAATGTAGCAAAATATGTTACAATTAATTTCAAAAATAATTGTAAGAGGAATTGTGATAATAACAAATACTTTTGTATTACTGTTTTGTTTGTTTAAAAGTTAAACAAACAAAAGAGTAAAGTTGAAAAATATTGTTCTATTATTTATAAACCTAACAATTATTCCCAGTATGTAGAAACTGCTTATTTTAATATCCAGGAACTGGCTAGGAATGATTTATTTTACTAGACAAGGACTAGACAAAATAACTGTACAAAATCTTGACGTTGCTAGTGTTACATCCCTCGTTCAAGCCTGTCCATTTTTAGGGTTCCGTACACCTACGGTGTATCGGCGGAACCCTATTGGTGAGACTCTGTTGTCCGTAGCCAAATCGTGTCCCCCCCCCCTAGCGGCTAAACTATTTGACCTAAAGAGCTCAAATTTGGTACAGATATGTATTTTCACACGTAGATTACAGGAAAAATATAGAGAATGTGTTTGGAGATGATGGTCATAGCGTTGTCAAGGAAATAACAAGATTTTTGGCCAAAAATGCATAAAAAGTGACCATTCCCCCCCCCTTAACTTCTAAACTATTCGACATGGAGAGCTGAAATTTTGCATGCTGGTGTATTTTTACTCGAATATTACAGGAAAAATATAGAGAACTTGATATGTAATGATGGCCATAGCGTTGTCAAGGAAAAACTAAAAAATTTAAGAAAAAAATTTTTTTTTCCCTAACTTTTACATTATTTGACCTAATGAGCTGAAAATTGGTATCCTAGTGTATTATTACAGCCTGACGACAAAAAATTTATTTAAGAAACTTTTTGAAGAAAAATAAAAAAAAAAATTTTTTTTAATTTTTTTTAGTTTAAACACGTGGCATTAAATATTTTAAGGAAGAGAGTTAAATTTTAAGAGAATAAATGAGAGGTTGTTTTCTGACTTTAATTTCTTAACTAAAAATAAAAAAAAATTGGACAAGTGCGAGTTGTACTCGCACTGCAATGGCGGGTTCCGCACACAAATATTAAAACAATACTTGTAACATTGATCGGTAATTGGTAGAATTAAAATAAACAATTATAAAAATATATTAAAATCATTTGATAAAAAAAAATAACTAAAAAAAATTAAAGTATTGTATATATCTAATATTGTAAACAATAATAAGCAGAGGAACAAAATTTTCAAAATTTATTATAGTTCCTCTGCTTATTATTGTTTACAATATTAGATATACAATACTTTAACTTTTTTTAGTTATTTTTTTTTATCAAATGATTTTAATATATTTTTATAATTGTTTATTTTAATTCTACCAATTACCGATCAATGTTACAAGTATTGTTTTAATATTTGTGTGCGGAACCCGCCATTGCAGTGCGAGTACAACTCGCACTTGTCCAATTTTTTTCCCATCTAGTTGCTAGATTGAATCTAGCGCAACTGGACAGTTTCTCATACACTTCCACGGTAAATTTCTACACGGGTTATACATAGCGTGTTGCATTAGCCAACACGCCCTAGGGGTACTTAGGAAATATTTTGTAATTTTTATCAATACAGTAAGTGTGAATCAAAAATCTAAAATTGACCCTCAAAAAATGTTTCAAGCTTAAAACGCGATTTTAGTTTCTTTTTTAAAGTTATTTTAAAAAAATTAGAATGAAAAAATGAAAATTTTGAAAAGTTACTTTCATATGTGAAATACAGATTTTCTACTATATTTCTTACAATAGTTATTGAATAATAAATAATCAACCTTTGTAGAAACTTGCAGTACATCAGGTTGTCTTAGGAGTGAAATCATTTCGATTTACGATTTTTAAATAAATTACAATTATTCATTACGCCCCTTAGCCATTATGTCCCGTTTTCCCTATATACGTGATTTGTAAATATATATCAAGTGTATGATTAAAAACATGTAAATTTGGATACAGTGAATGTGATATTTACCCATCGTTTTAACAAGCAAAAGTAAAACACCTCCACTAAGCTGAGACAAAAAGTCAAAAATTCGAAAAAAGTTTTTGAAAAAATTAAGTTTTTCAAAAGTTATCGTCGGACAGACAGACAGACAGACGTAATCGACAGACCATGTTTCTTGGATTCAGGGCACCTCAAAACGCAAAGATTTCATAAAATTAACAAATAGTATATTAAGCAACAAGGTACCGTAAAGGCAGCCTTTAAGTCCCGTGTAACTTACGATATTTTTTATTCCAAAGGCACAAAAGTGGCGATTTAAGATAGCAGACGACAGGGAGTAAAACTCATTCACTTGTTCGACTTCTATGAAAATGGCGGCATTTTTTTTCCATGAGCAAAAATAACGCATGGGACTAGCTGTTTTTTTTGTCCATGGGAAAAAAAGGTTGCCATTTTCATTCAACCTGAGGTATAAAAAGTCAATTTTTCATCAAATCTAATACCTCCTCATGTGATTAGAATGTAAAAAACCATTTCCAACAAGATAGGACCAAAAATTAAAATGTAAAAAAGGGTCAGACCAGCCAAACTGCATTAAAAAAATTTCATTGACTTTCTAAAATGTTAAAACTTTTATGAATATATTTTAGTTATAACATTTTAGAAAATCAATAAAACTTTTTTAACCCAGTTAAGAGCTAGCCTGACCCAAAAACTTAAAAAAAAAAAAAATTAATTTTCTATGAAAAAATGTTGTAGAGGAAAGTTGTTTGTATTTGTCTAATCTAAAGTAATATAAAGTTAAAAATAATGAAATTTGAAAAAATTGAATTTTAAAAATTTTGAAACTACTGTAGTTTGCGTAGTTTTCGACGAAAATGGCTGGCTAACGAACTCGATCTGTATTTTAACACTAACTTTGTGCATACAAAGTTGCAAGTTGATGCAATAAGTTTTTCAAGAGTTATCGTAGGGACACCATTGTGTCTACAGACAGACACGAAGACAGACATACGGACAGACACTTTTTTTAGACCATGTTTTTCGGACTCAGGGGACCTTAAAACGTCGAGATTTCATGAAATTAGCGAAAGTCAATTTTCGACCAAAACTAATACTTTCTCATATGATGAGAATGTAAAAATTTAATAAAATTTTTAACAAACTTTTCACAATTCAATGATTTTCAATATCTACTATTTTCTTAAAATTTTCATACAGAATTCAGTTATTTTAAAAAAAATTTTCATGAATAATAAAAATTTTTCAGGAATTCAATTACTTAAATTAGAATTTGCGTAAAACTAGTCAAAAGAAATCAATTATTTAAAAATTTTTATAAAATTCTTCTCAAGAATGACATTACTTTTATAAATATTAAAATTAATTGGTGGAATTCAATTTATTGACAGGATAAGAAAAAAGTAAATATTTTTGATGAAAATTAGGAAAAGTCAGGATAAAAAATACAAATTATAAAAATAATTATTTAAAATTAATAACTGATAATAATATAATAATAATTTTATACTTGGGGAATCTAGAAGTAACAATAAAAATGAATTAAAATAAATTTGATCAAATATCTTTTAACAATATTATATTAAAATAATATATAATATTAAATTATGGACACCAACCTTTAGACTAAATTATAAAATTATTTATTTAAATAAAAATTTAATTCAATATAATAAATTGTATATAGAATTAAATATTGAGAACAGGAAAAAAATAAAAAATGCCAATAACCCACAAAAATTAAATTTCAAAACAAACAAATGAATGCAGAAAATTTGCTAACGGAAAGGAAACTTACGATTATTATAATGTATTTATATTTATAAATATTATTTTTAACTGAAATGTTTTGACATTTTTTTAAATAACTGAACTTCTCATAAAAATTAGTTAAAAATTATCTCAAATAAGCTATGAGTAGTTTTTCCAGGGTTGTGGGAGAAGGAAAAATTCTGTAAGCAAGGGTCAAGCAGTATTTAATAAATTCAGGGTTGCCACGCAACCTGGAAACCTGGAAATGTCAGGGAATTTTATAAACCTTGAAAAAACCTGGAAAAGTCAGGGAACTTTGATTGGAATTCTGGAAAATTATTGTTTTCGAAAGTTATTGTGCTTATTCTTGAAATCTAATTTTTCTTTAACTCAATTTTTTTAATTAAAATTTCTTAATTTAATTTTAAAAGAGTTGCCTTTATAATTTTTCTTCGCAATAATTCAATTATTTTCACAAATAATAAAAAAATTTATATATTTACAATTATTTTCATAAATAATAAAATTCATCGCAAAATTTCAATTATTTTTTATACACTTTTACAGGAATTGCTCGCGAAATGTAGGTATAATTATTCTTAAACAATTTATTAAAATTCATCAAAGAAATTCAATTATTTTCAAAAGTAATTAAATTCTTTGCAGAAATTCAATTATAGTCGAAAGTTTAAAAAATTTATCGTCAAAATTTCAATTATCTTTATAAATATTAAAATTTTTCTCCAAAATTCAATTATTTTCAAAAATTTTAATGAAAAATTCTTTTTTAACAAATTCAATTCTTTTTCAAAAATTCTCCCCCAGGCAATGATTTTTAATATCTACTATTTTAATAAAATTTTCCAAAAGAAATGAATTATTTTAAAATTTTTTTATAAATTTTTTCGCAATAATTCTATTATTTTCAAAAATATTCAATTTATGTTTACAGAGATTCAATTATTTTTATTAATATGTAATACAATTTTTTACAGGGATTCAATTATTGTTTTCATAGATAATAAAACTCATGAAAGAATTTCAATTATTTTTGAAAGAATTTTAATCGAATTCCTCGAAAAATGTAATTATTCTTAAAATTTTATTAAAATTCGTCAAAAGAATTCAATTGTTTAAAAATTTGTTAATAAAATTCTTTATGAGAATTCAATATTGAGAAACATTCAATTATTCAATAAATTATTTATTTTTGTAAAAAGAATTAGGTATTTAAAAAGAAATATTATTAAAAAATTCGTCTCAAAAATTCAATTATATTCAAAAATAATAAAATTTTTAGCAGAAATTCAGTTATGGTAAAAAATTTAAAAAAAGTTATAGCAATATTTCAATTGTTTATAAAAAAATTTTAATAAAATTCTTGCCAAAATTTCAATTATTTTCAAGAACTTTTCTCAATTCAATCGACATTTCATCGACAAATTCTTAATCAAATTCAATTATTTTTAATAAATTTGTAATCTAATTTCTCGAAAAATAAAATTATTCTTAAAAATTTTTAATTTTTGTTACATTTTTGCATTAACAAAATATTACAAAATTTATTAAAAAAATTAACAGTTCAAAAGCAGCATGCAAAAAAGTAATATCATTTACAATAATTACACAAAATTGTTCACTTTTTTAAATAAAAACATGATTGTAAATTTAAAAGTTCAATATTTTTAATAACAATAAATTATAAAAAATGTTTTTTTAAAATGTTTGTTTTATTGTAAACTACATGTTTTTACAATATTTAGAACATTTTAGAAAATCAATAAAATTTTTTTAACCCAGTTAATATGGCCTGGCCCAAAAACTTAAAAAAAAAAAAAAAAAAATTTCTATGAAAAAATGTTGTAGAGAAAAGTTGTTTGTATTTGTCTAATCTAAAGTAATATAAAGTTAAAAATAATGAAATTTGAAAAAATTGAATTTTCAAAATTTTGAAACTACTGTAGTTTGCGTAGTTTTCGACGAAAATTGCTGGCTAACGAACTCGATCTGTATTTTAACACTAACTTTGTGCATACAAAGTTGCAAGTTGATGCAATAAGTTTTTCAAGAGTTATCGTAGGGACACCATTGTGTCTACAGACAGACACGAAGACAGACATACGGACAGACACTTTTTTTAGACCATGTTTTTCGGACTCAGGGGACCCCAAAACGTCGAGATTTCATGAAATTAGCGAAAGTCAATTTTCGACCAAAACTAATACTTTCTCATATGATGAGAATGTAAAAATCAAAATTTACACCAACATTCAAAAAGTTTGCAAATTCGATTCAAAATGTATACTTGGGGGTTTTCGGGGTCGCTGATGACGAATCCGATGTCAGTTTTTAAAAATTTAAAATGGCAAATCCAATATGGCGGACATTTTAAAAAAAATTTCGATTCGCTTGAAACTTGTCACTCGAGGGTTTTTGGGGTCGCTGATAACGAATTCAATGTCAATTTTTTAAAATTCAAAATGTCGGATCCAATATGAGTGACAAAATTCAAGCGAATCCAAAATTAAAAAAAAATGTCCGCCATATTGGATCCACCATTTTGAATTTTGAAAAACTGACATCGGAATCGTCATCAGCGACCCCGAAAACCTCGAAGTCACAAGTTTCAAGCGAATCTAAATTAAAAGAAAAAATGTCCGCCATATTGGATCCGCCATTTTGAATTTTAAAAAACTCACATTGGATTCGTCGTCAGCGACCCCGTAAACCACCGAGTATACATTTTGAATCTAATTTTAAAACTTTTTGAATGTTGGTGTAAATTTTGATTTTTTTTACCATAATGCATTTACTTTTTCTAAATTTTGATTCCGCCATCTTGAAATCAGAATTTCTCTATATTTTATTTTGAAAGTACAACTATTTTGCCTACCAATAGCATACTTAAGAAAGGTTTAAAAATTTTTTTTAGATCTGAAATAAATGTACTTATTTTTTGGGTTTTTTTCAAAATAGCCGCCATATTGGATTTTGTGTTGATCTAATCGCTATTTTGACCCCAGAATCTGAAAGAGCGACCCCCAAAACCCCCTACATCTCATTGCTGCTAAAATTTATTGTCTATAAATACTTCAAAGCGTGTATTGAAGTCCAAGTACACTCGAATCTCGCTATAACGAGAAGTTCGGGAGTCAAGTCTCCCTCTATTACGAGCGCAATTCTTCATTCATTTTTTTTTAGTGTTTACAATTTTTATAATGTCAAAATTACAAACGTAACCTAGTTTAATTTGAACTTTAACATACAGAAATTTATATAAGCTAAAATTTTGAAGATGTTCGACTCATTGATATAATTTCAAATAAGAAGTGACTTTTCATGACTTTTTTTATTTTTATTTTATATAAATAATATTGATTTCAACCAAATTTAATCCAACTGAATGTGCATTTGTTTATAAATAGTGGGGGTAATCGGGAGGAAATTTTTCTCGCTATACCGAGAGACAGAGCCCTCGTTATAGAGAGCGCTCGTTATAGAGAAGGTCGTTATAGCGAGATTTGAGTGTAAAAATTTTGGTCATTTGGGCGTTAATGGGTTAATAGCACAAGTAGACACAAAACTGGCATTAAAAATAAGTTTCGTAAAAACATCAGAAACATATTTTAACCAAAAAAATTATCAAAAATGATTTAATTTATGTTTCATTATCAATATTCAAATGAAAGTAAGTGTCACATTAACAACAAAAGCTGTGTTAAAAGAATACGCAAAAATTTTGCATTCATTACGACTCCACTTTCTATGTGAATTAGAATTGGTTGAGACAACACGCAATAGAAATAACACTTCCTTTTTTCTCTGCTCTCAGTTGATACTTTTTTACATATATTATTTCCAGTGCTAAAAGTTTTATTGCAGATAAGATTTATTAGTACTAGTAGTAAAGTAGCAGAATTTCTTAGTATTATTCTGTTAGATATTGTTTTAGACTCAGTTGTAAAGAGTCATAATTTATGCATTAATTACAATATCAACAGAACCTACAACTGTATCAACGACTGAATCAACAACTGCAACAACCATAATTTCTGAATCGACTGAGTCAACAACTACAAGCTCTACAGTAACAACTAATGAGTCGACAACTCAATCGTCATCAGCAGCAACATCTGAACTATCTACTGAGTCAACAGCACAAACATCCACAGAGTCTACTGCTCCAATTTCTACAGAGTCGACAACACAACCATCAACAGAGTCTACTACCGGAACTTCTACTCAGTCGACATCACAATCATCATCAGAATCTACTACCGGAACTTCTACTCAGCCGACAACACAATCATCAACAGAATCTACTACCGGAACTTCTACTCAGCCGACAATACAATCATCAACAGAGTCTACTACTCCAATTTCTACAGAGTCAACAACACAACCATCAATAAAGTCTACTACTCCAATTTCTACTGAGTCGATAACACAACCATCACCAGAGTCTACTACTCCAATTTCTACTGAGTCGATAACACAACCATCAACAGAGTCTACTACTCCAATTTCTACTGAGTCGATAGCACAACCGTCAACAGAGTCTACTACTCCAATTTCTACTGAGTCGATAACACAACCATCAACAGAGTCTACTACTCCAATTTCTACTGAGTCGATAACACAACCATCAATAGAGTCTACTACTCCAATTTCTACTGAGTCGATAACACAACCATCAACAGAGTCTACTACTCTAATTTCTACACAGTCGACAATACAACCATCAACAGAGTCTACTACTCCTATTTCTACTGAATCAACAATACAACCATCAACAGAGTCTACTACTCCAATTTCTACTGAGTCGATAACACAATCATCACCAGAGATTACTACCGGAACTTCTACTCAGTCGACAACACAAGCATCTACAGAATCTACTACCGAAACTACTGAGTCAACAACTCTGACCTCTACGCAGTCAACTACGGGAACTTCTACTGAGTCAACAAGCCATTCATCATCAATTTCAACTTCTGTACCTTCTATCCAAACTACAACAATATCCTCTACGCAGTTAACTTTAATACCCTCTACTGAAATAACAACTCAGTCCTCTACCGTAACCGTTACTGTACCTTTAATTTCTTCAACAACTCAATTATCATCAGCTTTAACTGCTGATGCTTCTACAGAGTCAACAATTCAATCTTCGTCAGTTTCCACTTCTGCACCATCTACATTGTCAACAAGTCAATCGTCTACAACACAGTCGTTACGTGAGATATCTTGCATGCACATTTCCTAACTTGCAGGAAATCTTTAGTAAAAGCTTGCAGCAAGTAGGAAAATGTTCTCATAATTCTACAGTAAATGAGCTTACTTCACGCTTATTTAGTAAGTTAACAATGGTAGCTTGCATTCTATAGTTATGAAGACATTTTTCTACCAGCATCAAACTTGTTGATAACTTAAAGGTTACTTTTGTACCTATAATAACTCTAATTTATGAATTCATTTATGTCTAAAATATGATAGTAGATGTTTTGTAATTATTAACGGTACATTACAATTTTATTGTATTTAATTTCTAGTGCTCAAAATTTTATTGGAGATCAGTTTGGTTGGTAAGTAGGATGACAAATCATATGATCTTTACGATTATTACTTTGAAGAAATATGAGATTTCACGAGAGTTAAAAAATTTTAATGAGCAAAATTCAAAATTTTGAACATTAATTATGGTTTTTTATAGTAAATATTTGTTTATAACAATATTTGTAGAAAACATAATTTTTATAGGAACTACAATATCAACTCAACCTACAAGTGCATCAACCACAGTATCAACTACAGCATCAACAACAGATCAAACATCTGCATTCAGTACAACATCTATACCATTAACTGACTTAACGACTCAGTCATCATCAGTAGAAACTTCTGTATCTTCTACTAAATCAACAACTCCATCATCATCAGTTTCTAGTTCTGAACCTTCTACTGAATCAACAACACAATCATCATCATCAGTAGCAACTTCTATATCCTCTACTGAATCAACAACAGAATCATCATCATCAGTAGCAACTTCTATATCATCTACTGAATCAACAACTCAATCATCATCAATTTCTAATTCTGAACCTTCTACTGAATCAACAACACAATCATTATCATCATCGTCAGTAGCAACTTCTATATCCTCTACTGAATCAACAACTCAATTATCATCAGTTTCTAGTTCTGAACCTTCTACAAAATCAACAACTCAATATTCCTCAGTTTCTAGATCTGAACCTTCTACAGAATCAACAACGCAGTCATCATCACTTTCAACTTATGAACCTTCTACTGAGTCGACAACCTCTACAACTATTTCCACGACAGATTCAATAACTATCTCATCATCTACATTATCGACGACACTTGCAACAGCTCCATCAAAAGTGTGCTCAGAGAGAGAAATATATGACGCCAATGCTTTGCACATAAAATGTCAAACCTCCTGTGCTTTTCCTTTCGGTCAACCTGATTGTCCTCAAGTATTATGAATAATTAATAATTAAAACACTGCGTCTTTCGGTAAAAATTAAGTACTATATTTTCTTTTTCCTTTTCAGGGATTTTATCCAGGTTGTGTATGCAGAGCAGCACAACCTGTCAGAAACGCAAACAATGTATGCATCATTCGCGAAAACTGCCCATCAGCAAGTAATTATATAGTACCTTTGGGTCGCCTAAATGATGGATTTCATTCTTCGAAAAGCCTTCTACTATTTAGGATCTTCTATAATCCCCATTTTATACCTATGATAACGCAAATCTCCATGACCAGTTGACAGCCCCGTTATTATTTTTGCCTCTTTTCTATTAAGTTTGCGCAAATCGGCTATTCTCTTGAGATTCATATTGATTTCTATAAGTTTTTAAGCTTGAATACAGCCCTTAGTCGCCTGACTTTCCGTCTAATGAGCTGCAGTCAGACACTGCTTGAACCTCAGGACTAAACATTTATCAGAAACACCAATCGGAGGCTCAAGCCGAATAAATTGTTCCTTACTTTTTTCTTAACTAGATCATCCACTATCTCACTACCCCTGAATACATTGTAACCTAGGACTCAAAGAAGAGTGAAGCAGTTGTTCGAGAACCTTCTTACTTGCATGATCTCTTTATTTCCAAAATACATCAGTGTGGTATCACATGATGATGCTCTGAAGAAGCAACTAAACTTGCCAAAAACATTGCCTCAATATTGTGAAAATTGCATAACTGTTGTTCTTTTTGGAACAGGTGCTGCGCGAGCCTGTTACGTGATTAATTTGTTAAATTTTAATTCTGTTATACGTTTTTCAGTTAAATGACAGTTCGGTTATTTATCAGTTGCGGAAATTTCATGCATCCCAATTTTTTTGAATATTTGAGGTAGTGAAAAACTTAAGCAATCTGCCAATTAGACGACCCAACTATATTTTTAAATTTGTTATAAATATTTGCAGCTTTTTGCAAATTTATTACTTGCCTTCTATGTAAATTTTAATTAGTGAAATTTCACTGATGAAATAGTTGGAATTATAGTGCCTGAATCACTTCAGTAAATTTTTCACTGAAATTCAGTCGTGTGTCATACTGAAAACTAATAAAATATTTACTGATTTAAACAGTGAAATCTGTTTCATTTACAATCGGTAAAACAGCTCTAACTGTTTAAATCAGTAATAATCATGGTTTTCAGTGAAAATGTTACTATAGTACTTCAGTCGCTTAATTCCAACTATTTTACCAGTGGATTCAAATTCAGAGAGTTACTTACTATGTACTGAGAGAAAAATATGTTACGGGGTAACATAATGATCTTATGAAGTACCATATTTAGTGATCACAGTAATAAGGGATGAATTAATGTGGATTGGCACTTTCATGTCCTTAAATTCCAAACCGATTCCGTTTTTGTCCGCAATCGTAATGAATTCCATTTACTATCGTTAAGTTGTTCATTTCTATCCAATTCAATTCTCTGTAACCACGTGACCAGAATATCAATTACCTTTAATGCTATTTAAGGGAATCATTTTTTTGTTGTGGAATTAATGCCCCTTCATTACCTTGATTCCCTTAAAGAGCGTTAAAGGGAATTCAGTTTCTGGTCACGTAATTACAGAGAATTGAATTGGATAGAAATGAGCAACTTAACAATAGTAAAAGGAGTTCATTACGATTGCGAACAAAAACAAAATTGGTTTGGAATTTATAGGCATAAAAGTGTCAAACCACTTTAATTCATCCCTTATTACTGGGCTACATATACAGACAGCTATCTTGATTGTATAAGATATAATCAGGTTGTACGGAGTAATATCTTTGATTACACTGGTCGACAAAATTAAGGTTTTTTCTTGCTACAAGAATAAACGAAAGTGATTCTTACAGGATTTTCGACGTAGATTACGAACCTGTGAGTGAAATTGTCCCATCACGTCTCAATTTTGAGAAAAACGAGGTCAAAGTGCCAAAAATGGCTTTTATGGCACTTTTTGAAGTACAATAAAAAAAGAACGCGACGTGATAAAAAGCTCAAATATGACTTAAATGAGAGCTCAAACCTTTAACTTTAACATCCAAAAGCAAAAAACCATGTAGAAATAATTCAAAATTGTGGGGAACACCTTTTCGATAAAATCGCTAAAATATAGCCAAAATAATAGCTGTTTTACGCGCATGCGGTAAAAAGTTGTTCCCAACCATTTTGAGTTATTTCTACATGGTTTTTTGCTTTTGGATGTTAAAGTTGAGGGTTTGAGCTCTCATTTAAGCCATATTTGAGCTTTTTATCACGTCGCGTTCTTTTTTTATTGTACTTCAAAAAGTGCCGTAAAAGCCATTTTTTGGCACTTTGACCCCGTTTTTCTCAAAATTGAGACGTGATGGGACAATTTCACTTACAGATTCGTAATCTACGTCGAAAATCCTTCAAGAATCACTTTCGTTTATACTTGTAGCAAAATTTTGTCGAACAGTGTTATAGTGGGTAACATAACAATATTTTTGTAACATCTTCTTTTTACCATCAAAATCTTATTATTCATTTCTCTCAGTGCATTTGAAATTTGAATTATTTTCAACTATTTGCTAGTTGTGTAATATGTCTAAAATCTATTTGTTTAACAGCTACTATGGCATCGTCAAAGATTTGTGGTACAAATGAAACATATGATGCAAGAGCAGCACAACCTTCATGTCGACCAACTTGTGAAAATCCTCAAGGTCTAAGAATATGTAGTTCAGTAAGTTTTCAATCTTTTTTAAAATACTGTGTTAGATTACATGTATAACTTTATTATTATTCCAGACCTTATATCCTGGTTGTGTTTGTCTTCCATCGTATGTCAGAAATACAATCACTAATCAATGCATTCTTCCATCAGAATGTCCTGGGACAAATATCGGTAATTTAGGCAATAAAGTCACTATTTTACAGAAAGTTTTCACTGCAGAGTTCTTTTCATCTAGAAACAAATTTGTAAAACAGAAAGACTTTTTATTACAAAATGTAACAGACAGATATATAAAACTCAGAGCTATTCGAAATTTCTACGAAATATTAATCCATTGTAGTCATGTGGGGGTCACAATTTTGCTGCTAAGTATCTGAAAACTCTCCCCTAGTAGCACGTAATGTTGGAAACGTTCCAGCAGTATATTCCAGTAACATAGACAACATTGAGGCAATATTGTAATGTTAAGGCAGTGTTCTCAAAATTTCTGTAATATTACGTGCTACTGGGGTCTAGAATAAATACATACTTTTTCCAAGATTCGTTTGGAAACATTTCTTGTAAGCATACTATATTATGAGTAAAAATATGAAAGCATAAAAGAAAACAGATAGAACTTAAACATTTATTTGTTTTACATGTATTTTTGACGAGATTCTCGTTATTTTCGACTTTTTACGAACGATTTCTCGCTCGAATGCAACATATTATCTTTTTCAAAAAAGGTCAAGTTTAAATTTTTTTTTTATCTTTTTAGCAGAGAAAGAAATTGAATAAAGAAAAATACTCATGCATTATAATGAAAATAACTTAAATATCACCAAGAAAAGAGAATGTATTAGCTGACGATTATATTCTTTTCTTTTCGCTGTGACAGTTTACTATAATTGAGGCTCCGGATCTTAAAAGGGCACTTTCCGCATAGACTTTGCATGGTGAAAGTGCCCTTTTAAGATCCGAAGCCTAAATTATAGTGACACAATTAATAACTAATTTGTAGCAAACAACGAAAAGACCAAGTTTAATAATCTGCTTATTAAATTTTTAAATAAAATGTCTTTCCGTGTATGTGGAAAAATTACATCACTTTGACAAGTGATGTAATAGACATTGATATAAAATTTATTCCAATTTATTAATGCATGATTTAATAAATTAAATATTGCACGTTTAAGTTTCAAGAAGAAAGCGCCAAACTTCACTTTGTGGAACGAATCAATTGTATGATGCAAGAGCACCACATCCAGACTGCAGACCTTCCTGTGAGAACCGACAGGGGCCAACAATTTGCAATAAAGCACGTAGATGATTTTATTTTCATTTACTTTTGATGAATTTTTAATTTATTGTTTAATTGCTTCCTCATAGAGGAAGTATTGTAATACTAAAATCTTTCGAGTTCGATTTTTTTAACATATCTTTATGTTATTTGACCTCAGGAGTTCAAAAATCACATTTTTTAAAAATGTCATTCCGTATGTGCGTGTGTGTAAATATTACATTTTCATAAATATCTCGAGATCATGAAGAGATATAGGGATAAATTTTTTTTAAATTGTAGGTCTCACATGCGGACATAATATAAGAGTATTTTCAGCCTGATTCATAAAGTTTAACTATATTTTTTTGGATTTTTAATTTTTCAAAAAGTCGTTTTTGGCCCATAACTTAAAAAAATGTTAGGACACCTATAAATGTTTTTTTATCCCACATGCACAAAAATGGCGCTTTTAGATAGCTGACGACAGGGAGTAAAGTCACTCATTTGTTCGACCATATGAAAATGGCGTCCATTTTCCCCTATGTGCAAACATAACCGCTGATCCCATGCGTTATTTTTGCCCAAGGTAGAAAACGGCCGCCATTTTCATATAAGTCGAACAAGTGACTGACTTTTATTCCCTGTCGTCTGTTATCTGAAATCGCCACTTTTGTGCATTAGGAATAAAAAAATATCGTAAGTAACATGGGTATAAAGGCAGCTAATTTGTTTACGATGGTTTTTGTGACACTAGTGGAGGTCTCGGGGCGCCTACGGCGCCCCGAGACCTCTACTAGTGTCATAAAAATCACCGTAAACAAATGGCTGCCTTTATACCCTTGTTGCTTAATTTACTATTCTCTAATTTTGTAGAGTTTTTTAGACGCAGCTTTTGAGCCCTTATTGAACATTTATTGTCCATATTAACCGGAGATATTAAACTTTTAAAAATGTAAAATTTTGGAAAATAAGACTTTTTTAAAAATTTTGTTGAAAAATGTAGAAATAACTTTAAAAGTATCATTATCACCTTGTAGAGCATTGAAAAACGCTTCAATTGGTCTATTTTTTAACTTAATTCGATCATAAATTTCGAAATTATTGGTATTTTAAAAAACAAAAATTGTGGAAAATGACATTTTCTCAACTTTTTTGTTTGAGAACTTTCATTTAACTATTAAACTATGATAACTATCTTGTAGGGTATTTAAATATGCATTCAATCACTTTTATCATATTTATAAAAAGTTTTTCATATACATATTTCTATTATTATTATTATTATCTCTATGAGGAAGCAAAGTGTTCATGAAATGAGCTCCAAAATTATAACAAAAATATACAACTTGGCAGCGGTTTTTACTTTTTGATTCAATTTAACAAATTTTTTTATGTTAAACATTGTTAACTTCAATTTGGTATCAAAGTAACAAAAAAATTGTTCTTTATTTGAACGTTCGAAAATTTAGGGACATAAGTTGCATGAATTACAAAATTACCAAAATGCCTTAATTTTAACAACATTTATGATTTAGAAGAAAAAATATTTCTCGGTGACAATTTTAACAGACTTTATTATAAAAATATTTTCATAAGCAAAAGTTGGAAGTTCCACAAGTTCCAAACTTTCAAATAAATGAGATTTTTTATAAATTTTTAAAAAATTACTGCCTGATATAAAAAGAAAATACAAAATTAAACATGTAGAATCATTATAATTTAATTTGAATACGTGGTATAATATTATTATGAGAGTAGATAATTTGAATTTGAAGAAGAAATAAATAAATTTTGATCATTTGAACGTTCAGAACATGTGAGGATACATTATGTCTCAAGTAATAAACGCTTATCATTGTCATCAACAGTTACTATCATAACTACTATCGTAATAATATTTCTTTCTTCAACTTTTTTTGTATTTGCACTGATTTTTTAGATTGGCCTTTATCCTGGATGTGTCTGCCAGACACCCTACATCAGGTATAGAGTTACCAATCAATGCATCCTTGCAACCGATTGCCCAGCTGTATACATTGTAATGGACAGTGGTGGCTATGCTGATTACTTTAATAATTATTACAATAACAGATATTTTTATTAGAACAATAGTACACTAGAAAATTATTATATTCTCCAATTTTCATATCTGTTAATAAACTTTCAATTTTTATCGAGAATTAAATTTCAATTTTTTTTCTTAATACTTTGAGATTCATCGAAAAAAATTGCTGCCTATTTATTAATATCGTTTTCTTTTTAAGGTCGCATTTTTGTTTTCTTGAAAGTGGAAGAATCTCATTCGGTTTTTATTGTATCTTTACAGTGAGAGAAATAGATGGTAAGATTTTGATGTTAAAAAGAATATGTTACCCGGTACCATCATTATGTTACTGAATACTATCAAAGATGTTATAAAAATATGGTTATGTTACCCACTACAATCTAAGATGTTACTCCGTTTAATCTAATTGTACCTGATACAATCTAGATAGCTGTCCGTATCTGTAACATCAAATATGGTACCTGGTACTATCTATATACACTACCGTCCAAAAGTATCAGGACGATTACATTCGACTCTATGAAAAAACATGCCATTACATTTTCAATCATATCTCGGAAATAAAAGGAGGTACAAAAAAAACTTAAATACGGTTAGAAAGCTGATTAAATTCTGCGTAAAATAAGCCGTCTTTGAAGTCATTTCGTTAATTATTTTTTGAGTTGTAGAGTGAGAAAGAAATAAAAAAAACTATCAAATTTTCTCATTTTTGTCTCTTGACTTCAACTTTTTCAAAAATCTAGAAAAATTTAGATAAAATTTTTCTAAAAACACAGAAATCTTCGTTAGAATTTCAGCTTAAAAATAAGCCTTCGAAAATTAAAAAAGGTTCATCCGTTTTCGATATATCATTAAAAATGTGAAGCAGTGTTTCGACCGATTGCTGCATTGAAATTCAACTATGACGACTCGATTCTGGCTTCGCACGGCAGCGAAAGAGAGAAAACAGGGACGAATTTTTGCTAGAGAATAATAAATAATGATGTTTCACAAGTAATATAAAGAAACTCAAAAGTTTATCGTTCCCCCGCATGAATTTGTTCCTGTTTTCTCTCTCATTCGCTGCCGCGCGAAGCCACAATCGAGTCGTCACAGTTTAATTTCAATGCACCAATCGGTCGAAACACGGCTTCACATTTTTAATGATATATCAAAGACTGATTAACCTTTTTTAATTTTCGAAGACTTACTTTAAAGCTGAAATTCTAACGAAGATTTTTGTGTTTTTAGAAAAATTTTATCTAAATTTTTCTAGATTTTTGAAAAAGTTAAAGTCAAGAGACAAAAATGAGAAAATTTGATAATTTTTTTTATTTCTTTCTCACTCTACAACTCAAAAAATAATTAACGAAATGACTTCAAAGACGGCTTATTTTACGCAGAATTTAATCAGCTTTCTAACCGTATTTAAGTTTTTTTTATACCTCCTTTTATTTCCGAGATATGATTGAAAAAGTGATGGCATGTTTTTTTATAGAGTCAAATGTAATCGTCCTGATACTTTTTGACGGTAGTGTAGTAGCCCGTAACATTTGTTTCACTCAGCAGTGTAAAAGTTTCAATATTTTTATCTTTAATTTTTTTATTTGAATCATAACGGGACATGCCCTTTCGTACATTATGTACTCCTAATTCTGAGGGTGCATTCCTATGCTGAGCAGAAAACAGAATGCAAAGCATAATTTCGTGAGTGCAAGAAAGATAGTCAGATATCACTATCCTTTCCACTCTCACGAAATTCTGCTTTGCATTGTGTTTTCTGCTCAACATGGGACCGTACCCTATGAGTTACATTTGTAACAGATAAAAACAGATACAATATGAAGATTGGCGCTTCAAAAGTTTAAGTTCAGTATAGATGTAAACACCGTTGTAGTGAATCTTGTAGTGTAATAATGAAAATGAAGTAATATAATTAGATATTGTTGTTTCTCCACTGAATCTATTAGAAAATTAGTTATTGTAGTGAATCTTACAGTTTAATAGAAGAATATCAATATAATATTAATTAATAATACTTTATTAGGCAAAAAAAAAATAGCCCATACAGAGTCCATCTTGCAGTAAACAAATAAAAAGGAATAAAAACAATGCAGATATACATACAATAATTAAAACCAAACAAAATAATACAAAACGATGAAATATAAAGAAAAAGTACACACACACATTTCCACCAGCAACGGTGCACCCATCAACATTCCCGAACTTTTATCATTTCAACAAACATATCGATAAAATTATTAATAATGGTAACATTATTAGAAGAAAGCACATTTCTCCAGTACATCTACTGGACGACGTCCTCATTTATATCCGGGAAGTATTTAAGTTTAATTGAAAAATATTTGGGACATAATACTAATATATGGTGTAGATTCAAAATAATATTATTAAATGATAAATTTGTTTTTATGTTCAAATTAATTTTTAAACAATTAGTAAAATTACATGAAAAATAAGATTAAAAATTCTGAATGAAATAAGATGTTTAAAACGTTATAGAAACTGTAAAAAAAATATTTAAAAATTCAATGAGTAACATAAAAAAAGAGGAAAGTATTACACTACCGTCGGGAATTATCGGTACGGCTGCACGCGCAGGGCCCAAAAACATACCAATCTTCAAATCACGATTTCTTTGTAAATACAAATGTCAGAAAATTAACAAATATACACTACCGTCGGGAATTATCGGTACGGCTGCACGCGCAGGGCCCAAAAACATACCAATCTTCAAATCACGATTTCTTTGTAAATACAAATGTCAGAAAATTAACAAATATACCATTCGAAAGATTATTAAATTCTACAATTAATGATATGTAACTGAAAATTTTAATAATTTATACAAAGCTTGCAGCAATCTACAAATTTGACAAAAAAAAATTTTAAAATAAAATTTTTTTGGAAATTATTTCAACCCCTGCACATTTGTTAAAAATTGTAGGAAAAATTTGAAACTTATATAAGTGTAATCATTGAAATCTCATCTTTAATTTAAGACCAAAAGAGTTAAAAAATCTTATTCGGTTCGAGAGGTATCATTATAAACGGCCGAGCATTTTCAGCCAAAAAACGTTCAAAATCGACTAATTCAATGCATTTGTCAAAAAACATGCTCGGACGTATATAATGATATCTCACGAACCGAATAAGCTTTTTTAACTCTTTTGGTCTTAAATTAAAGATGAGACTTGAATGATTACACCTATTTAAGTTTCAAAATTTTCCTACAATTTTTAAAAAATGTGCAGGGGTTGAAATAATTTCTAAAAAAATTTTATTTAAAAATTTTTTTTGTCAAATTTGTAGATTGCTGCAAGCTTTGTATAAATTATTAAAATTTTCAGTTGAATATCATTAATCGTAGAATTTAATAATGTTTCGAATGGTATATTTGTTAATTTTCTGACATTTGTATTTACAAAGAAATCGTGATTTGAAGATTGGTATGTTTTTGGGCCCTGCACGTGCAGCCGTACCGATAATTCCCGACGGTAGTGTATAAAGATTTTTTGCTTAATAAAATGTCATTTTAAGAAATAAATCACAGTACTCTAAAGGAATTTAACTCAAAAATTCCACACACAAAAATGAAATTGTTGTAAAATAGTTATTATTTGTTAATATAAGAGATTAATAACTAAATTTACACCAGCTTGTATATCTATATGTACACTGAGAGAAGTTAAGCGCAGATGCTGAATAGTGCACAGTACAGATGTTGAACCTAAGCTTTGAGCAACATCGGTTCCACTTTGGAATAGATTCTGCGTTTTTGGTGGACAAATTCTGTACTAAAACGTTCGTCCCCCAAGAAAAGACAGAGTCCGTACTTTTTTGGCGCTGCTGATGTTCGATTTAAATACAGCATTTGCACAACTTCAAAGTACAGTATCTGTCCCTCATTATGTGCCGCTGCTGTACGTCAAAGTACAGATGCTGCGCTTAACTTCTCTCAGTGTACCCTACTGAAAAAGAACGACTGTAAATACGAGCGTAAATATGACTGTGAATACGACCCTAAATATGGGCCTCAGTAGGGTAGTGTAATTGAAACAGTATTACAGCCGCATTTATGCCCGTATTTACGGTCATATATGAATACCATTTAAAAAAAATATATATATATATATATATATATATATATATATGACGGGTTCCACGTCAAGTGACCCAGGTCCAAATTTTAAATGTTTGGGATCGGGTTAAAAGTTTGCACAAACAGTAGTCCTATTCGATACAATTAAAAATACCAAATATTATTAATTTATTTAAACAAATATAAAAACTGGAGAGGGTCAAAGTTTAAATTTTTGGTCTAACATGGAATATTTGAAAAATTTGTAGTTTCTTTAAAACAAAACGAAAATACATTTTCTATTTTGGGTTTTTCTGCTGTTTTTCAACACTTTCTAATGGTGTAAACAAATGTAGAAATAAAAGATTTGACCTTGAAAAATTAAATTAAAAAATAAAATTTCATTTTTTCATCAAATGGACAGTTTTTATTTTTTTAAAAAAATTTTATCATAAAGGTGAGGTTTTTTCCTAAAAAAATGTATAGGTCAAAACGTGGGACAAGAACTTTTAACTGGTAAAAATAAACATTTACTTCTGCAATCCACCGCCCCTGCGCGTTGTTGGGCTGTATATTGTTTATAACAATTGAAATAAATTATTTTATGCTTTAATAATTATCTGGTGGTCATATTGGATAAATTTAAATTGAATTAGATCACGTGCAACAACGGAATAAAAAAATAAACGTCCTTTTTTAAAAAAGTGTATTAATTTGTTAACTTTGATTTAAAAAAAATTATAAATAATTAAAATCCCCAAAATCGGCCTCGAAGGAGGTCTTAAGAATTTATTCCCCTTTAATTTAAGACAAAGAACACTTAAATCGGTTAAAAATTGTAAGCTATAGACATTTTTTAATAGGAAATTGTAAAAAAAATTCCACTGTGGGCCGGTGCAGTGCAGATGTAAATGCTTAATTTGACCAGTTAAAAGTTCTTGTCCCACGTTTTGACCTATACATTTTTTTAGGAAAAAACCTCACCATTATGATAAAATTTTTTTTAAAAAAATAAAAACTGCCCATTTGATAAAAAAATGAAATTTTATTTTTTAATTTAATTTTTCAAGGTCAAACAATTTTTTTTCTCTACATTTGTTCACACTATTAGAAAGTGTTGAAAAACAGCAGCAAAATCCAAAATAGAAAACGTATTTTCGTTTTGTTTTAAAGAAACTACAAATTTTTCAAATATTCCATGTAAATTTTTGACCTGGGTCACTTGACGTGGAACCCATCATATATACCCCCACAGCACCGAAACTTTCCTAGAAATTTATTAGGTAAATATTTACTTGCAATATTCGGCATATTTAACTGAAAGGTTTAGTGAAAATTGTTCTTTACACAACTTATTATTATTAATTTAATATATTAAATATAATATTTCAACTAAAACAAATATTATTTAAGGTAAGTATTGAAATACGATTTATTCTTATAATAAATACATAACAAACAAATATATAAATATCACTTTATTTTAATCACAAACACACATATATACACATAGTACAATTATTTTTTAAAAATTGACATTTTTATTATTTTTATTATGTGAGAAAAAAACACTTGCACTCATAATTTAATTGTTTATAATTTCACACTTATTGGATGCAAAATAAAATCGACAAATAACGCGAATCACATGTAAAGGCCTAATAGGCCAGTCGGTGAGTGCAAAAAGTGCACAAAAGTGCAACTTGAAAAGTCTCAATAGTTTCTTGTAGTTTGGGGGCCCCATATAAGAGCCATATGGTTTGCTCTCGATTTCCGGTTGCAAAAAATAGTGTAAACAATCGTCAAAGTTCAAGAAACGTAGTTTTTCGATAACCCTTGCTTCCAGTTAAATTTTAGAGGAAAAAGTAGTTATTGAAAGTTGTAGAGCCTAAAAATACCTTTCAAATGATTGGTCATACGTTGAAAAAGGTTAATTAGTTTAGTTGCAAATGAATTTAAACCATTAAAAATAGCACTTTTTTAATTGTTTAAAAACTTTGTTAATAATTATTGAATTTGTTTACAACTCACCAGGAATATTCTCCTTGCGAAGCTGAATAAATTGAAAAAGAAGTCAACTCGATCGGACAAATAGTTTATGTTTTATTCCATTTGTTAACTAAAAACATGAAATTTTTCAACAGAATTTCCCCACTTTTGGACCTGCGAATTTCGTTTTTTTTTCTTCGAGAGTACAGTTTAGGAGTCAAACTTTGATTCCTTTTAAATGGGAAATTGATTTTTTTTATCTATGTGTATATATGTGTGTTTGTGATTAAAATAAAGTGATATTTATATATTTGTTTGTTATGTATTTATTATAAGAATAAATCGTATTTCAATACTTACCTTAAATAATATTTGTTTTAGTTGAAATATTATATTTAATATATTAAATTAATAATAATTATAATAATTGATGATGTTTCATTATATATATATATATATATACCCCCACAGCACCGAAACTTTCCTAAAAATTTATTAAATATTTACTTGCAATGTTCGGAATATGTAATTGCAATGTTTATTGAAAGTTGTGTAAAGAACAATTTTCACTAAACTGTTCAGTTAAATATGCCGAATATTGCAAGTAAATTAACTATAATAATCTTCGTATTCGTTCATTCATTCAGTCTGTCCACTGCCTGTATATTCCGTCCGCAGTGAGAGAGAAAGATTGATAGAGAGAAAGAGAGGGAAGTATCGCCTGTCCTTTTAGTTTAGAGTGGGAGCGAGAGAGAGGCGAGTATTATTATTATATGTATCTATATATGTATGTATATTAAGTTAGTCCTTCCTTATATATTCTGTTCACAGTGAGAGAGAAAGAGAGGGAGGGAGGTATTGTCTCTCCTTTTAGTTTAGAGTAGGAGCGAAAGAGAGACGAATAGTTAAGAAAGTAATGCCTACTTTTTGGGTTTAGAAGGAGGTATCATGTTTTCTCCATTTTCCGTGTCAGGTAGAAAGAGAGAAACAGAATTTGATAGGGGAAGGAAAGGTGGGGAATTTCACTTTCAAGCCAAAATACAAAAAGGGCGTCTTATTTCCTTATTGGCTAATTATTTTTCTTTTCTCACTCACAAATAGATTAAGGAGTGAATGAGAGGGAGATCGAGAACGAGGTATGAGTGAGAGGTATAAATTTAATCGTTGTTTCATAAACCAAATGGAAAATTTTTCACCAATTTTCGACCCCCACCCCGCCTCTGGTTGTGAACAATCGCAAATATTTTTAAAAACTAATTCGTATAATTATTTAAGATTCAATTACCCAGATAACAATCGTGCGTCGCATTTAAACGCATGTTTCTTGCACTAACTGCGACTTACCAGATGAGTCGGTTCATATACGCATCTTACTATCGTCTGTGACGCTGGTAATAATGCGAGTGTTGTGAACTGCATTTCGTAAGCGCCTGTGATACAAAATGATAAGCATGTTCCGTTCACAAGTGCGACTCGCTAGAAGAGTCAATCCATACGCATTTTACCATCCACAGTGCGAATGCTGTGAATGCGTGTGCAGTGAACTGCACTTAATACGCACGCAATTAATGATGCACAACCACCCGTATCGGCAATCACACATTTTATAATGGCGACAGCATTGTTTGTGGTGTGTTATCAAAATAAGTTTTTATTGTGATTTCATTTTTTATTGTTTTTTATTGCGATATTATTGTGAGGAATTATTGTGGATTTAATTTTTAGTACTGCAGCAAAATAAGAAAGTTAAATTTAATTTGTTTAAAGTACATATATATTTTTGTTGTATTAGATATAACCTCAAAAAAAGAATTTGGAAGTTTTTAACAATTTCAATTCCAAAATTGTACTGAAATATTAAATTAAAATCGTTTTTATAAATAACATTTTAATTTAAAAAAAATTACTAATGTCAATAATCTTTTCTTTTTATTTAATTCAAATAAGGCTGAAGTATAAATATAATTTATTCGCATTATACCGTCACGCATGTGCCCATCACAATATGCGACAGTTATGGATCGCATATGATGACGCATCTGAGTGGTCCAGTGAACGCGCATAGTGCGGATAAATCGGCACGCGTGCAGATGATATTAGTAGCACACAACGCGCATTTTGTTATCTGGGTATCTTCGAACAATGTATATAAATGTATATAAAAATTAATGAATATTTACTTTTTGGACTTATTGAATTTTTTGAGAAATTATGGTCCTGTTTATAATTAAAATTCTGCAAAAATTTGATCATTTTTATTAATAGGGGAGAGTCGGCAGTGGCGGGACACGCTTTTTTTTAGTATATCGCCCATATTTTCATGAATATTTAGTCTGCATCTATGAAGGCAGAAAAGTAAAACTATCTTTTGCAAATTTACATAATATAGATAGGGTAAAAGGTTCGGTTGTGGGCATGGTTCGGTTGTGGACACACCTATGTAACTTTTGATAAAAAACAAAGGAATTAAATTTGACAAATGTCAAGTGTGTGTTATCGTCATTCATCTTTTTTATGCAAATATCAAAGCAAACAGTTGCTTTTTCTTTGTTCTGCAAAGAGATTTGTTTTTTTATACGTGTGTCGAGACATAATTCTATTATTTCTCATTTGCAAATGTGTTACAAATCGACGAGAATCGAACGAAAAGGTTAGTGCAATGTATATTTACAAAGCTAATTTATTATATTTTATGATTTAATACCGACTGACAAGAGAATTTGTATTACCAAAATTTTGTCCATGACTTTCAATGTGACTGCAAAATTCGCTTGTGGGCACCTAAATTGGTTCGGTTGTGGTCACCCGTTTTTTTCATACAAATCGTAAAATATCGTCGCTGATATCATCATAATTATTTTTTTTATAGCTTTAATAATGTTTTTATGTAGGGGAGAGTCTCCAGTTGTGAGACACCTCCAGTTGTGAGACAGTCAATTTTTTTTAACATGTAATATTAAAAAGCCGATTGGTTTATATAAAAACATTTCTTTTTATATGAGCCAACTTTTTCGTGTACGCCGAAGCGGATATATAAACTGTTTTTGTTAAATACCAACACTGTGTGTGATAATCGACTAAAAAGCGTTTTTTCAATAAATGCAAAGTACTTTTTTTCCAAGTTAATTAATTGGAAAAGGTAAATGTAATGCATTTTCTGTTAGTGTTTTCCTTATATTTTGTGATGCAATATTGCATTGTTCCAATCTACGGTTTAAAATAATTTAATTTTCCTTTTTCAAAATAGCGCCAATTTCTGGGTGTGAGACACAGCATATCACCAGTTGTGAGACGGTGTCAACACTCATCTGGGCAGCATGAAAAATACGAATTTGCAGGCATACTATTTAAATGTTGTTTTGATTTTTTTTTCTAGTATTTTTGGGCATGTCAAGTGGAAAAAAGTCAATTGATTCAGAAGAAATCAATTTTAATGCTCTTGTTGAAGCTATTAAATTGTGTTTATTTGATAGTCATATTTTGGCGAATAAATATTATTATTTAGTATACAATAATATATATTATTAATATATTTAATTATTTATACTAAACATAACGTTTTAGGTCAAACTTATTAAATTTTAGCAATTTTTAATGAGTGTCTCACAACTGGAGACATTTTTTTTTTTTGAAAAAAGCGATGTGCTCGGAAAATGTATCGTAAAATTTTTTGAGTTCATCGAAACACTATACTTTCTTTTAATAAAAGTTGCGTATTTCTGTTACCTTTCGAACGGTGTATTTTATTTACAATTTCGTTTACCCGTTTACAATTTACGGGTCAAAAATGAAACCCGTCTCACAACTGGAGACTCTCCCCTACTTTTTCGAAATTATTAGCCATATCGACACAAAAAAACACGGAGTGAAGTTAATAGTAATGTCTTGTCAGTCAAATCGAAGAATCAAATCAATTAAAAAAATGGATTTTAATGCGCTGCTTGAAGCCATTAAGAGATGTTTAGTGGAAAAGCTGCCCGTAAAATCGACTGCTACAGCGTATTCCATATCTCGAACCACTCTTCAACGCTACTTGAAGAAAGTAGAAGAAAAGTTTGGTAATATCGAAACCGTTGATGATGGTAGTTTACTGGATTTCATGCGTGAATGTAGTCATCGTGTGCCATCAAATCAGGTAAATTAATGTCCTTTCCCTCACAACAAAAATATATTCACAGAATATCCTTACTTAATTTACATGGTTACGACAGAGCTCTCTAAATCTGAATTAGTTAAAAATAACTAATTATTAGTAAAATCGTGGCTGACTTTTTTCCTTTATCAATAAGTAGAAAATTAATTAATAATAGTAAATAAGTAACTAAAAAAATTATTAAATTCCACTAATTGAATTTGCTAGAAAAATTTTAGTTATTTTCACATGACCTAAATATAAATTTAACTAATAATTACTTATTAATTATATCATTAGTAAAATTTTACTATTTAAATCAGTGACTGACTTTTTTCTATCAAATTAGTTATTTTTAATTAATTCTAGAGAGAACCTGAAAATCCTATAAATAGTATGGGATTTAACAAAATTTCTGTAATTTTGCCTGGTTTTAAAAATTTTTAATCAAATTTAAATTTAAAATTGAAAAATGTGGCATGATCAACTTTCTTCACATAGCGTTGAAGAGTGTTGACTAATTAAATTTGAATTTTATTTTGAAGGTTTTTTCGGCAACCCAGGAGAATGACTTGGTTAAGTACATTTTGAAATGCGCAAAGCATTACTACGGCCTTAGTGTAAACGAGTTGCTCGAGTTGGCATTCCAGTTTGCAAAGAAGCTTAATATTAATTTTCCGGACAATTGGAACGAAGATAAGAAGGTGGGCATGGAATGGTACAAGAAGTTCATGCGTCGGCATCCCAAACTCTGTTTGCGTACCCCAGAACAAACATCACTGAATCGCATAAAAGCTTTCAGCAAGAATAACGTGCAGAAGTTTTTCGAACAACTCGGCGCTATATTGGATGAGTTTCATTTTCCGGCTTCGTGCACCTATAACATGGATGAATCAGGCTTTTCAACCGTTCCAACAAAAATTGGTAGAGTGGTTGCCATGAAAGGCAAACGACGTGTTGGAAAAGTGGAGGCCGCTGAACGAGGTACAATGATCACCATGGCATTGGCTGTCAACGGAAGTGGAAACAGTATACCACCTTTTTTCTTGTTTTCAAAGAAAAAAATGCAAAATTACTTCCTTGACAATGTCAGTGATGGATCCATCGGTTTTGCCAATGATTCTGGGTGGATGACTCAGCCGGAATTCGTGAAGTATATGCAGCATTTTGTTAAGTTTGCCAAACCATCTCAAGCTTCTCCAGTTTTGTTGCTTTTGGACAATCACTACAGCCACTTGTCGATAGAAGCACTAGATATTGCTATTGAAAATGGAATACACATCCTTTCGTTTCCGCCGCACTGTAAGCCACCGGCTTCAGCCTTTGGATGTTTCAGTGTTTGGACCAGTGAAGACATTTTACAAATCGCAGTGTGCAGCCTGGCAAAAAAACAATGCCAATAGGGCATTAGAAATACGCCACCTAGCCGGATTAATATGTAAAACGCTTGATCTCGCATTGACGCCAAAGATAATTAAGTCCGGTTTTCGAGTAACAGGAATCATGCCATTCGATCCAAACATTTTCAGTGAAGCTGACTTTGTTGAGGCTGTTGAGAATGTAGCTGCTGACGAAAATCAAATCAACGAGGACGAGTAGCATCGCGTTGTAGTATTGCCTGATTCAGCTCCTTATCGAGTTCAAGAAGTTCCAACGACACCACAGCCATCTACTTCTTCCAATTCTCGCTCCATGTCAGTGACCAGCAGTTCCATTTTACATGAGGTTGGTCCAATGCAAGGTGCTACTCCGAAGAAGCCATCAAATCGTGGCCGCAAGCCAATGAAGAGCGCAGTACTGACTTCTCCGGCGTTTCTAACTGAATTAAAGAAGAAAGTAACTGAGCGTGAAAAGAAAAAAATGGCCAAGGCAGCGACAGCAGCCAAAACATTATCTAAGCGCGCCAAGGCATTGCCTCCAGCCACTCTGAAGAAGCTATCGAAACGCGGCCGCAAACCAATGCAGAGCACAACACTGCCTTCCGCGGACGTTCCAGATGTTTTGAAGACGAAACCAGCTGAGCGTAAAGCGAAAAAAAGGTCCGAAACAGCGACGCCAGTAAGAACATCGGTTAAGCGCGCTTAAGGGAACCTCTTCCAGCTAAACTATCGGACAAACGCGCGAAGACAAAAGAATCTCCAACATCTGACGAGGACTTGGACTTCTGCATTCTTTGTTTGAAACTCTTGCCTCGAAAATTGACCGCTAATAATTCCATTGAATGCATTGATTGCGATCGGCCTGTGCATTTGAAGTGTGCCAAAATGCGTAAGAGCTATTGGCAATGCAAACATTGCGAAGAGGCTGAAGAATGATGGCAAAAGTGCCATTTTCTGTTGTTATTTTAATGTTTAACTTTTCAAATTAATAAATTTTATTTTTTTATATCTGTGTTGATTTTATTTCACTTCTTTTCATTTTTAACAGTTTTTTCGAGGGTGCCCACAAACGAACTACAATTTTTTTTGTCAAAAGTGAACATTTTACAAAAAGGTTAACAAAATTTTTTTTGTCAACGGAATCAATTTATTTTCTTCGACAGTAGTTACCTGAGATCTCTAGCTTTCAATAGAAAATCATAAATCCCCTTAATATACTTGGGCAAAAGTTATGACCTAAAAACCAAAGTATGCCCATAACCGAACCTCTTCCCCTAACATATGTCTTCAAAAATAAATAGCTGTAACCGAAGTACAATAATGTCCCGCGACTACCGACATTGTAAAGCGTCGGTAGTGGCAGGACATTACTTTAAATCGCAAGTTTTTCAATTACAATGTCTTTTACGGCGGCTTAAAATTTCAAAGCATTTGGGTTCCTTTGTGTCCCTTTTAAATTGTTTACGTTTTTTACCATCTAAAAAAAGAGTTAAGATTATTATTCTTATTATTGCAGATTATTTGAAAATACATTCGCAACTTTAAGATTAGGTTATTGTTATGAAAAATATTGCTGAAAAAACTTAAAAAAATATAATACCGAAGTCATTTAGAAATGTACTATTTTATTAGATTTAAACAAGCAATGTTCGGACACTGCCGACAATAAGTGTCCCGCCATTGTCGAAACAGTGATTTACGGTAATAACGATCTATAATTGTGTCTATCGCACTATTATGCATAATGTTCTAGGAATTTTGAAGGATTCTTACATACTAATAACTTAAAATATTTGCTGTTCACCAAATTTTGAAAAATTTAATTTTATAAACACTTTTTCTTACGAAGAATAAAACTTTAAAACTTGCTTAAAACTATTGACAGCATTACAGTGACAGATTTTACATCCAGAAAGTGTGTATCATATAAAAAAGCTTCAACAGAATAAAACTTTACTTTTTTGTATAATTCAAAAAAAACTAATTAATTTTTTGATGAATGTCAATTAAAATTTTGAATATAAATGTTTTTTTTCAAAATGTTAAAAATAATTCTAAAATATTATTTTTGTATGTATTTTGATTTTTGGAAATATAAATTGAAAATATTGAATTAAAAAAAATTGGAAGCTAATTTTCAATAATTTTCATTTTTAAATTGTCCTTTAAAGACTTTTTATTGTTTAAAAATTAATTTTTAAAAATTATAACAAAATATTTAAAAGAAATTAATTATTTTTCAATTAAATTTTACAAAATTTTAACTATTCAAAAAGATTTTTATTATACATATATTTCAAAAATTTAATAATGTCTTAAGAAATGATTAAAAAACCATTTTTTAATAATTTGTTTATAGTTACTTTTCGCACTATCAAAATAACTTGCACTTTTTTTATTAAAAATTGTGGGATTTTTATGTTTGAAGGAAAAGACGAAAAAGTGGCAATTTTTTAAAGTAAGTCGAAAAAAGTCTCAATTTTTTTAATTTCCCTAAAATTTTTTTTTATGACATTTCCCTGTCTATGGTGTTAATATACAGTGGGGCAAACCAGCCATACCAACGGTTTTTAACTTTTGTGACTAAATGAATCAACCGATTTCATTTTTCGTTGTGTTGTTTGAAAGATCATTTAATTGTGGAACTTTTTCCCAGAGACACCTATACTTTATCTTTCATTGTTTAGTTGCTGCGTTAACTTTAAAAAATTTTACCAACTGACCGGTTTGACCGACCCCCTGGGGTACACCGACCAGTTAGGTTTTTTATCTATAATATTGCATTTGTATAATCTACTATAACAACAAACATAAAGAATCATGTGAACAATGGTTGTAATAATGTTAATAATAATACAGGATTGGATTTTAATTAAATAAATAATTTTTTTAATAACAAACAAAAATGTTTGAAATTATCAGGGAAACAATATAAAAGGGTCTAATTATCCGGTTTGCCCCATAGGCTCATTTTGAGAATAAATATTTATTTAAAAATAAGGAATACTACACATGGTTGTTTCGAAATTCTAAACAACACTCTTGACAATTTCGCCTAATTAACGCCTAAAATAATAAAAAATTCTTTGCGCAATTTTAACCTATGCTTTTATGAATAAAACGGATCATATTTTATACCGTAAGTATGTTTCTTATAGGTATTGAGTGTACTCTTTTCGATTCCGGTGTGAAAAAAAGAATTTTGTTGAACCCAAAAATTAAATATGGCTGTTTTAATTTTAAAAACACAAAAAAAAATTCATTTTTTCAAGTTTGATAATTTTTTACCCATTAACTCCTTCACAGTGCATGACATCTCTAGAGGCAAAAATAATTCGTGCCACTAATGTGTATGACCGCTATAGCGGTATCTAAAAGGAAAATCTTTGTAATAAATGAAATATGAATATCAATGAATATTCTAAAGGTTTTGAGGTCGCTGAATACGAATCTTTGGTCAGAATTAAAAAATTCAAAATTTCGGCTCTTAAATGGCGAACGAAAAAATTTAAAATCCGTAAACTTTAAAATTTTTGATCGACATTTTGAGTTTTTAAATTTTAATCAAATATTTGGATTCAGCGACCCCAAAAACATAAAATATAATAATATCAGGTATTAAAAGAAATAAAAAAAATTTAGCACATTTGTGTCACGAAAACTTTATTTTGACTACAATGCTAAGGGGTTAAACGTGTGTGATTAATATTCAATTCTCATCCATAGAGGCACAAAAATTGTATACTTTTAAGAAACGTAAATTAGAATTTAAAATTTAAAGATGGGGGACCAAATATGACGTCAAATATGAAGGAAACTTTGAAAGGGTTGGTCACTATTTTTCAAAATACCAAAATGTATTTAAATTCGCATAAGTTTTCTTACTCAAAGGCTTTTGGGGCCGCTGATTACGAATTCAATGTTATTTTTAAAAGATTCAACATGGCGGATCCAATATAAAGGACAATTTTTTTTTTAAATTTATGCAATTGACCTTAATTTTGTCACTCAGGGGTTTTCGTGGTCGCTGATTACGAATTCGATTTTAGTTTCCCATAAATCAAAATGGCGGATCTAATATGGAATAAAATTTTTACTTTATGCAATTGATTTTAATTTTGTCACTCGGTGGTTTTTAGGGTCGCTGATTACGAATACGATGTTTGTTTTTAAAATTTCAAAGTGGCTAATATAATATGAGAAAGATAAATTTAAAAAAATTTTCTATGCACGCTCGCTGGTCGTGAGTCGACGCAAATGCTAAACAGAAGTCAATTGTCCAGTGAGCGCTCCTAGGATATTTACAGCTACCTGACTGGTATTAGAACTCTCGAGTAACAAAATTAAGGTCAATTGCATAAATTTAAAAGAAAATTCTGCCATATTAGTGAGTAAATGTACTTTCAAATAATAAAATAAAAATTTGAAAAAAAAATTTTTTTTAATAATAATTTTTTTATAAACAAATGCAGTTTTAAGTGCTTTCTACACGCGATTAAAAATAGTTATTTTCGTATCAAGGGCGCAAAATAGCAAATTTCGCCAGAGTCGTAATCACCCATGATTTGCGCCAATGATCACGGTGGTCTGGAAGGTGGAAAGTTCCGACCAAAAATGACGACAAAATCGACAAACGGGGATGTTTTAAAGAAGGTTTGGACATTACACATCCGTTTGATTTGAAATCCTAGCTGATCATTTAAGTGAGATATCGAGAAATCAATCTGAAATGTGTAAATCTACACCTCAACTTTTTTAAAAATGCAATTTAACAGGAAGTATTGATTCGAATATTAACGTATATCCACCTATATTACAAAAATATATCGTCGCAACCAACGCAACATTTTCAAGATTTTTTAACCTATAAGTACAGGTTAAGGCTTAACCCTTTCAGTCACATTTGTCAATATATCGACCACCTTTTGAGATGGTTGAAAAAAAATAAAAACCCACCAGATTTGCTTGAAACTTGTTACTCGGGGGTTTTTTGGGTTGCTGATTACGAATCCGCTATTATTAATTTTCAAAAATTAAAAATTGCGGCTTTAATATGGCGGACGAATTTTTTAAAAATTTGAATTTTTGAAAAGTGACATCAGATTTGATATCAGTGAAGCTAAAAATCCCTGAGTAACAACTTTTTAGTGAATCCGTTTAATTTAAAAAAAAATTCGTCGCCTCATTAAATCCACCATTTTGAATTTTAACAATTTTGAAAATCTGACCCTGGATTCGAATTTAGCGACCCAAGAAACCCTACCCGGTAAAAACGAGTGTATTGAAATCGATTGAAATGATTACAAGTATAGGTGAATTCTTGAAATAATTTTAATCCAAACGAATGACATTTTTGTCCATCAATAAATTTATTCCAATAACAGTAATCTATTTGAACACACTAAAATTCAGTTGAATTCCTGTTAACATTTCAAATCTGTTAAAATGACGAAAAATGATATCAATTTAATCCAGTTTAATGCTTTCTGGAAATTTTAAAAAGTGAAATCATTTGAATCCTTTCTTGAACATAAACATTGTTAACATTTTAATTTTTTTGGATTGAAATGGATTAAACTGATTACAAAAATGCTATAAATTCTCAATCATTTTAATCCAAACCAATGTCTTTTTCGTCCTTTTTGTGATATCATTTTAATCCATTTTAATACACACCTTCTTACCGGGTATCTATAATAGAGTTTATAATGTTTTGTCGATTATTCTAATTGCGTGACCGCAAGGGATAACCTGTATGTACCCGTGTGGAAAATACGACGAGGCATTGGGGAGGCCCTAGCCAATCTCCCTTAAGAATCAAAAGGCACTGGCGAGTTAGGAGACTGTATACTGGCGAGTATCTAGCAAGGCTGTAATGCTGTTTCTGGAGATTGCCTTTAATAGGGTCAACTGCCCATTGCCTTGTTTTTTCTGGCCAATGCCTCGTCTTTTCCTAGCTAGTACCTTGTATTTTTCTGTCCAATATTTTATTATTTTCTGACTAGTGCCTTGCTTTTCTCTTGTAATTGCTTTTATTGTTTATCGTGAATGCCTTTATATTAAAAAAAATTATTTCAGTTTAAAAAATTTAATTAAAATGTAATATTAATACCCTATTTATCTTTTTCAATTAATAAGACTAAAATTTTTTATGCAAACAAAATTATTTCAATATAAATTGGAATGTAATAAATAAATTTTAAAAAAATTTAAGTTAAATCCAGATCATTGGAATTATTTATTTTTTTAAATTATTGTTTTGAAGATGGAAGAACTACAGACTCACACACAGTATTACATTTTATTTTTTATTTAAATCGTAACTTAACCTTCTTAAATCTATGCCTATATCGAGAAAGTTTCTAACGCAAGGATTCGAACACCTAACTATATATCGCAAACGCTGGTTTTGATGACGTAGGGGATGCAAGGGAAATGCTTTAAACCGCTCGACCATTTCGGAGGTCGGAGAGTCATAGCTTAGAGAAATATTACCTTCCGAAAGCAGAGCTCTCTATCTCTATCTATCTCTCTATCTCTCTCACTTATTGCAATCGAAATAGGTATGTACGTTAGAAAAATCGTATGATACCTAGAACCCCTGCTGTTCAGGTTTGCTTTTACTCGCTTATTATATGTTTGGGGAATTCCCATAAGTTGTTTTTACAGGACGTTTTTACTTTGCTCCTCTTATTTTAAAAGCATAATTATTTGTACACAGTAATAATTATAAAACTTACAACAAATACAGGGATTTGTTTCTAAGGAAAATTTTTCAAGTACTCAGTTGAACCATTATAAAACCCAATTCAGTTGAATAGATATAAGTAATCGCAGCTACACTGTAAGTAGTTATGATAACAATTTTAAAATCCTTATAGAGAGACATAACTTTGTACTTAAAAATATAGAGCAATATTTAAACAGAAATTCTATATTAGCAAAAATCCGTTTTAAGACTTTCGCCAAAAATTCTAAATGTCATTCAGGAGTGACTCTGGTGAAAGCCTTTTTTAAGGTTTTCGCCATTATTTCTATATGGCATATACAACTGATTCTGGTGATAGCCCTTTTAAAGGCTTTCGTCAGAAATATTCTATTTGGCATACACTAGTGATTCTGACGAAAGCCTTACTTAAGGTTCAGGCCAGAAATTCTATATGGCATTCACGAGGAATTCTTGAAAAAGCCTTAATTAAGGTTAAGGCCAGAAATTCTATATGGCATACACGAGGGATTCTGGGAAAAGCCCTATTTAAGGCTAAGGACAGAATTTCTGTAAGGAATTCACGAGTAATGTTGGTTAAAGCCTTATTTAGGGCTACAACTAGATATTCTGGGGAATGCCTTACATTTTAAAAAGGCGTTTGCAAGTTATGCTCTAAATTGCCCTAAATAAGGGTTTCGTCAGTACTATTGGTAAATGCCTTGTAAAAAAATTTTTAAATAATACTTTTATTGTAATATAAATATATTTGTAATAACTATTACATAAAGAAAAGTTTATAAAAAGTTAAATATTCTTAAATTTTATTCAATCCAGAAAAACTGGCCAGGGCCTTTCTAATCCCTTGTTTATAACATGGCTAAACAAGGCTAAACAAGGCAATTTCCACACGGGTATAGGCTTCTCTGCTCTCAAAATTTAGGCCAATTTTAAGGGCAGTTTTGACCTGCTCTGCCGTTACGGTAAATAGACATTTATACTAATTTTACCTATTTTTACCTATAGATCAAAAGTAGTTTTAATGATTACATAATATCTCCAGAATGTTGTGTTAAAATCTCAAGTCAATCGAAGCAAAAATTGACAAGGTTACGAGTACTTTAGTTCTGTAGGTCCAGGCTTCATGTTCTTCATTAAAAAATCATTTATAATTTGTTTGTTTTTTAATGTGCAATATTTTCCGATACACCATTTAAAAGATTGATTCTTGTGCGATAAGAAATACCCATTGCTAAATTTTTAAATTGCATTTCAACATGTAAAAATAATGCCAAACTTCAAGTATTGTGTTCTGCAATTTCGCACACAGCATCTTCACATAATTACTCAGGTAACCCTTAGAGCTTTTTTTAAAAAATAAAAAATTACGCATTTTACAATAACAAATAAATCAATTTTTTATAGCGAAAGTCGACTTTTTAGCTTTGAAGTGCTACGAAAAATCGAAAAATTATTAAAAAAAAAAACCTCCTAGCGTTACCTCAAAAAACATCTCCTTTAACAGATGCACTTTGATTTTTTGGAGAAGCTTAAAAAAATCCTATTATTTCGCTCAGATCTTAATATTTTTGAATTAAAATTTAGAGAAATATTGTTTAAAAGTTACAGGCTTCAAAAAATCAATTTCGGAACAAGTTTTCTGAAGAAGAGGAAGGATTATTGTATGGCACGGGAAAATTGTCTTTTTAAGCTTAAATATATAATACACTATCATCTAAAAATTTCGTTTACCGTAATCATTTCCTTCCCCTTCAAAAAAATTGCTAAAAAACGCTTTTTTTAGCTTAAACCTTAAACCGCACCCTGGGTGTGCGACACCCATATTCTAGCTTTTTACTCTAATATTTCGGTTAAATTCGTAAAAATTGAACATGTGTTGATATTGGACGGTACATTTTGTACTTAAATTTATGTTTCGTGAGTGACATTAGTCTGCCAAGTGTCTTTGTGTAATTGATAACTTTATGAAGTTGTCGGCGAAAAATTTCTGCTTGTCTGACACCCAGTTTTTGGTTTAAGGTAATTTCAGTAGTTTTAAAAAACTCTTTTTTAATAAATTATTAAAATTAAATAAATCATTATGAAACCTATTTTCCAGGTAGGTAAACCTACAAGTACCACTTTCACAAAAAAATTTTTCTTCTATACCAGAATTAAAAACTAATTTAGTGCTAATTTAGTACCATATTTAAAAATTTAGAGCTGCTAAACTTTTTAAAAAAACGTATGGTACTGCCAGCTTGACGTATAGCTACAAGTACCATACCCTAAAAAATAACAATTTTTAAAAAACTTTTCCACAGGAATTTAGAACTAATTTAGTGCTCTAACATAGCATTAAAAAGAATTTTCCAAAAACTACCTGACAAAAAAAATATTTTTTCAAAATTTTTTTCATAGAAATTTAGAATTAATTTAGTGCTCTCACATAGAAGTAAAAGGAGTATTTTAAAAAAACTACCCTTAACGTCAAAAACTACCTAATAAAAATTAAGAAACAAATTTAAAAAAAAATTTTTTTGATAGAATTTTAAAGCTAATAAAGTTCTCAAACTTAGTACTGAAAGATATTTTCTAAAAACTAATTTTAACCTGAGCTAATTTAGTGCTCAAACAATGCACAAGAAAAATTTTCAACAAAACTACCTTTTACCTCAAAAACTACAAGAAAATAAAGACATAATTATTTCTTAAAAATTTTTTCAGAGCAATTTAGAGATAATTTTGTGCTCAAGAATAGAAATTAAAAGTAATTCACAAAAACTACCCTTTACCTCAAAAACTATCTACAGAAATTAAAAAGGCACATATTTCCAAAATTCTTTTCATAGCATTTTAGAACTAATTTAGTGCTCTAACATAGCATTAAAAAGAATTTTCCAAAAACTACCCTTAATCTCAAAAACTACCTAACGAAAAAAAAATATTTTTTCAAAATTTTTTTCATAGAAATTTAGAACTAATTTAGTGCTCTCACATAGAATTAAAAAGAGTATTTTACAAAAACTACCCTTAACCTCAAAAACTACCTAGCAGACATAAAAATGTATATTTTTTCAAAACTTTTTTCAAAGGAATTCAGAGCTAATATAATGAATAATTATATTAATAATTAATATATATATTATATATAATATATAATATATAATATATAATATATAATATATAATATATATATATTAATATATATATTATTAATATAATTTATAATATGCTCTAACAGAGCATTAAAAAGAATTTTCTAAAAAATACCCCTAACCTAAAAAAGTAGACAAAGGAAATAAAAAAGCATTTTTTAAAATTCTTTCTTCACAACATTTTAGAACTAATTAAGTGCTAATTTAGTACCATATATAAAAATTAAGAGCTGTTAAACTTCTTAAGGAAACGTATGGTACTACATATGCTTGACGTATAGCTCCAAGTACCATACCCTAAAAAATAAGAATTTTTCAAAAATGCTTTCACAAGAATTTAGAACTAATTTAGTGCTAATTTAGTACCATATATAAAAATTTAGAGCTGTTAAATTTCTTAAGAAAACGTATGGTACTACATATATGCTTGACGTATAGCTACAAGTACCATACCCTCAAAAATATGAATTTTTAAAAAACTTTTTCACAGGAATTTAGAACTAATTTAATGCTAATTTAGTACCATATATAAAAATTTAGAGCTGTTAAATTTCTTAAGTAAACGTATGGTACTACATATGCTTGACGTATAGCTACAAGTACCATACCCTCAAAAATATGAATTTTTAAAAAACTTTTTCACAGGAATTAAGAACTAATTTAATGCTTATTTAGTACCATATAAAAATTTAAAGCAGTTAAACTATTTAAGAAAACGTATGGTACACTAAAATGTAAGAATTTTTAAAAATCTCTTTCACAGGAATTGAGAATTAATTTAGTGCTCTAACATATCAGGGTAAGACTCCGTCAGAAAAATTACAATTTGCATGGGGTCTTCGGATCATTCTGTAATTTAGTGAAGTTGTTATATTTGATAACAAAAATAAGTGTACCAAAGGATTTTTAAAAATTTTTTAAATTGTAAAAGTTAAGCCATTTTGAATTTTTTTATAAGATTTTTTTCAAATGTGAATATTTCCAAAACAATTTAACGGATTTTAATAAAATTTAAATATGTTATACTTAAAATCATGTCCTTTCAGAATTTTTCAAAAGAACAAAAAAATTTTCGTTTTTTTAAAAAAAAAGTAAAAAAAATTTTTTTAAACCGATTTATTAAGCACGGGACCGATTTTTGAGTATTTTTCAATATATAATAAAATATTCCTTATAATTTCACCTTTCATTTACAAAAAAGAAAACGATGGAGACTTTAATAGTTTTCGAGATGTTGCAATTTTTGTGGAAGCGCGACCACGTTTCAGTGCCAGCGCAGTATCTTTTTCCTGGGACGCCTCACAGTGGGATTTTTTACACTTTGCTCTTCAAAATTGTCTAGAGTCTACAAATTTTATTGGATTTTGATGTTCTTGGTCTTAAATAAAAGGGGATAAAATTTCTAAGAGATCCCTTCAAACCGATTTTTGAATTTTTAATTGTTTATTAATTTTTTTGTTACTCAAATAGATAACTTTGGTCTTTTAAAAAAAAAATTGTTTTGCTCTTTTAGACAAATTTATGTTTATTTAAGTAATGTATGTCTATTTCGTAAAAAAATGATTTTAAAGTTAACAATTATCATTGTTATTAATAATTATATAACCAATAATTTTTTTTGTTTTGCATTTATAAACATTTTCGTCATTTTTTAAACTTTAAATATTTATATCATATGTACATTCTTTCAAAAACTTAAAAAATTAATTAGCTTAAAGAATTACATTTGTTATAAAGAAATTATTAACTTTGTAAACAAATAAATGGCTTATTTCTGCAAAAGAAATAGAACCTTTTTGAACGAGTTTAACATTTAAAAGCTCTACTTAAATATGGATAACTTGAGTATTGTTACACGCAGAAAAATCCGATTGAAAATTGTGGAGTTCAGCGCTAGTAACTTAGACTTCATTCCCAAACTTGTCTACCTTTGCGGCTCCAGGATAGAAAACAGGGAAATGAATCGTAAAAGATTTAAAGCACGTCAGTAGGCTTAAAATGTTTTCGTTCTTATGCACACTTATACGCGGAACAAAGCAGACTAAACACATTGATAGGCGCTTCTGGGCGGAGTCCAAGGCAAGTCTAGTGCCGAGTCCCATACTGAATATAATGTGAGCAGATCTTCTAGTGACCTACATTATTACTTTTATTTGTCAAAATATTTACTTTTATTGGAATATTCAATTTGAAACTAAATATAAAATCGAAAAATGAAACAACTGAAAATATTAGAATACTTTGAATTTTATAAAACTTCTCACTGGGATTTTTATTATTCTTTAGATATTTAAACGTAGAATCTCTTTAAAAATTCATTTGTAACACTAGGACTTTATTACAAAACTGCACTCACTATTATATTTAAAACTAAAATTTTTATTAATTGAAACAATTAATACACTACGAACTACACCGAGACTTTCGTGTATATCAAAAACGAAGAAACTGAACAAACGCGGGCGCAGGCGCGCCACAGAGTTTCGCATTCCTAAAAACTGTTTGGGAATGAATCTAAGGACTCTCGCACAGAACAGTCCCCGTTTAAGTGAACGTTGATACAAAGTTTGTAACAATTGAGTAGCTGAATTAAAATAAATGCAAATAATAATAATTGTACCTAACCAAATGTGTCATAATTTTTTTTAGAGAAAATCGAAAAAATTGCACATTCCAGGTAGAAACTTGTCAAGAATTACTTGTTTCGTTCCAGTAACTGTAGAGTCGAGAGCGAGTTTTACTTGCCAAGACAATCTGGCCAGTCCTGATTAAGTGACTGGCCAGTTTCACTGGATAAAAACAATTTTCCTTTGTGAACAGTACTTTTGTCAAGTCACTTACCAGAAAATCTGATCATAATAGTGATAAGAATTTCTTTCCAGACACTGGCCAGTCACTGATTTGAAGAATTACTTAAGATTCCACCTAGAAAAACAGGTCCACTACTGATCAGAAAAACTTGTCGAATCCTATTAAAAGAATTATTCTAGATTTTTCTAGAATTTTTAACTAAAATTCTTTTTAAAATCGATTATTTTTTAATAATTTTCGAAAAAGTTCTTTGACAATTTTCAAATCCATTTGTTTACAATATTCAATTTTACGAAATTTCAATTATTTGTAATTTCTTCAATTAAATATAGGTATATTAGAAAATAAAATTTTAAAATTTTAAAATAAAATTTTCTAGCTAGAAAATCTTGACACTATTAAAAAAAGAAACTGCGAACACAGAAACTGACCAGTTACTAAGGAAAAAAACAAAGCACCAGTTCCATATAAATACATTCTTAGTTAATCATTTATAATTAGATATTAAAAATAATTTTTATGTTCCCTACGGTCAAAAACAGAAAAATCTAAAGTAAGTTTACATTACTATAAATTTTGAAAAGATAAGCCGTCAAATCTCTGACAAGTGACTAAACAGTTTATCTGGTCATGATTTCTGATCATTACTTCTGACAAGTCACTGGCCAGAAATTCTGGTCACAATCGGAATAGAACTTCAGTTCTTAAACTTGTAGTTATGATTAGTTACTATCTAGTCACCGTGGCTGCGTGGTAACGCACATGCGTTGTGTCTACAGGGTCTAGGGTTTGATCCCCCATGCGTGCGAATTTTTCATTCTTGGATTTAAGTGTTATTAGTAGAGTAATTGTTCATTAGTCTTAAATATTTGAATAATCACAAAAATATAAATAAATATGTAATTATAAACAAAATAAAAAGAGCCAGGAAAAATTATATTTTATTCTAGATTTTGAGCAGAAAACTTTCCAGTTACTGGTCAGTTACTTGCCAGTCACTGGCCAGATAATCTAACCAGTAACTGCTAAAGCAGCGCGTTACATTTCTAATCAATCACTTGCCAGATTTTCTGGTCAATAACTGGACAGAATCTAGGAAAACTTCACAGTGACTGGTCATAACAGAGTTGAAATTTCTATCTGGGATTTTAATAGACAAAATAAAACAAGTTGAAAATGTTTGCATTTTTATAGTCCACATAAAGAGAAAGTCGAAAATGTCGCATTTTAATGAAGAAAATCGAATAATTAACATGCGGGCGCAATATACTTTTTCGCCCGCTTGGAAGTATAGGGGGCATGTTGATGCCATTAAATGCCGTTTCTTTATTTACTGCTTTTAATGCCTTCTAATCCCTACTAATGCATTCAAAAGTATTCGGAAGAAAGCGAACTCAAAAGGCATCCATTTCAATACCATCCTTCTTGCCGAGTGGATTCGTTATCAGCGACCCCAAAAACCCTCGAATGACAAGTTTCAAGCAAATCGAAATTTTTTAAAAAAATGTCCGCCATATTGGATTCGCCATTTTGAATTTTGAGAGACTGACATCGGTCAACAGCGACCCCGAAAACCCCCGAGTATAAATTTTGAATCGAATTTGCAAACTTTGAATGTTGGTGTAAATTTTGATTTTTTTTACTATAATTTAAATTTTATATTTTGAAAGTACAACTATTTTGCTCACCAATAGCATACTTAAGAAAGGTTTAAAAAAATTTTTTAGATCTGAAAAAAAAATATTTTTAAAAAATTTACTTATTTTTTGGGTTTTTTTTCAAAATAGCCGCCATATTGGATTTTGTGTTGATCGAATCGCTATTTTGACCCTAGAATCTGAAAGAGCGACCCCCAAAAACCCCTACATCTTATTGCTGCTAAAATTTATTGTCTATAAATACTTTAAATCGTGTATTGAAGTCCAAGTAAAAATTTTGGAATTGCAGAATGTGAGAATTTTATTACAACATGAAGTTGAAAAAATTTGGAATAGTTGAAACTTTAGGAAGTGAGTAATTTTGCTTAAAAGAAATTTGATGTAAATGAATTATTGTTAAAAAGAATAGTCACGTATAAGATTTTGTGCTTACGTTTTAACTTTTGTAAAGCAACATCTTTATTTAATTGAAAGGTTTAAAACTAGAATATATATATGGGGCATTCCAGACCAAATCGGAAATTATTTTGCTTTTGCATCTCAAATTTTTTTTAAACATTTTTTTTCTTTTAGTACTCTTTGAAATGAGCTACTTTGATTTTTTTTCAAATTTTTTCTTAAAGCGGTTCAGGAGATACAGATTTTTGAAAAATGACGTTTTTTACGTAAATTTTGGTTTTAAAAGCATAACTCGGTCAAAAATAAATCAAATTGGACGTTATTATAATGAAAAGTTTTGTTTTCACGCGTAGTTTTTAATAAAAATATTTTTAAAAAAATTAAAAATAATTTACGATAAGATTTTAAAATTTTTAAAGTAAAATTTCATTTTTAACAATGTATGTATCGATCAATTTTTTTCAAAATTTTTTGTAAGAAACTAGCACTAGGGGAAGTGCGCCGGTTATGGGCACGCTCCGGTTGTGGGCACCCCTACGTAAACTTCGACGGCAAGCAGACTTTACTGATCTAAGTATTGCAAGTCGTGTTCGTTGACAATACGGACTTTTCGTATTGATAACAAAACAAATATATGCATTTGTGTAATAACTGTGAGCTTAATAAAGAAAATTTGCATTAAATAAATAAAAAAGTAATTTTGTATTGTTTTCGAAGAGCAACATATGGGTGTAGATTCGTTCAGAAAAAAAGGGTTTAATTTTTTTTTTGCAGTGTTGTCATTATATTTTGTGATTTACCTTCGTGTTTAACCAAAATCCTGCATCACAAAATGTGTTGGTCTTTTTAAAAAATGACTGTCATTCCCGGTTGTGGGCACCTTTATGTTAAGGAGGCTCTACCATCTGAAAATGATGTAGACTACTGTCTCATCTATCTAAACTTTCTGCCAAGGAAATTGACAGTCGCAAACTCTCATGGAGAGTCCACAATAGGTGCAAAAGGCAAGAAGTGCAAGTGCGAACCAATGCTAAATGTATAGGAATCGCACTTGCACTTGGACTTGCTACCTGCATTTTGCACATATTGTGGACTCTCCATATTAAATGCGATAAAAATAGTCGTTCAGTGCATTAAGGCCTTTCTCCAATATGTTCCTAAAACTCTGCGTCTGCGTCGGTTGCTATAGCAACACATACTAAAATCAACGCAATGCAGTCATTCGCAGACAGTCGCAGAGTTTTTGGATCCTATTGGAGAAAGGCCTTTAGAAGTGTGTTATGATATGCGGGCCAGCTACTTCACATGCTAGCATTATGCTTCTGCTAGCGATGAGCATAGTGTGAAAACGTGTCATTATTTCTGTTATAATGAAAAGCAAAGTCTCTTAAAATAAAGAAACTTTCATTTCTTCTTTATATTTGTGTTGGTTTCCTTTAATATTTTTTCATTTTTAGCGGATTTTTCAAGGGTGCCCACAACCGGGTACAAAAATTTTTTTGTCAAAAAATTTCCATTTCACTAAATTTCTAATAAAACTTTTTTATTTAAATAAGGAATCAATTTAATTCCTTCACTGACAGTCACCTTAGACCTCTCGCTTTAAATTCGTACACATATATTTGTATAATATGCACATGGACAAATGTTATGAGGCAAAAACAAAAGGGTGCCCACAACCGGAACACTTTTCTTAAATCTATTTATTTAAAAAATTTTAATTTTTATATACACAGTGAAAACGGTAGGCCTAACTTGTCATTTGACCAAATCACAATTTTACACAGAAAGAAGGTTAAGTTTGGAGAGACTCAGTCTGAAAACACATTTGCTGTGAAAAATTTGTGTGATTTTATCAAATGGCAAGTTAGTCATTTGGCCACCACTGCGTATATAAAAATTAAAAATTTTAAAATACATAGATCCCATCATTTGCCCACGATCGGACAAGGCTTAAAAATTGTTAATTTAGTGCTAGTTTCTCACAAAAAATTTTGAAAAAAATTGATCGATACATACATTGTTAAAAATGAAATTTTATTTTAAAAATTTTAAAATCTTATCGTAAATTATTTTAAATTTTTTTAAAAATATTTTTATTAAAAACTACGAGTGAAAACCAAACTTTTCATTATAATAACGTCCAATTTGATCAATTTTTGACCGAGTTATAAGCATTTAAAACCAAAATTTACGTAAAAAACGTCATTTTTCAAAAATCTGTATCTCCTGAACCGCTTTAAGAAAAAATTTGAAAAAAATCAAGGTAGCTCATTTCAAAGAGTACTAAAAGAAAAAAAATGTTTAAAAAAAATTTGAGATGCAAAAGCAAAATAATTTCCGATTTAGCCTGGAATGCCCTATATATATGGGTAGCTCCATGCCTAAAAAATCAAAGTTGTCCCCTACTTCTTCGATTTTGTTGAAACTTCGAAATTTTGAAGTGGAATACATGCCAGTAAAAAACCCTAAATCGATTTCGAAAAATTTTGAAAAATTTTGGATTTACGAGGTTTTTAAAAATTTTTTTGAAATGTTGAAAATGGTATATCTCAAAGGAAAATGAATAAAAATTAATGAAATTTTCAGGGAATGCTTATTGTTTACAGACAATTTAAGAAAATATTTTATAAAAAATTTTTATTTTTTTTTAAACAAATTATTTAAAAAATAATTTTTAAATAAACAATTTTTTGAAAAGTGCCATTTTTTTTTGCTTTTAATAACAATGATTCGATTCCCACTTATTTCACGAGTGTTTTCCAAAAAAAAAATCGATGGAGGGTCTGAAACTTTAGGAGATATTGAATTTTTTGTCCTGGCGCGCAACCGTAAAAAGCGCATTTTCAGGCTATACTGTACATACAAACTAATGTTCAAAATCACCTATAAGTCGTAAATTTTAACCGAATTCAATTTTTCTTTTTGGAGAATGTCAGGCAATAAATTTGTAAGAATACTGTGCATTTTTTAAATTTATATTTGTTTAAACAAATTATTATTATTGTTGTTAATTACTAACTTTTTACATATTGTACCTAGAGAGGTGTATTTTTTCCAATTTTGTAATTTACCGGACCTTACATAAATACAGATGCAGATTTAAAACATAATTATTAATGTTTAAGCAAGATTTAAACAAATTATTATTGTTTATTTCTAATTATTTACGGAATAGTATACTAGAAAGATGCAGTTTTTTTCTAATCATGCAAATTTACCAAACAAAGTTGTCCCCTAGTTCTTTGATTTCTATAAAACTTCGAAAAATTGTTACAGAACACATGATAATGAAAAGTGTGAAAACGATTTTATAATTATTTGTTAATCACGATTATAAATATTAAATAAATAACAAATTGCCTATATTGAAAGCTTTTAAATTTAAATACTTTCGGAGACATTGAGAATAAAAACACTTTATTGAGTTTACAAAATTAAGTAAAATTAACTTTTGGAAAGCAAAATAACACAATTAATATTTAATTTAATTGTTATTAACAATTATTTAAACAATTTTTTAACCAAGTCAATTCTTATAAACAATTATTTTAAACAGATGAGTTTTAACTGAAGTAAATAATGATATTATTATTTAATTTGTCATATAAATTTAAGAAAATTTATTAATTTTTTGATAATAAAAAATTTTTATAACAATAAACCGCAACACAACTAACACACTTATCCTATCGTTAGTAGGTATGCAATATCATTATTTACTTCGTCAAAAATATTTCATAAAATTTATTAAATTTTTGTTGCTAAAAATGATTATAACAATAATTGTTTTAAAAAACTATGTTTGTTAAGCTTTTATTCCAGAGCTATAATAATAATAAACTTCTGATTTCATAGAAATCAAAGAACTAGGGGACAACTTTAATTTATTTGACATGGACATACCCAGATTAAAATTAAAAGTACAAATATTACTTAAACAATTTTTAAATTTTAATATTTAATAATATTAATAATTAATAATTATTAATTAATTTTTAATTATTATTATTAATTAATTTTTAATTATTATTATTAATTATTTATTATTAATTATTATTATTAATAATTTTAATATTTTTATTTTAATTTTTTTTTTTTTTTTTAATTTTTTTTTTTTATTCTTATTTTTGTTTAAATTATAATTTTATTTTCAATGTAAATCGGAATTTGAAAAAGTTTGGTAAATTTGCATGATTAGAAAAAACTGCATCTTTCTAGTATACTATTCCGTAAATAATTAGAAATAAACAATAATAATTTGTTTAAATCTTGCTTAAACATTAATAATTATGTTTTAAATCTGCATCTGTATTTATGTAAGGTCCGGTAAATTACAAAATTGGAAAAAATACACCTCTCTAGGTACAATATGTAAAAAGTTAGTAATTAACAACAATAATAATAATTTGTTTAAACAAATATAAATTTAAAAAATGCACAGTATTCTTACAAATTTATTGCCTGACATTCTCCAAAAAGAAAAATTGAATTCGGTTAAAATTTACGACTTATAGGTGATTTTGAACATTAGTTTGTATGTACAGTATAGCCTGAAAATGCGCTTTTTACGGTTGCGCGCCAGGACAAAAAATTCAATATCTCCTAAAGTTTCAGACCCTCCATCGATTTTTTTTTTGGAAAACACTCGTGAAATAAGTGGGAATCGAATCATTGTTATTAAAAGCAAAAAAAAATGGCACTTTTCAAAAAATTGTTTATTTAAAAATTATTTTTTAAATAATTTGTTTAAAAAAAATAAAAATTTTTTATAAAATATTTTCTTAAATTGTCTGTAAACAATAAGCATTCCCTGAAAATTTCATTAATTTTTATTCATTTTCCTTTGAGATATACCATTTTCAACATTTCAAAAAAATTTTTAAAAACCTCGTAAATCCAAAATTTTTCAAAATTTTTCGAAATCGATTTAGGGTTTTTTACTGGCATGTATTCCACTTCAAAATTTCGAAGTTTCAACAAAATCGAAGAAGTAGGGGACAACTTTGATTTTTTAGGCATGGAGCTACCCATATGTAATGAAATTGTACTGTATAATGGAATTTGCATTTTGCGAAAATAATTCATAACGGAATTATTATGCCGTCAAATTTATATTTAGTATTTAGACATATTATAATTTAATCAAATATATGTTTAGCGTAATTTGCAGTTAATCTAAATTTCGTTTAATGGAATATCTAATGAGCTGAATTATAAAGTGTTCAAAATAGAGTCATTTTTTATTTAGTAAAATTATTATTGTCAATAAATTTTAATTAATACAAAAATTTCTTTCCCTATATACTGTTTAGCAGAATGCTCAGTTCGATAAAATTCTATTTAAGAGATTATTATTTAAAAGATTTGTTGTTGGGCATAATTTGTGATGAACAGAATTACTTGTTAATTGAAATTCTAGTTTAAATGACTCCCATATGTAAAGAATGTTATTTAACCGATTTTTTGTTAGAGAAAATTTTTACGTAAGCGAACTTCCATTTGATAGAAATCTAATGTTGTCGAAACCTAACTTGATATAATTTTCAATATGGCGAAAAAACATATGGCAGAAAGTTTTAACTGTTCCAAATTTTTGCAACTTCATGTTATATATTTTTACTATTCTTTTACGAGAAAATTCTCACATTCTGCAATTCGGTTAAATTAAAAATAACTTACTTCAGGATTAATTTCAATACTACTTCTATTCAATAATAATTTACTCAAATTGAAATTAAAATTATTAAAATTGTATTAAATAGCACTTATAGAAATTAAAATTCGGTGCTAACAATATTCTAACAATCTAAATGCAGACCACCTTACTGCGTCCCAGTATTATTAGTTTAATATTTATGTTTATTTTCTTTAATATAATCCAATCAATTTCTGGAATGTTAAACACTGATAAAAAATTGTTTCGTATGTAATTTTAAATAGAAAGTTTTCCGTCGAAAAATACCAAAGCAGTGTTTACCTTCGCCATCAGACATGCCTTTCATTCATGCCTGTGCTCGAGGGACAGGTTTACGCATGGCACGATTGACCGTGCGCCCCTTCGACATGTTTTATAAGTGAGCGTGTTTTCAGCTCCTAGAGAAGGAGAGAGAATCATATATGTAAAGGAATAAGATATATAAGCTACATGGAAATAATAATATTAGGGGTCTCCCACGCATACACAACGTGGTCACAACATGGGAGGTGACTAGAAGTGGACCATCGTTCAAGAGTTTGAGAAAAGGTCATTGCTGACAACAATGACAGCTCCCTACAGCGTCCTTCGCACTTTTTCGGGACTTATTTCTTTAGAGGGGTATAAGTTGACCCCGTCTTTATAAAATTTTCAGGTTGTCCTTAAAGCCCGAGGGAATTTATTATATTTGTCCTGAAACCCCAGGGTCAACCTAGACAGATGCACCAAATCATTGATCTTCAGAAAATTTTTCAAGACATTAGTACACATTTTGTTGTTCCTTTTAGCACGTCAGTAATTCAAGGGATTTCCAATATGAAACATATTTATCGATTTAGTCGAAGAAAGAAAGCAAATTAACAATTTTGATCCCATTTGTAAATAGCAATAGTAATTTTTTGCCACTTGGCATTTTCCATTGTCAAGAATGTATCAGATCTTTTTTCCTAAATAGGCCTCAACTACTTTAGGTGAAATCGATTTTGCTTTTTTTAAGATTATATTATATGTGCGGAGGAAAAGTGAATCGAGAGAAGTTTAGCAATCTTGAAGAGATGGAACACGTGCGTCCAATCTCTCTCTAAGAATATGTCACAAGAAGCAGGAAAGATTCATCAACGATATTCATCAAGGGATACATACACTTGAGTTCTTTTTACAAGCATTTTTCACTGCTTTTTTATTTTTACCAGTCTAGGAAAGATTTTTATCATTACTAATAAATTGTCTGCAACAGCTTTTTTTCTCATCGACATTTTGTACTACCTTTATTTTGAAAGGAAAAAAACAAGATTGGAAAAATGCGGGATTTAAAGCAGAAAATTTATAAAAATTTAATCAAATTTTTATCTCATCAAGGTAAAAGAAACAATTTTAATATTCATCACATTAACATGAAATAGTACACGAAAGAGTAAATTTTATATTAAAATAGAACCGAGTTTACAGATAGAGTACACTTTGTTAATTTCAAGCAGAATTTCAACTATTTCATGATGTGGAAATTTATAGTTTTCCAATATTTCTGTAAAATTGTGTAAATATTGATTTTGAAGGAAAGTGTTTTTAATATAAATTTTTTCTCCTCTCCTCACTCTTTTTGGGTTTGTAATGTAATATTTTTCCAGTCTAGTAAATCAACGTGTAATAAAGTGCACTAGAAAACCGGCGGCAATCATCCTTTCTTCATTTAATGTTTGCTGCCACAAATACATATGTTATGTGCCTATAAACTCATACGATGCGCTGCAATAAGCGCGCCCGAGTGTTGCAGTACAAACTACTTATCGAAATGAAAACAAAGTCCGGAATTACCAGAAGGACGACGGAATGACGAGGAAATTAGAATTTATACGAGAGAGTACCTATTTTGCGTCTCAAAAACCAATAAAAAAATATATATTCATATCGAGAATTCGAGCATTTTTCAAATGGCGCGCTTTGACGGGGTTATTTCCCTCCAGTTATTTCAAATTTCCCCGTATATTTAATTACACGTTACTGTAAGCGACTGTGTGGGGAATTTCATCATTCAAGCAGACAAATATAAATTTTTATTTTATGTTCCCTATGTACTAAACTTTAATCCGTATAGGAATGATATAAGTGATTATTAAAATACACAATAAATCATACCTACAAGAAAAAGAGAGAAAGAGAGAGCTTCAAGAAGCGATCCTTCAACTTGCTACAAAATATAGACTTTTGCTGAGTCATATAAGAGTTAATGAATTGAATGCACAATTGCAGTTTCAACTGACAGTAACCCAGCAAACACTGTTACAGATCTGTTACAGAACTGTGACAAATAATTGAAGAACATGTGATGTAACTGGTGACTCACAGGGGACTCACTGGGTACGCAAAATGTCGTAGTCAGAAGGTTGTCACAGTTAAGTAACAGATCTGTAACATGGTGACGAAGATACTTGTCACAGTTCTAGAACAGTTACAAATTTCTGTTACTCATATCTGTCATTAAAAAATATTTTAATTAAAATTAAAAAAATATTCCACGCTGTTCTCGCATGTCATACATACCCGGAATATTTATACATGTCGAAGAAAATTTGTTTTGCTATTTATTTAAATATTTACAACCACGAGGTCTCGAACGCAAGACGCAGCTAGGAGTGGATTATAAATCAAACGCTCTACCAACTGCGCCACGGAGGCTCATGAAAGGAAGTTTAGAATTTACATATATAACGAAGGAACTATGAAAATGTGCTTTGTAACTTGAAAAAGGATACTGTATTTGCAACAATAGTATAATTATGTTATGTATAATATACATTATATTTAATAATGTTAATTGAAAAATGTAAATTTTCAAAGTTACAAGCATAAGGAAAGGCTTAAAAATTACTTTTTAAATGAAAGATTAAAGCAATAAATTTAAGCTTAATTAATGAAATTTCTACATTTTTATAACAAATTTATATTCTATAATTTTTCATTTAAATATAAATAGATCTTACAAAATTCTTTGTGAAATTAATTTATCAAAAAAATTTGCTATTACGAATAATAATAATGTCAAACAATTAACGAATAATTACATTCTCGATTACATTACGTGCACCTTTAAAACATTTATGAGACTTTTATACATAATAATATTGTTTAAATAGTCACTAGAAGAATAATAAAACTGAAGAAAATTTAAAGATAGAGTAAAAAATGCTACTGATAGTAGTATAAAAGAAATAAGAAAGCAATTTGTTGTCAATAATTACTATATGAGTGATTCTCCACAAAGTGGTAACTTTTGAATATGTTATTTTAGTTAAAATTTTAGTTAAAATTTAGTTAATATTTCAGTTAAAATTTTCTTTTTTAATTAAATTTTTTGGAAATTTTTTATTTAGATCTTTTTAATAAAGCTTGAAAATGATTATTTTATAGATATTTGAGTTTAATTCTTTCTTTAGTTTTATATACAAACAATTTAAAAATTTGTAATTTAAAGGTTAAATAATTTATTTGAAAAAGTTAATTTTCGACTGTGAATAATTATAAATAGTGTAAATAAGCAAATAATTACTTTAAACTGCTTTAATAAATAAATAAATAATATTTTTACTCATACCTGTTATTGAAATTACTTGTTTTGATACAGGTTAATCGAGGTTAATAATATTTATTCAAGAAAACAAAACACTTCCATTACGCGAAACGAAATTAGGAACTGGAGTTTACAAATCAAAGAAAAAAATTCATTGAAACCGTAAAAATTTATAAAAATAAACAATTTTTGCAGATTATTAAAGAGATTTGCTTACTCTAAATCACTATTATTTTTATTTTTTTATACATTTAGAATTCGGCAATTTTGTCGGGTATGGAGTTACATACCATTAAAATACGCTATAAAATAATAGTAACTTTTGTAGTTTTAAATCTAAAAATTATATTTCTTTTTGCAAATTTAACATAAATACAACTTATTAACTTAATAATATTAATGGCAAATAAAATCGCACTAAAAAAGGGAATAAAATTAATGAAAATCAATGAAATTGTAAACTCCAGTTCTAAATAAAAAAAGATTGGGGAAAATATTAAAAAAATATTTTTACACAGATTTTTTAATGGAAATTAGAAAACGACACACTAAAACTTAGTTTTTGAGATGAACTTTCGAATAGAATAAATAAAAAAACGTTTAAAATAAAGTTTGTGCAAAATAAAACATATTAAACTTCATGATTCATGTGTGGAGAAACGACAAATGTGCATTTTTTGAACATTTGCAATTGAATTACAACTTTTGTTTTAATTAAAAAAATTTTTTCGATTATGATATTACTAAAAAACATATTGAAGATTAATTATGCAAAAGTTTGAAGTAGATTAGATAACAATTTTTCAAGTTATTAAATAGGAAACAGAGGGGAAGCAAAAGTGACCACTTAATAAAGAATCACCCATATAGGTATTTTTTATAAATTATTACGAATTATATTATATTATATTAAAAATAATATGAACTACACCAAATTTGTTAGAAGAGTTTAACATTGTTCGGACAATGTTAAACTGTATATTACAGAACTGCATTGCAACAGATGTTTAGACCAATTACACAACAATGTTCATACACAGTTATAGAACAAGGTTGGAACAACAGTTACAGAAAATTTGCGACATTAAAGTTATGTAACTCTTACATCACATTGTGATAGAACTGTGACATAAGCATAATACAGAACTATTCTGTAACTAACTTGTAACTATGTTCTAGAACTCTGTTACAATCAGGTTCTATAACAGATCTATAACTAGTTAGGAACAAATGTTCTATAACACTGTAACCTCACTGTTATAGAATACTTATATAACGTGTTTGCTGGGAATTTACATCGGAAAACAGAAAACCATATTTTTAATGCAATTAGTACGGGGTCCTTTTATTCAAATTTAGAAATAGTACAACTTATTAATATTTTTTATTAAAATTCTTTTGATCGTCTAATATTTAGATTAAAATAATACAAACAGGCATTTTATTTGACTAATAAAAATATAGGTACGTCAGAGATGTATGTAATATTTGCAGTTTTGCTACATACTAAATGAAAGTTTATCAAAACAGATCAATATGGCTTTATTTGCTTGTTTGCATGCTGAAATTTTGGTATACAACTTTCTTTTAATTCATTACATTTCTACTATTATAGATGGCACGTGACCTTACGGAAAATTTGCAAAATTAATAATAATTAATAATAGTTATTAACAGGGACTTTAAAGAAAAATTCGTGTCGTATCTGATGTATCGCATCGATCCCTGGTTATTAATATTACTAATATACTATGTATTAGTAATTTAATAATAATAATAATTTTATTATCAAAGTTTGATAAAATTATGTTAAAAAATAAAGAGACACGTATTTTTTTATTTTTCAAAAAAGCTTAAGTAATTTAACGAAGTTATGGACATTTGAACTTTGAGTGGTAAAACTTTAATGTACAGTAAAAAAAAATGTTTTGCTTGACATTTTTTTTCTTTTGAGTATAATTCAATTTTCTTTCTTCTTGTAAACGGTCTTGTCCTTTTCCAAATTCTGTTTGAAATTTGTAAACATTAAAAATTATCAAAATAGGGGATGATTTTCTGAAAATAAATAAGATCAATTTTCTCAAAAACACCACCTTTTTTATTATCAAATTCTTACCACAAATTCTTAAAATAATTATGAACAATTCCTATGAATTTCAAGCGGGCTAAACCATTCGATACACTCGAACGATAACTCGCACTCGCTCTCGCATATTGCCCATTGCTCGCAAAACGCTTGTTTGGCCCCTTGTATCGAAATATACTATTTTTTCACATTTATTCACATTAGGGCAGAATTAAAATAAAAATATAATTAATCATCGTGAGGTAATTTTAACTTAAAACTGGAGACAAAGTTTTAACATTTTTATCATATATAAAACGGAGGTCTAAAAATTTTTAAAAAGCATATAATGATAAAAAAAACATTTTATTTTCTGACACTATTTTTAAAAAATTTCTAAGATTTCTTTTTTTAATGATAAGTAAGTGCTAAATTTTTAATACGAAAGTGACATCAAAAATGTCACTTTCAGAAGAATCATCCATCTACGATACACAGTAAAACAAGTTGTAAATTCGGATGTTCATTGCATGAAAATTTTGCTTGCTCTTTGCGACCAACAAAAAAATTTGCTTCCTCGTGAACGAAGCATTAACTTTAAAACATAATTTTAAAAAATTAAATGGATTTTTAATAAAAATGTGAATTTTTTGTGATTAATTCCATAAATTGGCATATTTATACTTTATACAGACCAATCGATTCTTGTTGATGCACAGAATAAGATTTTGTTATATATTACCCGTGTGAAAATTTATCGAGGAAAACTAGAGTTTGTGATATTTCTATACTGATGAATCCACGTTCATCTGTTCATGTCAATCTGCATAGAGATTTTAATAATTTAATCTAGTAATATTGCTGACAAAATCATATTTGACATACAAACAAACGTCAACTGTGATGACTATTTTCAGCCCATTTGTTAACACAATTCTATCTAGTTACTTTCATTATTTATCTATTAGTTCTATAAATAATAACTTTTTCATTAAATAACAAACTAATACGATTTGAAATTATTATTATTATTTATATAAAACATAAAATAATTTTTAGCTATAGGTACTACTACTACTACTACTACTTTCAGAAAACATTTTCATTGTAATTAGAATAATATCAACCCAGGTGCGATTTTTTGGTCGGCCCATAGTTGGGCCAACTTTTACAAAGTCGGTCCAACTTCTCGTGCCAGAGATTGGGCCAACCATACAGATGATAACGGCGACCGTCTAATGGCGACGATGGTTGGCCCGACAACTCATAAGGAAGTTGGCCCAACTTACAATGCATATGTTGTGCCAACTATACATTTCAATGGTTGGTCCAAAGACTGACGCCAAAGTTGGCACAACTTTAGATGCGTAAGTTGGGCCAACCACAATTTTCAAAGTTTGGCCAACTTCAACAGCCAAAGGTAAAAAATTATTAAAAAACTACATTATTTAAACAATTAACACGTTATTATTAGCGTGAACATCAGATATAACCTTTACCTATTATTATTAAACACAATCTCATACATACATTTTCGCACCGAAGACTTATACACTGACCACTACGCTACGCTCACATGGGAGTGCATAACGCAAAATGTATATTTAAGCTGCAACAGTCGGGCCAACCGTGGCCCAGAGTTCGGCCAACCAAGAAAGTTTAAGTCATTTAAACCGCATTTGACAAAGTTTTGCCAACCGTGGCCCAGAGTTCGGCCAACCAAGAAAAATCAAGTCAATTAAACTGCGTTTCACAAAGTTTTGCCCACCGTCGGGCCAACCGTGGCCCAAAGTTCGGCCGACCAAGAAAGTTTAAGTCAATGAAACTGCGTTTCTAGAGTTTTGCCAACCGTTGGGCCAACCGTGGCCCAGAGTTCGGACAACCAAGAAAGTTTAAGTCAATTAAACTGTGTTTCACAAAGTTTTGCCCACCGTCGGGCCAACCGTGGCCCAAAGTTAGGCCAACCAAGAAAGTTTAAGTCAATTAAACTGTGTTTCACATAGTTTTGCCAACCGTTGGGCCAACCGTGGCCCAGAGTTCGGCCAACCAAGAAAGTTTAAGTCATTTAAACTGCGTTTCTAGAGTTTTGCCAACCGTTGGGCCAACCGTTGCCCAGAGTTCGGCCAACCAAGAAAAATCAAGTCAATTAAACTGCGTTTCACAGAGTTTTGCCAACCGTTGGGCCAACCGTGGCCCAGAGTTCGGCCAACCAAGAAAGTTTAAGTCAATTAAACTGCGTTTCACATAGTTTTGCCAACCGTCGGGCCAACCGTGGCCCAGAGTTCGGCCAACCAAAATAATGTAAGTCAATTAAACTGTGTTTCACATAGTTTTGCCAACCGTTGGGCCAACCGTGGCCCAGAGTTCGGCCAACCGAAACTGAAATTCTTTTAAACTACGTTTGGATAAGTTGTGCCAACCTTTGTCGCCAAAGTTGGCCCGACGGTTGGTTAAACTCTGCATGTAATGGTTTACTTGCAAAGTCGGGCAAGTAAAAAAGGTTCGGTTGTGGGCATGGTCCGGTTGTGGACACCCCCGTAGAACTTTTGACAGAAATGAGATTTTTCTAATCTGACAAATGTCACGTGTGTGTTATGACCAAACGTAGTTATCGATGCAAATACAAAAGTGATTAGACAACTGTGCTTTTTACTATATATAAACTAATTTTTCGACACGTTGAAAATAACAAAAATGTATTTTTGAACATTGTTAAATATCCAACAAATCAAAGTGAATTAATTAAAATGATAAGTTCAATGCGTATTTACACAGTAAATATGTTATATTTTGTGCTCTAATACCAAGTATCACAACCATGTTTACAAGCAAATTTTTTTTCATGATGTTTCAAAATGATGGTAAAGTTTGGTTGTGAACACCTAAATTGATTCGGTTGTAGACACCACTCTTATTCTTGACAAATCGTGAAATATCTTAGTCGATATAATCATAAGTAATTCCTTACAACATTTAATAGTGTTTTATGAATTTTAAAAGTTTCGTAGTTTAGCACGGAAATTAATATAACAAGACTTTGATTTTTATGCGTCGTTCGTAGCTAGTAACTGTGCTGCTGAGGTTCAGTGTAAAGGCGCGTATCCACTAGACGAGCGCAACACGAGCGCAACACGAACCGAACGTTACCCAGTTGGGACGTACCAAAACGTTGAGCGAACATTTAAAGAATAAAGATTTAGAAAAGTTAGAATTTAAAATTCTTTTATGTGTAAATGTACAAGCAAAAAAAGGGAAAACTTAAAAAGGGGCTCAACTCATGATTTTTTTTTTTGAAAGTTTTTCGACACTTCTTTATTACTGTCATAAATTAAAAAATTTTATGTTCACAATTTTTATTGGCTATGCAAAAATAATGACGCCGATAATTAATAAAGATTTTGTTCTGAAATTTAAAAATCTAAATTGAAAAATTTGAACTTTTTAATTAATTTCTCAAAAAATTGTAAAAAAAAGTTTACATTTTTAAAAATTATTTCCTAATCTAGAAAATATGTATATTTTTAGTAAGAAATCAGTAGAGTTCAGAAAGTATTATTTTTTAACTATTATATAGTAAAAGATAAATAAAATTTCAGGTGATTAATTTAATTATAATCATATATATAATTAATACTCTTAATTACTTTTTAAAGTAAAAATTAATTTTTAATAATAATACGTTACCTTAATTTGAATCAGTTAAAAGCGACTAAATGTTTATTAATATAATTAGTTAAATTCGACAAATTTACAAAGATTTCTTTATTTAAAATAAGTAATTTTTTGTAATAATTAGTATTTTGGTTTCCTTTTTTTAATGAGTTATTTTTTAATAGTTGCAAAGAAAAATATTATCAAAAATTTTTCTGATAATTATTTTTTGAATAATAAATAAATTTTTTTGTTTATGGGAAATTTAGGTTTACTAGTGGACTCGCAAATAGAAAAATGGGGACACATTTTTATTGTTGCTTTGAGGTATTGTCATAAACCGACAGCCGATGGATCGGCTTCGAGCGCGAACCGAACGGACCCAAATTTTTTTCTACCCTTTTTTCTACATGTACATAAAAATATTGACGAATGCTTCAAAATAACTACATATGTAGGACACATTTTCTTGCAAGGCTATACGAACGTTGAAACCCTGTGACTTTGCAGGGAAAATTTGGTGGATCGACTTGGAGCATGGGCCGAATCGAACACACAATAGAAAAATATCGGTCATTCGTGTTGCGCTCATGTTGTGCTCGTCTAGTTAATCTTTTTGCATTTTTATTTGATTTTTCAAGAGTGCCCACAACCGAACCAAAATTTTCTTTGTTAGAAAAATACCCACTTTATTGAATTTTTAATAAAATTTTTCTAGTCAATGGAATCAATTTAGTTTCTACATCAGTAGTTAGCTAAGGTCCCTAGCTTTAAATACATATACATATGTTTGCTTAATATCTACAAGGACACAAATTATGAGTCAAAAACGAAACTATGCCCACAACCGAACCTCTTCCCTAAGAAAAAAAGTGTTAAAACCGATAAGTGATAAATTTTGTAATTAATCTAATTTTTTTGAAAATTAATCACGGTAAATTTACGAATGGCGGAGATCTTTTATATCCACACACGGAGAGAAATTTGAACCGTAAAAGACAGTGTCTAATTCAGAAGGTTAAAAGAGGGGGAAAGTTCACGGTAAATCTGAGTGATTTCTCCGAGTTTTTCTATTCACGAATCGCAAGTGGCAGTGACAGTAACCGTCAGAGAGCGCTACATCTTGTAGAAAATTATGATGAGTTTCCATTCATCGCCTAAGACTCTGATCACACCGTGATTTTATGTTCAACCTTCTCTCCGTGCATGGGTGGTCTTATCTTCATATATATATATACAAAAGAGTAATGCACCTTGCCAACACCCACGAAAAAGTTTCTCTTTTATATGAAACGTGCGCACATGTTGTCCCTGACAATATAACAATTACAGCATACACTGTAAAAAGAAAGGAACTAATTTAGTACCAATTTTGGGTACTAAATCGTCATTTGGTTCTATTTTAATATCGAAAATCAGCTCTAATTTAGAACTTTTTATTTACAGTGTATTGATTGCTAGTGAATGGACGCATTTGTCAATTAAATGAAGCGTAATTTCAAAAATACAGCACAAAGAAAAATTATTGTCTATATTCTATATGTCCTTGCTACGAATTCCATATAGAATGACAGCAAATATTTTTTTTTACAAGAAGGTCTACAAATTTTTTATGTTGAATTTACTGAACATAAAATATTTAATGTCAAAGTGTAAACTATAATTTGAATTTTTATACATTTTATGAATACTTATTAATTATAATAATAAAATGAATGACATTCATTTCATTATATAATCTGAAAAAGATAAGACTTTTATCACCTAATATGTATAAATATATATATATATATTAGTTTGCTTTTGCAAACTTTTACTTCTTCAGTAATTATATTCGTTTTTTTAAGTTTTAATTTTGAATAAATAGATTTTACTAATTATCACAGGCTTAAAAGGTTTTTCTATTTTCGATATCGGAGTCGTTTTTAATTTATTTTTGTCCGATGACAAACGTCAGATTTTTGAGAAAAGTGGCGGTAAGGACAAGTTTTTTGGTATTTTATCTCCACTTTTCTCAAAATCCTGACGTGATAAGCAATTTATTTTAATAAAAATAGATTGAATTATAGAAAGCACCTTGACAATTTTTGTTACCGTGTATTATAAATCTTGATATTCATAGGATACTAACAACAGTTCACACAAAAGTAAATAAACGCCTTTCACTGCGGTGCATTAAAGAAAGAAGCTATCTCTTTCTTCAGAATGACGTTTTGTCAAACAAACTATCAGAATCGTGAGGGGAAGGATATGTTATGGTAATCTCACTTTGACTGAAGCTGATTGGTCTCAAGAAATAAGTTGATGATGACCGCAATCAGAGTCAGTTTCAAGGAAAACACGTGAAAATAATAAATTCCCCATTGTAGACTGTACGTATATATAGACAATGCAGCAGAAGAATAAGAGGAAAAGAATAAACTAAAGTAATTATTAAAAATCGCAATCGTTTCTCCACATGTGTGGTCCAGTTGGCAGATCTGTAAACATACTCTCGTTATATGATGCTTGTATTTCCAAAGATAACACGCAGACGAAAAAATAAACAGTAGCTCGAGCCCTTAAGGCTTCCGAAAGGTCGGTACCTACTTGTTTATTTTGTCCAAGTCGACACCTATGTCACACTCTGAAGTTGCGGCTTCATCAAGTCGAGGACTTCTCATCTTCTCTTCTCTATTATATAAAAGTATAGGTATCTTGTTCGTTTTCATTTGGGAAAGGAAACTAAAAATACAAAAGTTACGATAGAAAACGTCAAGTTATCAAAAGTATCCCTAGTAATCAATGGTCAAGTATAGATATTTCAAAAGCAATAAAAACATGAGCAAAAGAAAACAAAGTGTATAGTTGAGAAAATCAATTTCAATCAGATCTAACGAACGAATTTATGTGAGTCGCGTAGAAATTTCGTTATTATTTAATTCAAATCAAATCCAAAAAAAATAGAAGAAGTTGGTTGGATTTTCGGAATCAATAATATCAATAACGTCGCCAAATATCTTATCTTCGCCAAAAATGTTACCATAAATGTTAATTCACGAAAGACTTTAAAAGGTAAATCTAATGCAGAAAGTCAAGTATATATACTCTCTGCCTTTTGTTTTCCTCAAAGGATGTTGCCAAGTATTCCAGAAAGCTGATAAAGCACTTTTGTTCCAGGAAGAGAAAGTTTCAAACAGTTTTTGAGAAAAATAAATGGGTGTGAGAAGAACATATTACAATAAAGATTCGTGATTCAAAAAAATTTTATTGTCTTGAGATCGAACTCCCTCGTGTAGAGAAGAGAGAAAGTGTGTATATAATACTTGAAAGCTTTCAATTCGATTGCATCTGTTGATAGAAAAGGATGTAGCGCGTAGGTGCTGGGTTGTAGGTGCCTGATAATATCGAAAGAAGAACATCCCTATGCGCGCATGTCCCTATCGGTTATCTTTCGTAAAGACTATACATCTATTAAAATCAACAATAACAATGCTGCCTGGACATATTTAAAATTACAATTCAACTCACTTTTATCTTAACATTAGATTTTGTTTCGTCTTCACTATATATTAATCTTCAATATGATGAGAAAATCTTCCAATCATAGACATAAAAAGAAAACAAAATTATTAAAAGACATTTCGACGCTTCCCGTTCGTATAATTATACTTAGTGAAACAATAACAGAACAAGATAATTATTTTTATTGAAAATTTTGTGGAACATAGTTTCTATTGTTTCAGTGCAAGATAATTCTTATTCAAAGTCACGTGCAAGATAATGTCATGTCAAGTGAAGCTAGTGAACAATTTTTATACACACACTCAGAAATTTTTATTTTTTAAACAACTAAATAAAATATACAATTAACTAAGTTTAATTAACTAGTTTGGTTTAACTAAAAATATAATTCGGCTGAAAAAATCCTTTTTTCGAAAATGAAATTTTTGTGATGCACGTCAAGCAAAAAGATATTATTTATCTAGTGCAAAATAATTATTATTCAAAATAAATAAAACCATTAATAACTTTTAAGTAAAATTACTTTGCACAAAATTAAAAATAAGTAGAAATTATTTTGCACTAACATCTAAATAAAAATTATATTGTTCGTTATACACTACCGTCGGGAATTATCGGAACGGCTTCACGCGCACGACCCAAAAACATACCAATCTTTAAATCACAATTTTTTGTAAATACAAATGTCAGAAAGTTAATAAATGTAGGGTGATGTGGGGTGATGTGCAACGTTTTTTTCGTTGGACGAAAAACATGTCAAATAATTAAATTTTTAAATATTTCAAAATTGAATGACTTAGAGTCATTATAATAGAATATTTCTGCATTATTAGATTTTCAGAATTTTAAATTTTTTCTACAAATTTTTCGCTTTTTCAAAAACGTCTGTTTTTGCATTTTCCAAAAAAGTTGGGGTGATGTGCAACACCAGTAAAATTTAGGTATGTAATGCATAAATATCGATGAAAATCTCTTTAATTATTAATTTAGGCTTTTTCAATGCAAACTAATCGAAATCTGACAAAAAAAAATTTACTAAGGTATAGTTGACCTCTAAAAAGTGGAGATTTCACCAAAGAAAAAAAAATTTTTTTTCTTTAATTTTTTATTTATTAATAACTGAATATGGAATATAAATAAAGTAAAATAACTAAGAATTTTTTATTCATCTTGTAAATCGCAGTTATGGCACGTAAAAAGTAGTTCGTCCACCCCAAAAAAAAAGTGTTGCACATCACCCCAAATATGATATTTTGCGAAAAATGATTAGTACGCAATACAATGAAATGGAAACACAAAATATAAACAGTAATTAAAAAACACTTAAAACCCCAACAATAAACACATTCTTATCTATAAAATAAATTAAAACCCTTCACGAAACGACTAGAAATGTAAAGCGCGAGAAATATTTCTTTCTAGAGAAATTTATGTCATAACTTACGTACAGCAAACCTAGCTGCGAGCTTTTTTCGTGAGTTTTATATCAAAAACAAGCTACTAAGGACACAAACAAATGGCAATACTTGGCTCTGTTCAATATCGAACTGTAGATCAGAAATCGGCGGTGTTGCACATCCCCCATGTTTCACATCACCCCACATCACCCTACCATTCGAAAGATTATTAAATTCTACGATGAATGATACATAACTGAAAATTTTAATACTTTATACAAAGATTGCAGCCATCAACAAAATTGACAAAAAAAATTTTAAAAAAAATTTTTTTTCGAAATTTTTTCAACCCCTGCATATTTTTTAATAATTGTAGAAAAAATTTGAAACTTACATAGGTGTAATCATTCAAGTCTCATCTTTTGACCAAAAGAGTTTAAAAATCTTATTCGGTTCGTGAGGTATCATTATAAACGTCCAAACAGGTTTTTTGACAAATGCATTGAATTAGTCGATTTTGAACGGTTTTTGGCTGAAAAATGCTCGGACGTTTATAATGATATCTCGCTAACCGATTAAGATTTTTGAACTTTTTTGGTCTTAAATTAAAGATGAGACTTAAAGATTGGTATGTTTTTGGGTCGTGCGCGTGAAGCCGTACCGATAATTCCCGACGGTAGTGTATATGTTACCGGAAAACCCCGAAACTCAGGCAATTCGCGAGATGCCTAAACTTTTCAGGAATTTTCCAAAACACCTAGAGATTCATAGGCATTTCCTGAATTGACTAGGAAAGTTGAAAATAGAAGGCCATGAATGGATGTAAACACACTGTTTACAAAATTTTTAATTAATTATGGAATTAATAAATAGTTTAACAGAAATATATTCAGCAGTTCGCAGTGATTATTGACTGCAGTTCAGTGTCTCTTTTGACTTGTCGTGATAAAGTTCAATTGAAGTTAAATGGTCCAAAAACTAGTGGCAACAAGTTTTTAGAATTGACTTTACTTCCATGATATCTTTTAAGATTTCATCATATTCTTCTTGTACAATTATTTTATACTTACCTACTCGAATTATTACTAACGACACAATAGAAATTTTCTTTCTATACTTATTCAAATTTTTGTTAGTCATCTTTATTACAAGTCCAAAGAGACACTGAACTACAATTACCAATCACTGCGAAATAATGAATATATTTCAGTTACTATTTATTAATTCCATAAATGATATAAAATTCTTATCCATTTATGGCCTTCTATCTTTAACTTTCCAATTTGCCTAAATCGATTTAGTCATTTCGCAAAATGCTTAGTCAATTCGGGAAATGCCTATGAATCTCTAGGAAGTTCAGATAATTCCTGAAAAGTTTAGGCATTTCGCAAATTGCCTGAATTTTGGGTTTTGCCGGTAACATAATATGTTACTATTAGATATAACATACTCTAGATCTAGATATTCTAGATCTGAATCTGTGAAACTTTTAGTGTTTCCAACTCAGTTTAAGTTTTCTTTGATTAATCAGTGGCTTTCACTGAGAATCAAAGGAATTTCACTGATTCATTAAAAAAAACTCCTCCACTGAATCGAACTCAGTGAAATCCGACATATTGGATCCGCCATTCTGAATTTTTCAAATTTGTCTTCGGATTTGAAATCAGCGACCACGAAAACTACGTGTAACTAATTTTTAGCAAATCCGTTTGATTTTTAATCTTTGTCGTCCGCCATGTTGGATTCGAAATTTTGAAATTTCAAAACCTGACTTCAGATTTATTTTTTGTTAATCTTTTAACAAAAAAACTCTCCTTTTTTTTGTTTACCTATCTTAGAGGGATCAGACTTGCGCGAGAAAAGTGCGCACAAGTTTCCTTCCAAGATAGTGAAATAATTATCCTTCAAGAAAGTTAACCTTTCCCTCAGGATTGTTTGATTATCCTATTAGCTGCCAAGACAAATGTCGGATTTTCCTAGCCTTGATTATTCATTATATTTATAAAGATTGGACTAATATTAATGATCATTTATTTACCATTGCTTTAATAATGCTTGGTTATTGTTTGGTTACGAATATTGGTTACTAATATTATCAATGTTTTACAAATACAAATCCTCTTGGGTAAGACTCCGTCGGAAAAATTACAATTTGCATGGGGTCTTCGGATTATTCTTTAATTTGGTGAAGTTGTTATATTTAATGACAAAAATAAGTTTACCAAAGGATTTAAAAAAATTTTCAAAATTGTAAAAGTTACGCTATTTTGAATTTTTTTATAAGATTTGTTTAAATGTGAATATTTCCGAAACAATTTAACGGATTTTAATGAAATTTAAATATGTTATACTTAAAATCATGTCCTTTCAGAATATTTCATAAGATAAAAAAAAAATTTTTTTTTCAAAAATAAAGTAAAAAAAATTTTTTGAATCAATTTATTAAGCACGGGACCGATTTTTGAGTATTTTTCGATATATAATAAAATATTCCTTATAATTTCACCTTTCATTTAAAGAAAAGAAAACAATGGAGACTTTAATAGTTTTCGAGATATTGCAATTTTTGTGGAAGCGCGACCACGTTTCAGTGCCAGCGCAGTATCTTTTACCCGGGACGCCTCACAGTGGGTTTTTTTACACTTTACTTTTCAAAATTGTCTAGGGCCTATAAATTTTATTGGATTTTTATGTTCTTGGTGTTAAATGAAAGGGGATAAAATTTCTAAGAGATCCCTTGAAACCGATTTTTGAATTGTTTATTGTTTATTTATTTTTTTGTTACTTAAAGTTAACAATTTACAATATTTTTGTAAAAAATACTGTTAATTTTTTTTATTTTTCCATTGCAAAAGATCGAAATCAATTTAAATTAGTCTAGTATGACCACCCGACAAATAATAATGCATAATAAAGTTTATTTAAATTGTTAAAAAAACAATTTTAATTAACAAATAGATAACTTTGGTCTTTTTTTTAAAATTGTTTTTTTTGTAAACAAAGGACCCCGCACAGAATACATTGAAAAAAAGTTTCAGTCAAATTTGTTTAAACTCTGTAGTTTTGTACCTGATAATCTCCTGAACAAAAAATGCTAATGGCAAAATTCCCAAAAATCAATAGTATTTTAGCTACATGCTGTTCAGCCTTAAAAATAGGTCAAAAATAGCAAAGCTTGCTCAAGGCTTGGGAATGCTTGGTAATGACTCAAAGCTCGATTATAGCTAAAGGCTTGATTATGACACAAATCTTGATCATGGCTCAAGGCTTGATTACGGCTCAAGGCTTGATCATACCTAAAAGCATGATTATCGATCAAGGATTGGTAATGGCTCAAGACTCGATTGTGGCTTAAGGCTTGATTATTGCTCAAGGCTTAATCATGGCTCAAAGCCATAATCAAAAATAGCAAAGATTGCTCAAGGCTTGGGAAGGCTTGGTAATGGCTCAAGGCTTGATTATGACTGAAAGCTTGATTATGGAACAAGGCTTGATTTTGGCTCAAGGTCATAATCAAAAATAGCAAAGCTTGCTCAAGGCTTGGGAAGGCTTGGTAATGGCTCCAGGCTTGATTATGACTCAAAGCTTGATTATGGATCAAGGCTTGGTAATGGCTCAAGGCTCGATTATGGCTAAAGGCTTGATTATGGCTCAAGGTTTGATCATGGCTCAAGGCTTGATCATAGCTAAAAGCTTGATTATGGCTCAAGACTTGATCATACCTAAATGCTTGATTATTATGAATCAAAAATTGGTAATGGCTCAAGGCTTGGTTATGCCTTAAGGTTCCCGTACAGCAAATAGATATCCCTGGGATATCTCTGGGACATATCGAAATAATTATGGATATCCCACAGATGTGCAGAGAATATCTTATACATCCCTGTGATGTCCCTGGGATATCAAAAGTTCCCTCATCTAAGACATCCCTAAAATTTCCATGGTAGATATTTGTGGGATATTTGTTCTATAAACATATACTGAAAAATCTTGAAATATATCAAAATTAGATTCTAATTACAAATAAAACAATATATTATATTTTAATAATTTCAAAAATGTTTATTTGCAATTAAACAAGTACGTACTACAATAAATATTTTAGAGTATACTTTTGGTAATTCTGAAAATATTTATATGTTGAGGTTAGGGTTCGCGTCAAACACCTAAATAAAATGTTACTAAAAATATTTCATTGTATCTATTTATAAAATTAAGTCAATTTAATATAATACATTTAAAATTAATTTACATAAATCTTTTTATGAGACATTTACAAGTCTTGAGACAAGTCACTATTGTTCAAAAAGAGAGTAAACTTTTAGTTAAACACAAAATATTTTCTTTAATATTAAAAGGTCCCATAAGTTTTGTGAATTAATAAATGTAAATCCTCTCGATTCAATATAAGTAGAAATTAATATTCTATGTGTATAACAATTTTATTAATACAATTTACTTGCCTACACATGCAACAAAAACAAATGTTCTAAAACACTGATATATTAATCTTGTGAGATACATTTGTTGACAAGCTGTTTTGACAACTTTTCGAAGTTTGTTTATTGAAATTTAAAGTATATCCACAGATATCCCAGAAATATTACTGGGACACAAGTACGACGTCCCACAGATATCCACAGGACGCCCTACAAATATCCATAAATATCCCCTAGACATTCTTAGGATATCAAAAGTTCTTTCTCTTAAGATATTTGTTGGAATGTCCGTAATATATCCCTGAGATATCCGAGATACATATAAATCTAACTGGGACGTTATTTGGATATCCATATAATGTCTTATGCTGTACGGGTTATGCCTCAAGGCTTGATCATACCTAAAAGCTTAATTATGGATCAAGGGTTGGTAATGACTCAAGGCTCGATTATGGCTCAAGGCTAGATTATGGCTCAAGGCTATAATCAAAAATAGCAAAGCTTGCTCAAGGCTTGATTATGACTCAAAGCTTGATTATGGCTCTAGGCTTGATCTTGGCTTAAGGCTTGATCGTGACTCAAAGCTTTGAGCCAAAATCAAGCTTTTAGCTATGATCAAGAGTTGATCCATAATCGAGCTTTGAGTCGTGATCAAGCCTTCAGCCATAATCAAGCCTTGAACCATTACCAATCCTTGATCCATAATCATGCTTTTAGGTATGATCAAGCTTTGAGCCATTACCAAGCATTTAGGTATGATCAAGCCTTGAGCCATAATCAAACCTTGTTCCATAACCAAGCCTTGAGCCATGATCAATATTTGTGTCATAATCAAGCCTTTAGCTATAATCGAGTCTTGAGCCATTACCAACCCTTCCCAAGCCTTGAGCAAGCTTTGCTATTTTTGACCTATTTTTAAGGCTGAACAGCATGTAGCTAAAATACTATTGATTTTTGGGAATTTTGCCATTAGCATTTTTTGTTCAGGAGATTATCAGCTACAAAACTACAGAGTTTAAACAAATTTGACCGAAACTTTTTTTCAATGTATTCTGGGCGGGGTCCTTTATATTTATTTAAGTAATGTATGTATATTTTGTAAAAAAATGATTTTAAAGTTACTAATCATCATTGTTATTAATAATTATATAACTAATAATCTATCTTTTTATGCATTTATAAACATTTCCAGCATTTTTTAAACTTAAAATGTCTATATCATTTGTACATTCTTTCAAAAACTTAAAAAAATTTTAGCTTAAACAATTACATTTGTTATAAACAAATTATTAACTTTATAAACAAATAAATGTCTTTTAATGGAAAAAAATAAAACTTTTTTGAACTAGTTTAACTTTTTAACTTTTTACAAAATAGTCATGAATTACTTAAATAAACATAAATTTGTCTAAAAAAAAACATTTTTTTTTAAGACCAATGTTATCTATTTGTTAATTAAAAGTGTTTTAAAATCAATAAATAAATTTTTTAATTTTTTAAAAGAATGTACATATGATATTAACATTTTAAGTTTACAAAATGCTAAAAATGTTTATAAATACAAAAGAAAATAGATTATTAGTTATATAATCATTATTAACAATAACAATTATTAACTTTAAAATCATTTTTTTACAAAATAGACTTATATTACTTAAATAAACCTAAATTTGTCTTCAAAAAAACAATTTAAAAAATAATAATAATAATTGTTATTCATAATATAATTATTAATAACAATGATAATTAGTAACTTTCAAATCATTTTTTTACAAAATAGACATACATTACTTAAATAAATATAAATTTGTTTACAAAAAAACAATTTTTTAAAAAAAGACCAAAGTTATCTATTTATTAATTAAAATTGTTTTTTTAACAATTTAAATAAACTTTATTATGAATTATTATAATTATTTGTCGGGTGGTCATACTAGACTAATTTAAATTGATTTCGATCTTGTGCAATGAAAAAATAAAAAAATAAACAATATTTTTTACAAAAATATTGTGAATTGTTAACTTTGAGTAACAAAAAAATAAATAAACAATTAAAAATTCAAAAATCGGTTTCAAGGGATCTCTTGGAAATTTTATCCCCTTTTATTTAAGACCAAAAACATCAAAATTAAAATCCGTTAAATTGTTTCGGAAATATTCATATTTGAAAAAATCTTATAAAAAAATTCAAAATGGCGTAACTTTTACAATTTTAAAAATTTTTTAAAATCCTTTAGTACACTTATTTTTGTTATTAAATATAACAACTTCACCAAATTACAGAATAATCCGAAGACCCCTCTTTTGAAATGTCCCGCACTGCTTCGAAGTATATATGCTTGAAAATACTTAGGATAAGTATCACCAAGGCGCGCAAAAGTTTCTTTCTCTCATTAATAATAATTTAGTTTTTAATAGAGTGTTAGAAATAATTTAATTGCTTGTCCTTCTTTAGACTAGTAATTTAATTAATTTTTGAAAATTTTTTGCTATTTGTTGGTATTTGTAAAATATTGATTCCAAACGTTGATACAATATTCGTAACTAAGGAATAACCAAGCATTAATTAATGCTTTGATAAATAATTGGACATTAATATTGGTCCAATCTTTGCAACCAATGAATGGCCAAGACTTGAAAAAGCCGGCATTTGCCTTGGCAGCTAATAGTGATCCAATATTGGCTGCCAATGCTTGGCAATGTTGTGATCATTCCAAGACTCTAGCAATAGTAGTTCAATATTGGTTGCCAATGTTTGACTAATAAAAACTATTGGAAGATAATATTGCCCAATTATTTAGCCAATGGTAATCATTTTCAATTTCCCAATGAGATAGTTTACCCTCAAATATAGTTAACTTGACACTCTAGATAGTTTATTGAAACCTCTATTTTTCTCCGTGTATTAAGGGGGTACCAAAATTGATATGATTTTTACTCAGTGCTTCACTGGAAAAATCGCATCGCTTTTGACACCCGCTTAAGTGCACCATTCATAAAACATTCGGCTTTGAAAAAATTTCTTTTCTTTTGAAATTATTAGATTTATTTTAATAAAAACTCTCGAAAAAGCGTGCAACTTTACAATTACAGTTTAAAAAGTAATTAAAAAAGGGTTTTAAACAATTTTTGAAAGCACATTTGCGGATATTGCTCACTTAAATACGATACATATTGCCAATTCTTGAAGTTCGATATAAAATTCTATGTATTTGGGCATTAATGAATTAATGACGCAACGCCATGACACATAAAGACTCCTCATGCGTGTTTAAGACTTTCGCATAAAACAAAGTCATAAATCTTTAATATTTAAAGCACAGTAAAATATGAGAGCTATTAAAAAGCATTACAGCTTAAATTTACACCAAGAAAGATTAAAATAATAAACTTTTATACCACACATGCTCGAAAACCTCGTTTTATTGTCGAGTTAGGTAGGTTGAAAATCGAACTTTACGGGTTATGTGACCTCAGAGGGAAACAAAAGTTGTAGACATGGGAAAAAATGGTCTTCTTACCATGTTTACAACTTTTTTCCCTCTGACGCCAACTAACCTGCAAATTTCGAGTTTGCAACCACTTCACCCACAATAAATTAGATTTCGAGTATTTGTGGCATAAAAAATCGAATGCCACACGGGAGGTACATCGTTTATGTGCCTAGCACAATATTGAAGTACCCGTCTTCGCTCATGCTACGACTAGTTTTTCAATATTGTGGAGACAAAATTGGTTGCTATACTAAAAATCAAAAGTCTTCAAGAATACTTTTTAAAATTTGGAAATAAATAAAAAAAATTCAAACAATAAAACTTATGATAATCTGTGAATAAAAAGTTTTTAGTGAATTTTATCTCGAGAAGTATGTAGATATGAAAGGCTAAGTATGCACATGCGCTGCATAAGTTAATGAGATGCACGTTAGATGGTTTATAAGAGAACGTTTCTCTTCTAGCCGAAGGTGTCAATAAAACTCTTCTACTCAAGTCAGCTAACTATCGCCTAGAGCTTCTTGCTGCAAGTGATTCTAATCTTACTGAGAGGAGGCCGCAGCATATACGGAACCCTGCCATTGAATTCTGGGACGTTTTCTAATGCTTCTTCGCACAGGCATGCTTCAACTCGATCAAGGCGGAAGATAAACTAAGAATCAAAACATTCAGGAAATAACAATGAATCCTTTGGGAGATACTTTTGTTCAAATAACAGAGGAGATGGTACTTATAAAAGACATAATATAAAAAAGTAATACGTTGAAGATGCTGCATCCTATTCAAGGTGCGTGTCATCCGTTACTTTCCTGGTAAGAAAATGCCAGCGGTTTCAATATCAAGGTGTAGGATACTTAGGCAAATGCAAAAGCTGCTTTCTTTTGAGTCGCTTTTCCAATGTATCATCAAAATAGAACTTCTGGTATTCATCGAGACGTGACTTGAATTTAAATAGTAATATACAGTCAAAGAAAAATGTTTTCTTGATCAAGCGGTTTATGTTTAGAGAATAGAAAGTCGAGTGGACGGTTTTTGTAACTTAAAGGAAAAGAGAGTTTCTACATTTATAATAATAGATTTTATTATACATATGGAGATGAATTTTTTCAAAAAGCTCCCAGAAGTACTTTGTGACATTTATTTTCTTATACTTGAATGAATAATATGCCGGTTCTTGTGACTTTCTCGAATTCTCTTATAATATACTGCGATATATTTTTTAAGAAATCATTTTTAATATTTGTATATTGAAATTCTGAAAACCGTTTGCATTGTTTTAAATTTAAATTAAAACTAAAAGCTAGACTGCAATATTAACAAAAATAATTTATGGGTGATTCTCCTTGAAGGAACCCGTTTGATTTTGAAAAACTAAAAAATAAAATTGTTAAATTTTCTTAATTTCTTTTTAGAAGTAATATATATATATATATATATATATATATATATATATATATATATATATGTATATATATATGTATAACGTTCAAAAATAAAAACATAAGTTGCATAAAATTAATATCTAACAATACAACCTCCAGCAACATTTTAATGTTATGTTTCCTTGACTTTATAAAGCGGCGGAATACTTTACATTAAATGTCATCTTTGATAATACAAAGTAACAAAAATACAAACATCGTGACACACGGACGTAAATATTCAATTGTTCTCATGGAAATGTTATGTTATTTTCACTTAAAAATGAGGCTTCGGAGATGAATGCAATTTCTTTTATTTAAAAAATATTAACTTAGGGTAAGTCCGGGGGAGATGGCCATATAGGAGATATGGCTAGTTCAAATATTTTACAAAATTTGTTAATAAATATGACTTATTATGGGTTATCCTTCAACCTTTTCTGACTATAAATAAATGTAAACAACAAATTGTTGAAAAATAATGAAAATGTAAGCGTAATCCTTCTATGTATATTTTTTTTGCATGGGTCCAGAATAATTTGAGAATTTCAGATTTGTTATTGCTATATAAAAAATGAATGGCAAAATTATTTCATTTATTTAATATTTTAATGTTTACTTTTGCCATGTACTATTGGGTGAGATGGCCATTAATGACTTTTATTTAAAATTTGTTATGTTATGTTAGATACTTAAGAAATATTTAAGAAAAACAAATTAAAAATTTCTGAGAACAAAATAATTTATTTAATTGACACCAGAGATGGAGATATAATTGCGTAGGTTGAGTCGAAAGTTACAATCAAACGACATTGATTAAAGATTGGATTCAGTGCAGTATTTGAAATTTTTGGCTACATGAAAACTGCACTGAATCCCATAATGATAAATGTTCAAAATGCGACCAGAATAAGAGAAAAGTAATTTGAACGATTAAAAATTAAGGGGGAGACTGGGGAATTGTGGGCCACCTCAATTATTTAATAATATTTATAAGTTTGATCTTCCAATATTTTTTGATTTTCTTTTGTTCATCTAAAGTAAATGTTTCATTATCATTTCATGACTTTACAACGCTTTACAATTACCTATAAAACGAAAACAAAAATCACCTGAAAAATTGCATTAAAATATTTATTTTGGGTCTTCATGTTTTTATTGTTTTTACAAAGATTTTCAAGAATAAATTATGAAAAATATTTTTTTAATTATTGTGTGGTATTGGTACTTTGACTCCAAAAAGAAATTTTGCATCAAATTGAAAAGAATAAATAATACAAAGCTTTTTGTAAAATGAAGCATTTGGGGAATTGTGGGCCACTTTTTTTAGGGAAGTATTTATTGCTTGTTTTTTGCGATTTAATTGCACAATTCAAGTACATATTATTAAAATCACTTATAGCTATAGTAATTTAACGAAAACAATTTGATTCATTGCGATTCATGTGATAAAGATGTTCACTTAAAAATTTGAAATTAATGGAGCATATTTTACTTGTCCAAATTGTGATTTCCGATTAATTTCATTTTCTTACTTTTGCTTTTCTAATTTTAAACTAATAATTAAACATTTATAATATTTTTAATATATCTAACCATTTAATAAATATATTTCATTGTTATTTTTAATTTTGAACTTAATTTAGGCAGTGGCCCACAATTCCCCAACATTTTTAAAAATCATAAAATTGCACTTTTTGGTAAAACATAAATTTCTTTAAAAGGTAAGTGATAATTTTGGGAAACTGACTATGATATATGTTAGTTTATACCTTCTACTGACACGAAAAATTTTGTGTGTAAGATATTGAGCTAAAAAAGTGTGGCCCACAATTCCCCAATCTCCCTTACTTTAAAAAAAACTATGGCCATCTCCCCCGGACTTACCCTATACTTGCGCAAAAAATTAGTTCATCATGTTGTTGCTATATCCAGTCTTAAATTTAGTGATTAACACAGATAAAGAAATCACTACTGGAGTGATATCTGGAAAAAATATTAACTACATAATTATTTAACTCAAATAGAGCTCAAATGTTCTGAGTACTTAATTATTATATTATGTTATTATCAGTATACTCAATATTATACTATTCTACATTTTAATTTATACGAACTTTAATTGTATGTCAAACAATTTTTTTTTTGTAGTGAGTCTGACTGTGTGAGTGTGAGAGTGGATATGGAGAAATGGAAAACGAGTGAGAGTGGGAAAAATTGAGTGAAGGAAAATTCGACGGATCATTCTTAATTTTGACTTACTCCAATAAACATAAAAATTGTTAAATATATTATAGAATTATATATAGTCGCTAATATCATAAGAAATATCACGGAGTTGTAAATAGAAGCAGGTGGATATTCGATATCTTGCTGGGAATATCGGTCGAGATTTCATCGCTAATAATCTACGCTGCTTGTAAAAGAACATCAACGAAATTACCACACAGTAAGTTGGTGATAATATAAAAATTATATTGTATCCCTTTTTTATTTGAGAATATTTATAATAATAATTTGGAGTATAAAATCTGTATAAATGTATGTTTTAATGTGCGTGTGTGGATGAGTGTTGTATGTAAATAAGTTAATTGATGTGTGATTATTCGAGATTTAATTTTGTTAAAAAAAAGTTAGAGTTATTTAAATTGACCTAAATTAAATTTTACAATTTTAATAATATACACTCGCTAAGTGATTATAAAAAAAAGAAAAGAAAAAATAAATTATTATATTATTAATAGATTTTTATTTCATTTATTCAAACAATATTTAAATATTAAAAATAAAAATAAAATCTTAAATAAATTTTATTAAGGATATAGGAATATTTTATTATATTAAATTATATTTTTAAAAATCTGTATAGATTGAATTATTACAATTTCCAAAAGGTGAGTTTTAAAGTAACTTACAAAGAATCTTAATCACTTTGTAAGTAACTTGTAACTGTGACGAGTTACTTTTTCTCAATAAGTAACTTAACTGAAACTTAATAATGTTACTTTTTTAATAATTAATAATTAATTTAAATAATGAGACTTAAATTGCAGACACATGAAGTGGTCCCTCTCAAAAAAATCACCCATATTTTAAAAACTAAAAATATCTACATACTTTAGAATCTCACTCATAAGAGGAACCTGAGTTTATCCATTCGCTGAACTCACCTGTAACAAAAAAAAGTTATTTCTATTAAAATTTTTGATGGTCAGCGCTATTTGCGATTATTTTTATTGTTGACATTTTTTGCTACTTTATATTATTTTTATTTAAACCTTTTTTGTAATTTTATCAACCTTTTTAGGGAAAGCAAATGAATGAGCTTTGTTTCGCGTTTTTTTACGTTGTAAAATGTGTCCTCGACAAAAGCATTGATTTGATGCGGTAACAGTATCGATGGAACTTTATGTGTTCGTTAGTTCTAGAAAAAAATACAAGATGGAAAAAAAACTCTATTGAAAAAGTGCTATCGTATCGGGGTTTAGTGATTGCGGACAATGGAGACAATTAATCCCTCTTCATTAAACCTCCTTAATTATTCGAGTAAGTCCAGTCTTTCATTATTTGATTTAAATGAATATGATTAACAATGAAACAATTAAAAATAAGAATTAAGTATTATTAGTCAATAAACTATAAATATATTAATTATTAAAACAATGAAAATTAATAATTTAAGTTTGCGTCTTTTGCATATTATATGAAAATTTAATAGTTGTAATTTTTTAATTCAATTGCTCGAGCACCACTATTTTTACCACTAGTGCACAGTGTTTCGGTTTAATTTGATTTATATGTATTAAGCTCATGAATTTTCATACTCTATATAATTACTCCTTAATTATTTAAAAGTTCGCAGACAAAATTTTATTATTCTTAAATTTCTATAAAATAAATATAAAATGTATTATGTAAAATGTATTATGTTCAACTATTATAAAGCTTAAATTACACAAGCCTGCAAAAAAATAAAAATTTCCATTGTCTGAGATCAAGAATAAGTCATTTCCCGCAGTTTTTGGTGCGCTGAATCCGAATCTGGAAACGGAAACCTCCCATCACGTCAGGATTTTGAGAAAAGTGGGGGTGAATTCCCAAAAATAATGTTTTTCGCTGTTTTTGAAAATTTCTACCGGGTAAGTCCGACGTTCTAGAGATCTGTGATAGGAGTCAAATTAAAGCTTTAACCCTCTACTTTACGAAGATACAGCGATATTGCTAACAACAAACTAAATTAGCCGTCAAAAATGATTTTTTTCTAATACACGCACGGAAAGTACATCATTTCTTACCTGTGTAGAGGGTGGAAAGTATGTCTTTTCCGACGAGAGGGAGGGAATGTTACTTTACTTTACTTTACTTTACTTTACTTTACTTTACTTTACTTTACTTTACTTTACTTTACTTTACTTTACTTTACTTTACTTTACTTTACTTTACTTTATTAAAAATTGTTAAATAATTAATCATTTTAAAAAATTATACTATTATTATAATAAACTTTCGGTTGAAAACACTATTGTTGTTAAAATTTTTTATGAAGTGGTTGTACTTTCCGTTTACGTGTGTTAGAAAAAATAGTATGTGCACCACGGGAGGAAAATGAAATTTTCTCCCTAGATGCACAATATACTATTTTCACAGTTGGCAAGCATAAAAATTGACTGCTGTCCATAAATAGAATTATGTTGAAAAATGATTGAATTCACTTAAAATTTGTTACTCAGGGGTTTTCGGGGTCGCTGATTACGAATACCCAGGTAGAAATTTCAACTCTGTTATGACCAGTCACTGTGAAGTTTTCCTAGATTCTGGCCAGTTATTGACCAGAAAATCTAGCAAGTGATTGATTAGAAATGCAACGCGCTGCTTTAGCAGTTACTGGTTAGATTAGCTGGCCAGTGACTGGCAAGTAACTGACCAGTAACTGGAAAGTTTTCTGCTCAAAATATAGAATAAAATATCATTTTTCCTGGCTCTTTTTATTTTGTTTACAATTACATATTTATTTATATTTTTGTGTTTATTCAAATATTTTAGACTAATGAACAATTACTCTACCTAGACCCTGGAGTCACAACACATGTCCGTTACCACGCAGCCACGGTGACTAGATTGTAACTTATCATAACTACAAGTTTAAGAACTGAAGTTCTATTCCGATTGTGACCAGAATTTCTGGCCAGTGACTTGTCAGAAGTAATGATCAGAAATCATGACCAGATAAACTGTTTAGTCACTTGTCAGAGACTTGACGGCTTATCTTGTCAAAATTTAGAAAAATGTAAAACTTTGCTAATGTGACAGTGAAACAATTATAACTTTTAAATAAAGTTAGTTTAGACATTTCTGTTTTTGACTGTATGGAACATAAAAATTATTTTTAATATCTAATTATAAATTATTGACTAAGAGTGTATTTTTATAGGACTGGTGCATTGTTTTTTTCCTTAGTAACTGGTCAGTTTCTGTGTCAGCAGTTTTTTTTATAGTGTCAAGATTTTCTGGTTAGAGATTCGGAAAAATCTAAAATAATTCTTTTAATAGGATTCGGCAAGTTTTTCTGATCAGTGGTAGACCAGTTTTTCTAGGTGGAATCTTAAATAATTCTTCAAATCTGTGACTGGCCAGTGTCTGGAAAGAAATTCTTATCACTGTTATGATCAGAATTTCTGGTCAGTGACTTGACAAAAGTACTGTTCACAAAGGGGAATTGTTTTTATCTAGTGAAACTATGCTTGCCAACTGTTAAAAAATCATTTTTGACGGCTAATTTAGTTTGTTGTTAGCAATATCGCTTTATCTTCTTAAAGTACAGGGTTCAGGCTTTAATTTGGCTTCTATATCACAAGTATCTAGCATGTCGGATTTACCCGGTAGAATTTTTCAAAAACAGCGAAAAACATTATTTTTGGAAATTTACCCCCACTTTTTAGACAGCAGAAACTTATATTTTTTTGCAGGCTTGTGTTATTATTATAGATCGTAATTAAATACCAAAGATTGGTTTAAAATGTCTATAATTAGTGTTAAAGAAAACAAAATATGTCATAACCTAATTCGAGAAATAAATTAATGTATTCAAATGAGTGTTTTATTCGTTTCTATTAAGAAAATGTCTTTACTAACTAATTAAATTTACTTTACTGAATAACTAAGCATTGAAATTAAATTTTCTTTATTGAAATACAAAAATTTGCAACTGTTACAACTCACTTGGTACTAGGTGAGTTGTAACACTGGAAACTTTTAGATTTTGCAATTTATTCATAAACCATTATAACTTTTTACTTTGTTTATTTTTGATTCACACACTATAAAGAACTATATATATTTAAAATTATAAAGCTCATAAAAATAGGACAATTTTTGGCTAAATTATACTGAATAATGTAAAAATCGTTTGAGTCATAGGGTAATGTCACCTTGAGTGGACCGCCTAAGCTTTTTTTCGAAAAAATTCTTTATGAAAGCAAATTAATCGGAGGTTTCTATTCCATGCTTTAGTTTAGATCCCTAGGTAAGTGTTTACACCATAATAGCTTTGTTTTATTTTTATTTGGAAAAAACAATTGACTTTAAAAAAATAGCTCATTTTTAAGGAATGAAAAAAGTGTAACCTTGAGTGGACCACTCCTAAAAAATTGTAAAAGTTATTGTATTTTCTTTAATTTATTTAATATTTCTGATATATTAAAACAAAATTTATGCTTATGCAGCTTCAGACCATGATTGTGTCGCAATGTTTACAAGTGAAACCACTTTTAATAATTTTGGCACATATCACATCAATATCACAAAAAAATTAATAAAGAACATAAAACATAGTTTCAAACCAATTTATTGTCAATTTATTTCCTTAAAAATGGTAAACTGACATTAAAAATATAAAAAACAGGCAGTCCTCTCATGGTTATAAATAGTGGTCCTCTCATAGTGAAATACAACTTTTTATGGCAGCCACCACAATTTTTTTTAGTCAAAATTATCACTTAATTAAACTAAGACAATTAATTTCAACGTCCAAAGTAGTAGGAAAAAAATAAGTTACCTTTTAAAACTTAAATTTTACACTACTTTTACACTTCTGAATCACTTTACTCATTGTAAGAGCGACTTCTTTTTTGGTTTGTATTCTTAAAAATGCGTTACATCAAACAATAACGTACATGTTTATCGCGGAACTTAATTTCTTACGGTTTCTAGGTGCGGTGCTGCTATTCGTTTTATTTATTTCACTAGCAGAGCTACGCGCGCTAAAGCGCGCGCGATATTTCTGTTTCTGTCTTTTGATACTCAAGACCTTATTTTATTGTGTGTATATAAAAATGTAAGACCTTATGATCCGTTTTTTTCTTTTTCTAAAATATTGGAAAAAGATTACAATTTTTCTTTGAAGAATTAAAAAACATAAAACACGAAAACCAAAAATTAAATTTAACACACTGAGCTATATTGTAAAATGTTTATAAAACGTTAAGGTAATTACATATTTTTTCAAGATAATAGAAAGGTTTTTTCGCAAATAGAATTAAGATTACCAATTTGTTGAAATTTGTACCACTGTTAGATAAAAGTTTTTAAAAAATGTAGTTAAATTTTTTAGACCTGTGGGGACTTGTGAAAAAAGTTATAAGCGTCTTTGTTTCTAACTTTTAACATTGAGTTTTGTGGGAATTGAGTACATTTTCAAACATATTTACTCACCACAAAGTACTTAAAATTAAGAAATTAATAAAACATTTTTTAATACGAGACAGATATATAATGGTTAAATATCTGTTTAAAAAGTGTCATTAGGTACCTGTGAGAGTTGCAATAAATTAATTTGTAAAAAAATTTTATGTTTTATACAGTATATTGGACAGCTGTTTGAACATCTGGAAACATTGCACACAATTTTCTACTCAAAACTAAATGTAAACAAGTCATACCAAGCATTTGCAACACGACTAAAGAAATGCTGTGTTGTCAGACGTTTCAAAGTACCAAGCAAGTCAAATTACAAAATAATGGTTTTTGTTTTGATTAGTTCAGTCAAGCGATAAAGAAACTTTATATATATATTAATTATACATCAGAAGAATTATTTTATTGAAGTATTCTTCCTTCTTTGTCAAAACATTGACACCGAGATTTATTAATAGTCATGATATAAGTCGAGGTATAAGCCGTCCATAAACCACGAGGACAATTTTTTATTAATTTTTGACCCTCCCCCCATCCAATATGGAACACAAATTTTTTCTTTATGCAATGGACCTTAATTTTGTCACTCGGTGGTTTTTAGGGACGCTGATTACGAATTTGATGTAAGTTTTCATAAATTTAAAATGGTGTTTTCAATATGCCAGAATTTTCTTTTAGATTTATGCAATTCACCTTAACTTTGTTACTCGAGAGTTCTAATACCAGTCAGTTAGCTGTAAATGTCATAGGAGCGCTCACTGACAATTATTTTAGCACTTGCGTCGATTCACGACCAGCGAGCGTGTATAGAAAATTTTTTTTAATTTCTCTTTCCCATATTATATTAGTCATTTGAAATTTTGAAAACAAACATCGCATTCGTAATCAGCGACCCTAAAAACCACCGAGTGACAAAATTAAGATTAATTGCATAAAGTAAACATTCTGTTCCATATTAGATCCGCCATTTTGATTTATGGGAAACTAAAATTGAATTCGTAATCAGCAACCACAAAAATTCCCGAGTGACTAAATTAAGGTTTATTGCATAAATTTTAAAAAATTTTGTTCTATATATATTAAATCCGCTATCTTGAATTTCTTAAAAATAACATTAAATTAGTAATCAGCGACCCCAAAAGCCTTCGAGTAGGAAAACTTAGGCAAATTTAATTACATTTTAGTATTTTGAAAAATAGTCACCACCCCTTTCAAAGTTCCCTTCATATTTTAGGCCATATTTGGTCCGCCATCTTTAAATTTTACATTCTAATTTACTTTTTTTAAAAGTATACAATTTTTGTGCCTCTATGGATGAGAATTGAATATTATTCACGCACGTTTAACTCCTTAGCAGAGTAGTCAAAATAAAGTTTTCGTGTCACAACTTTGCTAAATTTTTTTATTTCTTTTAATGCCAGATATCATTATATTTTATGTTTTTGAGGTTACTGAATCCAAATATTTGGATGGGTAAATAGGTAAAAAAAACCAAACTTGAAAAAATGAAATTTCTTTTCTGTTTTTAAAGATAAAACCGCTATATTTAATTTTTGTTTTAAACGAAATTCTTTTTTTTCACCCCGGAATCGAAAAGAGCACACTCAATACCTATAAGAAACATACTTGCGGTATAAAATATAATCTGTTTTATTTATAAAAGTATAGGTTGAATTTGCGCAAAGAATTTTCTTATTTTAGGCGTTAATGGGTTAATCATTAAAATAATATTATAATATTTGGGGAGAGTGGGACCAACCGTCCAGATGTCAATATCTCCGAAATGGCGAGATTGTCAAAACTGTTGTTTAGAATTTCAAAACAACCATGTGTAGTATACCTTATTTTTAAACTAACATTTATACTCAAAATGAGCGTATGGGGCAAACAGTAATAATTTCAATGAGTTAAAATTTGACTGGTTCCCTTCTTAAATTATTCTCTTCATGTAAATAGTAATTTTTCTATAATTATTAAAATACCAGATTTTCTGTCTTGGCAGTTAAGACTTGCAATGCAGATATCAAGTTTTCTTGCACTTTCTTTCTTCTTTTCTGGACGTTTCGAGGAACCATGGCTACTTTTTACGTAATTCGATGACGTTGTCGCAAAAGGTTCTATTGATGCACTAGTATCTTTATATAAAAAAAAAAGTTTGCAATCTTATAATCGAGTCAGTCAAAATATAAAATAAATGAACTAAAAAGAGTTGTAAAAATGAAAAGGTTTTTTTATTTTAAGTAAATTAAAATTTTTTTACTTATATTAAATTCTTATTTCCCTAAAAATTCATGTCGGGAAACATGTTTTTTATAATTTTCTCATTACCAGGAATTTGCGGTTTTCATTAATTTATCGATAATTAAACTGATAGGTTTCATTGGTTCTTTAAAAAAATGAAAAGGGCCTATTTTGTCGGTCATTTGCAAAAAAAATCCTTATTTTAAAAATGGAGGTGTAACTGTGTAATTGTCGAAATGAAAATTTGGATATTGCATCAATTTTTTCACAATAAAGACTGTCAAAAAATTTTAAATAAGATAAATATCTATTCTTTTTCTTTAAATGACACAATAAAATTGTATACCTAATCATTAATCTTGTAAAAATATTATATTAAGCAACAAGGGTATAAAGGCAGCCATTTGTTTACGGTGATTTTTGTGACACGAGACGAGGTCGAGGGCGCCCCGAGACCTCCACTCGTGTCACAAAAATCATCGTGAACAAATTGGCTGCCTTTATTCCCGTATTACATACGATATTTTTTATTTCTAATGCACAAAAGTGTCGATTTCAGATAGCAGACGACAGGTAGTAAAAGTCATTCACTTGTTCGACTTGTATGAAAATAGCGGCCTTTTTTACCTTGGGCAAAAAAAGCATGGGACCAACTGTTTTTTTTGCCCTTGGAAAAAAATCGCTATTTTCATATGGTCGAACAAATAAATGACTGTTCAAAACAGGCAAAAAGAAGGCTTTTTTAGTATATATTAATAAAATAACTGACATTTATTTAAAAAATTTCTTTTACATGTAAAAAATAATTTATTTAAGAATTTGTAAGAAAAAATTTTTCATTTTTATTTAAAAATGGCGGCGATGTACGCCATTTTCGAAAATGCCCATTCTCGGTGGTAAGATCGATTCCAAACTTTCTATAACAGATAAAACCAAAAACGAAGTAGCATTCTCTTTGTTAGATATTTCTTTAGGTGTGGAACCTCAAAAAAGTGGAATTTTCTTCCCCCCCCCTTTTTTTAGAGTACTTTTTCTCTAAAATATGCAAAAAAAGGTGTTTTTATTCAGAATTTCCCTTATAAAATAAAGAGACTTGGAAATTTTCCAGTTTTTGAGGTTCCACTTATAGGCATGATGACGCTGAATCAAAAGCCGTTTGATTTTTTAAAATCGCTTAAGAAGAACTCGAGATATCACTCTTTCCAGATCAAAAAAAGACATTTTGAGAAAAACGCATTTTAAGTTTTTGTTCATAAGTTTTGAAATTTAAAAAAAAAATCATCGGATTTGCTTGAAAATCGTTACTCGGGGGTTTTCGAGGTCGCTTATTACGAATATTGAATCAGATTTTTAAAATTCAAAATAGCGAATCCAATATGGCGGACATTCTTTTTTTAAAATCATTGGATTTGCTTGAAAATCGTTACGGGGGGTTTTGGGGTCGCTGATTACGAATATGACATAATTTTTTTAAAATTAAAAATGGCGGATACAATATGGTGGACGAAAGAAAAAATTAATCGAAAAAAAAATTAAAATAAAAAAATTTTCTTTTCCGCCATGTTGGATCCCCCATTTTCAATTTTGAAAATTTGATATCTAATTTTTGATCAGCAACACCAAATACATTTTTGTTTGTTTTTTTTAAAAAATGCAAATGAGAAAACATTTAAATCATACGATTGCTTATCCGCATACAAAAACATCTTTGAAATGGCGAAGAATAAGGATGTATAATTTTTGTTTTACTTCGAATTTTGCAATATTATTTTAGGAGAGTATTCTTGACACTATAAAAAATCCGCCATTTTGAATTTAATTTAAATTAAAATTTTCGAAATTATGTGTCAAATGCCTAATAAATAAACCATTAACTAACAAATTGAAACCAATTCAACGCATGTAACGCGGCAGTGCAACCGCCCGTGAAACTGCACGCTCCATGTCTTTTTTACAGCGCGTAACAGGCTTAAAAAACCATCGGTACACTTCAGAAAGCCTTACCCATTGTTCGAAGATAATTGAATCTTAAATAAATTATACGAATTAGTTTTTTAAAATATTTGCGATTGTTCACAACTGGAGGCGGGGTGGGAGTCAAAAATTGATGAAAAATTGTCCATTTGGTTTATGGAACAACGATAAAATTTATACCTCTCACTCATACCTCGTTCTCGATCTGCCTTTCTTTTACTCCTTAATCTATCTGTGAGTGAAAAAAGAAAAATAATTAGCCAATAAGGAAATAAGACGCCCATTTCGTATTTTGGCTTGAGAGTAAAATTCCCCACTTTTCCTTCCCCTATCAAATTCTGTTCCTCTCTTTCTACCTGAAACGGAAAATGGAGAAAACATGGTACCCCCTTCTAAACCCAAAAAGTGGGAATTACTTTCTTAACTATTCGCCTCTCTTTCGCTCCTACTCTAAACTAAAAGGACAGGCGATACTTACCTCTCTTTCTCTCTATCAACCTTTCTCTCTCACTGCGGACAGAATGTACACGCTCTGGACAGACTGAATGAAAGAATACGAAGATTATTATAGTTAATGTTTCCGCTGTCAGATAACTTAAAAGCTCAGGTGGTCCACTCAAAGTGGCGGTCCACTCAATGTGACATTACCCTATAACATTCGGACCGGTATAACTTTTTCGAGTTTTGGCGTTTTGATACCAAGTGTCACTGAAAAACACGTGTCTATAGTAAAAAAATTGAAATACGGTAAAAGTCAAATCAAATCATTTACAGAGATTGAATACCGTGGTTGCACCGGTTTCCGTCCACTTTTTTATAATTTCGATTATATTAAAGGGAATAAATTTGTTTACTACATTTGATCATTTTTACTAGAATCTATAATATCTAATGCTCTCTTTGCACAATTATAATTATGATTTGAACATTAAAATTCTACAAAAATAAAATAAAAAAGTCTTCCAGTGCTGTCGAGTGTCTTCTCGTGAGAGAAAATAATGACTATACACAAGCGAACAGCTGATAAGTATTTCGGCACATTTCGATCATTTAATTTAAAGTTGATTTAAAAGTATATTATTTATCGATAAATTAGGTATTAAATTATATATATCATTAATTACAGGCAATGAAAACATTAATGTTACAGTGTAACTCGACATTGTCCTAGTTTCCGTCCGCTTTCTCTATACAAATTTCTTACCTTTCTATAACACATAGGTAAATCAGTAAAAAATAAAAACAAATGATTAAACAGTGAATTAAGTTATCGAATTATTTGATAATAATTGTAATATAAATATATTGTAGTTTAGTTTGCGTAAATTAAGTATTATAGGTTAGAATTTACTAATATAATAACATAACCTCAATTTTTTTATCCTGTCAGGGAAATTTATACAAATTATTTAAAAAAATTTTATTGCTTAACCTATTTTTTACTGTTTTACAAATTTCTGAAAAACAGCGAAATATACCAGAACCAAAACTAGGTGGAGTTGTTACGCTGTGCAGTTGTTACAAATGGAATATCTTAGAAACAGTTATTTATAGAGATGGGGTTCCAAAGAAAAAAATGTTTAGTTTTTATGTACGAACTTACTACAATATGTTTAAAAATTATATGCAAGCTTTACAAGTAAAAAATAGGCACATTGGTTTTTAGAGGACAAAAGTAAATATTTCTCTGCCTGATATTTTTTAAATAATTAATAGACCTTTATACTTAACAAAGTAAATTTTTTTAATATCAATTCTATGAGGATTAAACTTTAAAAAACTGCCTTGGTTGTCCACATTTAGTGTATACTTTTTTAGTAAAGTCTTTTATTGTAAAAAATGTACTTGTTCTGCAGTTGTTACAAGTGATATAATAAGAACGGATATTTTTTTCCAAAATTCAGCAGATTTCTTTGAAATGTAAAATGTTATTTTAAAAAATGTAATCACACTCATTTTTTATGAAAAATCTCATGGTTTTTTTAAATTCGTCATCAAAATTAATGAAAAAAAAACTTTTTTAAGTTTATTTTATTTCTCAACAATATTAATTCTGCCATCTCTATGAAACTGTCACGTACTATTACGTTGAGCCAAAAATTATAAATAATTAATAAAAATGGTTATAAAAAATTATTTGTCTTCAATTTAGAAATTTTATAGATGATTTTTGGTATTGTAACAACCGACATTCACTTTGTGCAGTTGTTACAATTTACACTTTGTCACTCAAATGATTCTAGTTAATTAAATAATAGATATAAAGCTAAATCAATTATGGCATTTTAAAACTAGATAATATACTTTTGATTTAATCGTTTGACCAAACAAATTCGAGTTAAACTCTAATCACAGTAACTGTTTTTTTCAAAATTGTAACAACTGCACCTAGTCTCCCCTACCTATAGTATTTTCATGTTACATTTTTTATCTTTATTTTTTATTTATACTTTTGAATACTTTAAACAGATTTTTTGTTTATAAAATTATATATATTGTTAAAATATTTTAAAAGATGTTTTAATTCAAATTTTGAGCTTCTTTACTTATTAACAATACCTATGTATATCCCTGGACGGAAACTGGGGCAATCAGTGGACGAATACTAGGGCAAACGAATTTTAGTGGACGGAAATTGGTGCATGAAAAGTGTAATTTATATTATTATATAAGAACTAATTTTTCATACATTTAAAGTGACAAATTATTTTAAATAAAAAAGACAGTATAAATTATACTTTCTATAAAAAATATTGCACATTTTAGAAGAAAACCCATTGTTTTCAAGGTATTATGTATGAGTTTAAGCCTTAGATGGACGGAAACCGGTACAACCACGGTAATCCAAATTCCAAATCAAATATCCAAATATCAAGATAATAAATCGGAATACCCAGATGTTTGTCCTATATTTGAGTCCTATATTCTTATATATATTCATCTATATCATCACCTAATTTATATAAATATAAGATCTGAATATGCATTTTCTTCTATGTGCAAATAATATTCGTGAGTGTGTTATTAACCCCTGCAAAAATCTCCTATTTTAAAAAAAGTCAACCAAGAATTATCATCTGCGGTGGAAAAAATAAACGAGTTTACATTTCAGAAACAACGTTGATATACATTTTGTAGAGAAGAAAATCGATCGCGTACCTGACAGTTTAGCTGTACGAGAGAGTGAATCTCTCTCCTTCAATCGCAGAAGCGTGATTAAGCACTCAATCCAGTCGAAACAATAGCGATGTCCCACCTGACCAATTTATCGAACACCCACGAGTGCTCTGCTGGACGTGTATGCAGTCTCTCTCTCTCTCTCTCTGTACATAATTCACAGGTCGAAGGTTCAAGACATTCTTCTCCGTGTGGTTCCCCATCGATGCAATACAAGTGACACAGAATAATTTCGTGAAATTAACCTCTTGATGTATGAGCAAAACATAAAGTTGCGCTGAAGGTGGTCCAACAGGACAACAAATATTTTCAATCCTATAAACGATTGCGCCTTTTTTCAAAAAATAAAAACCCCTTGTGCTATTAAGCTTCTATTATGCAAAGAACCATGATGAACTCATATTTTAAAACGAACCGAGCGATGCAAACTGAAAAAGAACAAGTAGTCACTTAATTGACGTCATGTAAACATGTCAGGTGATTCAAAGGGCCCCTTCTTATATTTTGTTCTTAGTGAAGCCTTTTATCAAAAACAATTTTTCTTTTTGCTACAGGAAGATAATGTCTGAACCTAGCATAAGTGTTCAAAAAGATAACTACGAAATATTAATCCATATAAAATTTAACACAATCGGTTAGTATAATTAAAGAGAAATTCCATTAATTATTAAAACAATCATTAAGCCATTTATAAATGGGTTTTAGTCTAATGAATCAAAATTTCTTTTCGGCTGATATAATGAAATAGCTCTAAAACCGATAATTCAAAGGAACCCCTTTTAGGATGATCACCCTTCTGGAATGAACAATTAATTCCGTATCATGTACTTGAAATTATTTGAAACTTCTGCCGCCTTTAAGATCATAAGGTATTTGAGCAATTTCCACACGCAACATTACTTAGAGGACTATTGTTTTGGTAGGCAATGCGCGCGAGAGACATGTCGCTTGAAGTAGATAAGGTTCGTGACACATTTGTATCTAAAAGGGCGGTAATGAAAATCGATAACTTGTTCGTGCGGAAATGCGATCGCATCGCGCGAAACTTTACCAATCGTAAGCAATCCTCTCTTATGTCTATGTATATATATACTTACAGTCGACGGAATAGTACCCGTCTGAAAAATTTTATACCACTTGGCTTTTCTCCCCTTTATATTGCTGAAATTGTAAAAACCTTCGTAAGAAAAAAAACGTGTTTATCAAACAGCGTATAACAAAAATTTCAGCTTCTATTAAATTTCGCAGAACTATAATGTTAAAGAAGAATTTAGAAATTTAATTTTAAAAGATTAATTTTTAAAACTTTAACTCACGTGTCCTTCGGACAAAAGAAATTGTAAAGGTAGTGGATTCCCCCTCTACTTAGTTATTGATTCAACTAAGAGGTTGAGAACCCTACTCTTGAGTAAAATGAGAAGATAGGAAAATTATTAGGATGTTTAAATTAAAATGCAATATTAAGATGAAATCAATTAATTGTATATTTTGCCCAAAAGTCCCTAATACAAATAATCTAATTTTTATGTGTGTAAAAGAGAGTATTTTGTATATGTGTGAATGAAATTGTAGTGTGTGTTATGTGGTGTAAGATTTTTATACTCACTACTCAGTAATTCGATCTCCTTGAAATAATAATCCAAATGACACTTTCTAAATTTGTATATTTTAAGTTGCTTTTCCGAAAAACTAAAGAAATACCCAATCAAGTTTCTCTAGATTGATATTTCGTTTTGAACTTTAATATCCCTTTTATTGCACAAATTCAAGACTTAAACCCCGTAAATAAAGGCTGTCTTTAAAAAAATATATTTAAATTGATATTCTTTTAATAAAATTACTTTTATTTCATTCTTGCTGATACTAGGCTTTTTAATATTCTCTTTTAATTCCTTCATGTAAGATATTGTATATAGGTGTGTGTGTATGTTGTGTACCTGTGTGTGTTTAGACTTATGAGTAAGTGGGGACTGCGATAAAAGGGACGAATGATTAGACGAGCAGTTCCTAATTAGACACGAAATATAATACTCGTAATTGATTGATATAATTATTGTTCCAAGTATTTCTGTTTAAAATATAATTACGTTGCTTTGTGAATCATATTGTTTTATTTGTTGGCCCTAAAAGTACCTTACAGAATTCAGAAGTGGGATCTGATCATAATAATGACAAAAAATTTATAATTTTGACTGACCGCGTGGCTAATGGCGTCCCTTTTCGAAGCGTCGCGTCGGTGATCGCGAATATGAGTTCCTTGTGCTAAAGTGCTGTGGTGAAAATCAAGGGGAATACGTTTCTATTGTGCTACTTGAAAAGGTGTAAATTTTTTTTTGCAAGTGAGGCAAATTTAAAGAAATTGGAGTTTAGTGCAGTGTCTTGAGGAGTTATAGCAAGTTGCTGACAAGATGGCTGATACGTCTAGCACGGAAATGTTGAAGAAATCACCACATGATTTTTTGGTCACTGAGTTGAAGGAGAAACTTAAGGCTGCAAATCTTAGCACAGCTGGAAACAAAAGTGAACTCATATTGCGACTTCAGGAGAATTTTCCGGATGGATCATGGCTACTGGAAGAAGGCCGGTTGGAATCAAATTACGAGGAGAATAATGAGTTTGAGGAGGAAGATGAACTCGAATTGGCAGCGAAAGAAAATGAGACCCTGTTGATGGATCTAGCAGAAGCTAAAAGGCAGATTGATGAACTTCGTTTGATATCTGAAAAAAAGAAGCAAGATGAGGATTATCAGCAAAAATTAAGAGAAGTTGCAGAACAAAAGGCAGCCATATCTCGACAATTGGAGCAAGCGAGAAATGAGTTGGAAGCTTTGCGACTTTCTGTTGCTGGAAATATACAAGGAGAAGGAGAAAACCATCGGAGAGGAGGTGGGAGTCACAGAGGATCATTGCGGGAAAGCCTGGACACAATCGGGGGAAATAATGGGAGAGGGCTCCAATCACCAAGAGTCTTTTCAGGAAATTTTGTACCTCAAGCGAATTTGGCTGGAGCTTCAAAAATAAGTATTTCTGCTATTGGAGACCTTCTGAGCACATTCGATGGATCAGCTGAGAATATGGATGGGTGGGAGAAACAAGTAAAATTATTACGATCCGCATATCACCTGGAAGACGATGTCACCCGAGTGCTGATATGTTCTCATCTGAAGGGGAAGGCTCTAGATTGGTTCCACTCAAAACCGGAGCACATCGAAATGAGCGCAGATGCATTGCTTGCGGAGGTTCGGAAGATGTTTTTTCGACTACCCAGTAAGGCTTCTTTGAGAAAAAAATTTGAAGAGAGAGTCTGGAAGGTTGGAGAAACATTTAGTGAATTCATACATGAAAAAATTATCCTTGCTAATAGAGTGCCTATTCCTGAAGAAGAAAGAATCGATTATGTCATAGAGGGGATTCCGGATGTACAATTGCGCGATCAAGCAAGAATCCATCGTTTTCAGTCAATTCAGGATTTGTTGTCGGCTTTTGAAAGAGTGTCTCTGTCTAATAGAGACAAGCAGAGTAGCGCTGATTCAGAACTGCCAAAAACGAGTCGAGCCGAGCAAACACCGCAATCAACCGAACGAGATATCAAGTGTTATAACTGTGGAAAGTGGGGACACTTGGCATCTATTTGTACGAAGGAGAAGCGGCCGAAGGGATCGTGTTATGAGTGTGGGCAAATGAATCATGTAATCAGAGACTGCCCCCAACGAAAGCAGAGAGTGGAGAAGGAGGTAGCCATGGTGGAAAAAGAAGACGACTATCATCGCGTGGTAGAATTCGAAATAGAAGAGGACAGAGAGATTTTTTGTGTAAGGTATCGTACTCTCTTAGACAGCGGCAGCGCGGTAAGCTTGATTAAAAGAAAACTTATAAAGCCTGAATGGATTAAACAGTTAGATTATGATAGTTATGAATATGTAGGAGTAAATCGATCAAAATTAAATATTTTTGGGGTTCTAGAAGCAAATGTTAAAATGAGTGGTAAAATTAGGAAACTTAATCTTTTAGTAGTCGAGGATAGTACAATGTCATCGCCTGTTTTATTTGGACGTGATGCTTTGAGTGCATTTAATTTTAGAATAGTAGAAAATAAAAGTTTTTATGACGAAGCGATAAACGAAATTTTAAATATCGAAGTAGATGGATTAAGCGAGGAGGATAAAATGAAAATTAATTTAGACATTAATCCCAGTTGTCACAAAAAATTAAGAAAATTTTTTCAATCTGATTATTTACAAATGAAAAGACCAGAAAATTCGAAACAAAATTTTAAACTTAAAACTAATTTAAAAGAGCATCAACCTTTTCATTACAGTCCTCGTCGGTTATCCTATAAAAAAAAAAAAATTATTGATGTAAAAGAGCATATTGATTATAATGTTAATCATTTAGATGTAGATTTCAAAAAATTATGTTCTAATAATTGTGAAAAATCGAGAAAGTCGCTGAATATAATAAAAAAAAAAAGACATGAGTGTGTTTACGAACCGTCAAATATGAAACCTTGATATGTAGTAAATTAAAAAAAAAAAAAAAAAAAAAAAAAAAAATTTTTTTGATCCTATTTTCTTATTGAATCTCGTCCGGGGACGGACGTTAGGTCAGGACGGCCGAAACTGTAAGATATTGTATATAGGTGTGTGTGTATGTTGTGTACCTGTGTGTGTTTAGACTTATGAGTAAGTGGGGACTGCGATAAAAGGGACGAATGATTAGACGAGCAGTTCCTAATTAGACACGAAATATAATACTCGTAATTGATTGATATAATTATTGTTCCAAGTATTTCTGTTTAAAATATAATTACGTTGCTTTGTGAATCATATTGTTTTATTTGTTGGCCCTCAAAGTACCTTACATTCACTTTATATTTTTTTCACAAATTCTTATATTTCTTTTTACTCACTTTGTTATTTTTTTCAATATTTTCTTTTATTTCTTTTATTATTTTTCACTTATCACTTTTATTAATTATTTATATTCAATATAACTTTTAAATTCAACCTTTCTTTACTTTTTTAAATTATTTTATATTATTCTCAATTATAATTCACTTTACTGAATAAACTTTTATCAAACCCTTACAACTTTCTGAGAAAATCCCTTGCTCAGGGATTCCAAATTTAACTTTGATCTTCACGATCAACACGGCCAATTGCCGGACTTAGAATTGCCTGGCCAAAACTGCCGGCTACAACTACAGGTGACTACGACCTGTACTAAACTGCCCAAATTTCCCAGTGTCAATCAATTTTATTGAAAGACGATTTAGTGGGGAAATCGTATGTTAAGTTCATTGCACTTGACTGTTGCCAAGCCAATTCTGCAAGCTTGCAGATTTAGGCAGTGGCGTGATCCAAGTTCAGTGACTTGGATGTACCACTCCTTATATTGGGCAATTTATTCTTTTATATTTTCTAGATATTTCTCCAAAGGTCAACAAACTGTTTGTCCAAGAAAGGAATTCATTAAGAAATACCCTGTTATATTCTTAGGTTTTTCACCTCGAAATTGTGAAATTCAAAGGAATGTTAAATTTCATTAAATCTATTAATTAAATAGAACTAGATTTTTATCCGATTAACATATCTTAGATTAAAAATTCAAAAAGAAGAATGTCCCTTTTGTGAAATTACAAAGGGTTGTTTTTGTGTAAATATTTAAGGTGTGTTAACAAAATCTTGTGTTGTTTGAATTAGTGATGTACGTAATTTTAGTTTGAGTATAATTAAAAAATATATTAACAATATAAAAAGTTACGGAGTTCGGCCGTAACTTATAAAATTATCACAATAATGTTATGTCGATTATTTAGAAATTAGGATTTGTCAATTGAAATATTCAATAGGGGCATCAGGGACCGTTTCGAAAGTTTAGTTTCGTTTTAGTTTCTAAGTTGACACGAAACTAAATAAACAAAGCGACTTTAGTTTCGAGTCGACACGAAACTAAACAAACAAAGTGATTTTAGTTTCATGTCGACTCGAAACTATATTAACGTCTAAATATTAGTTTTTTAACTGAATTAACTGATTGAATGAAGTTTCGTGTCAACTCGAAACAAAAAATTAAAAAACATAATTATTTAGTGTCAAAGTGTCAAACACACAAAAATTGTTCCCCTTGACTTACGTTACTCGAGCAACTTAAGTAATTAATTTAATTTACGTAATTAGAGTTAATTACGTAACCAGAGTAACTTACGTAATTAATAGAACTTACGTATGTTACATAAACAAAGTAAATAACGTAAGTAAAGTAACTTACATAAAAATAGAACTTACGTAAGTTACGTAACTACAATGTCTTATGTAATTAATGGAACTTACGTATGTTACGTAACTTATGTAATTAACCAAACTTAAATAATTAATAAAACTCACGTAACATACCTAACTAGATTAACTTACGTAATTTGTAGTAGTTACGTAACTTACGTAAGTTGATCAAGTTACGTAAGCTTTTCTAGTTACTAACTTACGTACGTTTAATTAATTACGTGAGTTCCATTTACTCTGTTTACGTAACATACGTGCGCGTAGTTACTTTAGTTACTCTAATTACGTAAGTTCCATTAATTACGAAAGACATTCTAGTTATGTAACTTACGTAAGTTCTATTTTTACGTTAGTTACTTTAGTTACGTTATTTACTTTGTTTACGTAACATACGTAAGTTCCACTAATTACGTAAGTTACTCTAGTTACGTAATTTACTCTGGTTACGTAACTTACATTAATTACTTAAGTTGCTCGAGTTACGTAAGTCAAGGGAAACAATTTTTCTGCGATTGATACTAAATAATGATGTTTTTCAATATTTTGTTTCGAATCGACACGAAACTTCATTCAATCAGTTAATATAGTTTCAAGTTGACACTAAACTAATATTTAGATGTTAATTTAGTTTCAAGTTGACACGAAACTAAATAGTTTTAAACACTTTTGTTTTTGGATTATTCAAGGACTAAAACGAAAGTAATTTTCTATTTAGTTTCGTTTCAGCATCGGTCCCTGAGAGGCATAAATATACTCAAGTTAGATTTTCCTATATATTTGGAAAAAGAAGGCATTCTAGTCAGTGCCCTTTTATCACATATCTAGACATGACTAGTATGGTTGCCCTTTTTCAAATAAGGCGAAGTCGGGCAATTTTCACACGGGTATCAAATTTAATCTTCGGCAAATGAGAATGGATTTGTTTTAAATTTTGTATGTATACTCATTTAGATCTGGAGATGCTAACAAAATAAAAAAAGTTAAAAATAATTTATTGTTTAACTATTAGTTAATAAAAATTGATATACACCACTAATAACTTTTTCTTTGATTCGACGACAGAAAGTCTCCAGGAAACCTCAAAATCCAAAGAACTTCCAGTGAGACATTTGCTTATCTCTGTTTGAGGAAGTATCCTGGAAATTTTCAATTCGATTCACAAAATACTTTTTTGTCCTACCTTGACGGAAAGTATGTCATTTCGGGTACTTAGAGCGGGCGCAAAGTTACTCATTACCACCCAGGGGTAGGAGAAGCGGGCGCAAAATATATTGCGCCCGCACGTTAATTATTCGATTTTCTTCATTAAAATGTGATATTTTCGAGTTTCTTTTTATGTTGACTATAAAAATGCAAACATTTTCAACTTGTTTTATTTTGTCTAGAAAAATGTGCAATTTTTTTTTTATTTTCTCTAAAAAAAAATTATGACACATTTGGTGTTGTTCACATTTCGGTTATAAAAATTGGCAATTACTATATTTCCAGAATACATTGTTTTCTTATTTCTATATTAAAACTTGTATCATTATAGACTTCAAAGAGTTAACATTTATATAGAGTTTAATTTTTAACTAATATGAGCGTTTAATCGTTCGTGCCCTCAATGACATACTTTCCATGCAGTTAGGACAAAAAATTATGTTAGCATCATTGGCGCAAAGGAGATTACGACTCTGGCGAAATCACCTATTTTGCGCCCTTGATACGAAAATAACTATTAAAAATATTAAAGTTTTTGGCTTTGTACAATAAAAATAATAATTTATGTTTATGATAGTCTAAATTTTGAATCTTCTGTTGAGATTATCGAATGAGCGACTGATTCCTTCATCTTAAACAGTTTCTCTCGCCGTCGTTATCATTTCTGACACTCGTCAACCCTCATAAAACCCAAACTACAATTATTGCAAATACAATTAACTGATACAGTTGTAACTATTTGAATTTATAGATATTGTCATAATTATTCATGACCAACAATGTGCGCTGTTGCAATACTAAAAGCAGTTTGAATAAATATCTTTTTGAAATTAATTATGCAGTTACAAACAAGTGTATCTATTTTAAATCAATAGTATCCACGCACACAATCTAAAGTTTGTTTAAGCAACAGCGATGCTTCCACCTGAAAAGGTTTATACGACTTCCAAAAGACCATTTGCTCTAAGTAATACTCTTCCACTCTTTCTCTCTTCTGCTCTCCAAGGGCACGTCTATATCTCGCGCTGTAACGATGAAAAACCTCGGGGAAAAGTTTGGTGTGTTTGGTGTTGCTCGCTTCTCGAATGACCAAGAAGTTCCTCCAACAAGTCTATTAAACGGTCAAGTTTAAGTTAACCCTTTAAAAACTCTGCCGAAAGCATTAAGGATGATATGCTTGTTTCTTTTCTTTCAACTTGTTTCGCGCAAGCTTTTCCTCCTAATGACAGCAACTATTCTAGTCTCGTTCTCTCCAATTTCATGTCTTTTTATTTTTACTTTTAAGAAACTAGTTTTGTTGTCCTTCGTTAAGTAATTCAAACACAAGAATTTTCTTCACCTAATGCATTTTATCAGATTGCTACAACAACTATACTGATATACCAACTTCCAACTAATTACTCAAATAAGAGTGAAACTTTTCTCTTGAAATTGTATTTCTTGAAATTTTAGTACGTCTTTATAGGTTTCTTTTCTCTAAGAGAGAGAGAAAAGTAGTAAACGCTTGTAATGTTGTACTAAACTAACAAGAACGTGATAAACATATAAGGTTACAAATAAAGAAAGTAATGATGTCAAGTATGTACTTTTACACTAATGGATTTCAAAAAAAAGAAAAAAAAAACAAGAGAGGTAAAACATGACTAGAGAAATACAGATTCGATTAATCAATATTATTATCGTAAATGAAAAACCATACACGGTTTTGCAATAACATTTTTATAATCCGATTTTTATAATCATTTCTGTAGTGTAGTTTCTTCAACTCAAATATTTAATTCCAAAATAGAAAAAAATCTTTTCTCTTATGGAATATTGCAGAAAGGTTACTTGGAAATGTTGCCTCAATATCACTGTAATTTTGCCTCAAGACTATCGCAAGGTTGTACAATAAGAAAATAATTTAATATTATAACAGAATTATAGTAAAAATGCTTAGAAATAATTAAATTCTAATCAATTTTGGATTGAAATTTTTTAATAATTATATGTAATTAAAAATTCTCAACTCAATTTTTCAAAAATAATTTAATTTAAAATTTATATTAAATGCACTTTTTTCTGTATAATTGAATTTCAAAAAAATGTTCTCAAAAATATAAAAAGTAATTGATTTTAAATACCTAGTATATTACGATACTAAGCCAGGGCATCTAAATTTCTGGCCGTGTGTGCTATTTTACAGTTTACGTGTATCGAGAATCTTGTAACCAATGAGAGCGCGCGTTGGCTCAGTCGAGCCGGCCACAAAAGTCGCTATTCCCGGAATCAAATTAAACCGGGAAGACCGTACTTTCGGCTATAGGGGATACAGAAAAAGAATTTGAGTTAAAAATTTAAGAAATTTAAAAAATAATTTAATATTAAAAGAGATTTAATAGAATAGTAGAAATAATTAAATTACATAAGCTTTCAAATTTAAATTTTTGAAGATTTGAGTTTACTAAATATATATTATTATATTATTATATAATAATACTTATTATATAATTACATAATTAATATAATTTATTAATAAATTTATAACAAATAAGTTGTTATATTATATTGAATTTAATATTTAGAAGCTTTATAATTTTTTTTTATGCAAGAATTGTTTTAGGGGCGTTCCATGCACAGGGCAAACTTTGAATCCTAAACTTCCTTTATAATTTGCCATTTTGTTATCTTAGGGGACATAAATAAATTGTGAAAATAGTTCTGCAAAATTTCGATTATTTTGCAAGATATTGTTATTTAAACTTTTAAGTCACTTTTTTTCAATAATTTCTATTTAGAAATCTATGATAGTTACAAAAAAATGTTAGCTGTGAAAAATGTAGGAAATCTATTGAATTTTAATAGTAGGGGAGAGTCTCCAGTTGTGAGACAGCTCCAGTTGTGAGACAGTCAATTTTTTTTAACATGCAATATTAAAAAGACGATTGGTTTATATAAAAACATTTCTTTTTATATGATCCAACTTTTTCGTATACGCCGAAGCGGATATATAAACTGTTTTTGTTAAATACCAACACTGTGTGTGATAATCGACTAAAAAGCGTTTTTTCAATAAATGCAAAGTACTTTTTTTCCAAGTTAATTAATTGGAAAAGGTAAGTGTCATGCATTTTCTTTTAGTGTTTTCCTTATATTTTGTGATGCAATATTGCATTGTTCCAATCTACGGTTGAAAATAATTTAATTTTCCTTTTTCAAAATAGCGCCAATTTCTGGGTGTGAGACACAGCATATCACCAGTTGTGAGACGGTGTCAACACCCATCTGGGCAGCATAAAAAATACGACTTTGCAGGCATACTATTTAAATGTTGTTTTGATTTTTTTTCTAGTATTTTTGGGCATTTCAAGTGGAAAAAAGTCAATTGATTCAGAAGAAATCAATTTTAATGCTCTTGTTGAAGCTATTAAACTGTGCTTATTTGATAGTCATATTTTGGCGAATAAATATTATTATTTAGTATATAATAATATATATTATTAATATATTTAATTATTTCTACTAAACATAACGTTTTATGTCAAACTGATTCAATTTTAGCAATTTTTAATGAGTGTCTCACAACTGGAGACATTTTTTTTTTTTGAAAAAAGCGATGTGCTCGGAAAATGTATCGTAAAATTTTTTGAGTTCATCGAAACACTACACTTTCTTTTAATAAAAGTTGCGTATTTCTGTTACCTTTCGAACGGTGTATTTTATTTACAATTTCGTTTACCCGTTTGTAAACGGGTTTAGTTAATTAGTTTGCACTAATTGTAATTTACGGGTCAAAAATGAAACCCGTCTCACAACTGGAGACTCTCCCCTATTTGATTGGAAAATAAATAATTAATTTTTTAAATTAATTTATTTAAACAATAAATTTAAAATAATTTTTTTTACCCAAGTCCGTAAAATTTTTTCTTTAAAAGATATTAAAATAAAAGCTTAAAATGTCCTTAAAAATCCCTGAAAATTTCAGAGGTGTTTTTTGATATTCGTGAGAAATTAATTTTTTAATTTTGCGTTGCACGGCTGGGCCCTCGCGGCGTACGTGGCAGCGTCTGCCAGTTGTTTAGCATAGCTCTGAAAGAAACTTGAAACATGCAAGAAGACAAGTTTACGTGTATATCTTTGTATTTTCATTCTTGTTTTTTTATAAATTACAATTTATTATAAACATTGTTACTTAATTCCGCGCCACCCAGGTGGTAGAGTGTTTTTGGCGCGTTTTAAAAAAATAATGAAAAAAAGTGGTATCCCTTACAAGCCAAGTCTACATATGTGACGCTCCACGAGAAAAGGGACCTTATTTACTCTTGTCATAAGGTCCCTTTTCTCGTGGAGCGTCACATATGTTGTTGTTCCATTTACAGTTTCTTGAAATTTAATAAAAATTGCAAAAATAAATTAAATTGAATAAAATGTAACCAAATATAAATTACCTGTGATTAACTTTTAGTCTTTCTTAGCACTTTTTTCCTTTTTAGGGTTCCGTACACCATCACTCGTGATTTCTACCCTAACTTCTAAATATCTCAAGCCCTATTGGGCTAAAATTCGGTACACATTTTCATTTTCAATTGTAGATTTGGCGAAAATTTTAGCGAACTTGATTGGGGGTCATATTTACGAACTAGAAAGGAATGAAATTTAATTTTTTCCAAAAAAATACCAAAGATGACCCTGTCCTCATACGTAACTTCTACATATCGAGATCTAGTGAGCTGAAATTTTGTACACATACTCATTTTTAAGTATAGATTAGGGGAAAAATATAGCGAACCTGATTGGATGTCATATTTGCGAAGTAGAAAGGAATGAAATCAATTTTTTTCTAAAAAAATTTTTTAAATGAATATTTCCTACCCTTAACTTCTACATTTTGGGACATGGTGAGTTAAAATTTAGTACACATTTGTATTTTTACCTGTGGAGTACAGAAGAAATATAGCGGATCTGATTGGAGGTCATCCTGTCGAACGAGAAATGAAAGAAATTTATTTTAAAAAGAAAATTCCTAAAAATCACCCTGTCCCCCTTAACTTCTACATGTCGGGACCATGGACGTAAGAAATATAGGGACATGGCATATAGATGCGGGGGGATACTTTGCAGTCCGTAAGGGGAGGCGTTGGCGAATTGCTAATTGGTTAAGAAAATGTACGTGTTATATGGCAATTGGCGCCTGCGCATTAAGTCTACCAATAGGGAATCAACCAACGTAACGTTTTCCCTTCCGATCTGCCAACGTACCCCCCTCGCCCACATTTTGACTTTGAGGCCTGTGCCTATATTTCTTATATCCATGGTCGGGACCTATTGGGCTGAATTTCGGTACACACATATATTGTTTTACATTTAGATTACAGAATATTCATGTAACTTACGTTATAGAATAAGACTATATTTTTCTTGTAATCTTATTGTGAGAATATGTATATGAACTTCATCTCATTAGGTTTATATATGGGGTATTTTCAGTAAAAGTTTCACTCAAAAATTTTTTTGTATTAAAACAATTTTTTTCGAATTCTATATGAAAAATAAGTAAATACGTGTTTGTTGGAATATTGTATATTCGCGCCTAATATCTCGCTTGACTCTAACAGTAGTTGATTCTACGTTACTGCCGTGTGCGCACGCACTCCTTCTTCTTCTCGATATCGCTTCGACCGTGAACGTCTCGATCGTCTACGAGCTCTTAATAAACGACCGATTTCATTCGTATTTGTGTATTATTATTGACTACATCCTGCTCTAAATAATCTGCATGCCAACAGTGTTTTTTTATTTTTTTATTTGATCAAAATTATAAAAGTTATGATTTTTTAAAATTTAATATCTTCGGAAGCAAAAGATTTTTGAAACACTTTTAACTCCGTTATACCAAAAGATAAAAAATAATGTAATATACGAAAATGACTTGTATTTTCTTGAATATTTCAAATATGTAATAAAAAATAACTTTAATAAAGCGAAAACATTAAATAAATTGAAATTTCGTCTAACATGTGACTTTTCTCAAAAGCGAAGTAATTGATTTTCGATTTTTTTCTTTCATTACAACCACTGATAAATAAAGAAATTTTTCCCACTTATGCCAAAGTGGTGTTCTTTAGGGTTCAAATTATATTTAAAATTATATCAGTCGTTGCACAGATTTTACAGAAGGAAATTGAGAAATTAACCACAAAACATTCGTTTTCTTTTGTTTTGAAGGTTAAATTTTTAAAAAGTGTAAAAATCGAATAAAACTCTGTGCAACTACTGACATAATTTTAATTATAATTTGATCCCTAAAGAACACCACTTTGGCATAAGTGGGAAAAATTTCTATATTTATCAGTGGTTGAAATGGAAGAAAAAAATTCAATTACTTCACTTTTGAGAAAAGTCACATTTTGGACGAAATTTCAATTTATTTAATGTTTTCGCTTTATTAAAATTATTTTTTATTACATACATATTTGAAATATTCAAGAAAAAACAAGTCATTTTCATATATTACATTATTTTTTATCTTTTGGTATAACGGAGTTAAAAGTGTTTCAAAAATCCTTTGCTTCCGAAGATGTTAAATTTAAAAAAATCATAACTTTGATAATTTTGATCAAATAAAAAAATAAAAAAAACACGTATTTATTTATTTTTCATATAGAATTCGAAAAAAATTGTTTTAATACAAAAAATTTTTTGAGTGAAACTTTTACTGAAAATGAAAATATAAAAAAAAATAAAAAATAAAAAAAATATATATAAAATGAAAAAAAAATATATATATTATATGAAAATATAATGGATATTGTTATTTAATCGATTTCTTTCTTTCCCAATTTGTATTTATTTCTTTTAATAAATCATATTTTTCCCATATATTTTTTTATAAAAAAGGAGTTTAATTTTGGTGTACGGAACCCTCGATTTTAGTGCCAGTGTAATTCGCACTTGTCCGATTTTTTTCTTTATCAGTATATGAAATAACAAGCAATTAAAATTAGCACTCATGAGTAGAAAGTATTGTAGTTGGAGTGTGGTTTTAAAGAGAAACCATAAAAAATCTCCTTTTATGTCCTATTTATTTAAGTCGGTACAGACTTCGAAACGTTGAAAATAAAAATGGAAAGAGGAAAATAATTATTTTTTTCATTTTTTCTAAATCTTTTTTCTTTTTTATGAAATAAAAAAGAATCATTTAAGTCCACAAAAAAGGTTAATAAAAAAATTTATATTATTAAAGTAATGAAGAAAATCTGAGATTCAAAGTTATAATTTGAAGAAGAAGTAAATTAATTTCGTTGAGTTGAATATTCAGAACTTTAGGAACATCAGGAAAATGCAAAACAAATTTTTGTGTTCCAATTCATAATAAAATAAACAACTTTATCAATCTTCTTCGTATTTTTAATCGACTAAAACGACTATATTTGCGTCTTAAATTCGATCTGAGGCCTGATATATGTCATAAAAATAGGAATTGTTCTTGTATTTCTTATTTAATGTGGTAAATGTTGCTCTATTGCTTCTTGTCCATTGGCAGAGACACAGTGTCTGCATAGACATCGAAGGAATCCACCGGTTTGAATTGCTGTTTCTGCAGTCAAGAGAAAAGGAATAAAATTCACACTCTAGCATTTCGCTTTGCTCATACTATACGCACGTGTGCCAAATGCAAACACAAATCTATCATTGCCAAAAGTATTTGCGTGAAGAGAGTTTGATACATCTTGTATGTTGAACTTTAGTTTTCTCCATAACCACCCTTTCTTTTTCTTTTGTGTAAACAATCTCAAGCACTTATAAATATAAGAGGTGTATTTGTCTCTCGAGTGTAGTGTTGAAATTGATAACAAAAAAAATCCAAGGGTTTTCTTGTCCCCACAATATATCGTCTTAGTCTCTTTATATTTTCCGCAGCTGTGCACCAAGAGTGATAAAATGTTGCTAATATTAGTCTATTTCTGCTTCAGACTTTTATATCCCTATATTCTCTTTCTGAACCATAAAATACAAGTTTATATCGTATGAGGTATTTTATTTTCTTCCATTTTGTAATGTGTTGCTCATAACTTCTTCTTACGTAATTGCGTACAAGTTTTGTATATTACAGTTCTATAATCCGTATTTAGAAATCGCTGATTGGTTATCTTTCTTCTAATTCATCTTATTAATTTAGTGTTTTTTCAGTTATGAGTACATGTGTAAATGGTAATTACCATTACCATATTATTCCTGGTATTCAGAATGCAGAGTTACACTAGAAATTGTGTCTATATTATACTTTTCAAATAGTATTTAAAAATTCTGTACATATACCCGAGTCGAACTTTTAGACCTGCTTACATCCTTAAAACTGAGGGATTTTAAGGATGTAAAAGGATGAAATCAGAATTTATTTGCATTGCAAGTTAACTCTGATTACCTCCTGCAAACCCCTGGTTAGCGACAAATTTAGATGGTAAAAGGGGGAAAGCAGGTGTTCCTAGAACCTTATTAAATACTGCTTGACCCTTACCTACAGAATTCTACCCTCTCCAGAAACCCTGAAAAAACTGCTCATAGCATATTTTAGATTATTATTAACTAATTTTTATAATAAGTTTAATTATTAATAAATGACATTATTATTTAATGATTTTTACTTTTTTACATTTAATCATGACCAATAGCAAATTCATAATTAATGTTAGTATATATGTGGGGATTAATACATATCCCTTTATATATAAATATAAAAAAAATTAAATTAAATATTTGTTAATTAAATTATTTAACGTTGTATATAATCATTAAATTGTCTACTAATACCTATACAATACAGAAGAATCGGAATAAACGCAAACCTACGAAATAAATATAATCTAATGCACGCGAGACTTGAACCTATACGACCTACGAACTACGGACTACGAAACTAACGCCCTAACCACTATGCTACGGAACCTAACTGAACACAGACGCTTTATTTTCAGTGACTTGTTGAGTTATTGATTTTGGTGATTCAATAAAGCATTTATTGACACTAATACACTACATCAAATAAATAAATTGTTGAATAATAATATTAACAATATTAATAATATAATAATAACCCATTATTCATAAATTAATATTTTTATAATTAAAAAAAAATGTCAAAACATTTAAGTTAAAAATAATATTTATAAATAAATAATAAAAATGATAGTTGTTGTTTGCTTTTTTGTTTCTAAACTTTTTTATAATTTTTCTTTTCAAATAATTTTAATTTTAAATTTAATGTGTATTGACAATCTTCGAATAGTTGCAAAGAATTTTATAAAAAAGTTTGATAATAATAGAATTCCTTCAAAGAATTTCTTTGTTTAAAAAGAAAACTAAATTCTCGCAAAGAATTTCATTAATATTTTTAAAATCCTATTTAAATTCTTTTGAAGAATTTCTTTGAATTTTTTTTAAATTAATGGAGTTTCTTTAATAATTTTAATTGAAAATTTCGAAAGCAATTGAATTTTATGAAGAAGAATTTTATTAAAATTGTATTGAAAATAATTGACCATATGCGATGAATTTTACTATTTATAAAAATAATTAAAATGTTTCAAAGAATTTATTAAAATTTTAAGAAATAATTAAATTGTTATGAAGAATCTTATAGAAATATTTAAAAATCATGACATTTTTTCGTGAAATTCAATTAAAGTTGTTTCGTGTTAAATTTGAATGTTCGCGGTATGCTTTACTCGATTGACTCTAGCGGTTATGAGTCCGAGTTACACCAGTATGCGCTCGCACTCCCTCAACTCCTTTACTTCCGTTTTATACTTTTCGACCGTCAAGACGTGGATCGTATCGATTAAATAAACGACTGTTTTTCGTACATATCAAAAGTGTTTGATTGACTTAAACCTATCCCAAATAAAGCGCATGCCGACAGGTAATGGGCCCAGCACGCTTCCACTGCGCTGGGATAAGTCAAAGAACAGTATTACATAGTTTAAAAAATCATCGCGACCGGCGTGCTCGCGGCGTGGTTTGCCTATCGCGCGGAGGCCATTTTTGAGTGTGTGCCCAGATCATTAACGAGTGGTATACGACGATCAAAGAAGAAAAAGAAGTGCTTTTTGGTACCAAACGACCGTTCACAATGTCGACTGCAACGAAAAGAATTATAAATAAATGTCTACGACTTCTCGAGATGGATAAGAGTGCCGTAGATGTCGAAGTACAAATGGACATCAACAGCTCTTCCCTCACAGTCACTTTCCCTGAAGGTGAAAAAATCAGCTTAAGTAAGTAATTTAACTTACTTCACGACAGCCAAATTCTTTTAACGATTGTTTGAATAATTTTCTAAATGACTGTTTTAATTTCTGATCTTTAAATAAAACTTTTTTTGTCTGAAGTTAACGACTGTTACTAATAAAATATTAACGATTTATTTTTCAAAGATAAAGGAATGGCTATTTATACATATTAAACGATTTTGTGAATAATATCGATAATCTAAAATTAATTTAACAAAACGATGTGTGAACCTGTTGAGACAGGAAAATTTCACGGTTAATGAATTTCCTACCTTATCATGATAACTTATTATAGATACAAAAACTGCATGGTAATCAATAGCCTTCCTACTTTATCTGACGACAAGGTAATTAAATTGTCCGCTAGGTGACAATTGTACAGTTAATCCTCATAAAAGAAATTAAAATTTACGAAGTTCGAACTAGATAAATAAATAAAATCACAACTGTATAATAATTAACAAATATGAAATTTCTAGAAATTGTATTTTAACTTAAATTGAACGAACGTTTCATTTAATGATTATAATCAGAATTTTTTACGCATTTCTTTCAAAATTAATGAAAGATCTTTTTGATTCAAAATTTGAATCAGAGTATATACTCAAATCAATTTTTAATAATTGACGTCGTTAAAATAAAAATGCCTTTAAACGAAGGACCGTTTGTTAAACGAATGTTTGTATTTTTCTTTTAATGAGAAATTTACTCATTTGAATGAGATATCACGATTAAGGAAGACATATAATTTTTATAATGACAAATATCTTTTTTAAATGTCAGTTTAAGTCTTTTTGGACGACTGACTTCATTATTAACGAATAGTAAATATATTTATAAATTATTTCTCCCTATTGTATTTTAGACACACGAATCCGTTTTTCTGGGTTGTTTTTCATTCTGATAGAATTGTGTTCGTTCATGAAGACTGAAAACAACTAGATTTGTTTTGTATTGTGTTTAATAGTAATAAATACAATGGAACAAATCAATTCTGATGCATCCTAACATGTGTTCTGTTTTGATGTTTCAAGAGCAGATGACTAATTTTCCCTTCGATTACTATATGTGTATATACGTATGTATATATACATATGTATGTATGCTAAATATTTTGAAACTTATTTTAAATTCACTTTTAAAGGTAAACAATCCCTTAAAAACGACTGGAACGATTTGTTATTCGAACTGAAGAAAGCAGAAAAATTGTCAAATCCAGTAAGCGGCGGCGTCGAGAGCATTTCGGGAGAAACTCCAAGTGATTCCTTGGCCGCGGAATCAACTCGCGAAAAACCCGATGGACCAGAGGAACAAATTTTGTCAGAGACTGACGTAATGTCAGATATTAATAATTATATCAATGGAGTGACCAAAACTTCAGGTGATCAATATGAAACGATTGGTTTATGACCATTTACAATTGTTTATTTATTTTTAACGAATTGATTAACGAAAAATAACGACAGTATGACTTTTATGACAGTATATATAAATAACGATTTGTTTGACGATATGTAACGACAGTACGACCGTGTTGTCGACAACATAATAAAATGACAGTTTTAACTAATTCTAAATCTTTATCTGATAGGTGTGTCATCAAACGCTCAACGAAACGGTCCTGAATCCAACAAAGAAGCAGTCTCAGCCAGTTCTGAAGCAAAGAAACAGAACATTTCTCTTGGTCCAGTAAACTCTGACAAACCCTCTAACGACATTTCTTCTCACGAAGTTAAACACGACGCGAATAACGACAAGCATACAGACGAGACAAAAAACGACAGTACTAATGAACGACCGCTTATAAATAACGACAGTAACTTTGATAAAATTAACAAAATTTCTGGTAACAAGGAAAATAACGACAGTTTTGAAAATAATAACGACAGTTCGATACTTTCTCACGAAGAAGGTGCAGTAACTAACACCTCTGGCACAAAACGACAGTTAAATAATGACAGTACTTTAGACACAAACAAGCATGAAAATGTGGCTCGATCGATGTGAATCAAGCAACCAGGTAAAAAGACCAAGAATTTCTAGCGATATAACCATGTCCCCTAATTATAAACTAACGACTGTTCCCATTGAAACAAATTTGCATGTTTTAAATAAACAACCGTTAAATAATTCACAGCCGGTTAAAAATAACTTAACGACAGTAAACAATGAAAGTTTTAACGATTCTAACTTACTCGCGAATCAAGTTAAAGAAGCCATTAAAATCGAATTGATCGGTAAAGAAGGCGTTAAACATGATTACAAATTAACTTCGCAGACTAAATTCGAACATTTTTACGAATTTTTAGCATCCGAATTATGAACGAAAGATTTACTCTATGTTATTGATACGACAGTTTCTCCTCCAGAAAGTTTAAACGACAAGCTAAAAGAAAAACATAAATTTCGAGCTCGAGACATTTTAATTAATCGGATTGATAAAATTTATCACACACGCGTTTTACATATTAAAGACCCTGTAGAGATTGTTAAAAAATTACGAGAATTCAAACGATGCGAAGTCAATTTAACGAGTGTTACAATTCGAAAACAACTTTACTCAATTCAATACGACGCGAAACGAGAATCGGCAGCAAAATTTTTAGACCGCTTTGAGGAAAATATTTTAGATTATGAAAATGCCCCGGTTCGACTTTATTATCCGACGAAGAAAAACGAGATGCCCTATTTAATGCAATCATGAACCAACTGCCTGAAATTCAGTCTGTTGAGTTCATGACAAAAAATCAAACCGGTAAGGGACTAAATTTTGATGCTTTAAAATTATTTATTATTCAGGCCGAAGCAAATCGCGCACAGGCAACGACGAAGAATCACCCGAGTTCGAAACCCTCAGCCCAAGCGTCAGTTCAGTTTACCAACTCGAACCAACGCAAATGGATTAATGAGAGGTGCTACGAATGCGACGAGTATATTCACCTCAAAAACGAATGTCCTTTAAAAGGACAAGGTCTACGTAAATGTTACGAATGCCAAAAATTCACGACGCACAAGGCTTTCGAGTGCGAGAAACGACTGGCCAAAACCAAAACCAGAGGCAGAGGTATGACTGGTAAGTTTTCAAATAATTTTAACGACCGTCTTAATTTTCCTCCTCCTCCCAATTTCAAACGACAGTTTAAATCTCAATCAAATCCAGGTCAAAAGTTTTTCAAAGCTATTAAGCACGTTAATAGCAACAACAAAAATCCTTATAAAAGGAATAACGACTATCAACCCCAAAGACGACTATTTGACAAAAAGAACAATCCACAACTTGGACAAAGACAGTCACGAACAGGTACGAATGAAACACCGAAAATTAGTTTCATAGGAGTTCAGCAAAATAAATCAGGTATATCTAATAAAAATATTTCTAATAATGAATCTTTGTCAATGTCAAAAGCCTTTTCCATCTCACAAACAAAAGAAATATCGCCAGTATATCTTTACAGTCTCTCGATGCCAAACAAATTTGAAAATAAAAATCACAATTATGTCTCTTTTATTATTGATACTGGTGCGACAGAGCATATAACGAATTCGAAAAATATTTTTGACAGGCTAAATAAAAGCAAATTTAATGTTATTAAATGCGCTAATAAAGACAGTCAAGCCGATTTGATTGCTCAAGGTACCGGAAATGTCAATTTAATTTCAAACAACAATAAATCTTTTCAATTATCAAACGCGATTTATGCAGAATCCGTCTCTGAAAATCTGCTCTCACTTAGACGATTGGCCGAGGCAGGATTTTCCACCCATTTAGACGACAAGGGCGTTAATATTTTTAACTCAGAATCGAAAGATTTACTCGCGACTGGTATTTATGAGAAACCATATTGGTTTCTTGAATTTCAAATTGATAGGAAGAATTCAAACGAGAAGTCAAATCCTTCTGAAGCAACTATTTTTGACACGACTGTAGTAAATGAAATTCCAAAAGAAAATAATGAAACGATTGTTAAAAATATCAAAACTAACGACAGTACGAATGACTCAATTAAAACGACAGAAAACGACTTGACAATTTCAAACGTAATTCCAAACAAAACTTCTAAAGAAGAATCTCAAAAAATAACTCAAGAAAATTGTGAAATTGATGATTATAAATTTATTTCCGACTTTGACAGTTCAATGATAAAACGAAAAATAACTAACGTTGACGAATTACCCGAAGTAGATGTTTTAGACGAATTCACTCCATTTAACAATAACCGTTATAACGAATTTATTAAAAAGAACAAAGCAATGCTCTGGCATGTACGAATGGGCCATGCATCGGTTGGCTATTTAAGAAAATTGCAAACTTTGTGGAAAGAAAATAAAGACCTTCAGTCTGTAGTTTTTGACGACAGTATTCTCGATTGTGAGATTTGCGCTAAGCTTAATAAACTACCCTTTCAAAACCAACGAAGTAGAGCTTCACGACCGTTACAAATAATTCACTCTGATGTGATGGGTAAAATTTCTCCACCTACACACCCTCATAATTATCAATACATTGTTGTTTTCGTTGACGACTATTCACGACTGGCATTAGCTTATCCAATGAAAACGAAAGACGAAACGGGTTTATGTTTAGAAAAATTTATTAAAAGTGCTCGAAACTTGCTTGGTTCTAACGAAAAAATTTGCTATTTGCGTTCAGATCAGGCAACCGAATTTATGGTAGGTTATACAAATGAACTGTTATTGCACGAAGGTACAGAACGACAGTGTGCAAACCTAGACACTCCTCAACACAACGGAGTCGCTGAAAGATTTAATCAAACGATTCAAAAGAAAATTCGATCGATCATGTTTGACTCAAAACTTCCACCAAACATGTGGGATTTAGCATTAGGAACGGCGGTTTATGTATATAATAGAACTCCACACAAGTCGATTGATTTTGAAACCCCATTAAGTAGTTTTGCGCCTAATTTTCATTTCGATTTAAATCAAATTAAACGATTTGGTTGCTTGGCTTATTGGTCAATAACGAGAAAACCCGATTCAAAGTTTTCGGCAAGAGCAGTACGAGGTGCACTTGTAGGTTACACGACTTCCGGTTACATCTTTCTTAATCCCGAGTCCGGAAAATTCTTTGAATCACGAAATGTTCGTTTTAACGAGAAAATTGTTTTCGGTGACAAATACAACAAAGACTCGATACAAAATTGGCCTCTTCCTGAAACGAATTTACAGTCGGGCCTCCGAACTGTACGCTTTCAAACTGTACGCTGTCGCCAAAGTGTACGCTGGCTTTAGTTTTTAAGTGCTCCACAGTGTACGGTGGCGCTACTAAATTCAGTGCCGTATATTTGAAAATGTTGCCTTTTAAGGAAGAATCTGACGTACAGTCAAATCAAAAGTTATTCCAATGTCATAATTTCGTAATTTAAAAAAACAAATTAAATTTTAAATTCGTCTTGTTGGAAAGGCGAAGAATTTAATTTTGAATATTTAAAACAATTAAAAGTTTCATTTGAATAAAAATTACAATTATCTGTCAATAAGAAACATTTGTTAAATTTTAGGTTATGTTACTTAAATCATTCATTATTGACAAAAAATTATCATTTTTATTCAAATATATATGTAAAATGTTCAAAATTTAGAAAATTAAATTCTTTACGCTTTTACCAAAAGGAATTTAAAATTTAATTTGACTTTTTTTTAAAATACGAAATTATGACATTAGACTAACTTTTGTTCCGATTGTTTATCAAATTCTTCCTTAAAATTAAAAATTTTACTGATTTAATCAAATTATTTTCTTTTCCATAATTTGGATAAATCAGTGGACTTCTTTTAATTTCATGAGGCAATACATTTTGGTTAAAAAAATGTTAATTTTTCTAACATTTATAATTTTAAGAATAATATATATTTTTATGATTTTAATTAATTTTAAATCTAAAATTATGTATATTATAGTCCCAGACGATAAATGAGGAGCAACAAGTTTTCAAAACTTGATAAATTCCTATTTTCTTATTATTTCGAGAAATCGAAATAAATGACTTTCCTGACATAACCACTCAGTTAATTTCAAAATAAAAAATTTGTAATATTTAATATTTGTAACAATGTTTTTATATTTAATACGTTCTGTTTTTAATCAAACTTTCACATAATAAAGTAACTTTAAGGTTTTGGTAATTTGTTCTAATAACAAACATAAAAATTAAAACTCAACTTGGTTATGTCAAAAAGTTTTTAAATTGAAAATTCGCTGTTAATAATTTTTTTTTTAAATTTAACAGGGACATGACGATTTGTGAGATATTTAAATTATTAAATTTATGTTTATCTCGATTTAAAAAAAATTATATTTATCAACTTTTGAAAACTTGCTCCTTAAATATATAAGTGTACAGTCCTGAAAATTAAATAGTGGGGATGAGTTCGTCAGCGTACAGTTTGAAATCAAGTGGAGGGGTTATTTCTGGGGTACCGTACAGTTCTGCGGCCCGACTGTATCTCTAAACGACTGGTTTATTAAATTCGAAGACAGTGACGAAAAATATGAGACAAAAAATCAAAGTGCATTGTCAGAAACGGAGGGAGCTCATATCAAAAAACGCGGTAGACCTCGAAAAAGACTATTAGAAACGGAGGGAGAAGTTTCTAACGAAATTTTGGTAAAAGCGAAAAAGATTAAACTCACTAGAGAACCTTACGAGACGCGCAGTCGGAAAATAGCAGATATTAGTTTTGCGGAAATTTCGAAAGTACCGAATGTTTCAAATAGCTATACTTTTCCGAGTATAGAAGACGAGTTCATAAGAACAGAAAATAAAACAGATGACGAAATCCTTTTCTGTTTTCATGCCGAAATCAATAATGATCCGTTAAACTTTAAACAAGCAATAGAATCTAAAGACAAAGACGAGTGGTTAAAAGCAATCGACGACGAATTAGAATCATTAAACAAAAACCAAGTTTGGACAATTGTAGAACGACCGGAAATTGGTAAAAATGGTAGAAAGCCTAACATTATCGATTCGAGATGGGTTTTTAAACGCAAATACGACAGTCCCGGTAAAATCAAGTTTAAAGCTAGATTAGTAATCCGAGGTTTTAAAGACACAAACTCTTACGACTTGAAAGAAACTTATGCGCCAGTTTCTAGACTTGCCTTAGTACGAACAGTTCTCACGATAATTAATCATTACGACTTGGAAGCGTGCCAATTACATGTTAAATCTGCCTTCTTGAACGGTATTCTAGAAGACGAAATTTATATGGAAGTTCCAGACGGTGTGAAAATTCCTCAAAAATTACGACAGGCCAAAGTATGCAAACTTCACAAAGCGATTTACGGTTTACGAGTTAGTCCGAAACAATGGAATAAAAAATTCTCAGAAGTTGCTCATTCTTTAGGACTGATTAATGACGATTACGAACCTTGCTTATACATTTGGCGATCAAGCGATTCAATAGTTATACTATTGATCTATGTTGACGATATTTTATTAGCCAGTAACGACAGTAAAAAGATGATAGAAATTAAAGACAAACTGATGACTTCTTTTGAAATGACATACTTAGGTGAACCTAAACACTATTTAGGTATGGACATTCGAAGACAGAGAAATCTGAAAATCATGATAGTTACTCAAGAAAAATACATAGAGAAAATTTTAACGAAATTTGGTTTTGATAATGAATTTACAAAAAATACACCAATGACGACACGACAAGTAACTAATTGCGAACGTAGAGAAAGAGAAGAAAATGACAGTCACGAAATTTGCGAAAAACCTCTTGACATTCCGTACCGTGAAACGATTGGTAGCCTTTTATATTTATCTGGTGCTACACGCCCAGACATAGCCTATGCGGTTAACATTTTGAGCAGATATCAAATTGATCTGACCGAAAACGAGTGGAATATGGTTAAAAGAGTCTTTCAGTATTTGAAGGGAACAAAAGATTTAGGTCTTAAATTTCTAGGCAGACGAGACGATTTATAGCTTATTCCGACGCTAGCTTTGCGGATTGCAAATCCTCAATTTCGACTTGCGGTTTTCTTATACGACTGTTTGGAGACACGATCGCTTGGCGCGCGAATAAACAATCCTATGTTGCTCTGTCAACTTGCGAAGCTGAATATGTTGCGATGAGTCAGGCTTGCCAGGAAATCATTGCGATAAATAAATCCCTGATGAGAATTTTCGAAACAAGTTTGCTTCCGGCAATTCTCAAATGCGATAATAAAGCTGCTACGATTTGTGCTAAAACGAACGGTGGAAATAAGTTGAGACATATGACAGATGTTCACCAAGATTATGTTAAAAAATGTGTGAAATACGACCGTGTTACAATTGAATGGGTTTCCACCGAGAAACAATTAGCAGACATTATGACGAAACCTCTTAGTTTTGATGTTCATACTCAATTAAGAGATAAAATTCTAAATAACGACAGTTTTTGATTGAACAAATTATTTCTTCACACGACAGTGTTCTAGAAGATTGATAATTAAAGATAATGTAATATACGACTGATTTTTAATAATAAAAATGTTCTTAATTAGTTGAAGGTTTCGACAATTAATGAATAGAGGAACAGACATTGATTGACAGCTGGGAATAATCGAGACTGACAACTGTGCCAATTATTGATCCGAGCCAAAAAAACGATCTGATAAAGATACGCCAGTATTTTGAGAAAAGCTGTGATCCTACTGAATTTAAGGATTTTTTGTTTTTGTACTTTTATAGCATTTGACTAAATATTTTTGTACTGTTTGATTAATTAGTTTTAAGAATTTCTCTATTAAATAATTATAAGAGTCAATCTCGGGGGGAGTGTTAAATTTGAATGTTCGCGGTATGCTTTACTCGATTGACTCTAGCGGTTATGAGTCCGAGTTACACCAGTATGCGCACGCACTCCCTCATCTCCTTTACTTCCGTTTTATACTTTTCGACCGTCAAGACGTGGATCGTATCGATTAAATAAACGACTGTTTTTCATACATATCAAAAGTGTTTGATTGACTTAAACCTATCCCAAATAAAGCGCATGCCGACATTTCGAAAATAATTGAATTTCTTAAAAGAATTTTATTATTCTTGTTGAAATTGAATTTTTCGGAAATTTTTGAAAATAATTAAATTCTTTTGTTTAATTTTATTTAAATTGGATTAAAAATTATTTAATTTCTGCAAAGAATTTTATTATTTATCAAAATAGTTGAATTGTTTCGAAGAATTTATTAAAGTTTTAGGAAATAATTGCAATTTATGAAAATATTTAAAAATATTTGAATTCATTCAAGGAATTCAATTAAAATAATTGAATTCCTGCAAAGAATTTTACTATTTATAAAATAAATTGAAATTTTCAAAATAAAAAATTTTGTAATTTGCAGAACAATAATAAGTTGAATATCTTGTTCCGCGCGTAACATTTGCTATTGTAAGAATGTAATTGAATCAATACAGGGATTAAGGTTCAATTAGGACTTAAAAAGGAGTTGTTAGAGTTAAATAGAACTTACGCAGGAGGAAAAGAACACCAACCCAAGTAACCTGTATGTTTGCAGCAAGCTTGCAGCAAACTTACACCACAAGATTTGCAATCTTACACGTAAGCTTACTGCAAGTTTGCTGCAAGTACTAAAATGTCCTACTTGCTGCAAGATTGCACAGCAAGCTTAGGACAAGCCAACACTGCAAGTTTCTTAAAAATTCCCAAATATTTAATTATATAATATCCAGCAAATTATTTAATATTTAGTTTTTATTTAATTTTAATATATTTAATATTTATTTAAAATAATATAATGGCAACAACGTTATAATAAAAATGTCATTAATTTCTCCAATCCACAGAATTGTAGTTGTGTACTATTATCCGTGATCAGTGGATAAATAGTAAAAAATTGTAAATGTCGTGGCAGACATTAATTATTGATATTATGATCTAAGATACTATTGTGAAGCACCTGTTTAGGGGACTGATACTTATACTCTCCGCGAGACAAGTCGTGCGCGAGAGAGGTATTTCTCGCCATCTATCAGGGAATTGGAAAAGTAATAGAAGTTTCTCTTATAATTCTCTAACTCCGTGATAGATGGCGAGAAATACCTCTCTCGCGCACGACTTGTCTCGCGGAGAGTATAAGTATCAGTCCCCTAAACAGGTGCTTCACAATAGTATATATCTTAGATCATAATATCAATAATTAATGTCTGCCACGACATTTACAATTTTTTACTATTATCCACTGATCACGGATAATAGTATACAACTACAATTCTGTGGATTGGAGAAATCAATAACATTTTTATTATAACGTTGTTAACATTATATTATTTTAAATAAATATTAAATATATTAAAATTAAATAAAAATTAAATATTAAATAATTTGCTTAATATTATATAATTAAATATTTGGGAATTTTTAAGAAACTTGCAGTGTTGGCTTGTCCTAAGCTTGCTGTGCAATCCTGCAGCAAGTAGGACCTTTTTGTACTTGCAGCAAGCTTACGTGTAAGATTGCAAATCTTGTGGTGTAAGTTTGCTACAAGCTTGCTGCAAACTTACAGGTTACTTGGGAAGGGTTTCTTAGGTGCAGGTTAGGGTTAAATTATACTTACAAGGAGGTAAGCAGGTCTAAAAGTTCGACTCGGGTACTTTTACAAAATTATTTTCCTTATTCATTCATGTAATTTTCACTCCTTTAATCAGTAATATTTTATCCGTTGTGTTATTTTCACTCCCATTTTTCATGATTTCAATTAAGATTCAGGTTTACACTAACTCAAGTGCCAATTATTTTTAATCCCTTCTCTTCTTATTGCAATCGGCTTGTTATTTTAATCAGCATTATTCTTTACTATTATTTACTTTATTTTTTTTTTAGTCTGCACTTTGTTACACGAGTATCACGAGTAAAATTGTTCGATATTCTAAAATCCAAATGGAAATTTAGGGAATCACTAATATATTTTTAGATGGAGTGAAATTAAATTCAGTTATGAAAAGTTAATGGAACCGATGACGTCACGACCATTTTTAAACATGAAAATTCTTGTTATCTGTCCAAGAATTTGATACTATATTGAAAGTTGAGAATTGTCGAGTTCATCGTTGCGGTTGAACCCAATACGTGTGGACAGAGATGAATTGTTTCAACTGGCACAAGATGTCTAACTATGTATATACAATCATAGGTCTTAATGTAGGTGATATCGTGCACGCACCTACATTAGCGAAGGGAATCGTATAAATAAATTCACCGACCCGGCTGCCACGCTGTCTGCCGTAAAGATCACGACGTCTCGGCATTTGAGAGTATGAACACGAAGAGACTCGACTTCCAAGTTTCATTCTCTGCCGCATGCACGCAAATACACATTCTTTTGTAATCTCGGACTTGTTTCGTACTTGTTTCCTCGCCACACACTAGTATATGGCATGGTGTGTGGAGTGTGTGCAACACTGCATGGTCATTCTATTTTATATCCCGGCCACAGGTGCTTCCGTGATCAGTTGCTATATTCGAACCTTCCTCCTTGTGCGCGCACAAACTCGTTCGCTTGGTCAGGAAAAATTCCAAGACAAGATTTTCTCAGATAACCGACCCTCTTTAACGCGCGGCTCGCATTCGATTATCGATCATTATACGCTTCGCAGTTGCAAAATAAGAACTTTCTTCTCACTAACAGACTGTTACAAACGAGTCTCTTGTTCATTCAACGATATTCTATTTGGCACTTGGTGATTATTTTTTATAGGGTTCGCGAACTGAGTATTGAAGCTGTTATTTAGAATAGTTTTTACTCCTCTTTTTCACTTGTTAGTCGATTGAAAACTAGGCTAGCAGAAAGGTTTCAATAAGAGTCTTTAACTGTCGTTTTGGAGAAATTTTGATGAAAAACTGAAAATTTGCATTTTCTGAAAAATTGGTCAAGTACGATTTATACTAATCTTCTAACTGTTTAACCCGAGTTTGGGGTAACGTTTCTATTCTTATTTTAATAACCGAATTAACTTCCCCATAGATATTCGAAATAAAGCTGGGTATATTTCTTTTTTAGTGATCTATCATTGAGATGTTCGTAATTAATTTTTACGAAATTACGCTATATTAAAAATTATTAATAATATACATGTATATTACGGATGATATGCTTGTTTCTTTTCTTTTAACTTAATTATGTTTCGCGCAAGCTTTTCAATAAGTATGTCGAACGTATTTTTAAAGACGTATTAATTCATCATTTTGCACTCTAAAATCTAAAAAGCAAAAAATTGTAAGTTATGTTTGTAATTTTTGGAATGAAACTACACAAAGAAGATCAACTTTCAATATAAATCGCACTGATGATTGAGTCTTCTTTACATCTAAAATAATTAATAAAAACTTATTTTAGTTTCACATAAAAATACAAACATTACGCACGAATGAGATCAAAAATCTAAATATCATTTTTTTATTCTAAAGTAAATCAATAACTATCAATATTGTTTATAATTGCGTCAATTTTTTCATATTAGGGGCTGTCAAAAATTTTTAAATAAGTTTAATATCTATTCTTTTTCTTCAAATGACACAATAAAATTGTACCTAATCATTAATCTTGTAAAAAAATGGTTTTTTAATAGAAAAACTGTCCTATTTAGAAAAGGGCCCATATTGTCGATTTTTCGTATTTTCAAAATTAAGAGGAGGGGATTTAAATTTTTAAAACCTCTTGGTTTTTTATCTCCAAGGTCCCCTGAACTGGAAACAATTCTTATCTGAATAACTTCCAAAAAGAACCAGAAATACAACAATTAGTTGGTATCGCAATCTTTAATTCCGTTTTTCTCGAAATGAGGTTTTTGGCGTTCTAAACTTTGAAATTCCGTAACTCAGCGAATTTTTAACCAAAAAAGTTCTAAGATCACTCAAAATTTTCCAAATTTTGCCAGGAATACGCTTATATAGATAACTACATAAAATACTGATAAATTATTATTCGCTTCTAAAAATTTCATGATCCCACTCTGATTTTAACATGGCTCATAGGAAAAGAGATGAACTTTCGATTGGGATAGGTTAGAAAAAATTTTAAAATACCGATTTTTAGGGTTTCGTGGCCAAGGGCCAAAACCCTTATAGCGAGACTTCGGTGTCCGTCCGTAGTTTTTACGTCTTAAGTCTTATGTAATAAGTCTTAAGTCTTATAGCGAGACTTCGGTATAAGAAGGTCTTAAGTCCTAAGACTTAACTTCGGTATAGGGTAGGTATAGTATAGGGTAGGGGGCTTCGCACATGATCACGTGATATGAATTAACTCTAAATTTTCAATGAAAGCTTAATTTAAGATTTGGCCGATTTTTCATATAGAATTACACGCATAGAAAGGGTTTGCTGTGGCAGCGAACATTTTGCTGACACAGCAAACCTTGTTCGTTGAAATAGGGACAGTGAAAAAGTTCGCTGTGAGATCAAACAAGTTCGCTATGACAGCAAACTCGCATAAATTTTTACTAATGTTTGCTGTCACAGCTAACATGTTCGCTGCCACTGCAAACTTCTTAGCTGTGGTAGCTAATTTTCAGAGATGTTACAGCAAACATATGTTTACTGCTGCAGCTAATTTCTTTTTTTCCGTGTAGAAGTCACGTGACAATGGGAGGGGGTTGGGGGTCATAGAATGTATCACGGTTGATCACTTGGGGGGTGGGGGTAAGAAATTGCCCGAAAACCAGTCATGTGATTTATGGACGTCCCCATTAAGTCTTAAGTCTTCAGTCTTAAGACAGCATAACAACCGTTGCCATGGTAATCGTTGCTATGTTAATGGTTGACATAACAACCGTTGCCGTTGCAACCGATGATATAGTAATGGTTGCCATTACAACTGTTGCCATGGCAACCGTTACTATGATAATAAAAAATTTTTCAATCTTAAGTACAACAAAATTTTTAAATAAATTATTATTTATTTATTTTTTTGTCATTTTAGGCCACGAAACCCTATGATGTAGGCGCATTGCGCCTGCTTCTCTGACTGATTTTTAGATATATTGAAATTAAGAATATGACCTTGAATCTCAAGGTCAAATTGAAAGAAAACAACTTTTTTTTATCACCAGCTTATAGCTCGTGAAAAACTCTTTTAAATTCACTATTCATACTTTTAATTTGATTAATTTTATTTATCGATATATTTAATCGAAAAAAAAATATTTTCAAAACAGCCAACATTTTGAAACTCCATAACTCAAAAAATATTTTATCAAATTCAAAAAAAAATTTATATTCACACTTCTACTAATAATAGTAACATTTTAGCAAAGTTTCGAGAAAATTTTTTTTTGACCTGGGCAGTTGAGGAATTTTGCCTCATATATTAGGAAGGTTCTTTTTTTGAAAAAGTTGGAATTTCTTACGTCGCCGGCCGGAATTTAAATTAAAATGTGAAAAAATGAGCTATGCACAAGAACAGTTCACTTAATATTATTATATTATTTATTATACTATATGTGACTGTTTAGTTAAAAACTAGTCCGGTTCCAAATTTTAGTGAAATACACTAAATACAATAATACTGTTGGAATCATTATATTACCAAGTATCATGTTTATTTCAGCAAAATATTTAAAACTTTAGCGAAAGTCTTGAAATGTAACAAAATTGTATCAAAATTAAAGAAAGCGTAAAAACGCTTCATGTAACTTTATGATTCTACAACTTTATAATGATTTAATTCCTCTAGTTAGAAATTTTCACAATGCTGGGAATGTTGTGAATTTTATCAGCTTCGCATTTTCACTTTCCAAATAACCAAGAACGAATAATCGAACGGTTTGAAAAAAGAGAGAAAAAAGTTCAGAGCACATCTCGTCGAGAAAATAGATTTGTAAATCGGATCTCAAGACCAGAAGGAATGTAGACATTCGCAGCATCAGCATATATATATATATATATATATATATATATATATATATATATATATATATATATATATATATATATATACTATAAGAAGGTGTTGGGAATAGTTTTCGATTCAACAGGATGAGGACGAAACTTTGACCGCGTCACGTATCATCACATGAAACAGCCTCACGTACCGACTTTGGAGCAGCTAACACATCTGAGTCGATACTCCAAGGGATAAAACATGACAGTAATGTCGTTGGCCGAACAGTCTCCATCAGTTACTTTTGAGTCTTTCATCAAACTATGGGAATCCTCCTGTTTTTCTTTCCTTTCTTTTTTTCCTTCATTCGAAAAAACGTGGGATGAACTTTCCGCATCGAATATTGAAAAAGTGATTATATAGAACGAAACAAGATCGTGATGAACATTCGGGAGAGAATAATACGTCAATTCAATATTTAATTTTCATAAATTGATAATAAAATTCAATTGTGAATATTAAAGTTAATATAAAAATGAGTAAAATATTCTTTAAATAAAAAAAGTATTTTTTCGTTTTTTGATCTCTCGTATCGGTTGAGGTGAAAATAACAGCGGAAGCTGGGAGATAATCTTTTTTGCGATCAGTGTATATAAGTAGGAGTGGAGTAGAACTAAATCCTAAGATCCATTCCAGGCGGTACAATAAGTTAGAAGGCGGTAGTCCCTTCGAGAATATAAGTTAAAGGCCTTCGAAGAGAGCAGCCATCGACTTCTTTCACTTCTCGTTTATCATCTTAACGCGACGCGATCTTAAACTATTAGCTTTTGAAAGCCAGATTAGCCACAAAAACCTCAATACCAATTTTAAACTTTCGCACTCTTATTTATATATCATATTTAAAAAATATTTTTCTCTCTTATCTTTCAGAAGATAAAGAAGGCGAAAAAAATTAATTTCCCCGTTAACTTAATTTGCATTTAATAAAGAATTTCCAATTAAAATGTTTCTTTTCTCTAAAGTAAAAATTGGTAGAGTATAATTAGGCTACTTTTGTTTTCCAGGATGAAAATTAAAAGTTCCTGGTTTACGAAGAAATAAAGTTGGTAAAGAGGTAACTTTTTGATATGTATACTCTTAGTTTGAATCAGTCAAAATTTGATTGATTCAATCAGTCACGCACATTTTCACTGACAAATCATTGATTTTCATTGGCACAATAACACAGTGCAACATTTTTGTGGTCATCGAATGTGCACTAAGTTTTTATTTCAGTTTTTGAGGTGGAAACACTGGGTATTAAAAGTTTACTAAAAAAATTAGTTTACAATGGTCAAATTTTAAACAGCAATAATTCCTCTTTAATATCAGACAAAGAAAAAAAAATTGGTAGAAAATTATTCGTGTTATTTATTTATTTCTCTACATTTATATACCCACGGTCCTGCTAAACTGCAGTTTTTGATTTTTTTCTTACTTTTTTCGAATCATATGTTTTGAAACAAATTTTTTTTCTTGGTCAGTAAATGAATAGGAATTATTGCTCTTTACACGGAACAAAATTAATCTCTAAATTAGAGATTAAATCTGAGATTTAGGCATAAACTATCACTGGAATCGGACTTAAGATGTAAGCAGATCACTAAAACTGAAATTTGGTATTATATCTAATCCGAATATTAGTATTGTGAAGAACACGTATTTCTTATGCCTAAAAATGATATTAGGAATCTCAAATTTTATGACATATGGAACATATGTTCTAAACTATCAACTTACTTGAATAAATTCAAATCTAATATATTATTTGAATAAACAATATTAAAAATTTTAGTCGTATATTTATATAATTCTTATTTTTGTAATAACTCGATGTAATAAGAATTTATAATTTATCACAATTTAGAGTGAGAATTATTCACAAAATATTTATATTGTTTTCCCTGTATGAACTATACATTGACAAGTATAAAAAAGTATGTAGTTGGATATTTTTAAAACACAATACGAATTTTATATTTTTATTTCATTTTTTTGTTTTAACGGCGTTGGAAGGTCTGTAAAATTTGTAGGTTACAATTATCGCCCGACAAAATACGACACTGACTGATTTAAATGACGTGAAATAGGTAAATAAACATTTTTCAACCACTTTTTCTCTAAACACAGACACTTTTTACAAAATAGGCCAACATACAACGAGTAGGAATCTTCTTAATTACCTAAATTCAAAAGATGGTTTAAATTCATGCAGAAACGCGGTTGTAAAATGTAAAATTGGAAAGTGATGTAATGCTAAGAATATAACAGCTGGACCATTGTGCTCTCTGTATGCTTCTGCCCTCTTCTGGCGACTGGCAGTAATCCGCTTCTTGTTGTGTGTCATTACATTACTTTCCAATCATTTCCAATTTTACATTTTACAACCGCTTGACAACCGCGTTTCTGCATGAATTTAAACAATCTTTTGAATTCAGGTTATTAAGAAGATTCTTACCCATTGTATGTTGGCCTATTTTGTAAAAGTGTCTGTGTTTAGAGAAAAAGTGGTTGAAAAATGTTTATTTACCTATTTCACGTCATTTAAATCAGTCAGTGCCGTATTTTGTCGGGCGACAATTGTAACCTTAAAATTTCACAGACCTTCCTTCACAGACCTTTGCTTTTATTTGGATATTTGAAAATAAAATTAATACTTAATTAATTAAAATGGTTTAAATCTTTTTTGTCACTGATTAACTTAAAACACAATGTACCTAATTCATATAAAAAAAGTTGTGAAATTAACAAATCTCTAAATCAGATATGTGAATTTATGGCGTTTTCTGGTATAAAGTTTGACAGAATCAAACACAACTTATCACAGTAATTGTGACTATAATGTTTAATTTAGATACACTTATATTTCATTGGACTTCAAATTAATATTATTTCAAGTTTAGAGATTAATTTTTTCCGTGTAAATTGTGCCCATTACGAATTCTTTTTATAAATTTATAATAGTCAGTGTTCCCACTTCCGTAATCAGAAAACCGAAAATTCAAAAAAAGTAAAAAAAAATTCATAACTCGAATAATTTTTGACCAAATTTTTTTTCTTAGTCAGAAATTAAAGACGGATTATTGCTCTTCAAATTGTGATCATACGAAATTTTTTTATAAATTTTTAATAGCCTGCGTACCAACCAGCCTGATCAAAAAATCGAAAATTCAAAAAAAGTAAAAAAATTCATAACTCGAACAATTTTTATCCAAATTTTTTTTCTTTATCAGAAATTAATGAGGGATTGTTGCATTTTTAATTATAACTATTGCGAATTTTTTGTAATAATCTTTAAATAGCCAGCGTTCCAACCCGCTAGTATCCAAAAAACCGAAAAATTTGAAAAAGTACCAAAAAAAATTCATAACTCGAATAATTTTCGACCAAATTTTTTTTTCAATTTCAGAATTTAAGGAGAAATTGTATGCTCTTCAAATAGTGATCATTGCAAAATTTTTTGATAAACTTTTAATATCCAGCATTCTCACCCGCCCTTTTCAGAAAACCGAAAAATGTAAAAAAGTCACAAAAAAATTCGTAACTGAAACAATTTTCGACCAAATTTTTTTTTCTTTGTCTGATATTAAAGAGGGATTATTGCTGTTCAAAATTTGACCATTGTGAATTTTTTTATTAAACTTTTAATAGCCAGTGTTCCCATCCGATTTATCAAAAAACCAAAAAATGTGAAAAAGTTAAAAAAAATTCATCATTAATTACTTCAATCACAATAATTATTTTAAACAATAAAAATTTATATATATTTAATATATTTTATTTTATAAATATTGTTACAATAATAATTTTTGTTACCTATGCTTTATTATTATTAAGAATAAATTTTAAGTGCAGTGGAAACCATTGATCGATTAATTAATCCAATTTACAAATTAGTAAAACTTCATAATTTTATTAATAAAATATATGGGCAATTCAACGTGAGATTTAAGTCGACCTCTTGAAATCAGCCAAAAATATTTTTTTTCTATTCTGAATCGAAAAAAACAGATACGTATTTTTTTATTTATGTTTAATTGTCCAAATTTTCGAGTTATGAATTATCGAAAATTTAGACTTTTAATTGTAGACCTATATTCAGTAGCATATAAGTCCGAAAATATTGAGTTTAGAAAAAAGTTGTCAAAGAATGAAAGTTTTAGTTTTCTTTCGACTTTTAAAAAATGTAAACAAAAAATTTTTTTTAATTTTTTATTGAAAAAATTTTTTTTTTTTATAAACAAATTAATTTTTTTTAACTTTGGGCCGGATGTTTTTTTATTTATTTATTTTTTTTGTACCTTATAATATAGATATATATATTTTCCAAAAAGTCCCGAAATGGGCCTGATGTGTGTTAAATGAGTTTTAAAAAAATATTTTCAAAAATCAATTGCAAGCATCACAGTGGGATTTTTTTACAATTAACTTTCTAAAATTGTCTACAGCGTATAATTTTTGATATATTTGAGTGTTCGTTGTTTTAAATAAAAAGGTCTACTCTGTAAACAGTTTTAAAGAGTTAAATGTAAAAAAACCCCACTGTGATGCTTGCAAGTGATTTTTGAAAATATTTTAAAATTCATTTAACACATCAGGCCCATTTCGGGACTTTTTGGAAAATCTTCTCTATATTATAAGGTACAAAAAAATAAAAAAAAATCCGGCCTAAAGTTAAAAAAATTAATTTGTTTATAAAAAAAAATTTTTTTTAATAAAAAATTTAAAAAAAAATTTTTTTGTTTACATTTCTTAAAATTCGAAAGAAAACTAAAACCTTCATTTTGTGACAACTTTTTCCTAAACTCAATATTTTCGGACTTATAAGCTACTGAATATAGATCTACAATTAAAAGTCCAAATTTTCGAAAATTCATAACTCGAAAATTTGGACAATTAAACATAAATAAAAAAATACGTATCTGTTTTTTTTTTGATACAGAATAGAAAAAAAATATTTTTGGCCGATTTTAACAGGTCGACTTAAATCTCACGTGGAATTGCCCATATATTCTTAAGTTTGGTAAAAAAAACGGATTTTGAAAATGAAAATTATTATACTTTCATGAAAATAAATTATTGTTAAGTATAATAAAAAAAATTGATTTAAACAATAAAGTTTACTATTTTATCAATATAAAAATCATTATTTTCTTTAGTCACAATAAATAATTTTAAGCAGTGAAAATAATTTATATTTTGATGAAAATGAATTATTTAAATAATGATAATAACTTATTAAAGTAATCAAATCTACAATTTCTATCATTCATAACAACTGATGCTTTTTTATTAGCCTTGACTGATGCTATCAGTCAAAATAAACCATACAAACAATAGATTTTATTAATTTTATCAATAAAAATCATTATTAGCGACAGTAAAAAATTACTGATTTAAATGACAAAAATTATTAAAATTTCAATAAAAGTTAATGATTTAAATAATACAAACAATTGAATGAAATAATAGATTCAACAATTTCTATCATTCAAAACAACCCAAATGCGAAATTAAAAACGGCCCAATAATGGTCAAGTATTGGCAAAGTTGGTGCCGAATTTTGGCAGACAGTACTGGACCGATTCTTGCACGGAAAAAATAAGTTTTGTGAATATTACAGAATTAGTTCAATAGTCTTGGATATATCGTTTTACGGAATTGAGTTTCCTACTCTTTACCAAATTTTCTGCATTTAATGCGTAATAGTTCAAAAATATTTACAAAATATTTTGTATCTTTTAAAAAATACGTTTGTAGAAAAAATTTCAGCAATTCTTACAGAACTAATAAGAAAAAAGTTTAGAATTCTTCTGTAGAAATTACAAAAAAGTATTAGTAACTTCACAGAATCCAAATTACAAATAAAGTCTTATAGTTATTCAAACTGTTACTTTGTACGATATGCTAACAGAGTTTTGTAAAATGATCGATTGCGCTGTACGTTGTGCGCATATGATTTTTACCCAGGTTCACGCGGCTTGCACAGCACTTCTATGAAATGGGTGGTATTACCATATTACAGTGGGTAATAGGTAAAAATTACAAAGGGTCACCAAAACAAATTCAATGTTCTAATTGTATAAAAAAACAATTTTATATTTCAACTTAAACTTGTCGATTAAATGTCACATTATAAACTATTTCATGGTGATGAATTTGTAAACAAAATTATTCAACAAATTTTTTTTCCTTTATTTAAAAATTTACAATTGAGGCCTTGGATCGAATAACTCGCCCGACGCTCGGAGGAACGCGCAACTGCCAGTCAGTGAGCAGTGAGCGCCTCTGGGCCACTCACTGCTACCCGACTGGTATTAGCGCGTGTCTTCGAGCGTCGGGCGAGTTATTCGATTCAAGGCCTCAATTATAATCTATAAATCATAATAAATAATTATGACAAATAAATTTAATCTTTTTAATCCTAATTTATATACAATTACAATTAAGAAGCAAATATTTTTTACATTATTGTTTTCAATTTTTCAAAATTCAACATTACTTAAATTTTGTTCCTTTATTGAAGAAAATAGAGTAAATATGTCACTGAAAGTGAAACATTTAGCAAATTCTTTTTTATTTGAAAAAACCTTGGTATTTTATCAAAATTTGTGTCATATAAACAAATATTCAACTAATTTATTTAAAAGAATTGTAATGGCGTAATTATTTGAGAAAAATTTTCCTTAAATTAAATTAAATTTTTATATCAATATGATTAAAAATGATGTATTAACCAAAACTTTTGCCTCATTAAAGAAACATTTTTGAGGAAAAAATTTAATTTAAAGTTTTTGAGGTTTTTTTCTATCTTTAAAAAATGGATATTTTTTAGAAATAATTATGATTAAGAAACAAATATATAGGAATTGTTTATGAAAAAAATACTGTAAATAATTGTCATTGAAAATTAAACATTAACTGCAACTTTATTCTTAAAAAAACAATAAAAATTTCCTAACAGTTTTTTTTATAAATTATTTATACTATTTAAATTATGGTCTTTTATTTAAAAAAATTAAATTTCAAATAATTCAAATTCCACTCAAAACTTTTTTTCACGTAATAAATACAATTAAAATTCTAGATAATATTAAAATTGATAAGTGCTTTTATTTCAGGGTCACAATTAAATTTTGATGACATTAGTAGCAATCCAATTATTGCTAGTATTAATAAAATGAGTGATGGATATAATTATATTTTCAAATCGTTGATGTAAAATAGGCCGAAAACGTGTACATAAATTTCCATTTATTTAATACTATTTTCAAAAAATTATTATTTATAAATTTATAAATTATTTGACCGATCCTGTTTCTCGCAAGCGGCAAACGAAAATGCTAGTTAGTATATAAAGGCGCGTATCCACTAGACGAGCGCAACACGAGCGCAACACGAATGACCGATATTTTTCTATTGTGTGTTCGATTCGGCCCATGCTCCAAGTCGATCCACCAAATTTTCCCTGCAAAGTCACACTAGGGTTTCAACGTTCGTATAGCCTTGCAAGAAAATGTGTCCTACATGTGTAGTTATTTTGAAGCATTCGTCAATATTTTTATGTACATGTAGAAAAAAGGGTAGAAAAAAATTTGGGTCCGTTCGGTTCGCGCTCGAAGCCGATCCATCGGCTGTCGGTTTATGACAATACCTCAAAGCAACAATAAAAATGTGTCCCCATTTTTCTATTTGCGAGTCCACTAGTAAACCTAAATTTCCCATAAACAAAAAAATTTATTTATTATTCAAAAAATAATTATCAGAAAAATTTTTGCTAATATTTTTCTTTGCAACTATTAAAAAATAACTCATTAAAAAAAGGAAACCAAAATACTAATTATTACAAAAAATTACTTATTTTAAATAAAGAAATCTTTGTAAATTTGTCGAATTTAACTAATTATATTAATAAACATTTAGTCGCTTTTAACTGATTCAAATTAAGGTAACGTATTATTATTAAAAATTAATTTTTACTTTAAAAAGTAATTAAGAGTATTAATTATATATATATGATTATAATTAAATTAATCACCTGAAATTTTATTTATCTTTTACTATATAATAGTTAAAAAATAATACTTTCTGAACTCTACTGATTTCTTACTAAAAATATACATATTTTCTAGATTAGGAAATAATTTTAAAAAATGTAAACTTTTTTTTTACAATTTTTTTTAGAAATTAATTAAAAAGTTCAAATTTTTCAATTTAGATTTTTAAATTTCAGAACAAAATCTTTATTAATTATCGGCGTCATTATTTTTGCATAGCCAATAAAAATTGTGAACATAAAATTTTTTAATTTATGACAGTAATAAAGAAGTGTCGAAAAACTTTCAAAAAAAAAATCATGAGTTGAGCCCCTTTTTAAGTTTTCCCTTTTTTTGCTTGTACATTTACACATAAAAGAATTTTAAATTCTAACTTTTCTAAATCTTTATTCTTTAAATGTTCGCTCAACGTTTTGGTACGTCCCAACTGGGTAACGTTCGGTTCGTGTTGCGCTCGTGTTGCGCTCGTCTAGTGGATACGCGCCTTAAGGGTTTCTCGTTGCAAGGGGACGCATTTTATGAGTTTCTTGCAGGACCCGTTTTTTTCTTATAAATTTATTTAGCTAGAATGTTTGAGAAATTATAAATTAAATAAAAAAAAACTTCTTTTTACAAAGTTGAATAAAAATCTATTAAAATTTGTTCAAGTTATTCAAGTTTTTACATTACTAATTTTGTAATGGTTGATTGTTTATTTTATATGATAACATGATACATTATCAGTCAACTGGTTGATTTACTATACATCTACGAAGAATTTTTTTTCAGTTTTTCCATCCCTTAAAACAGTAGTATACTTGAAATAACTAGTTTCTTAAACCTCGCTTAACTACAGTGGTGTTTACATTTACCCCGAATTTTAGGAAAATTTCAAAATCTCGGGGTAAATGTAAACAGTCAGTTTTAGGCGATTCAGGTGCATCAATATTTTTTTGTACCTCATAAAATTTTTCTAGGGAACTCTAGTAACAAGTTCATGCAAAAGAAATTCGTCCGTTTTACCTTTCAACCAAAAAAACTAATGTTTTTGGTGAAAAATAGATATTCCGTTTACATTTACCCCAATTGACCCTAAATAGTTATTATTTTCATGAAATATTCCTCTTCTTAATGAAATTGTATTAAAGATGGAGACTAACAATGGATATTGTAAATGAATTTTTTCCTGTTTTCTGAGAAAAAATTTTCATCTATTCATTCACTTTGTAACCACAAACTAATTAAAAAATTTAATTTATCACTTAATAAGAAAAACTCTGTTCATAATGTTAACTCAAAAAAACAAAATTGGTTAATCAATTTAACTAATACTGTCATTCCTCAAGAAGTTTGTGATTTCATTTCTTTGGGCCAAACTTACAGTTGTACTAAACAGAATACTAAACATGTTTCAAAACAGGAATCTATAAATATTATAAAAAATTTACAATGTAGGGGAGGATGGGGCAAGGATAGTTAGGTAAGACCTTTTCGGATCTAGCGGCCAAACTTGATTATGTATCTGCAAATGAAAAGTATTTTTGGAAAGCCTGGTTATTTGGCTATAATTTTGCTGTACATTATTTTACTGTAGACTCAAATCCCTACGAGATATTAATTGGAAAAGTAAACAAAAATTTTTAACTATCCTTGCCCCAGTACCGGGGCAAGGATAGTTAAAAGAATTCGAATGCCAAAAATGTTATAGAAAATCAGTAAATTTTTGTTTTTTTTATTTTACTGGTTTTAGACTATTCAATATTGATATCCCAAGTATTAAAAATATGTATGGAACATTTTCTGAATTGCAATTATTATATTAAAATTCATCTGAACTAGAATCAGAAGTTTAAACAATTTTTTTCAGACGACCACCAATTTCTTGGTCATAAGCTTCGTTTTCCGTATATAATTACGCACCATTATGTATATCAACCTAAAAAGAACAATTAAACACTTTTTTAAAATTTTTAATGGTATTAACACGCTTTTACCGTGCCGTATTATCTCTAACTATCCTTGCCCCATGAGTCCATATTTCAGTTTTTTCTAAATTTTAAGGAACGACGTGAATTAATTTGAAAATAAATACGATATTCGTGTTCAGCAGGAAATTCCACTCCGGAAAACATTTTACGTAAAAAATATTCTGAAATTCTAATGTAGAAAACAATATGATAAACATTACGTTGACATTTTAGCAAAACAGACTTTTTTCAAAAATAATCTCCCAACTTCGCAAATGGCGACAGATTGACTTGCAATTTTTACAATCATCTTTTGGTGTTAAAACGCGAATATACTATGAATTACGCGATTTTTGAGCAAGCCGTCTAAGCATAACAGCAACTAACTATCCTTGCCCCTTAACTATCCTTGCCCCATCCTCCCCTACTATTTCGAGTTTAGATATTACTATCGGTGTAAAATGTAAAGTCAGTTGGCTTTGACCGCTTATATCTTGAGTAATAAAAATCGCATAATATTGAAACAACTTGGAATCAGTAGCTACAACATTTCTACGTTACTGTAGAAAATGAAGGAAATACAAAAAAATTATTTCGAGAGTTATTAATTTTTGAAGGGAAAAAGAACATGTTTTTTGGCATCATTTTCACAGGGTCTACTTTGGTAACATGTAACTTGTTTAATAAGAGTCCTATGATGTTCCTGATTTTTTTTCTATGTTCCTTAAACCTTTCAGACTAATGTTATTTAAACAAATAACCGTTATTATAATAACTTTTTGAGATATTTAAACGAAATAGTAGTCATGTTATCTTTGTTGGGAATTAAGGTACGAAGATGAGACAAAGTACACGTTACGGAGAATACGACACTTATTACGATTCATCAACAAAAGTTTGGAAAAAAATTATATCAAGAAGTTATTTGCAAAACTATATTCAGTTTTTTACTTTATTGCACCATTAGCGGTAAGGTGCACACCATCATAAACCATTTCCCATAAGCGTCAACATTTTAAATGCGATAAACTGTATTATTGTAGACATGAGCAGGTAAGTGAGAACTTCAGGTCACTTCTACCCAAACCTACATACAATTTTGAATTTCTTAAGACAGGAAAAATATTTTGGGTGTTTACACCTCTGTACATCCTTAGAAACCAGATCTTTAAAGTTATAAATCAGTTTCAACCACAGAAAAAAATGACCAAAAAAAAGGTAGTAGTGCTAAACTTGGAGTCTCGGACAAAAAGACTTACAGTAGTATGCACCTGACTGCTAATGGTGCAATAAAGCAAAAAACTGAAAATACTTTTGCAAATAATTACTTAAAATAATTTTTTTTTCCAAACTTTTGTTGATGAATTGTAATAAGTGTCGTATTCTCCGTAACGTGTACTTTGTCTCATCTTCGTACCTTAATTTCCAACAAAGATAACACAACTACGGTTTCGTTTAATAATCTCAAAAAGTTATTATAATAACGGTTATTTGTTTAAATAACATTATTCAGAAAGATTTAAGGAACATAGAAAAAAATCAGGAATATCATAGGACTCTCATTAAACGAGTTACATGTTACCAAAGTAGGCCTTATTGAAAATAGTGTCAAAAAACATGTTCTTTTTCCCTTCAAAAATTAATAACTTTAAGAAAAAAATTTTTATTTGTTTTTAATTTTTTACATTAATGTAGAAATAAATTACTTACTGATTCCATACAGTTTCAATATTGTGCGATTTTTTTTATTCAAGTTACAAGCCTTCAAAGTCAACTGACTATACTTTTTGAACCGATAGTACATAGTTATGTACGTGTTAGGAAATAAAACTTAAGTGTATGCGATCTTCGAACTTCGACAATCCCCGTGCGTTTTCTCCCCTCTTCGACTAAAGAAAAAAGATGCAACTACTACTACCTGCCACTACCCAGAGAAAGAGAAGTGTAATGTTCATTGGGCAACCAATCAGAAATTTTTTTTCTTTGTGTGCGTGATTTCATTTTACAAAACTCGGTTTCTAATTTTTGTAATTTCTAAAATGATGGTATTTGAGTCTTTAATAAACTCCTGCACATATCCAAGAATCCAGAAATAGTTTAGTAAAAAGGAGTAAACTTTTATTTTCCGTGTGGGAGGTTAACCGCGGCTGGTCGTCAGCCGAGGTTGGCAGCCAGATCTCGGCAGACATTAATGGCCCAATACTGGCTTCCATTACTCCCATAGTATTGGTAAAAATCAAAAAAATAATTATATTTTTTAATTAATTAACTAATTAATTTATAATATTTATACGGCTTATTTTCTCAAATTAAACGCAAACTTTCAAACATTTGAAAAATTCTTACCGCTCGTGGGGATCGACACCTGAACCTGTCTTACCAAAGCCTACACTGTTAGAAATTTCTGTAATTTTACAGCAACTTTACAGTACAAACGTACTGTGAATTTACAATTTTTGCTGTAATAACACATAAATGTAGTAAATTCACAAAAATGTTGTAATTTTTACAGTAAAACCTTACAAATACAGCAAAATTTCATTGTATTTGAATAATTCACAGCAAAAAAAATTGAACTTTTTATTTACAGTAAATTGTTTGCGAAATCACAGTATAAAACTCAAAGAATTTTACAGATATTCATTTTGTGATTTTAGCTGAGGTTTTTTACATTATAACATTGACTGAATTTTAACCTTGAGAATATGATTTTAAGTCCTAAAAGTATAGCTGAATCATTTTTTAAGCTTAAAAATAGTTTCAATAAAAACTATTTTTTAATTATATTGCATTTTAGTAGTGAATAATTTTAGACTGAAAAGAAGAATAGAGTATGATACACATGTTTCTTATATTTGATACTGTAACAGATTTAGTTTATTTTTATTTTTTATGTCATATGCAAAATTTTAATTTAACTTTACTTTAATTCGGAGATGTAAGATTTAAATAAATATAACATTAATTTTTATAATTTGACAAAAAGATAATATTTTATTCCTTATTAATTTGCGATTATCACATTAAATTAATTCATTTTTAACTGTCGATCGAAGAAAAGTCATTCAACATTCATATAATAAATAATTTGATTATTATAATGACTATTTCGCGTCGGGACAATATACATAATACTTTGCAAGAGACTTTCCTAGCCTCCCTTGGTCGAGCGCGTCTAGGCGCAGCTCCCAAGGTTGATGGCTCCATACTAAGGGTTTAAATCGTGGCGTCGCATTTCCGTAATAATGATAATAAAATGCTAATAAAACTTTTTTTTTAGTTAATTTACTTTTACTACAACATATCAGAAAACAATATAAACAGTTTTGATTTTTTATGTAAATATTCAAATGGTAGAATTTCCGAATTAATAGTAGGGAATATTTCTGAAATATATGGTATACTGTAAATTTAGAGCACTTTAGTAAAGTAAAATTACATTATTATTTTGATGGATAATTGTTTCTTGTACTTTTGCTGTAAAATCACAACAGAATTTTCTAACAGTGTAACACTCTCACCACTCTGCTACTCTAACGTGAAGTCGAGGAAGCAAAAGGGTTCTTATAAGCTACACTATTACAAATTTTATCCATTAATGTGTCGTTATTGGGCCGAGCTACGTCGCATTACTGTCAATTACAATTTGCCATGAAAGATACAAAATTTTTGCCATTAAAGTGCCAATAATGAGCCATTACTGGGCCAATGGTCGGCACATCACTGGCAATTGTATTTTGCCATTAAAGATTGACCAGCTTTGCTGATAACGCGCCATTATTGGGCCGAGAGTCGGCCCAGTCTTGGAAAATTAGAATATCTGACAATCGGCGCCATCATTGGCCCAGCAATAGGACATTTTGAACACCAGAAATGGCCCAGTAACTATTGCCAATTCTCGGCAGACATTACTGGACCAATGATGGGCTGTTTTTGCAGTCTTGGCATTTCGCACTTGGGATTAACAGTTTTCGTATAGTGCGTGAGGCGGATTGCACGGAGGAATAGAAAGCGAAGGTGTGGATTTGTGAGGAAAAGAATAAAGAAAGATGAAGATTTGAATAGGTATACATATAATACTGTCGGGAAGAAAATAGAAGCAACAAGACACGAGCCGAACGGCATATATAAAAGGCGATGCGAACAAGAGGCCATGTAAGGGAATCGGAGCAACGTAGTGCGACTACGGCAAAAGTAGCAACTCGCAACGAACCTCCAGGCGCAAACTGGTTTCAAATGTTGTGGCTCATCGGTGCTCTCCCATTTTCAAGAGTTTCGTACTCAAAAACAAATCCAGGAATATTTAATTATTCAATAACAAATAATGCAAACTTCTACTTTATTTACTGAAACCAATTTCTATGCCGGAAACAACTAGTACTAGCAGTACTAGTAGTATATATATATATATATATATATATATATATATATATATATATATATATATATATATATATATATATATATATATATATATATATATATGTCGTAGGCAGATAGCATAATCCAGTAGTATGTAAACTGCCTAGGTAGTTTGTAAACCGCGGGCAGTTAGTAAAATGCCTAAATTTGAATGTATAAAAACAGGTAATAAGCAAAATACCTAGGCAGTTTACATACTCCCAAAGACGTTTCAGGTAATTAGAAAAATGTATTGAAAGTCACAAAATTTTTTCTGTGGCATAACTTTTATACAACTATAGGGGAGGATGGGGCAAGGATAGTTAGGTAAGACCTTTTCGGATCTAGCGGCCAAACTTGATTATGTATCTGCAAATGAAAAGTATTTTTGGAAAGCCTGGTTATTTGGCTATAATTTTGCTGTACATTATTTTACTGTAGACTCAAATCCCTACGAGATATGAATGAAAAAGTAAACAAAAATTTTTAACTATCCTTGCCCCAGTACCGGGGCAAGGATAGTTAAAAGAATTCGAATGCCAAAAATGTTATAGGAAATCAGTAAATTTTTGTTTTTTTTATTTTACTGGTTTTAGACTATTCAATATTGATATCCCAAGTATTAAAAATATGTATGGAACATTTTCTGAATTGCAATTATTATATTAAAATTCATCTGAACTAGAATCAGAAGTTTAAACAATTTTTTTCAGACGACCACCAATTTCTTGGTCATAACCCAGGTGCGAATTTAGGTTGGCCGCCAGAGTTTGAAGGTTGGCCCAAGGTTGGCCTAACTTTGGCAAGCAAAGTTTTGGTTGCCAGAGTTTGCCCAACTTTGGCAAGTACTTGTGCCCACAGTTGGCCCGACTTTGCAAGCCAACCATTAAATGCAGAGTTTAACCAACCGTCGGGCCAACATTGGCGACAAAGGTTGGCACAACTTATCCAAACGTAGTTTAAAAGACTTTCAGTTTCGGTTGGCCGAACTCTGGGCCACGGTTGGCCTAACGGTTGGTAAAACTATGTGAAACACAGTTTAATTGACTTACATTATTTTGGTTGGCCGAACTCTGGGCCACGGTTGGCCCAACGGTTGGCAAAACTCTAGAAACGCAGTTTAAATGACTTAAACTTTCTTGGTTGGCCGAACTCTGGGCCACGGTTGGCCCAACGGTTGGCAAAACTATGTGAAACGCAGTTTAGTTGACTTGATTTTTTTGGTTGGCCGAACTCTGGGCCACGGTTGGGCCAACGGTTGGCGAAACTATGTGAAACGCAGTTAAATTGACTTAAACTTTCTTGGTTGGCCGAACTCTGGGCCACGGTTGGCCCAACGGTTGGCAAAACTCTGTGAAACGCAGTTTAATTGACTTGATTTTTCTTGGTTGGCCGAACTCTGGGCAACGGTTGGCCCAACGGTTGGCAAAACTCTAGAAACGTAGTTTAAATGACTTAAACTTTCTTGTTTGGCCGAACTCTGGGCCACGGTTGGCCCAACGGTTGGCAAAACTATGTGAAACACAGGTTAATTGACTTAAACTTTCTTGGTTGGCCGAACTTTGGGCCACGGTTGGCCCGACGGTGGGCAAAACTTTGTGAAACACAGTTTAATTGACTTAAACTTTCTTGGTTGTCCGAACTCTGGGCCACGGTTGGTCCAAAGGTTGGCAAAACTCTAGAAACGCAGTTTCATTGACTTAAACTTTCTTGGTCGGCCGAACTTTGGGCCACGGTTGGCCCGACGGTGGGCAAAACTTTGTGAAACGCAGTTTAATTGACTTGATTTTTCTTGGTTGGCCGAACTCTGGGCCACGGTTGGCCCAACGGTTGGCAAAACTTTGTCAAATGCGGTTTAAATGACTTAAACTTTCTTGGTTGGCCGAACTCTGGGCCACGGTTGGCCCGACTGTTGCAGCTTAAATATACATTTTGCGTTATGCACTCCCATGTGAGCGTAGCGTAGTGGTCAGTGTATAAGTCTTCGGTGCGTTAGGTTAGGGGTTCGATCCCAGCGAGCGATAGATATTTTCGAAAATGTATGTATGAGATTGTGTTTAATAATAATAGGTAAAGGTTATATCTGATGTTCCCGCTAATAATAACGTGTTAATTGTTTAAATAATGTAGTTTTTTAATAATTTTTTACCTTTGGCTGTTGAAGTTGGCCAAACTTTGAAAATTGTGGTTGGCCCAACTTACGCATCTAAAGTTGTGCCAACTTTGGCGTCAGTCTTTGGACCAACCATTGAAATGTATAGTTGGCACAACATATGCATTGTAAGTTGGGCCAACTTCCTTATGAGTTGTCGGGCCAACCATCGTCGCCATTAGACGGTCGCCGTTATCATCTTTATGGTTGGCCCAACCTCTGGCACGAGAAGTTGGACCGACTTTGTAAAAGTTGGCCCAACTATGGGCCGACCAAAAAATCGCTCCTGGGTATATCCAATTCGTTGGACTTTGGACCGCGATCCAATAAGTTTTGTCAACACATCCAACTATTGGATAATGTATTCGAGCAAAAAGGTACCCCACCTATCGCAAAGATAATATAATGCAGCTAAAAAGTTAGATGTATTAACCTAAAAACAGTTGCCCCATCTAATTAATTATATCGCGCTCCAGAATCCAACGAGTTGGTTACGATAGCTGATAGCAAATTTATATTAATATATAGTACCTCAAAATAAAAGAAATATTACAAATATTCAGAAAAAATTTAATTACTTACTATTATCCACATTTTCTTGATTACAAACCCAGAAATATTATTTAATTGTACAATAATTTGTTACTTTTTTATGTCTATGTTTTGTTCATTTGTCCTGTAAAAACTAAAAATAAATAATAAATAATTTTTATCCGAACATCTTCGTTAATTAGCAACTATGTTCCTAAAGAGATTTTCATTTTGTATGTTTTATAAAAATTACAACTAAACAAAATCTATATAGAGCATTATTATAAGAGCCTCATTGTGTCCAGTCTGTACAAAGAAGATCGATGTTGTGGTGTATATAGATTTTACTAAAGTAAATGTTTAATTCAAGGTATATAGCATCAGTACAAAGACAAATCCCTATGAATTAGAAATTAAAAGAATTTTCTACAATTCTCGCAAAAAATCCTACAAGTCTTAAATTCTAAAGGAGTTTTTCTCGCAAGGGAATCCGATGAAATAAGAAAGCTGCGATAATTTAGGCTACAATCTCGAACACCATGCGGGCATAAGTCAAATCTCATCTTTTACTCTGATTTATAAGAAAGCTTTCAGAAAAAAGCACACTATGATAGAAAGAAGAAAGAAAGATGATAGAAAAGAACAGGTTTCTTTCCAAACGAAAACGTTCCTCTCCAAAAAAAGGGAGTCCCAATTTTACTTTGGAAAATTATTTAAATTTCTATCTATAATAGTTATTAATTGTGCTATTATTTTGTCTGTTTCTTAGGTTACATAAATATATATATATATATATGTCGTAGGCAGATAGCATAATCCGGTAGTATGCAAACTGCCTACTTAGGCAGTTTGTAAACCGCGGGCAGTTAGTAAAATGCCTAAATTTGAATGTATAAAAACAGGTAATAAGCAAAGTACCTAGGCAGTTTACATACTGCCAAAGACGTTTCAGGCAATTAGGAAAATGTATTGAAAGTAGCAATGGGGTGAAAATTTCTCAACAGGCCACCTGAAATGGACTTTTCAAATTTCGAATATTTTTTTCATAATCTTTTGTAGTATGCCTAACTAAAAACATTTCTGATGTGCGTTTTCAAAAAAATTAATTCTTTAATTATTTATTAAAAATTGAAGTTTTTATTGCCTGTCTAGAGGTTACAAATATTATTCGTTTTTAATAAACTTTTTTTAAAATGAAAGTTTATTAAATTGAGGCCTTGGATCGAATAACTCGCCCGACGCTCGGAGGAACGCGCAACTGCCAGTCAGTGAGCAGTGAGCGCCTCTGGGCCACTCACTGCTACCCGACTGGTATTAGCGCGTGTCTTCGAGCGTCGGGCGAGTTATTCGATCCAAGGCCTCAATTGTTCAGCGATCTGTGGAGGTAGAATTTTGAAAACTGTTTACAAATATTTTTATTTAATCATATATTTCAACAAAAGAGAAAAAAAAATTTTATGGGAGTATATTTTTTATTAAAATGTATTTCTATTAATCTATGCTACTTTAATTGAAACAAAAGTTCCAGATAAACAATATTTATAAGTGTAGAATAAATAAAAATTTTATTTGTTTAAAAGTATTCATTCAAATTTTTTTAAGCTTTGATTCAAAAATATAATTTGTTTAAATAATTATGTTTAATTCAAACATATTCTAAGTTTTGATTTCAACAAAAATTATGCTTAAAAATTTTATGTTTGATTTAAACTTAAAAGTTGATTATAAATAATTCTTAAATTAACCCAAAAATTTGTTTCAATTAAACTCAAATATGTTTCAGATTTTAAAAAAAAATTTACAAGATAGTAGGGGAGGATGGGGCAAGGATAGTTAAGGGGCAAGGATAGTTAGTTGCTGTTATGCTTAGACGGCTTGCTCAAAAATCGCGTAATTCATAGTATATTCGCGTTTTAACACCAAAAGATGATTGTAAAAATTGCAAGTCAATCTGTCGCCATTTGCGAAGTTGGGAGATTATTTTTGAAAAAAGTCTGTTTTGCTAAAATGTCAACGTAATGTTTATCATATTGTTTTCTACATTAGAATTTCAGAATATTTTTTACGTAAAATGTTTTCCGGAGTGGAATTTCCTGCTGAACACGAATATCGTATTTATTTTCAAATTAATTCACGTCGTTCCTTAAAATTTAGAAAAAACTGAAATATGGACTCATGGGGCAAGGATAGTTAGAGATAATACGGCACGGTAAAAGCGTGTTAATACCATTGAAAATTTTAAAAAAGTGTTTAATTGTTCTTTTTAGGTTGATATACATAATGGTGCGTAATTATATATACGGAAAACGAAGCTTCCCAGGTGCGATTTTTTGGTCGGCCCATAGTTGGGCCAACTTTTACAAAGTCGGTCCAACTTCTCGTGCCAGAGGTTGGGCCAACCATACAGATGATAACGGCGACCGTCTAATGGCGACGATGGTTGGCCCGACAACTCATAAGGAAGTTGGCCCACCTTACAATGCATATGTTGTGCCAACTATACATTTCAATGGTTGGTCCAAAGACTGACGCCAAAGTTGGCACAACTTTAGATGCGTAAGTTGGCCAACCACAATTTTCAAAGTTTGGCCAACTTCAACAGCCAAAGGTAAAAAATTATTAAAAAACTACATTATTTAAACAATTAACACGTTATTATTAGCGGGAACATCAGATATAACCTTTACCTATTATTATTAAACACAATCTCATACATACATTTTCGAAAATATCTATCGCTCGCTGGGATCGAACCCCTAACCTAACGCACCGAAGACTTATACACTGACCACTACGCTACGCTCACATGGGAGTGCATAACGCAAAATGTATATTTAAGCTGCAACAGTCGGGCCAACCGTGGCCCAGAGTTCGGCAAACCAAGAAAGTTTAAGTCAATGAAACTGCGTTTCTAGAGTTTTGCCAACCGTTGGGCCAACCGTGGCCCAGAGTTCGGCCAACCAAGAAAGTTTAAGTCAATTAAACTGTGTTTCACAAAGTTTTGCCAACCGTTGGGCCAACCGTTGCCCAGAGTTCGGCCAACCAAGAAAAATCAAGTCATTTAAACTGCGTTTCTAGAGATTTGCCAACCGTTGGGCCAACCGTGGCCCAGAGTTCGGCCAACCAAGAAAGTTTAAGTCAATTAAACTGTGTTTCACAAAGTTTTGCCAACCGTTGGGCCAACCGTTGCCCAGAGTTCGGCCAACCAAGAAAAATCAAGTCAATTAAACTGCGTTTCACAGAATTTTGCCAACCGTTGGGCCAACCGCGGCCCAGAGTTCGGCCAACCAAAAAAATGTTAGTCAATTAAACTGCGTTTCACAAAGTTTTGCCAACCGTTGGGCCAACCGTGGCCCAGAGTTCGGCCAACCAAAAAAAATCAAGTCAATTAAACTGCGTTTCACAAAGTTTTGCCCACCGTCGGGCCAACCGTGGCCCAGAGTTCGGCCAACCAAGAAAGTTTAAGTCAATTAAACTGCGTTTCACATAGTTTTGCCAACCGTTGGGCCAACCGTGGCCCAGAGTTCGGCCAACCAAGAAAGTTTAAGTCATTTAAACCGCATTTGAAAAAGTTTTGCCAACCGTTGGGCCAACCGTGGCCCAGAGTTCGGCCAACCAAGAAAAATCAAGTCAATTAAACTGTGTTTCACATAGTTTTGCCAACCGTTGGGCCAACCGTGGCCCAGAGTTCGGCCAACCGAAACTGAAAGTCTTTTAAACAACGTTTGGATAAGTTGTGCCAACCTTTGTCGCCAAAGTTGGCCCGACGGTTGGTTAAACTTTGCATTTTATGGTTGGCTTGCAAAGTCGGGCCAACTGTGGGCACAAGTACTTGCCAAAGTTGGGCAAACTCTGGCAACCAAAACTTTGCTTGCCAAAGTTAGGCCAACCTTGGGCCAACCTTCAAACTCTGGCGGCCAACCTAAATTCGCACCTGGGGTTGCTTAAAACTCTCTCACAACTAACATGAAACTTGAAAAGTATATAAGGAGGCAGCATTCTCACGAATATTTGTGGAATTTTATTCTGCCCGTCCTCTCCTATTTTTGCACTGATGGATGTGAGATAATAATTTTTAGACTCTGAACGAAAGGGTTATTCACATTTCGATGTGATAGAAAATAATAACCATTTCTATAAAATAATTAATTAAAAAGATAAATATTTTTAATAATATATGTATAAGGGATCATCCATAAACCACGTAGCTCCGATTTTTGAACTTTTCGACCCCTCCCCTCCCCCACGTAGCTTAACGTAGCATATTACCGAACCCCCTCCCCCCCCCCTACTTAATGGAACGTAGCTTTTTTCTTTTTTTGAATATTAAAATCTCTTTTCTAAAATAATCAATAAAATCGTATTGAAACATAGTAAACAATATTAAATGTTTTTAAATCACAGTTTATTTTTTTCTTTTGACAAGTAAGAGTTTGATACAAGACTAATTCTTAATTTTAATCAATATATATATATATTTAATATTTAATTATATATTATATATTATATATTTAATATATATTTATTTATATATTTATATATATATTATTAAATATGTATATTTTTTCATCACTATATATATATATATATATATATATATATATATATATATATATATATATATAGTATATTTATTCCACATGAAAAGGGCCTATATTGTCGGTTCTAGTTTTCGAGATAATCGCAATTTAGTAATTTTGGAGCAAAATCTTAATTTTAAAAAATTTTTTATTATCAATCTACATGTTTTAACAAGTCGAATTATGCGGTTTTCATTAATTTATCGATAATTTAACTGTTTGATTTCATTGGTTCTTTAGAAAAATGAAAAGGGCCCATTTTGGCGGTCATTTGCAAAAGTAATCCGTATTTTAAAAAATGGTGGTGTGGAAAAAATTTAAAATCTCTTGATTTTTCATCTTTAAGGTGTCCTGGACTGTAAACAATTCTTATCTGAATAACTTTCCAGAAGAACCAGTGATATTGATGTTAGAGTCTTTTTTTCGTAATTGTCGAAATGAAAATTTGGATATTACGTTAATTTTTTCATAATAGAAACTGTCAAAAATTTTTAAATAAGTTATCTAATATCTATTCTTTTTCTTCAAATGACCCAATAAAATTGTACCTAATCATTAATCTTGTAAAAAAATGGTTCTTTAATAGAAAAACTGTCCTTTTTAGAAAAAAAAAAGTTTTTCGTATTTTCAAAATTAAGAGGGGGGGATGGTTTTAAAAATTTAAAACCTGTTGGTTTTTTATCTTCAAGGTAACCGCTTTTCTCGAAATGAGGTTTTTGGCGTTCTAAACTTTTAAATTCCGTAACTCAGCGAATTTTTAACCAAAAAAGTTCTAAGACCACTCAAAATTTTCCAAATTTTGCCAGGAATACGCCCATATAGATAACTCCAATAGTGCCAAAATGGGCCCTTTTCATGTGGACGTCCACATATATCTCTGGAATTGACTTTCGAGCTGCCCGCGTAATTTCAAAAAAATGTATGTCAAATAAAAATACAAAGCTACGTTGCTCAGACTCAAAACCCTCCCTCCCCCCATGTGGTCTAACGTAGCACATTACCGAACCCCCTCCCCCCCCCAAAGCAGGCTACGTGGTTTATGGATGGTCCCTAAATAATAATAATAAATAAAATAATTATTAAATAAATAAATTTATTATTTAATAAAATTTAATAAATTTTTTTTTTTATTATGGGCTTTTTAATGGCAGCCAATAATGTGCCAATAATGGTTGCCAATTATTATATCGGCGTGGACATCCAACGATTTTACCATTAGTGGTCCATTATTGGGTGCCAATAATAAACCTAGAGAAAAGAAATGGATCCCAATATTGGGCCATTAATGCACCAATGGTAGACTAATGGCTATTTCCCATTGGGTAGTAAAATAGACGGTTTTCAATATTTGATTAGAACCTTTAATATTATGTTATATTTATAAAAATTGTATTACAGGCTTCGAATACTATAGGAATTTTTGTCCGAATTTCTTCATTATTATATCAGCTGTCTAAGATACTTCTCGGACATTTATAGACAGACTGAAAAATTTAAGAATTTTTATTAACTTTCGTCGACGTAAACAAATTTTAAATTAAAGTTAAAATAAATATAATATTATAAGTTAAAAAAATTTTTGCAAAATTATTCAAAATCTCAAATACTAGATGATTTAAAATTGTAAAAACTATCACCTGTCCACCAGTTACTTTTCGTACAGAATTGTTCTCCTTGAATTATTTATAGAAATAAACAAAATTTGTATTATAAGAATCACATAATACAAAGTTTCATTGTCTTATTTGTTTGCAAACATCCGCGCAAGAAAAACAAACTTAAAATATTTCTTTATCCCTTTTACAATAGAAGATTAACAAAACGGTTTTTTCTTTTTGTGTTTTGGATTCACCGAGGAAATTGAAAACCGTAAAGTTTTTTTTAAGCCTATATACTCTTTATCAGCTCTCGTACATCACCATAGCGACCGCTTAATTGGAGAAGGAATTCCCCCGTAATAAAATCGTCAAGTATTCCCATTCCCCCGTTAAAGAGCGGAACAAAATACGGAAGTTCCATGACGAAACAAATCCTTGGGCTTGCCTATATTGGGTATACGTTTAAAGGAATCCACATGTACGTATATATATATTTTTGCAAAAGGTGAGGAGAGAAAGGGAGAGAGATGCTGTTTCATGCATCGGTATGCCGAAGAGAAAAGGTCTCTTTTTCTCGCTTGTGTGGTAGGGTGAGAAATCCGCTCTGCTCTTGATAAACCGTCTTTAGAATTTCCTTTTCATAGCACAGATTCACACAAAAAGGAGGGAAGAATATTTTAGGGGAAGTCCTGGTAATTTGTTTGAGCCAAGTCTAAATCTTGTTTATTTGAGAAAACAATCTGCTGTATGGTGAATTTTGCCTTTCCCAAAATGCGAAAATTATTTTAAGATCAAGGGGATTGAGAAATAAACTGTACATAGCACATTTTCGAAACAAGATTTAAAAAACCGTAAATTTCATTTATTTCTCCTTTGAAATTCACCGGTGAATATTATTTTTCATTTAAAAATTTTCTTTAAAAAAAATTATTAAATATTTGTTTCTCAGAGCGTATAATCTATATTTTGTAATATAACTCTACAGGGGAAAGATTATATGAGCATATATATATATATATATTGAGGTTGGAATAGTTGCAAGTTGCGAAAAAGGTGCAAGCAGTAAAGAGGAATACGAAATTACATTTTAATGTCGGGGACGTTTCGTCGCGGTGTCGCGTCGCGGAGCGTCCAACGATGCGCCAAATACTCGACGCAATTTACATTTTAAATGAAATGTACTTCTTGCGAGTTACGCAAGCGAATGAAAACCAACTTCAATTTGTCGCAGATGTGTGTTATCTTTTTAGTTTTCATATACAGACGTTTAAATTAAAAGAAGGATCTATTTCTTTCCTCTTGAAAAGAATATATATACAAAATAAATTTCAGCCCGATTTGAAGAATTTTTGGTCGATTTATTTATAACGCAAAATAAACGCAAACCTATGAATTAATTATAAAATTGTAGCGGAGGGGATCAAGCCTATGACCTATACGCTCTTATAAACTAACGCATTAACCGTTACGATACGAACAATTACATAAAGCTTACTTTTATATTCTCAGTATTATTGTGAATTAAAATTAATTAATTGTAGGAGCGTTTCACAACACAATTTAGGTAATTAAATATATAATTTAATTGAGTTTCAAGTAACATTTTGACATAACCTTATGAGAATGTGAAACCATTTTTAATACAGAATCAATTGAGGGGCTGGATGCTATAATGTGTTACGCGTGAACACACGGCCAGTCAGTTGGGTCATGGAGAGAAAATTTTGAAGTTGTTCAAAATAAATTTAAAATTATTGTTTCTTGTTCAGAATGTCAAGGCGAAACTTTTTTTTCTAATAAAATTTTTTTATATAATTTTTTGTTTTTAAGTAAATTGAGAAAAGCGTGATTTTTTAACCTAAAAAATTTTAATGAATTTTTGACTTCAACTCGTGATTACTTCGTTAAATATTAATATTTTTCCACGAAATTTACACACAATATTCTTCAAACTAGTTCAAAAGTGAAACAATATTTAATAATTTTTCAAAAAATTCTATGTCTAAGTAAATAATTATTTAAATAATTTTGCCGGAAAAATGATTATCCTATTTTCAATTGGAAAAGTTGAGTGACGAATTTTCGTTTTCGGAAAACTTCCAGTGACTAAAATGTTCATCAATATGTTAGGAAGATTTTTGGAAAATTTTTCGTCATTTGATAATAAATTAAAGAAAATAGAGCAATTTTAACAGTGTCGCGCTCTGCTGTAAAATTACGGCGTGGCCGCGCACGTGTGGAATGGCCGCCATTACAAGACCAATGTATACAGTGAGTCAATGTTTACGTTTACAGCAGAGCACGACGCTGTTAAAATTGCTCTATTTTCTTTAATTTACTATCAAATGACGAAAAATTTTCAAAAAAACTTCCTAACATATTGATGAATATTTTTGTCACTGGAAGTTTTCCGAAAACGAAAATTCGTCACTCAACTTTTTCAATTGAAAATAGCTGCATCATTTTTCCGGCACATTTATTTAAATAATTATTTACTTAGACATAGAATTTTTTGAAAAATTACTAAATATTGTTTCACTTTTGAACTAGTTTGAAGAATATTGTGTGTGAATTTCGTGGAAAAATATTAATATTTAACGAAGTAATCACGAGTTGAAGTCAAAAATTCATTAAAATTTCTTAGGTTAGAAAATCACGCTTTTCTCAATTTACTTAAAAACAAACAATTATATAAAAAAATTTTATTAGAAAAAAAGTTTCGCCTTGAAATTCTAAACAAGAAACAATAATTTTAAATTCATTTTGAACAACTTCAAAATTTTCTCTCCATAACCCAACTGACTGGCCGTGTGTTCACGCGTAACACATTATAGCATCCAGCCCCTCAATTACTTTTTTATGAAAAAAAATGTTTTTTTTTTTTTAAAAATGCTTTAAGATGAGGACATGTAAAATGAATCTATTTGGAGAATCACCCAAATATTTACTAGTAAAAATGATGTCTTTGTGTAGTAATTGCATTGGAGTAGGGTAAGTCCGGGGGAGATGGCCATAGTTTTTTTAAAGTACAGTAATAATTATAAAAAAGCGATTTATGTCTAAACTTTTATTGAGCATTTATCATAGGATTCAGTGCAGTTTTCATGTAGCTAACAATTTCAAATACTGCACTGAATCCAATCTTCAATCAATGTCGTTTGATTGTAACTTTCGACTCAAACTACAAATATATCTCCATCTCTGGTGTCAATTAGATTAATTATTTTGTTCTCAGACATTTTTAATTTGTTTTTCTTTAAAATAAAAAAAAAATTTTAAATAAAAGTCAGTAATGGCCATCTCACCCAATAATACATGATAAAAGTAAACATCAAAATATTAAATAAATAAAATAATTTTTCCATTCATTTTTTTGTTTATATTGAAGCGTGGGTTATTAACTACTCAATAAAACTTCAAATTAAAAAATCCGTTAAAAAATATGTAACAATATAGCAATAAGAAATCTAAAATTCTCAAATTATTTTGGACGCATGTAAAAAAAATGTAGAAGGATTACGCTTACATTTTCATTATTTTTCAACAATTTTTTGTTTACATTTATTAGTATTCACAAAAGTTTGAAGAATAACCCATAATAAGTGATAGTTATTAACAAATTCTGTAAAATATTTGAACTGCCCATCTCTCCTATATGGCCAACTCCCTCAGACTTATCCTATTTGGTCACATTTTTCACACGGATAAAACAATTTAAATGCAATTTCTAATTAATCTAAACTTTTTATCATCCTATCGTACACAGTTTCTTGTTACTGAAGAGAAAAAAAATTTGACTCAAACGAATGTAAAGAAGAAGAAAAAAGAAAAAGCTTTATAGAATCACGACTTAAAATCATGATCATTGACGATTTAAAGCTTGATATATACGATGTTGAGATTAAGAGAAGCAGAAACGATGCTCGGGGTCAAACATTACCAGGATCACCATTTGCTTCTCTTATTTTCCCTCTGAATTTCATCTCCATGAATCTTCAACTCTCTTCACACCTAAGCTGTATAGTCATATACATATATATATATACTATTACTCCATCAAAACACTCCTCGCGTAGTTATTTTGTTTTACAACCTTTTCTGTTTAATATCAGATCAGTGGAGATTGTGTTGAATATAGTGAAACTTTCCCATCAGTCTTTTTTGCATCACCGTGTCATGTACGTTATTGGCGGTTCATGCATGATTTCCTATACAAAATGTTACGGACACATGGCTTTGATAAAGTTTCAAATTTATGGGAAAGACGGACATTAACCGCTTAACCCTCTCATTCATCTTGTATTACGAGCTATTGAAATCTACAGTAGAAAAAACTACAACGCACTGACAATATCGTGTTTCACGTGAGGTTTTAATATTCTCGTTTTCAGAATTTTTTTTGTGTTTATAGTTGACAACATTCCTCAGCAAAGTAAAAAAAAGTGTTTCTATTGACTTTAAATACCATTTTTCTAATCATCGCAAAACATTCTTATATAAGACGCACACTTTCTAGCTCTTTGTAATTTTTATTGAATAATATAAATTTATAATTTCAAAATTTTAAATATATGATAAGATTGTCCTTATGGGCGTTTCCGGCAAATGCCCGGATTATGCTCCAGATTTCTTTAAACTGCACTCAAGTATAATTTTAAATATCTAAATACTCTTATTTAATATCGTAATTGATTCATTATCGAAACATAAATCTTACATTCGAAATAGTTTTGATTTTGTTAAAGAGATTAATAATTTCACAATTGCTAAAAATAAAAATTTTCGAAATTGGTTACAAAATTAATAGCTTACTGAATGAAATTACAACATATTACATATAAGGGTGATTCTCCAAGAAATCTCATATTGCATGTAATCAAGATTTTCCAAATAATTATAATCATTTGGGAAAATACCAACTCATATTTCACTATTTTATGACTTTTTCTAAATGTTCCCAGGTGCGATTTTTTGGTCGGCCCATAGTTGGGCCAACTTTTACAAAGTCGGTCCAACTTCTCGTGCCAGAGGTTGGGCCAACCATACAGATGATAACGGTTCGCCATCTAATGGCGACGATGGTTGGCCCGACATCTCATAAGGAAGTTGGCCCAACTTACAATGCATATGTTGTGCCAACTATACATTTCAATGGTTGGTCCAAAGACTGACGCCAAAGTTTGCACAACTTTAGATGCGTAAGTTGGGCCAACCACAATTTTCAAAGTATGGCCAACTTCAACAGCCAAAGGTGAAAAATTATTAAAAAACTAAATTATTTAAACAATTTACAGGTTATTATTAGCGGGAACATTAGATATAACCTTTACCTATTATTATTAAACACAATCTCATACATACATTTTCGAAAATATCTAACGCTCGCTGGGATCGAACCCCTAACCTAACGCACCGAAGACTTATACACTGACCACTACGCTACGCTCACATGGGAGTGCATAACGCAAAATGTATATTAAAGCTGCAACAGTCGGGCCAACCGTGGCCCAGAGTTCGGCCAACCAAGAAAGTTTAAGTCATTCAAACTGCATTTGACAAAGTTTTGCCAACTGTTGGGCCAACCGTGGCCCAGAGTTCGGCCGACCAAGAAAGTTTAAGTCATTTAAACTGCATTTGACAAAGTTTTGCCAACCGTTGGGCCAACCGTGGCCCAGAGTTCGGCCGACAAAAATGATGTAAGTCAATTTAACTGCGTTTCACAAAGTTTTTGCCATCCGTCGGGCTAACCGTGGCCCAGAGTTTGGCCGACCAAGAAAGTTTAAGACAATGAAACTGCGTTTCTAGAGTTTTGCCAACCGTCGGGCCAACCGTGGCCCAGAGTTCGGCCAACCAAGAAAGTTTCAGTCATTTAAACTGCATTTGACATAGTTTTGCCAACCGTGGCCCAGAGTTCGGCCGACCAAGAAAGTTTAGGTCATTTAAACTGCATTTGACAAAGTTTTGCCAACCGTTGGGCCAACCGTGGCCCAGAGTTCGGCCGACCAAAATAATGTTTGTCAATTAAACTGCGTTTCACAAAGTTTTGCCAACCGTCGGGCTAACCGTGGCCCAGAGTTTGGCCGACCAAGAAAGTTTAAGACAATGAAACTGCGTTTCTAGAGTTTTGCCAACCGTCGGGCCAACCGTGGCCCAAAGTTCGGCCAACCAAGAAAGTTTCAGTCATTTAAACTGCATTTGACAAAGTTTTGCCAACCGTTGGGCCAACCGTGCCCCAGAGTTCGGCCGACCAAAATAATGTAAGTCAATTAAACTGCGTTTCACAAAGTTTTGCCAACCGTCGGGCCAACCGTGGCTCAGAGTTTGGCCGACCAAAATAGTTTAAGTCAATGAAACTGCGTTTCTAGAGTTTTGCCAACCGTTGGGCCAACCTTCAAACTCTGGCGGCCAACCTAAATTCGCACCTGGGTTCTACTAGAAAAAGTTATCAAATTTTATTGTTTATTGTATTTTTTTATTATTTTACCTCCTCAAAATTGATCTTTTAACCTGTCATCTAAGTGATTATCGGTTGTTTACAAACTGTCAGTGAAAAGTCAACCTAAAATATATGAAAAATAATTTTTACAATTGTTACTTATAAGAAATTTTTTTTAACGGTAAGTATTTCAAAATCTAAAAAATTTGTAGATAATATTAATAAATTATAATTATTAAATAATTTTTAGTTTAAAAAGGTTAACTTTGTAAATGGAAAAGAAAATTATTTTCTTTCATTCAAGTTCAGATGACGTGAAGTTGACCTTTATTATAAAAACACCGGCGCCAAATTTTAACATCTTAATTTTTTTTGTGAATTTTAATTTCAAATATATACTTTAAAACCTAAAAGTGAACATGATAATGATATAGAGATGGTAGATCTCTTAAAGCTGTAATTATAATTGACTGCAATTATCCACAAATAATAATTTTTTTCTTTTCTATATATAATAATGATGCTATCACTCGGTCGATAAAATATTAAGATGATGAAAAAAATCGATCACTTATTAATCCTGACTCGGAGTGATCGATTTTTTTCATCATCTTAATATTTTTTTCTTTTCTGTTTGTAACTCACAAAAAGGAGTATTTCGGGAGAATCACCCATAAATAGTGATAAAAATAAAACCCATTTTTAAAATTAATTTGAGTACCACTGAAGTAACCTGGAACATAATTCAAACATTTTCAGAAAATAGTCTATAAAGATTTTTTAAAATTACAATAATAAGACTTGTAGAAAGTTTTGAATAGTGTTAAATTTCAAGTGCGATATAATGTGCATCATTTTATGAAAACAACATTCATCGAATAGGAATTAATCACTTAATTATTAGACTGACTCAAGATATTAAGAATGTTGAAAGCGATGTTTCCTTTTCTTTTTTTAAACGCTAATTTAGTCTACAAATCATCTGTCTGGTTAGACCCGCTCATCACCTTGCCACCTCGCTAACTATGTCTCATTAACAGGTCATTTTGCCAACTTAAACGCACACTCTCACAGATGATACAATTAAGATGAAGGCCAATTTACTTTCCCTCAATTACACATGCAAATTAAACCATTATCTTATTCCCTGTCTTCACAGCATTAAACTTGTCGAAAACGGCACAAAAATAAAATTCTTTAAATTACTGTAGGGGAGACTGGGGTAAACCCGCTCACTAGCGATTTGACGCTATGAACTTAACTTAATATGAGATATTGATACTGTGAATAGTACTTATATTCAACTTATATTAATGAACATTCGTTTAGTTTCATGAATTCAACATAGAATGAGAGGTGACCAAATGTTATTAGAGATGTCAGAAAAAAAACGTTTTTTGGATTTTTAAGTTTTTCGATAATTATTTTTGAGTCTTAATTTATCTAGCAAATTGTTTTTGTTGCTATTGGATGTCCTTCTTCAAAGTATATATATATATATATGGGTGATTCTCCTGAAAGTGGGCAATTTCATGTCTTTGAATTATATCTTCTAAACAACTTAACATTTAAATATTAACAATGGACAAACATATTATTTAAACATCACTTATTATACCCTTTATAAAAAACGATAATTTTTTAACACAAATTTAGTGGAAAACAACATTTAACAGCTGGAAAACAGCAATTCAATAAGTCTTTACACGGAAAGAAAAAGTCCGTCAATCATTAATAGACTAGTATATTACTTTGAGACGGGACACAAAATCATTCAATGGATAACATACTTTGAGTCACAATCAGTGACGAGTTGCTTGCTAAAATTTAGAAAACTGTCATCAATATATAAAACTCGTTCACTAAAATTTAGAAAACTGTCTATTAAATTTTCTATGACTATCAAAAGCATTCAAAAAATTCAAGTTCTTTCAGAATTATCCCTAATTTTAGACACTATTTGGTACAGAATGAACACATTTTTTTCGTTGCACAGTTCCGATATTTTATTTACACTCTTAGACGCTTAAGACCAACTCATTTTCCAACACATTTTCGCACTTATAATAACTACACGTAGAAACGCACACTTATAACACTTTAAGTTTAGAAGCAAACTGTTCTTATATACCAAATAACAAAATTTTTCACAACTTGTGAGAAATGATTTTGCACTAATAACTACTTTTTAATTAGCGAGAAATATAAAAGAAAATATATTTTCATCGAGGTCAATTTCTAGACGCAATTCAACTGCAAATTGTTAGTTAAGTTAAATATTCACATTACACATAATAGTATATAGGGATATGTATAGCAGACAGCAAAAACACATGGACTATAGAGAAACCGGAAGAAATGCGCATCGGTACACTGCGCAACAATGCGCTAGTGAAGAGCGCCGATTTAGAATACGAGTCAACTAACGTTTCACAAACTTTCACTAATAATTCGTAAACATTCAAACAGCCATTGATAACAATTCAGCATTAAATCTAAAACAATTGGTCACATACTGGCATTCTAATCAATCCATGACTCGTTTTCAATCGTTAAGTAAAGTTAAGTAACCATCAACGGAAAAAGAGTCCCGTCTCAAAGTAATATACTAATCCATTAATGGTTGACGGACTTTTTCTTTCCGTGTACCTCTGAGTACCAAACTTTAAAGTACTATTACTTATAAAAAAAGAACTATCTTTAATTATTCAATAAATATTATGAAAGATTAACTCAAAAGCTTCAATTTTTATCGATGAAATTTTTTAATACATCAATATAGTTATTGATAATTATTAAAATATAAGTGTCTTTAAAAATCTCCATGCTGGCACGACAAAGGATAAACGTGTATAAATAAACTATAAGACGTGCACTTTTTATATAAAAATCAATTGGAAATTAAAGAAAAAACATGTCACTTTTCAAATCTCCAAGAGAAATTGGAAAATAAATTATATTTTTCATATTTTTAAGAAATAAACACTAGAAAAACACTGCGTATTTTTATTCATTCCTTTGTCGTGCGCTGTCATAACTTTAATATTTCAATATAAATATCAATAAAAAACGGATGAAAACTTACAGTTTGGTAGGACAAAAGTGTATACCTAGCCATTTTTTTATTTACTTTTGTTTAAAATATGTATTAATGGATTTCGTACAAATTTCCATTGTCGTGGAGTCCTTTGTCGTGTCAAAACATTTGCACGTGGTAGGTGCGAAACAAGTAAAAAGTGTGCCCGTGCCTAAAACTTTTTTTAAAATAGGTAATAAAGTTGAAATTTATCTAATCTTTTCATATATTTTTAAATATAATTTTAAAAATGATAAAAATAAATCATTTAATTCAATTAATAATACCTATATAGAAGAAATATGAATTTCAGTGCCCCTCGATGATACGCCTCTGATGAGGTTAGTTTTCCTGTTTAAGGCGCTCGCACAGCTCTACTGCCAGCATGAGAGTAAGAGAGAAAAAACATGAAATTTGAATTTTCTGACTTACTTACTCTCATGTGTTACCATGACAACTATGCATGCATTGGCATGCATGCAGAGCTGTGAGAGCGTCTTTACTTTTCACATCTCATTTCAATTACGCGAAAAGTGCTAATTACACGAAAACTAATGTTTATTAATAAATGTAATTTAAAATAAATATAGTTGATATGGATTGTCTAACATAAAAGAATAATTAAACAAACAGAAAAAAGCAAATGTCGAAAAAGAGCGACGTGAAAAATTCAAAATGATCCTGGTGAAATTTAAATAATTTTAATATTATTTTTAAACTTTAAATAGTTTTGTAGCGTACCTACTTCAAATATAGTTTATTTAAATACCAATGAACAGTAATTAATAAAAGAAAGTTCAATTTTTAAACATTAAAAAAAAATTTTATCAACTTAAAAGTGACCGGTTTTTGGAGAATCACCCATATATATATAGTTTTGTCTTATTTCAAAAAGATTTAATTAAATTTATTCTAAAATGTGAGGAATGCGCTCGATGTAAAGTCGCTCACGTGAAGTTGGGGTAAAGCCGCTCACTTAGTTTTAAATTTAAAATTTATAATAAAATAATTTTCATCCCACATGCACAAAAATGGCGCTTTTAGATAGCTGACGACAGGGTGTAAAGTTTGTTCGACATTATTAAATAGCGAGCGTTTTCTTCTATGTACAAAAATAACAGCTGATCCCATGCGTTATTTTTGCCCATGGGAGAAAACGGCCCGCCATTTTCATACAAGTTAAACAAGTGAATGACTTTTACTCCCTGTCGTCTGCTATCTGAAATCGCCACTTTTGTACATTAGGAATAAAAAATATCGTAAGTAACACGGGAATAAAGGCAGTCCCATTTATTTACGATGGCTGCCTTTATACCCTTGTTGCTTAATATACTATTACGTATTATATTTTACAAATAACAAAATTTATGACTTGTTAAAACCAAAATTGTAACTACATTTCACTTTCTCTTAATAAAATATAACATTATTTAAATTTATAGTTGTAATTCATGAAACCTATATTCATTATTTATTAAACCAATTTGTTGTTTATAGAATTGTTTATAGAACTCATACACTACCGGCGGAAATTGTGCGACCGCTAACACCTCGAGCTATTAAAAAATACACCCGCACAGAAAGAGTGATAACTACGTCGAAAATGAAGCTACACTGAAAGAATTTTGGTCAGGCTGCAGGCTTTACATGAGTGCCGGTAGAGCTCGCTGCCTCAAGCTCGCAGTTAACCTCAAAAAGGCGAGAATCTACTTCCGAAAGGTAAGCAGCAACTCCTCAGGGGCAGCTGCTCACCTTTCGGGAGTAGATGCTCGCTTTTTTGAGGTGTGCTGCGAGCCCTGAGCAAGGAGCACTAATTTCGGACATGAAAAGCCAGCAGCCTGCCTAAAATTCTTTCAGTGTAGATGCTTTTTTTAAATTGGATTGGAAAGCTTATTAAATTTCCAATGAAATGTCACTATTTTAAGTTGTATTGCATAAATAGGAAACGAGATATCATGTTATAAACAAAAAAGAATAATTCTATTTTTTTCGCAATTTCTTACCCTGACTTTGACTCCTGGCAAAATTTAGAAAAGTTAATGAAAAAAATTGTTACTTTCACAGACTATTCCTTGTAATCTAAGCTTTAAATAGAGACCAAAAACAGCAAAAAATATTAACGGGTTCCCGAGATATTACAAAAAGAGTCGGACCGTGCGAAGCAAAATTTTCAATCATCGATTTCTCTAATTCGCCGTTGAACCAATTGCGTGACTGCGAAAAAAGTGTCGAAAATTAATTTTACCAAGTACATTCTTACTGGGATCTATTTTTTAATTTAATTTATTATATAATGATATTTAAAAAGTGGATCCCAGTAAGTATGTACTTGGTAAAATTCATTTTTGACACTTTTTTCACACCCCAGTCTACCCTACACATTACTTTTTGAAAATATTTTCACAAATAAAACAATAGTCACTATAATTTAAAAGTATTCAATTATTCAGAAAGTATAAAGAAATTTATAATCGAAAAATAATCCAATCTCATATCTTCCCTTTAGGCATTGTAAAGAATTTTCCTCATTATTTTTGTTAAACCTTAAAGTATGAAGTTGTAACGAAACGGCTCTCTCTCATTACATTTACAATACATAAAATTTAGAAATAAGGAAGAAATCAAAATTAAATTGAATTATTCTATTAAACACAATAAAATTTTAAAGAACAATATTAAGATGTAAGAAATATAGGACACAATTCACCAAATAATAAAATCAAAAGTCGAAATAAACTATTCATAAAATTATTTAAGATTATTTTTTAATACTTTCAAAAATTATTTGATTTATAATTAATTAGTATCAATGATCGACTTCAATAATTAACATATATCTTATAGTTTAAATATAATACACACAAAACAAAAGGATGAGCTCATCACCGAAAATACACACACTTATTTTCATTCAATTTTACTCTCGAGAATTAGAAATTAAACGATGATTATAAATTGCAAAATACGATGGCGACAAGAAAACGATAAATATATATTCATATAAAAAAATTAAAATCAGAGATAGTTTCTCATTATAAAAGACATTTTAGACTTTTTACTTTAAATTGCAATGATATGATTTGAGACAACAAAATATCAATAAAGAAAATTAAACTTTTCGATATTCAATGAATAAAAAGATCACAAACAAATGTACTCACTAGTAGACGATGATTTTTTGACACTTTAAAGGCTGATACCTTTTACATACATCATATGCGGAGGGGATTATCTGAATAGCGAGTATATCCAACAATGATGATGATGCTCACATTCATAGAGTACGCATGGTGATGTATAGAAGGATGAGTCCTCTTATTTTCGCAAGGTTCCAAATCGTCTAGTGTACATAAGTTGCGTCTCATCAGGTAGCACAAATCATCAGCAATAATGTTTCTCTTTTTATAACATATTTAACGACCCGCTACACATATCAAAAGAAACAAAAAAAAAACATTTATAACAAACGCAATGGACACACGCGTAAAAAACAATATATCCATAAATTAATTATTAGAAATGCAAATTGAAATAATGTTACAATAAAGTGACGCTCACCTCTTACAACGGGTCGAGAATTTTCGTGAACACAAATATATGTTAATCGTCTGTCTTTACATGAGAAACTGCTCCCTACTCAGAGAGTCCAGCAATTATATTAATTACCCATCGCTTCCCCACTCTTCATCACATACTCATTCTCCAATTTTATTTTTCAATTCACACCATAAGATATATATACGTTACACGTTACAAAGTTTTCTGCGCACATGTAGTTAAATCTTTCTTGTCGAGATTAAATCAGCGCCTTTGAAGAATATGAAGCTATCGAGAATCACAAAAGTATCAGTTTCCAACGTTCGATTTCATCAACGACCCTTGTCTTCATAATCATCGAGAGTCAAACGATGAAGGTTTATATTGAAATTTATAAAGAGAAGAGACAAACGATAAAGTTACTAAAAGAGAGTATTTTACAAGAAAAAGGAAAATATCAGTAGGGGAGACTAGGTGCGGTTGTTACAGTGTGCAGTTGTTACAAATGGAATATCTCAGAAACAGTTAGTTATAGAGATGGGGTTTCAAAGAGAAAAATGTTTAGTTACCCGTGCAGAAAATGCCCCACTTTGCCCTATTTAAAACAGGGTTCTGATCATGGCCTCGACAGTTTTCCCTATTAAATTTTTTTTTTTTAATAAAGTTTTTAGAATTCCTTTTTGTTGTAGAAGCTATTAACAATGAAAGGCAATCATTATTTTAGTTATTTAATAATTTTTTTATTTTAGGGGTTTGACTAGAATTCTTAGCCAGAACCCCAGGTAGGGTGTTCATTAGATTTTAGATAGGGTACTGATCAAAGCCTCGACAGTTTTCCTTGTTTAAATAAAGTGTAAAAAAATTAAATCTCTAAAATTACTTTTAATAAAAAATAATGAACAATTGAAGAATACAATTAAAGAGAGTAATTATACTATCGTTTTAATAATTTTTTTATTTTGTGGGTTTGACCAGAATTTCTTGCCAAAACCCTAAGTGAGGTGTTCACTAGATATTAAATAGGGCTCTGATCAGGGCCTCGACAGTTTTCCTCGTTTGAATAAAGTGTAAATGAATTAAGTTTTTTAAATTAGTTCCCATAATAAAATTATAAACAATTGAAGAAATTAATTAAACGGAGTAATTATACTACATTTTTAAGAATTTTTTTATCTTATGGGTTTGACCAGAAATTCTGGCCAAAACCCTAAGTGGGGTGTTCACTAGATATGAAATAGGGCTCTGATCAGGGCCTCGACAGTTTTCCTCGTTTTAAAAGCATGTAAATAAATTTAATTTTTTAAAATTAACTTTTTTAAAATAGTTATTTAAGTTAAAAAAAGCGTGTTTTTTAAAACACTTTATAAAATAATTATAGTAATATATTTAAAAAACGAAAATACATATAAGGGTGATTCTCACGAAATACTCCTTTTTGTGAGTTACAAACAGAAAAGAAAAAAAATTATTATTTATGGATTAATACAGTCAATTATATTGAGCTTTCAAAAATCTACCACCTCTATAGCATGATCATGCTAACTTTTAGCTTCTAAAGTATATATTTTAAATTAAAATTTACAAAAAAATTAAGAGGTTAAAATTTGGCGCCGGCGTTTTTTATTATATATATTTTTCTATTTACAAAAAATTATTTAAAAATTATAATTTATTAATATTATCTATAAATTTTATAGATTTTGAAATACTTACAGTTATCAAAAATCTCTTTAAACAATTGTCAAAAATTATTTTTCATACATTTTAGGTTCACTTTTCACTGGCAGTTTGTAAACAACCGACAATCATATCAATTTTTAATTTTTATTCAAAAAAGTGAGAGAAATGACGGGTGAGAGGAATGACGATTTCAACATTTTTTAATTTTATTTAATTGACAAATAATTTTCCTCCAGCTTAGAATGCCCTATCATGTTTATAAAGGATAACTTTATGTGAAAAAAATTTGCGATCAATTTATATATATTAATATTGTTTTTATTAGGGGTGAGAGGAATGACGCTTTAGGTTGTGAATCTCTGCTTATGTCTTAATTTTGATTTTTTTAACGCAAAATAATGACATTTTTTAAAAAGTAACTTAAGAAATTAATATTAGAGATGTTAATTTAAATATTGATCACAATAATTAAGCAATATCTCTACCCACAGCAAAAATATTGGATAATATTCAACGAGTGAGAGGAATGACGCGGTACTACATGACAAATTTCATTTTCTATATTTAAAAAAACTACCCTACATATTTTATTTATATTTTTGAAAATTATTCTTAAATATCATAACTTTTAGAAAAAATTAATAAAGTACCAATTTTCATGTTTTAAATAATTGTTTTACCTATTGAAAAAATGAAAAGCACTTAGATGACAGGTTAGAAAATCGATTTTGAGGTGGTAAAATATTTTAAAAATGTATTAAACAATAAAATTTTACAACTTTTTCTTGCAGAACATATTGGAAAAGTGATAAAATAGGAAAATATGACTTGGTATTTTCCCAAATGATTATAATTATTTAGAAAATCTTGATTACATGCAAAATGAGGTTTTTTGGAGAATCACCCATAATTTTTTTTTCTTTAAGTACAATATTATAATAAAGTTTATTTATTAATAATAACAACTAAATTATAAATAACGAATAATAATAGTTATTAAATAATTAATTATTATACATTTATTTAAAAATAAAAATTATTAATTTAAAAAATAATAATTAATAAACAATTATTAATAAATTATACTTAATGAATTTTAATAATTATTAATTTATAGGATGAATTTATCTTTTGGTTTGTATATATATTACCTATATTAATTATAATAATTATTTTATATTATATTAGCTTAAAGTGAGAAAATGATTCTAGGCCAGTCGGTGAGTGCAAAAACTGCCCAAAAATGCAAACAGCAAAGTCTCAACGGTTTCTGGTAGTTTGGGGGCTCCTTATAAGAGCCCCACAGTTTGCTCTCGATTTCCGGGTGCGAAAAACAGTGTAAACAATCGCTAAAGTTTGTAAAACATGGTTTTTCGATGCTCGTTGCTTCCGGTTAAGTTTTAGGGGAAAAAGTTGTTATTGAAAGTTATAGAGCTAGGAAATACTTTTCAAATGATGGGTCATATGTTAAAAAAGGTTAATTAGTTTAGTTGCAAATGAATTTAAACCATTTAAAATAGTACTTCTTTAATTGTTTAATAACTTTGTTAATAATTATCGAATTTGTTCATAACTTACCAGGAATGTTCTCCTTGCGTAGCTGAATAAATCCCAAAAAAAATTAACTAGATCGGAGAAATAGTTTATGCATAATTCCATTTGTTAACTAAAAACATGTAATTTTTCAACGGAATTTCCCCACTTTTGGTACATCGAATTTCAATTTTTTTTTGAAAAGTACACTTAAGAAGTCAAACTTTCATCCTATTTAAATGGCCAATTGATTTTTTTTATCTAAGTGCATAATAAAAAGGGTTAAAAAAAGAGTGTGTTTTTTTGTCATAAACAAATGGAATTACTCAGCCAATTTTCACTTTATCAATTAGCTATAAACGGCATATAATTCCATTTGTTTCCACAAAACTTTTCAAAAAAAAAAATCCGACTTAACTTGAAGGGGGGGGGGGGGGGGGGGGGGGAGTTAACTTTTTTTAAAAAAAAAATTCCTGAGAAGTTAATTATTAATATTTTTTATTGAAACTCGCACGACTTTTAGTTCAAAACATGTATTTTATGAAAAAAAATTGAACTTAACGTTTTGTGCTTTTATTTTTCATTTATATCAAGTGAAAGTACTTGAATATTTTTTTCAACCCTTGGACGTCGGAGTGGGGGAACTCGGTACGCGGGAATTTCGCCCGCCACAAACAGAATTCAGCCGTCAAATTCACAAAAATGGTCATAACTTCGTTAATTATTGACCGATTTTAATCTTTTTTTTTAATTCTATGTATTTTTTATGCTGAATCCAAATATGAATTTATATATTTTTTAAATAAAATATTTTTTGTAGAAATAAAAAAAAATTTTTTTTAACAACAAATTTTTATTATTATTTATTATATTTAACAAAAATTTTTCTTCGTACATCTTATTTCATTTAATTTAAAATAATGTTATTTAAAAAAAACTGAAATTATTTACCAATAAGCGTGTAGCATCGAGTTTAAGCGTTGTAGTGGCAAAATAATTATTTTTTATGGGTTAAAGTAATTTTATTAACTTTTTTTTAAATAAGAACAAAGGTGTGTTATTAAATAACAAAGTTATTAAACAATTAAAGAAGTACTGTTTTTAATGGTTTAAATTCATTTGCAACTAAACTAATTAACCTTTTTTAACATATGACCCATCATTTGAAAGGTATTTCCAAGCTCTATAACTTTCAATAACAACTTTTCCCCTAAAACTTAACCGGAAGCAACGAGCATCGAAAACCATGTTTTACAAACTTTGGCGATTGTTTACACTGTTTTTCGCACCCGGAAATCGAGAGCAAACTGTGAGGCTCTTATAAGGAGCCCCAAACTACCAGAAACCGTTAAGACTTTGCTGTTTGCATTTTTGGGCAGTTTTTGCACTCACCGACTGGCCTATTCGGAGAGATTGTTAAATTTAACACCTTCAATATTTAATAACTATTTTTTAAACATAATTAATAAATTTGAATAAAATATTTATTAAATAAATATTAATTATTACTTATACATTTAAAAACAAAAATTATAACCTTTATTAATATTATAAAATTTAGGAGGCAGAAAGGAGCGACAACCTCCAAAAGAAAAATGAATTAATCATAAAACCAAAAATTATATTTTTAAAAATTTTTTAAGTTTTTCTATTCTTGAAATAATAGGTATTATTTTTATCATTTTCACTTTTAAATTAGTCAAAATGTCTATAATACCTCATTATGTTATGTATAAATATGTTGTATATATAATGAATATGTTCATTATGTTTCTAATATAATAATATTTTTAATTACAGTAATTTTATTGTAATTTCTTTTGAATAAAATTAACCTCACAAAATAGGGCAATTTTAAGAAAAACTGACGAGGCCCTGGCCAGTTTTTTCCTAAGTAGGGCATTGATCGGGAACAGCGTCAAACACTAGTCGGGCACTGGTCAGTTTCTCTACCCAGAGCCACACCAGAGATCGGGAAAACTGTCCAGTACCCTATCAGGCCCACATTTTAATTTCTGCACGGATTTTTATGTACGAACTTACTGAAATATGTTTAAAAATTATATGCAAGCTTTACAAGTAAAAAAATAAGCACATTGGTTTTTAGAGGCCAAAAGTAAATATTTCTCTGCCTGATATTTTTTAAATAATTAATAGATCTTTATACTTAACAAAGTAAATTTTTTTAATATCAATTCTATGAGGATTAAGCTTTAAACAACTGCCTTGGTTGTCCACATTTAGTGTATACTTTTTTAATAAAGTGTTTTATTGAAAAAATGTACCTGTTGTGCAGTTGTTACAAGTGATAATGAGATTCGTTTGAAATGTAAAATATTTGTCAAAAATGTAATCACACTCATTTTTTATAAAAAAATCTCATGGTTTTTATAAATTCGTCTTCAAAATTAATGAAAAAAAAAACTTTTTTAAGATTCTTTCATTTCGAAAGAATATTAATGCTGCCATCTCTATGGAACTGTCACGTACTATTACGTTGAGCCAAAAATTATAAATAATTAATAAAAATGGTAATAAAAAATTATTTGTCTTTAATTTAGAAATATTATAGATGATTTTTGAAATTGTAACAACCGACATTCACTTTGTGCAGTTGTTACAATTTACACGCTGTCACTTAAATGATTCTAGTTAATTAAATAATAGATATAGAGCTAAATCAATTATGGCCTTTTAAAACTAGATAATATACCTTTGATTTAATCGTTTCACCAAACAAATTGGAGTTAAACTTTAATCACAGTAACTGTTTTTATCAAAATTGTAACAACTGTACCTAGTCTCCCCTAAATTTAGAAAATTTAATATCAGAATTGCAACTACAAAAAAATGAGTAGTTAAAATATAAATTAGACGGAATACTATAGTAGAATTTTAAATTAATGAAGATATAATCTAACAGAATTCACCGACAGATTGGCTCGGTCGAATAAATGCCTGGCTCGGTGGGCGGACCAAGGGTACTTGGTTCGCGCCCATTAGCCTAGGATTTTTCCGGCACGTGAGATAATCTGAGCGGGAGGTTTGACGTCGAAGTATAATGATGTGCACCGTCGATTATTGTCCAATACACACCATTAGAATTCGACTGTCGATAAACCGCACTGAGAAAAATAGAGTTTGAAAAACTGGGAGTCAATATTGAAAAAACTGGACTCAGTCCACTAAAAGTACATTAATTCATTTCCATCAAGCATCTTAGGGTGTTGCGTATAGTGGATAGAGGGTCTTAGTTCCAAATGTCACTGTAAAGAGCATTGAAACACAGGCGAAGATTATAAGGCGCGCTGCAGTGTGCATAGTAGAGAAACTGGACTCAGTCCCCTACTTCGAAATTTTCACAATGAGGGAACGCAGGCGCGGAACCTGTCAAAATAAATGTCCGACGCGACGCGAAACGAGTGTTTCCTTTTATTCACTTCGTCAATTTTATATAAAAAAAACAATAACCAATCATTAAAAAAAAAGAAAAATATGTTAAATGCACTCTTTATATATTCATATTCATTAATTCACAAGTTTTATTCTTCCCACATCTTCATATTTACAATTAACAACTAAATGCATCGAAAAATCTTACAATCATACGGGATTGAACACCTACCTAACCATACAACTAAATATACGCATATAATTATAAATCGCACGCTTTTACATTAAGCCTCTCGGCTACGCAATCGATGGGGTAAATTTCCTATTTAAGAAACATCCCTTATCAATGAAATAAATTAGATCATGCGTGGATTTTACTTTGTAATTAATGTAAGTATGGATGTCAACAATATTCATAATATTGAATAAATAATATTGTCAACTAGTTTAAATTTGATACGGTTATTAGAATTTAATAATAAATAAATAGAAAACATTAATTTTTTCTTAATAACCTTGAAACCTTTTTTAAGTTTGACAGTCCTCATTGTAAATTTGATTATTCTTTTTTTTTCGTGTACAAAATAGTGAATTGACCTTGAATGAAATGTATAATTAATTATTCTCACAGCAATATTTAATAATTTAATGAACTTAACTGCACTGCATAATAGTTGAGAGTAGTAAGAGTAAGTGAAACGGTAAGATAAGTGAACGACCATTAGTGTGAGAGAGAGAGAATAACTTGTGGTTTTGGAGTAGGTATCTACTTTATGTGCACGGCGTTCATTTTTCGAAAGAACTGGACTGAGTACTATTTGTTCAATATTCGCTTCTATTATTGACTTGTGTTTTGTACACTGCCGCGTTCTTTTAACAATTACATGAGAAAGTAATTTCTCATTCCAATTTTTTATACTCTTATTCCCTCTTAGACTATATAAACAGTCTTGTTTAAGCTGATGAATGGGATAACTTGTGTTGAGTCCCAAACTGTTCAGCTATGAAACTTCTAATACTATAGTGTGTACCTGTCACATATTATTCTATAAAGGAGTACTACACTGACTGCATAAATCATTTTTCCATTTTTCTCCGTGCGGTTGTACTCGGAGAGGTTTTCTACAGTTTTCCTCTCCACTGGCGAGAAAACCCATTAGACGGGTGGTCCAGGCAAATGCGAGTACTCCTAATTTTCAAGTCGCTCTGTAGGCGCAAAAATTTAGTATTAAGAAATGTTTTGTAAGGAATGTTCTACGGTTGTAAAAACACTTGTATAGCCAAGATTGTAGGCTTAAGACGGGTGTATAAACAAATAAATAAAAATAAAATAAAAAAAAAAATCTAACAGAATTCATTGACATAATAACAGAATGTTTATTTGGATAAATGAAAATTCTGTCAAATGATATTTTCGTATTTTATAAGTGCTATCGAATGACAATTTGAGCAATTAAAAATTCAATTATATTCTATTTCTTTTCAATAAAACGATTGTTAATTCAAATTTTTCAATTGAAAATTCAGTTAAATAAAAAATTGGTGACCTTATATTCTGTTCAGTTAAGTTTTAGATTTATTTATTTAAGAAATTTTAACAATTAGAGGTCTTGTGATCTGAAAATAATTTAATAATAAAATATGTAACTTGGTTTGTTAAAAGCAGGATATAAATACTGTGAAGCCTCGACAGAAAATATTGTTTTTACAAAATAAATTTAATGAAATTTTAGTATTGATTAATATTTTTAATAATAGTTTATAAAGACTTTAAAAATATTAATAGGTATTAAATTACTTTATAATCTAAATCATATTTAGATTTTTAATCTTATTTGTAATGTTCGTAGATTGATATACTTGTTCAACTTGTATGAAAATGGTGTTTATTTTTACCCTAGGGCTAAAATAACGAATGGGAACATATGTTTATACGGTCGAACAAATGAATGACTTAACGCTCTGTCATCAGCTATCTAAAAGCGCCATTTTTGTGCATGTAAGATAAAATAATTTTTCTGCACAAGTCATTCTGCAATAATTAAATTATAATTCACCATATAGTTTGGAACATTGTTTTGTTCTAAATACTGTAAATTCAATTTTTTAAATTATTTGACTCTATTTTGTTGTTTATATAAGGTAAGTACGCTAAAATTTATTTAATTATCTTAGTTTAATAAGTTTTCAGAGATTTTCAAAGGTAGATTGTAAAAATATGAAAATAAGTAATCACCGAAAAAAAATAATTTCAATTTTAGACTATTCCTCTTCTTTTGCAGCATTTTTTCCTCTTATATAAGGGCACTAAAGTTTTCATTTCTAATTGAGAGGATTTTCCTCTTTTATATTTTCCATTAAATGTCACTTTTTAAACAGTTTGAAGCTGTGATCAGAAAAACAAAAAACAACTTAAAAATCTTCTTTCTAGTATAAATTTGTTTCAATTTAAGAGGAATAATTTCAATCAGTATAAAGTTAAAATAAAAAAAGTTTCTTGAATAAAATATGCAACTAATATTCCTATAAATGAAGAATATATAATTTTTTTCTGTCTGAAGAAAAAATAAGAAAAATCAAAATAAGAGGAAGGAACAACAAAAGGTGTGTATTAAAAGGGACTATATATCCTCTTTAAGCATCGGCATTCTTTATTAGTGTGCAATACTGGACGTTTGTCCAGTCGTTAAACTGCCCGCTTGTACACGCGTATACGCGTCACATGGTCGCACTTTTAGCCAGTTTCCCTTTCATCTTCGTCTGTCCTCATATCTCAGACCTCGAAGAGAATTCTTTTCCGTTCACTCTCCTCATGCACCAATGCCTAATTCTTCAAACCACCGATCCTTCTATTTATCCTGTCTACCTACCTCCACATAATAATATATTCCTTTTGACGAGATCACAATATAATGTTGCTTTCATGCTACATATATTTTTTCTTTTTGGAATCAGCTTTTCCATTAGGCATGACGAATTAATTTTTGATCTATTGACATGAATAACTTTTATTTATATGGATATTGTGGTATAAAATGTTTTTTGTGAAATTTCAAAATTTTATTCTTTTAAAAAATTTTTAGTTTTCTGTTTCATTATATCGGTCGAATTATGCATCTCATTTTCAGAGGATAATAAATTCATCTTTCTGATGGGTTATATAGCTGCGTTATTTTAAAAAAAATAAAATATTAAAAAACTTTTAAATGTAATTTCGTACAGTGGAAGATTTTTATTACACTACCATCGGAAATTATAGACCCAAAAACAATATCAATATTTAAGTCACGATTTTTTTGAAAATAAATAAATTTTTTGTTAACGTTTTTGGCAGAAAATTAACAAATATAACATTCAAAAGCCTACAAAATTCTAGGTTAAATGATATATAATTGATAATGTTAATAAATTACAAAGATTTTAGTATTTTTCATGGTTCAGACAAATTTATGATATTTTTTGGTTTTTTACGATTTTCTCGAAAAGTATTTAGTATTGGAAAAAAATGTATAAAAGAGAAAATATGTGTTTTACTAAGACCTACAACTTTTGTTTGAACAAGTTTTTGAAATTTTGCAAAAAATTTTTATTATTTCTTATGACTCCCGGAAGAGAAATTGACTTGGGTTTTTGACTTTTGTCAATTCAGTTAATAATGACAAGCTGTCCGAATTTACCCAAGAATTCGAAAACTTGGGGTAAATCCGGACAGAGCTTCTTTACATTTTAAAAAGTAGAGAGTATAAGAGAGAGTGAAAGAGCGGTGGAGAGAGTAAGAGGGAGAGAGTGAGTGACTTTAAATTCGTAATCAGCGATCTCAAAAACCCCCGAGTAACAATTTTCAAGCAAATCCGATCAAATTTTTTTAATGTCCGCCGTATTGGATCCGCCATTTTGAATTTTCAAAATCTGACTTCGGATTCTTATTCAGCGACCTCAAAAACATTTCTTTATCAAGTTTAATTAAAATCCATTAAAATTTCATAAAGCTATTTAAGTTTTACATTACTACTTTTCGAATGGTTGATTTCTTAACTTTTATAATACTATAACACTTAACTGATTGAACTTTTGTACATCTACTATGAATCTTTTTCATGTTGTTCCATCCCTTAATACAGTAGTATACTTAAGGTAACTTTTTTTAAAAACCTTTCTTAGAAACTAAGCTGTCCGGATTTACCCCAAATTTTAGAAAATTTTCTAAATCGTGGGGTAAATCCGGACAGTTAGTTTTATGCGATTAAAGCTTATCTAAATTGTTTTATGCTCTATAAAATTAATCTAGGGAACACGGGCAAGAAATTAATGCATAATATAAAACCGGAAGTATTGCCTTTTACAATAAAAAACTTACGTCATTTGTGAAGAATAGGTATATTTTGTCCGGATTTACCCCAACTGACCCTATATGTATTAATATAATTATTATTATAAATTATAACCCCTTAGTTTATGTAGACAAAATTTCAATACTGTGCTAAAAAAATAAAAAAAATGTTTCTTAAGCTAAAGGTTTTATAGAGATATGTTCTTAAGAGCTGTTTTCGTTTATTATAGTAATGAAATTGTTTTCGATTTTTTTCGGTCATTTTTACTTTTTAATCTAATATTGTACTTTTATTAGCCTTAATCTTTCTCTCATTTTCCTTTTTCCTTATTTAGAAAAAAATCTCATTTTAAGAGGAATTTTTTTTTAACTTTTAAAATTAGACTTTTAAAATTATAATAAAGAAACAATAAGATAAAAAATAATGTTCTTTTACTTTAAAGGAAAGTAAAACTAAAATAATAGTTGATAATATTCTACGACCATTGATAGTTTTCGCTTGTTATTGGTAAAATTTCCCGGCAACAAATTTTCTCGTATAGGTGAGGGCGCAACCGTCTATGCTAATTGTCATTGATTAAAATTACACACAAAGACAATCGTATCACCTTTCTTCCTGATCTCTTATAGAAAATAAGTACCTATATACTTAAAATGGACACAAAAAGTTTTAAAAAAAAGAATGAAAATACAAAACATTTTCTCAAACGTCTATTATTTTAAAAATTAATTTCTATATTATCTTTACAATTAAAGTAATCAAAGTTTAGATTCTCTATATAAATACATTTTCAAAACAAGGTGAAACAAAATTATTTATTCTTAATTTAAAAATACTTTTTCCCATAAATCAACATAAAAAATGAAAATAAATAAAAAACAAAATATCTACAAATTCATTTTCATCAAGTTCGAAACATTTCCTACAATAATTTTCAATTGGAAATTAAATTTGGCCCTTCCCTGGGGAATTTAAATGGAAGGGAAAAAGTACAAAAATGACAGAGATCTATTTTGGTTGGCCAAAACAAAAATTGTTTTTTTTCTTCAACTGCAATCAGTGGAGCGTTTCAGGTCCATTGGGAATTGACCGATTTTAATACTATTTGTGTATAGACTAAAAGTGTTGGACCGCTAATCAATCGGTCGCTAATTATATCGAAACGAGATCGTGTTTGTCAAAAAGAGTACCGCGTGCTGTATCAACAGATCGCATTGAAAAAACCCACTTTTCTTTATTTTTACCCGATCATTTGCAGCCTGGTTTGTATTTTATCGATCATCTCTGGCGAGATCAAATAGCGCATATACAGAGTCCCTTGCGTGAATTTAGACAGTGTGTGTGTATGTGTGTGTGTCTTTTTTTAGACAGTGCAATGACCGTTTGTATAAAAGCCTTCTCTGCTCGTATACACTTACTCAAGACAAAATACAAAATCAGATCATATATGAGTCAAGGTTGTTGAGTCACTCTATTATAGAAAACGGCAAGGGACAAATAAATATGTAGATCTGGAGGAGTCTGAAAATTTTCGGAATACATTATTTTGCTAAAAATAGTGGGAGACAAGAAATCTATTTTACCTCTCGATAAAGAATTTGAGATTTCGTGTTAGGCTGGGGCTGGACCAGGGCACGTGGCCAGAAACTTGTGCGTCTGGACTCGTTTTATTATGACGAGATGCATTAACTAAAGAGGCGCACATGTCGGTTTTAGTGAATTACTTTGAATTTTACGCATGAAGAAAATACGTTGCAAAATATTGATTGATAACTTGTCAATCAAATTCAGAATTAATCAAAATTGTTGAAAAGTATATTTCTACTAAACAATTACATTTAAAAATAACTGGTTCGTATTTAGTTACTCTAGAAATAACAATTTGTAATATAGGGTTGCCATAAGTCAGAGAAAATGAAATGGGCCACTGTCATGTCAGGGATTTTTATCAAAATTACTGGGAAAATATCTACATGAGTATTTTAAAAATTTTGGTTTTTGGTGTCCAAAAACATTTTTGTCAAACTTAAAAACAATTAATTCTCATTGAATTTTTTCTTTCACCTTAACCATAAACAGTATACAACTAGAGTACAGAAGTGAGAAATTTCCAACTGGGTACGTCATTTTTCGCAAATTTTGTGTTTTTGTAACTTCTTTGCCATTTTTTTATCCATCGACCTCGCTCCACTCGTGTCAGAAAAATCACCGTAAAGATATGGCTGCCTTTGTCTCCTTGTTGCTTAATATAATATTGCCCGTGTAGAAATTTAACCATGGCCCTAATAAGGGCCAGATCTTTTGATCATTGTGTAGGCCATAACATGGCATAAAACACTTTCCCAGATCGGGCCCAAGTCTGGCCAGACTTGGGCCGGATCTGGGAAGGTGTTTCATGCCATGTTATGGCCTAAATATGTCAATTTCTGTGATTCCCGGTCCTGTATCTATTGTAGATATTTTTCAATTATCCTAATCATGGGACTGAAAGGGTTAAACATGAACATCCCCAGGTAGAAATTTTAATTCTATAATGACCAGTCACTGGTTAGATTATCTGGCCAGTGACTGGCAAGTAACTGGCCATTAACTGGACAGTTTTCTGCTCGAAATGTAGAATAAAATATAATAAATAAATATAAATAAGAAAAATATAAATATAAATAAATAAAAATAAATTTAAAAAAGTAATAATAATAATAATAATAATAATAATTAAAATATAAATATAAATAAATAAAAATAAATTAATAAATATAAATATAATATAATAAAATATAATACAAAATATAATATATAATATATATGGCTCTTTTTATTTTGTTTATAATTACATATTTATTTATATTTTTGTGATTATTCAAATATTTAAGACTAATGAACAATTACTCTACCAATAACACTTAAATCCAAGAATGAAAAATTCGCACGCATGGGGGATCAAACCCTAGACCCTGTAGACACAACGCATGTGCGTTACCACGCAGCCACGGTGACTAAATGGTAACTTATAACTACAAGTTTAAGAACTGCAGCTCTATTCCGATTGTGACCAGAATTTCTGGCCAGTGACTTGTCAGAAGTAATGATCAGAAATCATGACCAGATAAACTGTTTAGTCACTTGTCAGAGACTTGACGGCTTATCTTGTCAAAATTTAAAAAAATGTAAACTTTGGTAATAATGTGACAGTGAAACGATCATAATTTTTATATAAAGTTACTTTAGACTTTTCTGTTTTTGACCGTATGGAACATAAAAATTACTTTTAATATTTAATTATAAATGATTGACTAAGAGTGTATTTTTATGGGATTGGTGCTTTGTTTTTTTCCTTAGTAACTGGTCAGTTTCTGTGTCCGCGGTTTCTTTTTTTGATAGTGTTAAGATTTTCTGGATAGAGATTTGGAAAAACCTGGAATAATTCTTTTAATAGGATTCGGCAAGTTTTTCTGATCAGTGGTGGACCAGTTTTTCTAGGTGAATCTAAAATAATTCTTTAAATCAGTGACTGGCCAGTGTCTGGAAAGAAATTCTTATCACTATTATGATCAGATTTTCTGGTCAGTGACTTGACAAAAGTACTGTTCACAAAGGAGAATTGTTTTTATCCAGTGAAACTGGCCAGTCGCTTATTCAGGACTGGCCAGATTGTCTTGGCAAGTAAAACTCGCTCTCGACTCTACAGCTACTGGAAGGAAACAAGTAATACTTGACGAATTTCTACCTGGGAATCTATTCAATACTACACTCATTCCTTTTTTTTCTCACTCTCCGTTCTTCACCATTTACCCTATCATTTAGCTAAAACTTCAACCACACTTTCTGTATCTTCTCTCACACAATACTTCACACCATCCCCCCAAATACATTATTTACCTATTCTCACCTCCCTCCCATTCACTCTTTCAGTTCACACTCTTTCCTTCAATAGCCATATCATCCTCCTTTCTCTCCACGTTCTATTCTCATCAGACTTCCTTTCAATCTCCCTTTTAGCTTCATCACATCCATTTTCTCTTCCTCGTTTCCCAAATCCACCAACCATAACTTTGGTGTACCTTTCTCACCCATTCCTATCGCTTGCACCGTTTTCACACTTACACTGATCCTCACCCGCGCAAACACTTTTTCCACCTCTCTTTTACCCTCCAACAAACCTATATTCATACCTCCAATTACAACATTTTTTTCTCCTTTTCCACTACATCCACTCGCCTTGTCAAATCTCCCATTTTCAACTTTATCCTCTCATATTCACTTCCCTCAACTTTTTGTTCCCCCTCATTCACTTCCTTTAAACATTTTTCTAAACCATTCATTCTTCTCCACATGCTTTCCTTTTCCTTTTTCCACTTAATATCCCACATTTCCTGCAATTTCTCCAATCCCTCTTCAATTTCATCAATCTCTTTGTCCCTTTCATCCGCAACACATACTTACCAAATTTCCCTTCACTTTCGCTGATCTCTCCTCCATTGCATGTTGCAACATTAATTCTAATTCTAATAAATCCATGCAATCCTCACACGTCATATTTTTTACATTCTTTTCTATTCCCCTTTTAAATATGCTCGCGCCTTACTCTTACCTCCCGCGTACACTACTTGAGTCAGAATCTGCCATTCTGGAAATCTACCTTATCACTCTATATTTGTTTCTGGTCCCTCTCTCTCACTTTAAGCAACCTAACCTCACAAAACACACTTCTCTTTTTACTTTTTTTACGATTCACACTTTCACCGCTCTATACAAACATACTCTCTGCACTACCACCATTTCCACTTCACAATCTACACTACCCACCCTTCTTTTAATCCTTAAAATTTGTTCCAAAAACTCTTAACTCTTTCTAAACGCGTGCGTACCGAACCGGAAACGGAAGCCCAATGAATTATTATAAGGGATAATAAGAACCAAAAGGTAATAAAAAATGTGAGATCGGAAACCACGAAACGAAGAATTATGACGAGCCTTGTGATTCCTATACTGCCGTCCTGATTTAAAAACATCATATCTACATTTTGGGTTGTTTCGAGATATTTGACAAAATACGTTTTTATTTATACTTTCTATAACCTTATTGTTTTTTCAAAAGGTAATGATGCTTCTTGAGTAATTCAGGTACGCTGAATTTTATTAGGTAAACAAAAATTTCAATTTTTCATTGCAAATATGCAAAACTGTAAATGTGCTAATTAATTAAGTGAAAAATCGCGGCAAATCCTTACTAAAAAGCATATCTATGCAGATATGCTTTTTAACTTGGAGAAACATAACTCAAGTCCATCAGGAAAGTAGCCTCTACATAGCTCGAGTTCCTGATCTCAAATAGCCTATCTACGTAGTTAGGCTATGTTCATCAGGAAATCACTGGTCAAACGACCTGAAATCCTCATAAACCTGCAGATAGGCTATTTAGGATCAGGATTTGACGGAAATCGATGTAGATAGTGTTTTTTAGTAAAATTAACTCGAAAATTAATTAAGATTAATAATTCTAATTAGCATAGAAAAATTCGTCTTTTTTACGAATCCAACAGTATAAAAAACTCATTTTTGATAAAAAGTGTAGATATGGTGTTTCTAAATCTGGACGGCAGTATACCCCCTATTCATCTTTTATTTCATGACATCTGTAGGTCGTAATATTTAAGACAAATTACCTAGATCTGGCAAGGGTTCTGGTGGCATGTGGACTAACTGAAAAATCCCATTAATGAGAAAAGGACTAAGATACATCTATCCTTTTCTTACTAATGAAACTTTCTCGTTAGTCCACATGCCACCAGGACCCTTGCTGTTCTTTTGACCATGAGAGAAAATTTTCGCCATTTTTTTCATGAATTTGAATAAAAGACTGACTTCACGTCCTGTCGCCAGCTATCCAAAAGCGCCATTTTTGTGCATGTTGGATAAAAAAAATTTGTTAAGAATAATTTTTCGAGAAATGAATTGTCTATTAATATTTAAAAAATAAATGTTAATATATCCTAATTTCTTAGAACTTATATTTTTCGATCTGTACGTATTTTTTCACAGTAAATAATTGAGGAGAAGAAAAAAAATCGACAAGCGCTAGACAATTTTCGCTACCTTCGCTCTCTCTCTGTCTCTATATAATAAAATACAAAAAGACGGCATCGTCAGTGGGTTTTTCATTAGAGTGAACTCGATTGATGTACTCAAAACTGTAGTAGACACAACGTTAAGTACATGGATCGTTACCAACATAGCAACTTGCTCGTGCATTGTGCAGCAAACATGAGTCGTAAACCAACGGCAGTAACCTCAGCAGCCGCAGTAGCGCAGCATTTCTGAGTGGCTCGACGATTCGAGTCTGTCATGCATATGGCAGAAAAAGAAGAGGAGGAAAAAAAATCTTACTCACACTCCTATACATGGTACATACATATATAAAGAATATATAAGTAGCAGGTTGAGTATATATATAGTATCGACATGCTTCTATCAATGCAGAAGTGTGTAGAGTGCATGTACACAAAAACACGTACACATATACGGATGGCGAAAGTCTCGTGCAACATTCGTATAATGACGAGTCGCAAAAGGTGCCCCCGAGAACATAACTCATTGCTGTAAACGAGCGCCACTTGGCCGCGTCAAATTAACGGGGGAGGCTGTAGGGCGGCTCGACCGGATCGAGACTCGATGTGAACTTAAACCCCCTTAAAACACTTTATATATGCTTTTCCTCTCACAATTTTCTCTTCTCTCTTACGTCGCTTTTCCCATATTCTTCTCTTTGTTTTCAGCTCTTTGTTTTGTCTCTTTTTTCATATTTTTTAAAATTTCATTTTCTTTTTTATCTTCTTTTTCCTATCGGCTGATTTCCTTTGACATGAATAATGTAATCTCATTTTAAAAGAAGATAGTATTGCTGCAACATTGATTATATCTACTAAACTCAATACCTTAGAGCAATATTGTTGCAAAATTATCTATGTCCGCCTTAAAGGAATGCAACCTGGCCGTCAAAATTTTTCAAGCTTAAAAAGTCCCACCAATAGGAAGCTTGCCGTGTAAGTTTGTCGCAATACTGCACGATAACCTTGCATAATTATGCTATGTAATGTTGCTATTTAACATTACACAAAATGTTTCTGAAATATTACTGCAACGTTAAATTAATATTACCATGAAATATTACATTGTAATATTTATAATATCGTATGTAATATTACTTACAGTAGCTACAATTTTGCCATGTATTATTTTTCTGTAACTCGATTCTGTTAATTGTTTGTTGTTCTGTTAATTTGTTAATTGGAACAGTTTTTCTCTTCCAATTTCTTACCATTCTAACCTAAAAACAAGCACACACAAAAAATACACTGTTTCGAAGTTTTCGCTGTCATCCGTGGGTGAATAGTTTCGCCCCAACCGCACATTTTTTGAAAAAACACTTGTAAAATTTTTTAACAATAGAATATTAAAAATCCATTATGATATTCGTGTTCAGCACTAAATTTGGCTTTAGAAAACACTTACCCGATAATTTTTCCGACCGTTTATCACTATTTACAATGGCAGACTAAATGAGTCAAAACAAGTAAGCGAGTATATCAAAATCACATTTGACTATTAAAAATATTTTTAATTTTAATATAGGGTGATGTGGGGTGATGTGAAACATGGGGGGATGTGCAACACCGCCGATTTCTGATCTACAGTTCGATATTGAACAGAGCCAAGTATTGCCATTTGTTTGTGTCCTCAGTAGCTTGTTTTTGATATAAAACTCACGAGACAGCTCGCAGCTAGGTTTGCTGTATGCTTGTTTTTGATATAAAACTCACGAGACAGCTCGCAGCTAGGTTTGCTGTACGTAAGTTGACTTAAATTTCTCGAGAAGGAAATATTTCTCCCGCTTTACATTTCTAGTCGTTTCGTGAAGGGTTTTAATTTATTTTATAGATAAGAATGTGCTTATTGTTTCTTTTTTAAGTGTTTTTAAATATGTTTTTATATTTTGTCTATCTATTACATTGTATTGCATACAAATCATTTTTCGCAAAATATCATATTTGGGGTGATGTGCAACACTTTTTTTTGGGGTGGACGTAACTACTTTTTACGTGCCATAACTGCGATTCACATGATGAATAAAAAATGATTAGTTATTTTCCTTTAATTATATTCCTTATTCAGTTATGAATAAATAAAAAATTAAAAAAAAAAAAATTTTTTTTCTTTGGTGAAATCTCCACTTTTTAGAGGTCCTTTTTATATCTTAGTGAATTTTTTTGGCCATGGACGTAAAAAGGAAATGGACGTAGCACTAAGCTGCGGGGTCTAGACCGTCGTAGGTAAGGGGGAAACAGTTCATTGCGCATGGATTGGTGGAGACTCGGTAATTGGTCAATCTTTTGTCACATGTATAGCAGACGATAACGTACATATTTGTTTGTTGTCATCGTTGGTGACTCTAAACTATCAACAGAAATTAATAGTTAATGTTTCTATTAATTATATAATAATGAATTAAATATGATTAACGGTGTTGGAAGATCTCTGATATTTCGAGGTTATGTGAGACCTTTGATTATCGCCCAACAGAATAAGGCAGTGACTGGTTTAAATGACGTGAAATAGGTAAACAAACATTTTCCAACTAATTTTTAAATATAATTACAGACACTTTTTACAAAATATGTCAACTACAATAGGTAAGCATCTTCTAAATTGCAATAATCGAGAATATTGTTCAGATTCATGCAGTAATGCGGTTATAAAATGAAAAATTGAAAGGTAATGTATTTAAAGCAAACGATATCATAATAGCTGTGCCATTGTGCTCGCTCTGCATGCTTCTGCCCTCTACTCTAATGCAGAAATATTCTATTAAAATGCCTCTAAGTCATTCAATTTTGAAATATTTAAAAATTTAAATATTTGACATGTTTTTCGTCCAACGAAAAAAAACGTTGCACATCACCCCACAACACCTTACACTCATTACTGAAATTTAGTACTCATGACTATTAAATGGAATTTCAGTGTGATTATTTGGTCGTGAGGTCCAAGACACGAATTTGATTACGGTTAGAATCCCGGTTGACACATATGTTTTCTAAACTTTTTTTTCTAATAAAGATGAATTTTCTAAAAAATTTTCTCTAATGAAGGTTATTTTCTAAAATTTATTTTTCTAACAATATTCAATTTCAACTAATAAAAGTAATTTCTATAAATTTCATTGAATTAATTCAAATTATTATAGAATTTGAATTATAGAAATAGTTCTTTGTTATTCGCATGCAACTAACCAGTTGTATGTCAAAATTATGATAAAGTCAAACATTTTTTTTAATTTCAAGTCTATAAATTCCCATTGAAAAATGCTTGTTGCAACATAAATATTTATTAAAAAATTGATTTAAAAATATTTATGCAAAAGTAATTATTTTATTTTTTTTAATATATACACGGGCATGCCCTTTATTACAAAATCAAAAGAAATGCTTAAACTAAAAAATAAAATTATAGAAATAATTATATGTAAAGTAATAAAAATATATAAAAACATTATACTTTTAGAAAAATTTTAGAAATCAAAACTTATTAGAAATTATAAAATAAACTTTGAGAATCAAAGAAAATTCTTTTTTTAGAAAAAAAAAGGATTAGAATCTTTTTCGAAAAAGTCACCACCTACCCTACAAATAATAAAACATCTATTAAGTTAACGTAAGGAAAAGTGTTTGATACTTTCCATTTAATATATTCACCAGGCTACTTGAAATTCATAACCAACATGTCAAATTTCGATAAGAAGAAGAAGAAGAAGAAGAAGAAGGATCGATCCTTATTCGCATAGATTTTTTTTTAACACGAGATTGAAGGAAGCAGGATGTTTTTTGATCTTCTTCCCCTCTGCACCCCCTGAGGGAATCTAGAGTAAACGTAGGGAGTTTTGAAGAAAGCAGAAAGGAGAAAGGAAATGAGAAAAAGGGAGAAAGAAAAGAAGGAAATGACAAAAGAGACAAAGAAAAGTAAACTTTGAAAAAGAAACACAGTAAATTTGAAAAACCAGAGAAAAATATATATATAATCTTGGTCTTCTTCTATCCTTAATTTTCAAAGAACTTTTTCGGATTTGTATATGTAAACTACTTTGAATTTCCCAAAAACTATAGTCGTTGTTAATTTCTCCGAATATTATGTTTTTCATCTTGATTAGAATAAAGAAAATGTTTTTTTTCATTTCAATCTTCACTTACCGATTTATAAGTAAAGACATTCAAATTTATTCACCATTGGCGGAAAATACTTTACTATAGGCGCAGTACAATTTGCACACGAATAAACTGTATACAGGAAAACTGCATATGGGAAAAGTGCACACGATTGGAATTCGTAAAATTTTGATTTTGAAACGACTTACAAAAAATTGAACAAGTGCGAGTTTTACTCGCATTGAAATCACGGGTTCCGCACACCAACGTTACAATTATTTGGTAAAAAAAACAATTTTTTATTTAATATTTTTTCAAAAATTTAGGGAAAAAACATTTTTTTAAATAGTACTTTATGCAACAAAGGCGTATTATGGTTACTCTATGCTACCTGTACCAGTGCATGCTAAGTTCTCCCATATAACCCAGCTAGTCAATAAAGTAACCATTGTTGCCCTAGGGAGATAAAGGGTACTTTATTGACCTATGAACGGTCAATAATGTACCCTTCATCTCCCTAGGGCTATAATGGTTACTTTATTGACTGCTGGGTTATAAGGGGGAACTTACAATTAGTACGCGCCTGTACAGGTAGATAAAGTGACCATAATACGCCTGAGTTGTATACATTTTTTTAGTATTTCCTTGACAACGCTATGACTCTAATCACATTCGCTATATTTTTCCTGTAATCTACGTGTGAAAATACATATTTTTTCACACTGGATCCGAATTATGTCAGAATGCTCACAATTTTGAGATCTTTTTGTTAAATGACTTGAGGCGCAGCCAACTGTCAGAACAAACACTAAAGTGAAGAAGAGGATTATAAGATATTTGTAAAAATCGAGTCTAAACGGATCCAATCTAAAGCAATCATGCAAAATATGAGGCAACATCCTTTCCAAGGCCTAGGTGATTTAATTGTCCCCTGGAGAGATATCTGTGATTTTCCCGATCCACCTCGGTAAATAGCCAAAGATGGGAAGACCATGATAAACGGCTGTGCATGTTAGCCCCACGGCAGGCGCGGCGTCGGCCCTTTCGTTGCCCTAGATGTCACATGGAAGGTACCCACATGAAGGCAAATTGGAGACCCTTGATGGAAGGGTAACTGGAGAAAATTCGTTCGATTAGTGTTTTGGGAGAGTGATACTTTTGTGAGTGTACGATGACTCCTAGGATCGCGTACAGCTTCGCGCTATTGGTTGTTATAAAGGGTTAGACCGGGGTTCCACACGCGAAGTCTCGGTTCACATCCGCAAAAGCAGAAGCAGTGTAATTGGTATTCGGATTAAATGTGGCATCGGTGTAAATAATACGGTAATAGGGAAAATTGAGGGCAATATGAGAGCGAAATTGTTGTTCGGGATTAAGGGCAACCTGAAAAAGCAAACCAGCCTGAATGTGACAGATAATAATTGGTGTAGACAAGGAATGCCAATTCCAATCGAAATTGGCAGAAATTTTAGTTTTTTAGTTCTGAAAAATGGTTCGGTGATGGCTATAATACGACGGAATGATTTGAGTAGAGTCAGATTTCCTGTTCTAAAGGAGAAGGAACCACTCGACTACCTCTCGTCGAATTGGAGAGGTCAACACATCTGATTGATAGGGAGATCTGATCCGTCTTCAACAGAAGAAAAATGTGGAGGTTGACTTCATCGCCCCAAAACCGTTCTTAAGGCTGTTGATTGAAACTCTAACCAGGATTTTTAAATTGGATATAGCTGCTTTTGCAAAGAGAGGCGCACCCCAGTCCACGATGGCTCTGATTAAGTTACGATATGCCAGTAAAGCGATACTAGGGGAGGTACCCCAGGTACCATACGGATGTGAGTCTCTTAGGTGAGGCGTCTATTCAGGAGTATGCTAAGATGTTTCAGGGATCTGCCGCAGACGATATCCATATTGGAAATATTAATGTGGAGGTGATCAAAGCATGTGTTCGATCTGGTGAAGTTGCAGGCAGTGGTCTTTGAAGGAGACACATCTAGCCCCAAAGTACTCAGCCAGTCGACGAGATTTTGTAGAATGAAGTTAACCCTGTCCGAGATGCCCTCATCCTTTTTAAATATAATATATAACAGAAGGACATCTGCGTATATGGTGAACTTCATGTTCGGCGGTAATATGTTCAAAATACCACGAAGGTTGAAAATGATCAGAGAAAGAAGACCTCCTTCACAGTAAAACGTTTTACTGAAAATACAATTGAACTGATTTTTATTTCAGCCTTAAATTAAAGCAGTGCCTAAAAATAATTTACATGACTGCAGAAAGTATAAGTATCCTATATCTTAAAGCAGTTTAAAGTACGGGATATGTAACATGTACATACAATTGAGTATCAAAAGAGGAAAAATCTCGAGAGCGCAGCAAAGCATGGTTTCGGAAAACTAATCAATAATGAATAAAGGTATGAAATAATTGTTAAGAATTAAAATTATGGTCTGCTGATGGCCTAGGACATTTGAGTCAGCTCATCGACAAATAGTCGATTATTTAAAATTGGTTGACGATGATTTAACAGTAAATAGATTTAAATTATGCTGAGGAGAATTACAATACAACACATAAACGAGAGGGTAGGAAAAGTTTTAAAATATATAGTTAGAGGCGACATCTTCCTCCATTTTTTCAACACTGTGTTTACTTGTAGGTGCGCTCTCACTGGAAACGTCATTATCAGGGTTAGAAGGTGAATTGGTAAGTTGAGATTCTGATAAAGAATTGTTGTTAGAGCGAGAAGGGGAGTGGTTTTACCACCATTGTGGGGTCATAATTTATTACCATGCGATTCACATCGTCCTCCCAAACAATCTCATAACCGGATCTAGGAATACCTTAATTCAACGAGACATTTTCTGTTTCTTGATAGCCGATATTGCGTTCAAGTGTAAGGTTCAGTTATTCAAGTCAACCTTATTTTTCACTTACTTTGGATTCACAATAGCTGGTAACTGCTCCACTCTATTTTTCGTACGGGTCACTGACCTGACGAGTAGGAGTTTCAGTTTGGGACTACGCTTTAACTGTTGCGGATGTTCTTATTTTTGAATAAGTATTAAGTGTTCTTTTCTCTCCATTATTTAATTGTTTGTATTTTTATGTTTAATTGTTATATTTCGTTTTGTTTGCTGCACTGTTGCGAGTTTCTGCCCTTCAGTGTTAGTTATTCTTTTATTTATTTAACATTTAATATGCCACATTGTTGTGAGATTCTGCCCCTCAATGTTGGTTATACTTTTATTTAATTAACATATAATGTGCCGCACTGTCGAGAGATTCTGCCTTTCAGTGTTGGTTATTCTATTATTTATTTTACATCTAATGTGCCACACTGTCGTGAGATTCTGCCCTTCAGTGTTGGTTATTCATTTATTTATTACAGTTTACTTATAACACTGTCGTGAGATTCTGCCCTTCAGTGTTACATATTAATCTGTTACTAATTTAGTTAAACGTGTTTAATCAGTCTTGAATATTTATTTAGCATTTATTTCTGTTTTGACACGCTGTCGTGGGATTCTGCCCTACAGTGTAGAACGGGAATAATCAATTTAAATCTGCTCCCTTCACAAGTCTGCGTTTCATAACTAAAAATTCGAATTTAAGTAAGGAATACTCGTGAGCAGGGGCGGCATGTTTGCCATAGTAGTTAGAAAAATGAGAGATGTAATTGCGCTTGGGACAATCTTTCTGTTCATGGAGAGTGCCCGAGAAAAAAAATTCGATCAGTCCTGATATTTTCCTCCGGTCCAGAGTCCTCCTGCAAATCAAAATGATTTTATTCAGTGTTTCGGGTTAGAGTTTAGAACTTATGGTTTGTGGAAAGAGGTCTAGGTCAACGTCGTGAGCCAAAGTCTTTCTGCTGAGATTGAATTTCGGAATAAACATTTTATATCCTTTAAAGCGAAATGTGGTGAAAATTTAAAACGTCATTAGCTAAGTTCCAAGATGTAGAGGATAAACGCATCTGATTAAGCCCGTTAGAGACAATTGTACGGGATGGATCGCTCACTAATATAATGTCTGCAGATAATCCGCAAAGGATATACGTTCGTATTTTTCTATTCCTGGTTATTGATTCTATTAAGATGGTGAACGAGAGGGAGGGTCAAGAAATTGAAAATCTTGGTTCATCATGGAAATTTTTGTTCAGCCAAAGTAGGTTGTACGATATTGGAGCTGAAGTTTGTGAAAGGTAGATGTTTTGAGCCAGATGGAACATGAGGGGATACATTTGGATCAGTTACAGTAGGTTCAGTCAAAGTGTCAAAATCATAGACGTGGTATTGGTATTTGTCAGAGCTGTTGATGGTGAAGATGTAGTAAGAGAAGAATCGATAAATTTAGCCTCCACCAGGGCAGCAAGTGTACTTTTGATCGTGTTAATAAATCCTGGTTTTTTATTCGTCAAATCCAACGTTTTTTTTGTGCCTCTTGACATTTTTAGCTCTTTCTCGTGGTGGCGAACCTCGGTGAGAGTGTCGGCTGTGGATTGCCGATTTTGCGAAGGAAAGGAGCCATGATGAAATTCTGGAAGTAAAAAGAAAAAGAGACAAAACCGTACCCGAAAGTGGACTTAGATGTCGATGCATCAAGTTGAGATTTTAAGTAATTTTACGTAACTTAAGAATTATAAATTAAAATGTGAGTGTGGAGTAAACAAAATACAAAATAAAATCTTCTGCCTTGGGTAAGATATTAAAATATAATAACCGACAAATTAGCTCAGTCGGATAGATGCCTCGCTTGGCGGTCGTTTAAGGACCAAGGGTAAGTACCCTTGGTTCGCGCCCATTTGGCTTGGTATTTTTCCGGCACGTGAGACAATCTGAGCGGGAGGTTTGTCGTCGAGGTATAATGATGTGCACCGTCGATTATTGTCCGGTACACACAATTAGAACTCGACTGTCGATTAACCGGTTGTACTCAGGAGAAGTTTTCTACAGTTTCCCTCTCCACTGGCGAGAAAACCCATTAGACGGGTGGTCCAGGCAAATGCGAGTGCTCCTAATTTTCAAGTCGCTCTGTAGGCGCAAAATTTAGTATAAGAAATAATTAAAGAAATATTGTAAGAGCGAAATTTGTAAAGATACACTTGTATAGCCAAGTATGTAAGTCTGAAGACAGGTGTATAAACAAATAAATAAATATTAAAATATTGATCGTGTAGGTAGTGTGATCGTGTAGGTTAAGTTTACGAAGATAAATTATAAAATGGCTGAATTATATTGAAATAAATAATTAAGCTACATTAAAAATATAAATTAAATTAAGCAGCTGGAAGTTTAAATTTGTAACAAAAATGTAAATCAAGTATTTTATTCTATATCTATAGAATAAAATACTTTATATATTTAACACTTATAAGTGTTAAATAAATTGAATTTATTGTTGATATTTATGAATTACATCCCAAGGAGAAGTAATGAGAATTATTGTTAGGGTGAGTATTTACCTTCGTTCAGGTATAAGTGATTTTATAAAAAATTTTAAGTTTGACAAACGTGCGATCCAAACTTTTGCTTAAATTTCTACTTCTTTTCTTCTTTAAGAATATGTTAAGATGAGGTTATATCCAATCCTATTCAGTTCAATTGCATGCATTCCAGTGTTATGTTTGAATAGTGAAATGTGGATGATATGACGTTCAGTAAAAATAAATTATCAGCACTATAATCAATTGGTTGTTGCAGATAATTTTGGTTGAGTTTCCTCAGCAGTAAGAAAATGTACGCTTTTTATTTGTCGACTTCTAAAATTGAATATGACACAGATTTAACTTTCAAGATTAATATATGATTTTGAGAACAAATTGATGAACGACTTCAAATTTGAACTTAACGGAAAAACACATAGGAATACAGAGTAGTATAATAGCAAGAAAATTTGTTCTCTTTTCACATAGTAAAACATAGTAAAACAATTTTCTTTTTTTTATTTTAATTCGTTTTTTGAGTCCTACTTTAATAAATGTTTAGCGTGAATCTTTCCTGAAAATTTAATTTAAATGTTCAGGAATGTTTCATGCTAAATATTTATTGAAGTAGGGCATTTAAATCTTTACCAAATTGTCACTAAACTTTAGAACTATAAATACTCGGAAGTTTGCAGGTAAATCTTTAATAAATTTTTATGAAAGTTTAGATGCTGTGTGGGAGCATTTGCAATTATAAGTAATGATATGTATTAGTCTATTGTGTCTGAATTTGGAACGATTAATAGTTAACAAGCCACGATTTTGTCACATGTATATCAACGAGGGGAGTGTTTATCGATCTGAAACGATTTCAAAGGGCGGTTTTACCCTTGCCGTTTTTTGATTTCGAAGAGCAGCTTGGATACCTCGAGCTAACGTTTCACCGCATCGAATTAAGAGAAAGGGGGGGGGGCAATATACAGAGAAAGGGATTGAAAATTCCATCGAAACACTAAAACCAGACTTCTTTTTTCTTCGTGAATGACTTTTCAAAAAAAAAAAAAATTTGTTTCTCATTATTTTTTATTGTTAAATGGCCAAGGTAATTTAGAGGTCATATATTTACTTCCGTCTGCTTTTCATCAACAGATGTTTTCTTTACTTCTGCTAATTTTCAAATAATGTCATTTCATTTCCACTAATAGTATATAAAGTTTTTTTTCAATTACAGATATACTGTAGAGTTGAAGTTTTCATGCTAGTAACACAATAATTCACAAAAATGGAAAAATTAGTAGGTTTTTTTAAAAAAATACTTCTTTGAAATAAATTATAATTAAAATGTTTTTTACCGAAAGTATGTTTGCAGATTTATTAAAAAATAAGAAATCCCAAGTGCAAAATGCCAAGATTGTAAAAACGGCCCATCATTGGTCCAGTAATGTCTTCCGAGATCTGGCTGCCGACGTCTAACCGCAATTAACACCACAGGAGTCGACCCAATATTGTCTGCCAAGATTTGGTGCCAACTTTGCCAATGATGGGTCATTATTGGGCCATGTTGGTTTTCGCACTTGGGATAATTTTATAAATTAAACGAATGTATTAATTATTTTTCATAGGGAATATATTCTTTGATACTTGGAAAAATGATAAAAATATTTTGGTATATGAAAATTATATTTTTCGAGTGGTACATATAAAGAAAACATTTCCATTATATACATATTTTCCCGCGGGCTACAGGGAATGAAATATATATATATATATATATATATATATATATATATATATATATATATAAAAGAAATTGAATTTTATCATTTTTCCGCGGGTTGAGTAATATTTAATTTGCATTCTGCAAAAAATAATCGTAAATTGTTTTTTATTTATTATTTTTTTTTAACTTTTAGAAATCTTTAACATTAACGGAATTGTGCCTCGAGAAATATCTCCGGTTTCATTACTTTCAATTCTATTATGATTGAAGTTCAACCACGCAGTGTTAATTAAAATTCATGAATGTTTTCAGCTTGGAAATAGCATTAATTGACGGGCGCGTATGCCAGGAAAGGAGAAAAAAGAAGGAAATTTTTCTGTTTGACGTTGAAATCAACGTGGCTAATATTGCCAATTCTCGTCGATAATTAATGACACATTGAAGGTAAATGAGCAATTTACAACATCCTCTGTTAGCCATATATATATTTAACATTAATATACAAAGTAGCAATATTTTTTATTTCATTTATAAATCTTTTCATTTGTGCGAATATATCTTATTATACGCGTCAAAAACATACATTTCTCTTATAATTTACCGAAAATTTTATATTAAATCATTTTAATTGATGCTGTTATCGTACTGTAATAACTGTAGTGCAATTCCATTTCGTGTAAAAATTTTTAACTTGACTCTGGTTAGGGTTAAATTTAATTCTGAATTCTATTGTTAATTAATTTTTATTGTTGAAGTAGAAATTACAATTAATTATAAAAATTGTGGAGTATGAAATATGTTTATTTCACAATTTTTCATCTAATTGTAAATTAAATGATAATTTAAGAAGGGAATTTTTAATTTCAAAAGTTTGGTTCAATTTTAATAAGGGCCTAAAAACTTCGAATTTTTATTAATTTTAATATTGAAGTGGTTTCCAATGTATTTTTGTAAGTTCAATTCTATGCCGGGCACAGAAATCGACTAGCACGTCAGGATTTTGAAAAGAGTGGGGGTCCCAAAAAATTGTGTTTTTGAGGCGTTTTTCAATATAGGTACTTCTTCTCTTTAAATGACATGGAAGTCTCTAGACTTCCATGAGATCTCAAAATAGAGCTTGCGAATTGTACATTTTAATGACCATATGTATGCGTAAGATCACAGTTGTTAAAAATTTCGGGAATTTTTCCAAACTTTTGCATGGGAATTTTCCTAAAACGTGTTTAGAAAAAATGTTTTCCCAAAAAAATGGTAATTTTCCTGAGTGTTTGAAAATTTTTAGATACGAATTGAAATTTTTCTAAATTTTGTTGGGAAGGGGATTTTGTTAATCGTTTCAGGGAATATTTACAAATTTTTAGGAATTTTTCCAATTTGTTGGGAATTTTTCTACTTTATTACATGCACTGTAATGTAAACAATGCAATTAATTAATTAATATAGTTAGTTATTTTTTACTGATTAAAATTTAAAAACTGCTAAATTAAATAGAAAAATATTTTTCCATAAAAAATTTTCTGTGTATAAAGCATTTTTTTAAATATTTCTCAAACATCTTATTACATGTCATAAATTTAGGGGAGCGTGGGGGAATTGGAGCCCCTTAAGGAAAATTATTAAAAAAACCAACTTATCTTTATAATAATACATTGTTTTCATGATTTTCTACTCATTTCGTTATTTATCTTTAATTATGTTTAATTAGAAACTTAAAAAGAGAAAGTAAATTGGAAAAAAAAAAATTTTCAAAAAAAAATACATTTTTTGCCATCACCCAATTTCTGGGGTATTGGGAGCTTTCACTTGAAATTTAAAAAACTTTTATTTTTTAGGAATATTTTTTGTTTTCTAATAGAAAAAAGTGTTAATACTTACAATAAAGCCAAAACTTTAGACTTAGAATAATTTTTTTCCTAAATTATAAATAAATAAAAAATTTTTGAAAAAAAATTAAATTTTTCATTTTTTCTACCAAAAATTATTTTTTAATTAAAAATTTGTTCATAAGGTGATATCTTTTACAATTTTCAAAGAAATAACGAAAGCCGTAACATAGTAACGTAAATTCTTTGGGCTGACACTAATTCTCCCATTACCCCACAGAATTCTTACAGGACAAAATTTGAATAAAAAAATAAAAACATTAACAAATTTTATTATTATCTCGATTTTTATACAAGTATACATATCCACACATATTCACCTATAATATAATGAAAAAACAGAACTAAATAATACGATTTTAACTACTTATGGTGATGTTTAGAAATATTTTGCATTTTACAACGAAAACTCAAAAAATACATTTTCCCTTGTCTTTACTAAAAATTTGTCAAGAATGTGATCATTTGTTTTGGAATGATATAAACAAAGGTTGTAGAAGATTTTCTAGACATTGCAGCGAATTTGAAGGCTTTTAAGTACGTGAAATTTAAAAGCTCCCATTACCCCACGCTCCCCTAACAGAAACATGAAGAGAAAAAAATTAAAGAATAAATCGGTTAGTGAAGAATTTTGAAGATATTGGATCTTTAGAAATTTAGAAGAAGTCATAAAACAGGGTATGGTTCACATGTTTCTTACAACTGATTCTTTGCAAGAGATTTTCATAGCCTGCCTTGGTCAAGCACGTCTAGGCGCAGCTCCCAATGGTTTGATGGCATTATTTTAGAAAATAATGATTAATTAATAAATGAATTTAATTAAAATATTAAGTAATTATTTATTGAGACTTTTTTCAAAATTAAACATTTAAAAAAATTTGTTGTGCACTTATACTTTATAATTATTATAAATAAATTTATACTTATTAATATAAATTTATTATTATTGAGATATTATTAATTAATTTTATTGAGAATTAATAATAAATTATTAATATTAATAAATACCTATTAATAAATATTAATATTCATGTTAATAATTTATTATTAATTCTCAATAATATTAATGTTAATTAATAATATCTCAATAATAATAAATTTATTATTATTGTGATATTAATTAAAATTATTAATATTATTATGTTCAATATTATTATATTGAGATACAATTATTTAATATATTATATAATAATAAAAATATAGCTGTAGCATTGACGCGTAGTTATTCGACAAGTTTTATTTCAGCTTGTGACACTTGAGAGTATTTAAGATTTGAGAGTCGCATGCGAGCGTAGCATAGTGGTTAGCTTGCGAGATTTCGGTGCGTAAATATTCGGTTAGGCGTAGGTTCGTACCTCCAAGCGTTAGGATTTTTCAAATGTGTATGTAATAAAAAATTGCGTTTAAGTGTATAAAAAAATAAAAAAAATGTGTAAAGTGAACTGTCAATGAATTGTCATCAGTATTTATCTTTTGCAATTAATTATTATTTTTTTTATTGATATTTGTTGAAATTATCATTTCGATCCGATCCGGTTGTCAGTTGGTAGAATGCCAGCGCTCGGCTGGCTATTAAATGAAAAATCCACGGTCGGTAGAGTGCCAGGTCCCAGCCGGTTGAATTATACACGGAACGGCTTCTTCCGGCCGGTCAGCGGGCGGTAGAATGACAGTTCCGAGCCGGTTGACAGCGCGTTACTGGGCTAGTCACTATTCGGTAGAATGCCCGTTCACATTCGGTTGGCAGGCGGTTCCCAGCCAGTACAGTTACATCGGCGTCAGTACGGGCTAGGATCCGCGCCGGTTGGAAATTTCCGCCTGGGACCGTCCACGAGTATCAGGACGATTACCCGCGACTCTATGAAAAAACATGCCATCACTTTCTCAATCATATCTCGCAAATAAAAGGAGATAAAAAAAACTTAAACACGGTTAGAAAGCTGATTAAATTTTGCGTAAAATAAGACGTCTTTAAGTCATTTCGTGAACTATTTTTTGAGTTTTAGAGTGAGAAAGAAATAAAAAAAATTAACAAATTTTCTCATTTTTGTCTTTCGAGTTTCTTTATATTACTCGTGAAACATCATTATTTATTATTCCCCAGCATAAATCCGTCCCTGCTTTCTCTCCCATTCGCAGCAACGCGAAGACAGAATCGAGTTGTCAGAGTTTAATTTCAATGCATCAATCGTCGAAACTCGGCTTCACATTTTTAATGATATATCGAAGACGGATTAACCTTTTTTAATTTTCGAAGGCTTATTTTAAATCTGAAATTCTAACGAAGATTTCTGTGTTTTTAGAAAAATGTTATTATCTAAATTTTTCTAGATTTTTGAAAAAGTTGAAGTCAAGAGACAAAAATGAGAAAATTTGATAATTTTTTTTATTTCTTTCTCACTCTAAAACTCAAAAAATAGTTCACGAAATGACTCAAAGACGTCTTATTTTACGCAAAATTTAATCAGCTTTCTAACCGTGTTTAAGTTTTTTTTATCTCCTTTTATTTGCGAGATATGATTGAGAAAGTGATGGCATGTTTTTTCATAGAGTCGCGGGTAATCGTCCTGATACTCGTGGACGGTAGGGTACTTTCATTAAAACATATCAGAAAACAATATAAACAGTTTTGATTTTTTATGTAAATATTCAAATAATATTCAAAATTTTCCAAATTCTCAGAAATTTTCCCAAACTTTTGGGATTTTTTCTAAATTCACAGGAAGTTTTCTATAATTTTTTAGAAAAATTCTCTTATTTATGTTAGGGAATTTTTCTAAATAATTAGTGGAATTTGCTTCCTAAATTTTTTTGGGAAAATTTCTAAAATTTTTCTTACAGTACAGTGAAGTAGAGGATTTTCAAAAAAGTGGGAGTAAAGACCCAAAAACAAATTTTTTTGTTACTTTATATAGCGATGTCGTTACCAATTTATTTTTGTTCATTGAACACGACTCTGGGTCCTGTAATTATGTTTAGCCCTTCAGAATTTTGAGAAAAGTGGGGCTAAACACCAAGAAACCTGTTATGGGGTCTGTACTGTCCACCTTTTTTAAAATGTTCTATTTTTTGGTCATTCTTTTTTTTTATCCATATGATGCTTTACAATTTGTAAATAATAAGTATCGTTAAAAATAAAAAATTAAAAATAAAAAACATTTTCAGTAACGTCTCGTGTAGAAATTTGTCTTATCATAAATGTTATTTTACTTTTTTACCGATAAGTTACTACCTTGACTATATTTTTTCTTAAAATGTTTAAAACTTTTTAAATTTTAGACCAAACAATTTAGAATGTTCAGAAAAATTATTGCTATTTTGTGGATTGTTAAGTATGAATTCGATTATTTTTATTAATATTAGGGGAGAGTCTCCAGTTGTGAGACACCTCCAGTTGTGAGACAGTCAATTTTTTTTAACATGTAATATTAAAAAGCCGATTGGTTTATATAAAAACATTTCTTTTTATATGAGCCAACTTTTTCGTGTACGCCGAAGCGGATATATAAACTGTTTTTGTTAAATACCAACACTGTGTGTGATAATCGACTAAAAAGCGTTTTTTCAATAAATGCAAAGTACTTTTTTTCCAAGTTAATTAATTGGAAAAGGTAAATGTAATGCATTTTCTGTTAGTGTTTTCCTTATATTTTGTGATGCAATATTGCATTGTTCCAATCTACGGTTGAAAATAATTTAATTTTCCTTTTTCAAAATAGCGCCAATTTCTGGGTGTGAGACACAGCATATCACCAGTTGTGAGACGGTGTCAACACTCATCTGGGCAGCATGAAAAATACGAATTTGCAGGCATACTATTTAAATGTTGTTTTGATTTTTTTTTCTAGTATTTTTGGGCATGTCAAGTGGAAAAAAGTCAATTGATTCAGAAGAAATCAATTTTAATGCTCTTGTTGAAGCTATTAAATTGTGTTTATTTGATAGTCATATTTTGGCGAATAAATATTATTATTTAGTATACAATAATATATATTATTAATATATTTAATTATTTATACTAAACATAACGTTTTAGGTCAAACTTATTAAATTTTAGCAATTTTTAATGAGTGTCTCACAACTGGAGACATTTTTTTTTTTGAAAAAAGCGATGTGCTCGGAAAATGTATCGTAAAATTTTTTGAGTTCATCGAAACACTATACTTTCTTTTAATAAAAGTTGCGTATTTCTGTTACCTTTCGAACGGTGTATTTTATTTACAATTTCGTTTACCCGTTTACAATTTACGGGTCAAAAATGAAACCCGTCTCACAACTGGAGACTCTCCCCTATTAAAGAAAATCTATATATTAAGCAAATTCAGACTTAACTGTATCGAAAGTAACTTTCGATAAGTTAAACTAAAAGACTTAATATTTATTCACCCCAAGAAAAACGTTAAATTCTTCGAATAAAAATTATTATTTTTTGAAAAAGTAGAGGATCCCCTTTTTAAGTGCACTATTAATTCAATACCTCCGATTAGACGGTATTTTATATTGAAAAGACATAAAAAGGAGAAGGTTGTATTTAGTTGTAGACAGTAATGAGACACCTCAGTTATATGAGTAGTACAAATATAAGTAAATTTATTATTTAATTCATAAAACTTAAAAATTAATAGAAAAATCGTACAATAAAGGAATATAAACTACCTTCAAATTATTTATGTGTATAAATCGTAGTGAATATTATTATAAAAAATGCCCATTTAATAGAATATAATTAATATATAAGATTTCTCAATATTCATATAGGAATATAATATCAATAAACCAACAAACAATTTTTATTTATATAATAATTATTATGTTTTAGCGTAAACTTGTAATGTGTGTGTGTAAAAATGCATAAAACTAGAATAATTAATATTTCACTCACCAACTTACAATATCTTTTATTTTAATCAAGACACAAAAAAGTCTCTGATTACTTTCTACAGGTGAATCATTTACACCTGTGTCAGAGTCTGTGTAAAATTGTAGTTTTCTTGTTTACTATATTTTCTGATTCTTTTTTCAATGTAAATAATATATATAAAAAAATAAAAATAGTTTCGAATTCGATCGTAACATGGATCTTTCTAACAACATAATTCGATTGCCTAAATTTATGTTTTAAAAAAGTTATAAACAAAGTTCAGAAGCTGGTACAACCCTGACAATTTTCTCTAACTTTTATTATATATATTATTGACTAATTTTATCTTCATCTAATATAAGAATAATAATTATAAAAATAATTTTTTAAAAGTCTTTCAAACAAAAGATGATTTTCCAAAAAAACTATTGGTTCATAAAACAATTAAAATTCTGCAACAATAAAAGAAATACTGTTTAATTTTGCTTTCAGTATGAAAAATAAAATGGAGTTTAAAATTGAGTGGATTTTTGTTATTTCTTCTTTTGCAGAGGAAAAAAAATTGCACTAGGAATGCCCTTTGTTTGTAGAAAGATTATTTTTGCGATAGGTGAACGCGCGGGAGGGTAAAAGGTAACAATCGCGATGCTTTGAAATGGACAGTTTACGAGAATAAACTACCCTCTATCTATCTCTCTCTCTCTTTCTCTCTTCTTCTCTCAATGGGTTTCCTATTAAAGCATTTGTTTCCACTCGAGGACCTAAATAGCAAAACTGCAGCGTGCTGTCGATTAACCCTTCGGCATCGTGCAATCTCTGTGTGTGCACAGGTGTACAACTGACCACTGCGCGGAGCGCTCTCTCGCTTCATTCGCCGCCGGCACCTTATATTATTCGCAATTGCAGACTGTCTAAAATTTTTTACTTCTTTTTATTTATTTCATTTTCTTTTTTTTCATTACAAAAAAAGAAAAAAAAATCTCTCAACTTTCTCTTTTCAATGTATGTATATCCCATTCTGTATGTGCGCTCTTTTCAAACCCACAAAATCCTTCTTCACCATCGTCGTTTTCCCCTTCTCGTCAGATCTCGTTATCTCATGCGCGAACGAAATAATTGTGTATATATATATATATATATATTCGTGAAATAAATGCATAGAAATTTTATATATAAAAAGAGAGAGAAAAGGGGATTCGAGATTAATTCTTAACTTGTCTGTGAACATTTTTCTGAATTTTTAGGTGTATATATAAACTGCAGAAGAAAAATATTTGATATATACCGCAAGCATGGGTAAAAATGCGCATGGCACACGCGGGGTTTTTTTATAAGCCACACAGAGAAATTCATTAAAAATGAAAAAAAATTTACTTTATATATGTATATGTTAAATTAAATACAGTTGAGTGCATTGCCTGAGGCACTCTTTCGTTTTTAAGGGTGTATAAAATAATTACAGATGCGGGGAGATTTCATTTGGATGTTTTTTTCTCTTCTTTTTCTTTAATTCAGAGAGAAAATGAGGAAAACGTCAAGACAACGCTCGCGAAAGAATAAATGAGAGGTAAAAACTTAAAAGTAGGTTGTACGGGAAAATTTGTTATAAAACTTTATTTTCTTTATAAAAGTTTTGCTCTCAGCTATTTTCTTTACAATTATTAATATACGAAATAAAGTTTTTCTCAATTTTGAACCAAAAAAACAGAGAGAAAGAAATGTTTCGCAAATTCTTTTTTAAATGTTTTCCAAGTTTTCTCAAAACTACTTTGTTTTAGAATGCCTTACAAGTTTTTTCTTTTCTTTTTTTACACTTTTAATATACATCTGTGGAAAATTAATTTAATTAAATGATCAAAGTGAAATGAAATACAAATTTAATAAATAAAAAGGAAAAATTAAAAATTATTTAAGAAAATTAAATTTTTTAATAATTGTCTCTTAATTAACAACTGTTAAGTAACAATTTCTGAAAAAATATAGATGAATTTAAGTTGAGAAAAAAATGTCTTTTCTGATTTTCGTTTCTACAAACGTAGCGTACTTCATCCTCATAAAAGTACAACCAGAATTTTTTACTCGTACCTACCAGATCAGAGTTTTTTATTTCTATACCTATTTATTCTTTATCAAATAAAAGATAAAATTTGTAGAAACAAAATGTTTTCGACGCAAATAAAATGAAGCAAATAACATTTATTTGAACCAAGCAATTTTTTTAAAAGAAATAACATTTATTTGAAACAAAAAATTTATCTGAAACAAATATTTATTTAACTCGGACAGTAATATTATCTCCCTATATTACAAAAAGATATCGCCGCCGCTGTTTCAAGATTTTTTGACCTACAGATCAAGAGTTGACCTGTAGCTTATCTTCCCTCAAAATTTAGGTCAATTTTAAGGGCAGTTTTGAACCATACGTAAATACTTGACGATAAACTCCATCTGATCTGCTCTACTCTAAAAATATAGGTAAATTTTAAGAGCAGTTTTGACCTATACGGGTAAAAAAGAGGCTCACAGGCGTCTGTCACATATTACGTCGAAATCTATATGTAATTTGACATTTTCTTTTACTTACAGGTCATAAACGGCCAAATAATAGCCCTTACATTACGTCAAAATTTATGTCAGATTTGGCCTATTTTTAAAGCTGCAGGTAAAAAGGGACCCAATAATGCCTTTAATGATACGTCAAAATCTATGTCAAATTTGACCAATTCTTATACACTCGAATCTCGCTATAACGAGAAGTTCGGGAGTCAAGTCTCCCTCTATTACGAGCGCAAGAGGAGAAATTAAAAATCCCCACTTTTAAGATTCTTTATTCATTTTTTTTGTGTTTACAATTTACGTAATGTCAAAATTACAAACGTAACCTAGTTTAATTTGAACTTCAACATACAGAAAATTTATATAAGCTAAAATTTTGAAGATGTTCGACTCATTGATATAATGTAAAAAAAAGAAGTGACTTTTTATGATTATGATATAAATAAAATTGATTTTAACCAAATTCAAATCAACAGAATGTGCATTTGTTTATAAATAGTGGGGGTAATAGGAAGGAAATGTTTCTCGCTATACCGAGAGACAGAGCCCCCGTTATAGAGAGCGCTCGTTATAGAGAAGGTCGTTATAGCGAGATTTGAGTGTACCTTAAGGTATAAAGAAGGACCTATAAGGGCACCATAAGACCATAATCATGCCCGTAAAGTAGAATTCTCTTTTAGTGCTCTCTTTTAACATCTTCTGTTATAATTTAATCTTAATTAAATTTAATTACTATGTATTCATATTAAGAGAACATGATTTGAAAATAAAAATTAAAATAAATATAAAAAAAATAGTTAGGGGGTTGGTGAGCGAAGTGCGCAGGGGGGTGAAGCTCCCCTAATGCCCGTGTGGAAAAATTTTAGGGCGCTGACCAAGCGCTTAATAGACTGTCTAACGTCTTTCTAGACCCAGGGCAGACGGTCTTGTCGAGCGGCTGTTCAGAATTGAAACGAAACTTCCACGCTATCGTCTAGAATAGACCAGCGTTTCTGGTCTGATCAGCAGTGCTAGTAAATTCTAATCTACGTCTATTCAAAATTTCTCATTATATGTTATGACAACTATTCTTAGAATAATAAAACTTAATTATATTTGAAATAATTTTAATGACTTTTTTTTATATAAAAAGTATTAAAAAATATTTTAACTTTCTGTATTTTTCACTTCAACTTTCTTTAAGCGTAAGGCTTTGTGTCCCTCCCAATCTTTGGCATTGGAGATAGTAGTCTTTTTGTAAAATAAAATTTACTGCAAATCAAAACAGCCGGATGAAACTATCAGTCGTACTCAGCACCAATCTTTAGGCGTCAACCACTAATTAATGAAATTAATAAATAAAAACTTACTAAATTTGCTATTTAGTGGATATTGATTCTCAAATAACAATACTCGATGGTTTTTTAAATCATTAAGTATTACAAAATTTGAAGGAGAGGCATATTGGTAGATGACGCCTAAACATTGATGCTGAGTACGACTGCTAGCTTCAGCCGACTAATCAAAACACATAGATACACATCAAAATCTATTTTTTTCAGTGCACATTTAAAATTAAATTATACAGAAAACAACAACAACATAGCACATTATTATTCACGTAAAACAGAAACCACAACAAATACTATAATTCACAAACAAAATGCATCACACACTGACTGATCTAACGACGCCAAACGACGCGACGCCATTAGGCGCCATGTTACTTAGCAGCTGGGCATTCATCGACGCATGCGCATATAACATCCTAGACCAAATCTAGACGGTCTTAATAACACCGTACTAGACGGACATATTTGACTTAGATTTTTTCTAATAAGCCAATCTGTTAAGTCACTGATTCGGGACTTGATGGACCGTCTAGAATTAGACGGACTTGATGATTGCTAATCGGGAAATCATTGGACTCTAGACTGCCACAATATTTTTCCACACGGGTGTATGTATAGTTGAACCTGGATAAGCGAAAACCCTCTATAAGCGAGAGTTATTACCTGGTCCCGTCATTTTTACATGTAAAAACCTGTATAAGCGATATTCTGTAAGCGAGAGTCGTTTTTCTCGTCCAGACCTCTATAAGTGAAAATTATATTTCCACCTGAACCTCTATAAGAGAGAAAATCTGCTCTCGGACCTCTATAAGCGAGAGAAAAATGCCGGTCCCTTGAACTCTCGCTTATCCAGGTTCGACTATACACTACCGTCCATGAGTATCAGGACGATTACCCGCGACTCTATGAAAAAACATGCCATCACTTTCTCAATCATATCTCGTAAATAAAAGGAGATACAAAAAAACCTAAACACGGTTAGAAAGCTGATTAAATTTTGCGTAAAATAAGACGTCTTTGAAGTCATTTCGTGAACTATTTTTTGAGTTTTAGAGTGAGAAAGAAATAAAAAAAATTATCAAATTTTCTTATTTTTGTCTCTTGACTTCAACTTTTTCAAAAATCTAGAAAAATTTAGATAACATTTTTCTAAAAACACAGAAATCTTCGTTAGAATTTCAGCTTTAAAATAAGCCTTCGAAAATTAAAAAAGGTTAATCCGTCTTCGATATATCATTAAAAATGTGAAGCCGTGTTTCGACCGATTGATGCATTGAAATTAAACTCTGACAACTCGATTCTGTCTTCGCGCGGTTGCAAATGAGAGAGAAAGCAGGGACGACTGCATGCGGGAGAGCGATGAACTTTCGAGTTTCTTTATATTACTCGTGAAACATCATTATTTATTATTCCCCAGTATAAATCCGTCCCTGTTTTCTCTCCCATTCGCAGCAACGCGAAGATAGAATCGAGTTGTCAGAGTTTAATTTCAATGCATCAATCGTCGAAACTCGGCTTCACATTTTTAATGATATATCGAAGACGGATTAACCTTTTTTAATTTTCGAAGGCTTATTTTAAATCTGAAATTCTAACGAAGATTTCTGTGTTTTTAGAAAAATGTTATTATCTAAATTTTTCTAGATTTTTGAAAAAGTTGGAGTCAAGAGACAAAAATGAGAAAATTTGTTAATTTTTTTATTTCTTTCTCACTCTACAACTCAAAAAATAGTTCACGAAATGACTCAAAGACGTCTTATTTTACGCAAAATTTAATCAGCTTTCTAACCGTGTTTAAGTTTGTTTTTTATTTCCTTTTATTTACGAGATATGATTGAGAAAGTGATAGCATGTTTTTTCATAGAGTAGCGGGTAATCGTCCTGATACTCGCTTTTGCATCTCAAATTTTTTTTAACATCTTTTTTCTTTTAGTACTCTTTGAAATGAGTTACCTCGATTTTTTTCAAATGTTTTCATAAAGCGGTTCAGGAGATGCAGATTTTTGAAAAATTACGTTATTTACGTAATTTTTTTTAAATGCTTATAACTCGGTCAAAAATTAATCAAATTGGACGTTTTTATAATGGAAAGTTTTGTTTTCACGCGTAGTTTTTAATAAAAATATTTTTTTAATTTTTAAATAATTTACGATAAGATTTTAAAATTTTTAAAATAAAATTTTATTTTTAACAATGTATGTATCTATTAATTTTTTCAAAATGTTTTGTAAGAAACTAGCACTAAATTAACAATTTTTAAGCCTTGTCCGATTGATGAGATCTATTTATTTTAAAATTTTTATGTACACAGTGAAAACGGTAGGCCTAACTTGCCATTTGACCAAATCACAATTTTACACAGAAAGAAGGTTAAGTTTGGAGAGACTCAGTCTGAAAACACATTTGCTGTGAAAAATTTGTGTGATTTTGTCAAATGGCAAGTTAGGCATTTGGCCACCACTGGGTATAAAAAAATTAAAAATTTCAAAATAAATAGATCTTATCGTTTGCCCACGATCGGACAAGGCTTAAAAATTGTTAATTTAGTGCTAGTTTCTTAAAAAAAATTTTGAAAAAAATTGATCGATACATACATTGTTAAAAATGAAATTTTATTTAAAAAATTTTAAAATCTTATCGTTAATTATTTAAAAATTAAAAAAAATATTTTTATTAAAAACTACGCGTGAAAACAAAACTTTTCATTATAAAAACGTCCAATTTGATCAATTTTTGACCGAGTTATAAGCATTTAAAAAAAATTTACGTAAAAAACGTCATTTTTTAAAAATCTGTATCTCCTGAACCGCTTTATGAAAAAATTTGAAAACAATCAAGGTAGCTCATTTCAAAGAGTACTAAAAGAAAAAAATGTTTAAAAAAAATTTGAGATGCAAAAGCAAAATGATTTCCAACTTGGCGTGGAGTGCCCAATATATATATTGTTAATCATAATTATTGTTATTTATTTATATACATATATAATTATATAATAAAGGAATTTGAAAATTTGAAAAATATTCTTTCTGCAAAATTTGTTGCATATATTCCTTTTAAAGAGAATTTTGTATTTTTGAAAAAAATTGTGATATAGATCCTGGATGTCAATAAAAAAGGTCTTTTACCTTCGTCCATCGATTTAATGAATGTAATTTGTCAAAAAACGTTACAGGTGTTCAATCAAATCAATGTCTCATTTTCACCCCAAGGTCCATATGAAGAATTTGATTAGAATTTCCCCTATTTGAGTTTCCATTGAGTGCGCGTCTCTCCTTTTGGTATAGACATGAGAGACAGAGAGCATATGATTTTTTTATTATCAAAAAGGGTCTTTCAAGATGAATCGATATCATATTTTCATCAAAGTACAATCAAATACGTACTTTCGATACCTGTTTTTTCGGAAATTAACTTTCGATATTTTGGTTATGATTTTATGTTATTTTTTGAAAATTTCACAAAATTTATCCAAACACATTCTTTTGAATGATGATATATTTTATAATAAGTTCTATTGATTATCTTCAAAAATACATATACAAATTACCAATACAATTTTTTATGAACCTTAATAACAAACAAATTGTAATTAAATCTTAAATTTATTTTAAATTTATTTTTTGAAAGATTGCTTTATATTTTCATAGAAATTAACGAATTTTATTTTATATGAAACTCTCTACTGTTATAGGTAACTGTTGCAGTACTGTTATGTAACTTTTCTGTTACTCTGTTGCGCAATTGTTATAGGTATACTATTACGTAACTATTAAACCCTTAATTTTTACAAATTTCGATATTACTTTATATAACTTTTATATTACTGTTACAGAGCGGAAATTATACTACGTAACATTGTTACATAAAATATGTGACACAATAACACTTAGGAATCTAAATCATGTTATTTATTATTTCATTATACGAAATAATAATAATATTAATAATATAATACTTAATAATACTAAAGACACAGAAAATGTTTGTTGGAATAAATTAAAACTTAATTATTTATTATTATTTATACTATTATTTTAATTAAAATTAAATTTAAAAAGAATATTTTTTTGTATTTTTTTCTCGATTATTTGAAAAAATTGTTTTACTACTATTTTTTCTATAACTGTATATAGCATTCGCAGACTTTTTGATTAGAACAGTATATATATATATATATATATATATATATATATATATATATATATATATATATATATATATATATATATATATATATATATATATATATATATATATATGTATATATAGTGGAAGACTTTAATACCTCACATAATTTGTGTTGAGAGTAGTGCATTATTTGTCTTCGTGATTACAAAAGTCATTAATGTCCTCTGGTGAATAAGGGTAGTGTCCCTCTTCCGGCAAATGAAACTAGCGAAAAATGTAGTCTTCTTCATTACAAAGTTTATTTAACGACTCTAAAGGGTTTTTTTCAAATTAATTTGATTTCTATGTGAAATATTATCAATATAAAATTACTGTAATCGGCAAACAATAATATAATTTATCAGTAATAAAGTGCATGAAAATATATTAAACATACGAGCAATTCCATGTGAAGTGATCGACGATTTTTGGACATTGTAAGCAATTTTCTTGAAAATTTGTTTCCTTGTAGCTATAAGATATGATAAAGTGAAAGCGATTTTGAAAATTTTGAAAAAATTTTGAAAATAATTGCAGTTGTGGTGTGAAAAAAATAATCTTTTTTTGAATATATCGAAATGTAAATTAATTTCATTTTCATCATCTTCCAAATTAATTATTTCTATTTATAAAGTTAATGGTATTATATTGTCCAGAGTGTCCATGATAAGTGACCTAGGAATTTTACTTAATGAAACTTTTTCGTACATTGACCACATTATAAATATAGTTAACAAAGCTACTAGAGCCCTGGGTTTTGTCATGAGGAATGCAAAACAGTTTCATAGTGAGAGGTAGGTAAACGTACAAGTACCACTTTCACAAAGAAATTTTTCTTCTATACCAGAATTAAGAACTAATTTAGTGCTAAATTAGTACCATATTTAAAAATGTAGAGCTGCTAAACTTTTTAAAAAAACGTATGGTACTGCCACCTTGACGTATAGCTACAAGTACCATACCCTAAAAAATAAGAATTTTTAAAAAACTTTTCCAGAGGAATTTAGAACTAATTTAGTGCTCTAACATAGCATTAAAAAGAATTTTCCAAAAACTACCATTAATCTCAAAAACTACCTAACGAAAAAAAAAAAATTTTTTCAAAATTTTTTTCATAGAAATTTAGAATTAATTTAGTGCTCTTACATAGAATTAAAAGGAGTATTTTACAAAAACTACCCTTAACCTCAAAAACTACCTAATAAAAATTAAGGAACAAATTTTAAAAAAAAAAATTTTTCGATAGAATTTTAAAGCTAATAAAGTTCTCAAACTTAGTACTGAAAGATATTTTCCAAAAACTAATTTTAACCTAAGCTAATTGAGTTCTTAAACAATGCACAAGAAAAATTATCACAAAACTACCTTTTACCTCAAAAACTACAAGAAAATAAAGACATAATTATTTCTTAAAAATTTTTTCAGAGCAATTTAGAGATAATTTTGTGCTCAAGAATAGAAATTAAAAGTAATTCACAAAAACTACCTTTACCTCAAAAACTATCTACAGAAATTAAAAAGGCACATATTTCCAAAATTCTTTTCATATGATTTTAGAACTAATTTAGTGCTCTAACATAGCATTAAAAAGAATTTTCCAAAAACTACCCTTAATCTCAAAAACTACCTAACGAAAAAAAAATATTTTTTCAAAATTTTTTTCATAGAAATTTAGAACTAATTTAGTGCTCTCACATAGAATTAAAAGGAGTATTTTACAAAAACTACCCTTAACCTCAAAAACTACCTAGCAAACATAAAAATGTATATTTTTTCAAAACTTTTTTCAAAGGAATTCAGAGCTAATTTAGTGCTCCAACAGAGCATTAAAAAGAATTTTCTAAAAAATACCCCTAACCTGAAAAAGTAGACAAAGGAAATAAAAAGGCATTTTTTAAATTCTTTCTTCACAACAATTTAGAACTAATTAAGTGCTAATTTAGTACCATATATAAAAAATTAGAGCTGTTAAACTTCTTAAGGAAACATATGGTACTACATATGCTTGACGAATATAGCTACAAGTACGATACCCTAAAAAATAACAATTTTTAAAAACTTTTCCACAGGAATTTAGAACTAATTTAGTGCTAATTTAGTACCATATATAAAAAATTAGAGCTGTTAAATTTTTTAAGAAAACGTATGGTACTATACAGGCTTGTCGAATAGCTACAAGTACCATACCCTAAAAAATATGAATTTTTAAAAAACGCTTTCACAGGAATTTAGAACTAATTTAGTGCTAATTTACTACCATATATAAAAAATTAGAGCTGTTAAATTTTTTAAGAAAACGTATGGTACTATACAGGCTTGACGAATAGCTACAAGTACCATACCCTCAAAAATATGAATTTTTAAAAAACTTTTTCACAGGATTTTAGAACTAATTTAGTGCTAATTTAGTAGCATATATAAAAAATTAGAACTGTTAAATTTTTTAAGAAAACGTATGGTACTACAGGCTTGACGAATATAGCTACAAGTACGATACCCTCAAAAATATGAATTTTTAAAAAACTTTTTCAACGGAATTGAGAATTAATTTAGAGCTCTAACATAGCATTAAGAAGAATTTTCCAAAAACTATCCTCAACCTCAAAAACTACCTAGGGTAAGTGCGTCAATTGCTGCGGATGCTTCAATTGCTGCGCGTTTGTAAAATGTGTAATTATTTATAATTTAACAAAATAATTATGTTTAAAAATGTTTGGAAAAATTATTTTGATCAATACGTGATACAATGATCTATAAAGATACACATTAAAAATATAATTAGTTTAATTATTTAACTTTCAATTCTGCTTACCGCAGAAATTGAAACATGTTTGTAAAATGCATGTACTTCAATTGCTGTGGACAAAATGACATCTAAATGCATGTTATTAAGGCCGCAGAAACTGACGCGCAGCAATTGACACAGCCCGCAGAATTAGAAGCTTTTGATATACTTTTTAATTATTTAATTATAATCAAACGCTCTAATTTTATAGGCTATTAATTTTTGTAAAAATTTCTTAAGATTACAAACAAATAATTTAAAAAAATTGTAATTTAATTCCTTTGCTATAAATATTTTTTTTCTACGCAAATGATATCTTAGCTGAAATGCCGCAGGAATTAGTGCACTTACCCTACAGAAAATAAAAAGGCGAAATTTGTAAAAAAAATTTCATAGGAATTTATAGCTAATTTAGTGCTCTAGAATGGTATTAAATAGATTTTTCCAAAAAGCTGCATTTAATCTCAAACCCATAAAAATTGTACTACATTTTAGTCTAAAAGTACTCATGTATTAGTGAGAGTCTACTAACTTTATTGTAAAATACCTACTAATTAAATGTAACTCTTTGCATACGTATAATTGGTTCTTTTCTATAAAATTACTAAGTTTCTAGTGTTAATTGAGTAGGTTTATACTAGAAATTAGCAAATTGTTCTATTGAATTAGTAAACGTTTCCATATTTTCTACTTAGTATAGAAATTTCTAATTCTTATTTAGATTGTGTAATATTATGTTCTGTATTAAGGTAGGTACTACTACACTTTAAAAGGCTCTTAAAAGACCAAATTAAAAAAAAAAATTTCTCAGGTCTTTGATTATAAATATTTAAAAAACTTTTTTGCCTATATTAGTACATATTTGGAGAACAAAAATAATGGTTTGTTTTTAATTTTTATTTAATATCATAATCTGCAGACAGCATTCAGATCGAAACTCCAAAAAGTTAGTTGTCCAATTGCGGACAGTTTATCTCAAGATTGACAAATCGGAAACAAAAAATCCAAATTGCTTCTTAAAAAGGAAGGTGTCTTGCATACACGGAAAAAAAGAAATTAGCTGCAGCAGTAAACATATGTTTGCTGTAAAATCTCTGAAAATTAGCTACCACAGCTAAGAAGTTTGCAGTGGCAGCGAACATGTTAGCTGTGACAGCAAACATTAGGGTCAAAATTCGTGAAGTGGGCAACTAATTTTCAGTTGGTCAATAAGTTTTCATAAAATGTATGTTTTTCTGTTTGAAATAATAAATAAAAAATACAAGTTGAACAGTTTTGCAAAATTCGTTTTTTTGTTGTAAATATTGTTAAACAAACTTTTTTGCATGAATTTAGAAAAGTTTTTTTTTTAAATAAAGTAATAGGTAAAATTTAATGATTTTTGGTATGGTTATATAAAAATAACACGATTTTTGATTAACATTTTTCATTTTAAAATTTAACGTAATTTGATAAAATTATAAACAATTTATTTAAACAAATGAAAATAAATGCAACTTCTCGATCTGTTATTTTATTTTTCAAAATTGAATATTGTTCCTTATTTAATGCCCAAGTATTACCAAAAAGAAAAAATTGGTATTTTACATTTGTTCAAAAGAAATAAATAATTATGTTAATAATAATAAGCATTAAAAAATCATAAAATCTTAAAAATATTTTTTTTAGCTTCATTAATTAACAAAATTAATTAAAAAAACCTATTAAAATAATGTTTGAGTGTTTCTGATGTATGAAAAAAGTATAACAATTTATTAAATTGTTTAAACAATTAATTGTTGTAATTTTTTTAAATCTGCACTTAGGGCTGGAAATTTCTAGTTTTTTCTCAATAATTGTGCAATTTGTCAAGAGTAAAACATCTGGTAATGATAAAAAATAAAGAATAAATTAATTAAACATTGTTTAAACAATTAATTGTTATTTTTCTCATAAAGTGTACTTAGAGCTAGAAATATCTAGTTTTTTCTAAATTCAATCAACTAAAAAAATTAAATTTAAAAAAATAATAAAATAAATGTTAATAAATTGTTTAAACAATGGTTAAATAATAAATTTTTAGTTTTTCTATTACACTTAAGTGTTTAAGTTATATAAAAAATGTCACAATTAAGAAAAAACTAGGAATTTATAGTTTTAAGTACAGTAAATTGAAAAATTAATAGAATAAATTGTTTAAACAATGTTTAAATATTGAATTTTTTGCTTTTCTTTGATACTTAAATGTGGTAGTTACAAGAAAATGCACAATACAGAAAAAACTAGAAATTTCTAATCCCAAGTACACTTTATGAGAAAAATAACAATTAATTGTTTAAACAATGTTTAATTAATTTATTCTTTATTTTTTATCATTACCAGATGTTTTACTCTTGACAAATTGCACAATTATTGAGAAAAAACTAGAAATTTCCAGCCCTAAGTGCAGATTTAAAAAAATTACAACAATTAATTGTTTAAACAATTTAATAAATTGTTATACTTTTTTCATACATCAGAAACACTCAAACATTATTTTAATAGGTTTTTTTAATTAATTTTGTTAATTAATGAAGCTAAAAAAAATATTATTAAGATTTTATGATTTTTTAATGCTTATTATTATTAACATAATTATTTATTTCTTTTGAACAAATGTAAAATACCAATTTTTTCTTTTTGGTAATACTTGGGCATTAAATAAGGAACAATATTCAATTTTGAAAAATAAAATAACAGATCGAGAAGTTGCATTTATTTTCATTTGTTTAAATAAATTGTTTATAATTTTATCAAATTACGTTAAATTTTAAAATGAAAAATGTTAATCAAAAATCGTGTTATTTTTATATAACCATACCAAAAATCATTAAATTTTACCTATTACTTTATTTAAAAAAAAAACTTTTCTAAATTCATGCAAAAAAGTTTGTTTAACAATATTTACAACAAAAAAACGAATTTTGCAAAACTGTTCAACTTGTATTTTTTATTTATTATTTCAAACAGAAAAACATAAATTTTATGAAAAATATTGACCAACTGAAAATTAGTTGCCCACTTCACGAATTTTGACCCATTAGTAAAAATTTATGCGAGTTTGCTGTCATAGCGAACTTGTTTGATCTCACAGCGAACATTTTCGCTGTCCCTATTTCAACGAACAAGGTTTGCTGTGGCAGCAAAATGTTCGCTGCCATAGCAAACCCTTTCTATGCGTGTAGAAATCTACCACCAATAATAATGAAAATGGACTAAAATAAAAAATAGCAGATGTTTCAATAATTTGTTTAAAAATACACTATGTTTTTCAGTATTTTTCTAGTATGCAAAAATTTTTTTTTTAAATTTTTTGACCAATTTCTGGTAAATTGTCACACAGGACATGCTAACAAACAAAACGAGTTATCATTTATTAAAATCGGTTCAGTAGATTCAGAGATAAACTGTCCGCAATTTGAGAAAACGTTATTTTGAGAAAAACGCGTTTAAACTTATATGTATCGTTAGAGGCCATCCATGAATTACCTAAAATTCTTTTGCAAATTGAAACCCCACCATTTTTTTTATTTCAGACACTGTTACATACATTAGCACCAATGTTTCTACTGGTCGTAACAAAAAGCTGGACTCCACCATCCCCTTAAAGACTTACTTAATTTGTCAATGACTTTTTACATTAATTGAATATTTTTTGAAAAATTTACTTTTATTTTTTACAATTGGTTATAAATACTTTAGGAGGTGTTTTCTGAAGTCATAAGGATTTAAAAAATACAATAAAAAAAAAATTTTTTTTAAATTCTAAAGTGTAGTAGTACCTTAAAAAATAATTTTTGCTTTTCTACATATTTAACTAACGTTTATAACTTTTACTACACTTCAGAATTTTTAAAAATATTTATATTGAAATAACCCAGGCGGAAAAGTCGGACGAACGTCGGAGTTTACAACCGGCTGGGATCCGCGCCCGTACAGACCGCAAGTACCGACGGTCTGTACCGATTCGGATCTGAAAAAGCAACCGGCGCGGTACAGATTATGCTCCGACTGTCGGAACCGTCTTCCCACTATTGTCAGTACTGGCTCGGTACTGGATTTCTTCCGCCGGCGGATCTTATTCTTCTGCGGCGTCAGAAGAATGACGGATATGTTGAGTCTGTACTGGCTCGGTACTGGGGAGGATCCGACTGCAGATGTCGTCATTTATTGTCACATTATAAATTAAATAATTATTACAAGTAATTGCATTATTTTAGAAAATAATTATTATTAAATAAATCTAATCAATATATTAAGTAATTATTTATTGAGACTTTTTTAAAAATTAAATAATTAAAAAAATTCGTTATTAATTAATATTATATATTATTAATTAACATTAATATTATTGAGAATTAATAATAAATTATTAATATTAATAATAATATTAATTAATAATATCTCAATAATAATTGAATAATTGTTTCTCAATATAATAATATTGAAGGTAATGATATTAATAATTTTAATTAATATCTTAATAATAATAAATTTATTGTTATTGATATATTATTAATTAATATTAATATTGATAATTTATTATTAATTCTCAACAATATTAATGTTAATTAATAATATCTTAATAATACTAAATTTATTATTATTGACATGTTAATTAAAATTATTAATATTATTACGTTCAATATTATTATATTGAAAAACAATTATTCAATATAATATGTATTATATAATAATAAAAATATAACAAGTTTCTTTTTTAACGAAATATTAAAATAGTCCTAAATATACATTCAATAAAGTATTGAAAATATAGCGGTATCATTGACGCGTAGTAATTCTGCAAGTTTTATTTGAGCTAGTGACACTTGAGAGTATTTAAGATTTGAGAGTCCCATGCGAGCGTAGCATAGTGGTTAGCGTGCGAGATTTCGGTGCGTAGATATTCGGTTAGGCGTAGGTTCCGTACCCCCAAGCGTTAGGATTTTTCAAATGTCTATGTAATAAAAAATTGCGTTTAAGTGTATAAAAAAATTAAAAAAATGTGTAAAGTGAATTGTCAATGAATTGTCATTAGTATTTATCTTTTGCAATTGATTATTATTTTTTGTATTGATATTTGTTGAAATTATCATTTGGATCCGATCCGGTTGTCAGTCGGTAGAATGCCAGCGCTCGGCTGGCTATTAAATGAAAAATCCACGGTCGGTAGAGTGCCAGGTCCCAGCCGGTTGAATTATACACGGAACGGCTTCTCCCGGCCGGTCAGCGGGCGGTAGAATGCCAGTTTCGAGCCGGTTGCCAGCGCGCTCCTGGCCTAGTCACTATTCGGTAGAATGCCCGTTCACATTCGGTTGGCAGGCGGTTCCGAGCCAGTACAGTTACACCGGCGTCAGTACGGGCTAGGATCCGCGCCGGTTGGAAATTTCCGCCTGGGAATATTTCGTTTATATGATTATTGAGAATTTTCGAAACAGTAATTTACTGGGGGAACTGTGAATTAAGTTTTCTTGAAGCTAAAATAAAAAAATGTGATTGTAAATTGTTGTTTCAAAGCTTTATGTCATTGTTTCACATCAAACAGTCACTAGAATGCGTAAAGTAATCATTTTACGCACTGAAAATCACTCTACACACTGTTTTCAGTGTTTAAAATTCAATTTTACAGGTTTGTGTTGCAAAAAATATGTTTCCTATGGTAAAAGTTTTTGAAAAATATACCTTTTTATTTGTGTTAGGTAGTTTTTGAGGTTAAGGATAGTTTTTTGCACAGAAAAAAATGCGAATGGTAAAAACAACCACATTTGTGTAGTTAGAAAAAAAGTAGTTAAAACTACCATATTCAGCAGCATTTTAACTTACACTTCCTCAGTTAGTGGAACCAAAATGAAGTAGTTGGTTTTATGTAGTTAAAATAACTACTTTACGTAGTTGACATAACTAACAGATGCTTGTAAATGGCTCAACTATAGTGTAGTAGTAAAAACTATTGTTAAAAATAGTTAATTTTACTATTGTGGTAGCAAAAATAACTATTTTGTATTAGTTGCAAACAAAATGAGACTTACTGTTTTTATACAGTATATAAATACAACCTCTGAAAGTTGTTACTTTTATGATTTATGTAGTTAAAATAACTATTTCTTACTAGTTGCAGAGAAAGAAAGAAATTTACTGTTTTCATATAGTAAAATCAATTGTTGAAAATAGTTATTTTTACTATTTATGCAGTTGAAAAGATCATTTTTTTCTACAAAGAAAAAACGTGAGTGGTAAAAACATCCACATATATGTGCAGTTAAAAAAATATAGTTAAAACTACCATATTCAGCAGCATTTTAACTAAACTTCCATAGTTAGTGGAACTAAAATTGAATAGTAGGTTTTATGTAGTTAAAATTACTACTACACGTTATGATTGTAAATAACTCAACAATAGTTATTTTGTATTTTTTGTATTTTTTTTTGTAGGTTTACCTACCTTATACGGTTAAACAAATGTTTATTTGATTCAACTAAATTTTTTTATTGAATGTTTTTAATGAAATAAATCAAACACTTTATTGCACTCAAGTAAATTTTTTGGTTTCATTAACCAAATATTTTGTTTTATACAAAAAAAATTTATTTAAATAAAATAAAATACTTTATTAAAATTATTTATTCGGTTTAAATATATATTATATTTTTAGGGTCCGATGCACCTGGGAAAAAAGCTATGATATGAGCCATGATATGTTTGAATCACAAATAAGCTATTCTATATTATATTTTTGTTTGCTTAAAAATCTTCTAGTGTATAAAATATTCTTTTCACTGGTACAAATTAAATAGTAATAGTTACAATGAACATAATGCATTCATATTCTATTCATTTAATTGACACTCATAATTTTGTATTTTCGATTTACCTAATGAATTTGACGCGAGCGCGGACTATAGACAAGCGAGACTGACATTTTTAGATTCATACATAGACTGTTTGAGACAAGCAAATATTTATATTGTTAAATTATTTCAGTTATACTAAAAAAAACTCAGTTTATTGCTGGCAAGGTGACAAATTGAGCCGCCGGATAGTAAAACCACGCATAAAATTTCCTCAGGCGTTTGAGTTGGCCTCTGATGGTTGAAAAATCGATGGTCATAAAAAAAATTTTTGAAATCACTTCCTTATTGGAAATTCGATTCCGCATATTTTTTCTTCTATAAAAAAAATTTATAACTCTTACCATTTTCGAGAAAAATGCAAAAAACTGGATTTTCTGAAAACACATTTTTAATTAAATTTTTGATTTTAACTCGCTCTAAAACATAAAGTTATGAATATTTTCTTTTTATATTTACAGGAAGTATAGTTTAAACTATCCTTAAGACAACAAACTTTGGCAATAAGGAAAATATTTTGTTTAAAAAAGTTATTAATTTTTTCCATACACAGTGTCAAAATTATTATTTACAATGTTTGAGGGCTTCGTTTATCTGAAAAATTTTTAGTAATCGAAAACTTCCAGTGAAGAAAATGTTCATTAAAGTATAATAAATATTTTTGCCAAGCAGTTTTACCCTACGATTAACCGTTTAATAAATATTATTAAAAAACTATTTTCTGACAAATGCGCACGGCTAAAACAAACAATTGAGACTTAGCATTGTCAACTCAACCCAGTGAGAAATTGCCAATAGACTTTAATCGGTCCAATATCGGTCCAATATTGGTTGCCGTGCTGGGCGCCGATTGACTCCCAATATTGGACCAATATGGGCTGATGCTTGGGATGTAACGGCATCGCCAATCATCGGTTGTCAATATTGGTCCAATATTGGCCGAATATTGGCAACCAAGAGAAAAAAATTTTTTTAAATAAATTTTTTTTAATTAAATAATAATAATAAAAAATTAATGTTTATAATTTTTGTTTAATATATTTATTTGTTTAATTATTTATTTTTAATAATTCATGTAAATAATAAATAATTTATTATTTATTTTTTTTTTTATTTTATTTGTTTATACACCCGTCTTAAGCCTACAATCTTGGCTATACAAGTGTTTGTTTACATCTCGTAAATTTCTCTTACAATATTTCTTTATAGACATTTCCTTAATACTAAATTTTGCGCCTACAGAGCGACTTGAAAATTAGGAGTACTCGCATTTGCCTGGACCACCCGTCTAATGGGTTTTCTCGCCAGTGGAGAGGGAAACTGTAGAAAACCTCTCCTGAGTACAACCGGTTTATCGACAGTCGAGTTCTAATGGTGTGTACCGGACAATAATCGACGGTGCACATCATTATACCTCGACGTCAAACCTCCCGCTCAGATTGTCTCACGTGCCGGAAAAATACCAAGCCAAGTGGGCGCGAACCAAGGATACTTATACCCTTGGTCCTTAAACGACCGCCAATGCGAGGCATCTATCCGACTGAGCTAATCTGTCGGTTAATTTATTATTTATAAATTATAATCATTTAAAAATGCAGCAACTATTAGGAAATAATCGAAATAGCATTCTGCAAAAAAAATTCTATCATTGAAAAATCAATGATAGGCGAGAGAAATCCGCGTCTTTAAATAGATTCGCAGATGATAGACAAGAGATATCCGCGTCATTAAACGGATTCGCAGATATACTCTGGTCTCGCGACGAATCTCTCGATACTTATATACACTGGAGTCGCCGTGTCAGTTGCGAGAACGGTTACAGCGTCCCTCTTTCGGTGGAGATAAGAATTGTCACGTAAACTGCGGGTATAATAAGGCGGTCGGTAAAGCGATTTAGCAGTTTACGTGACAATTCTTATCTCCGCCGAAAGAGGGACGCTGTAACCGTTCTCGCAACTGACACGGCGACTCCAGTGTATATAAGTATCGAGAGATTCGTCGCGAGACCAGAGTATATCTGCGAATCCGTTTAATGACGCGGATATCTCTTGTCTATCATCTGCGAATCTATTTAAAGACGCGGATTTCTCTCGCCTATCATTGATTTTTCAATGATAGAATTTTTTTGCAGAATGCTATTTCCTATAATAGCTGCTGCATTTTTAAATAATTATAATTTATAAATAATAAATTATTTATTATTTACATGAATTATTAAAAATAAATAATTAAACAAATAAATATATTAAACAAAAATTATAAACATTAATTTTTTATTATTATTATTTAATTAAAAAAAATTTATTTAAAAAAATTTTTTTCTCTTGGTTGCCAATATTCGGCCAATATTGGACCAATATTGACAACCGATGATTGGCGATGCCGTTACATCCCAAGCATCAGCCCATATTGGTCCAATATTGGGAGCCTTTATTGGACTGATGATCGGTCTCTTGGCTCCCAATATTGGACCGATATTGGACCGGTGAGAAATTTCTCACTGGGAACACATACGCTAGACTCCTGACTCGCGCGCTTTTTTCAGAAAATAGTTTTTTAATAATATTTACTAAACGATTAATCCTAGAGTAAAACTGCTTGGCAAAAATATTTATTATACCTTAATGAACATTTTCTTCACTGGAAGTTTTCGATTACTAAAAATTTTTCAGATAAACGAAGCCCTCAAACATTGTAAATAATAATTTTGACACTGTGTATGGAAAAAATTAATAACTTTTTTTAAACAAAATATTTTCCTTATTGCCAAAGTTTGTTGTCTTAAGGATAGTTTAAACTATACTCCCTGTAAATATAAAAAGAAAATATTCATAACTTTATGTTTTAGAGCGAGTTAAAGTCAAAAATTCAATTAAAAATGTGTTTTCAGAAAATCCAGTTTTTTGCATTTTTCTCGAAAATGGTAAGAGTTATCAATTTTTTTTATAGAAGAAAAAATATGCGGAATCGAATTTCCAATAAGGAAGTGATTTCAAAAATTTTTTTTATGACCATCGATTTTTCAACCATCAGAGGCCAACTCAAACGCCTGAGGAAATTGCTCAATTGAGAAATTCGAAGGGTGACTGCTTTTTTCGAAATTATTCAATTTTCAAGAAAAACTATTATTCTCTAAGTCTCAATTGGTTTTTCCCGTATTTTAATTTAGATGAACTCCATAAATACACTAGAAAACATATTTTTTAATTGACATGGTAAAAAAATAAAATATTTAAATATCTTTTTCCAAATTTTCCAATATTTGAGAAAATTACGATGTAATAAATCTCAGTCAATTTTTCTGTATTTTAATCAAACATAGCTCACGAATATACACTAAGAAACATATTTTTATATAAATAATATCAAAAATTGACAAATTTACAGTTTATTTTTTCATGAATTTTTTTATTTTTTGGAGAAAAATTACATTTTAATTTAGCAAATTCAATATTAATTGGGTTTTCTGTATTTTTACGAGTGAACTTTTCTAAAAATATAATAATCAAAAAAACGATTTTAACTATAATTTTGGTTTGGTGCAATTAACTACAATTAGCAATCGTTAAAATAATATATGCTTTGTATACAGAAAAAATAGTTTACTTGAATCAAATATTCAAATACTTATTAACTATAAAATAATTTTTATATAAATAAAGTAAATTATATTTGAATCAATAATTATAGCATTTGAAGTAAATAGCATTGTATTTTATTATTTAATAATTAAATAAAAATTATTTGATAGAAATAAATATTTATTTGATAATATAAGTAATCGTTTATATTAATCAAGTTACTTATAGTTCAGGAAAATAAGGGAATTCAGGAAAGAGTCAGGAGAAGTAAAATTGGTTAGAAAAATTAGGAAAAAGCAAAGAAACTTCATCAGAAGTAAATATTAAATACCAAGAATTTATACAAAAAAAATCTGAATTTTCGTGATCAACAACCTTTGTTTATTTACCTTATTTAAAATCACAACGAATTTTAATACAAAATCTTAAGTATTTTTCCATTTTATACAATAACTGGACTTTGCTGAACTTTTATTCTTATGTCAATAAAAATTAAATAATTTAATTCTCAAGAACTTTCAGGAAAATTTTTCAAATAATTAAAATTTAATTGAGAACTTTTCGTTTTTTTTGGAATAATTGAATTTTCTAAGATCTTTCCAAAAAATCAATTTTTTACGAAAATGATTGGATTTGATATCTGAGAATGCAGACCTAGTGGACTGCAGTTTTACTTTCGTTTATATTTATATATTTAGACAGCAAAAAAAATTTAATGAAAATGATTAGAGTTCAGAATGTGTACGGAACCCTCGGTATTTATACAAAATTATGCAGTTTTTTTTCCTTCTAGAAAAAATTAGAAAACTATTAAAAATTTAAGATTAGGAAATAGAAATTTTTTCCGTTTTTTATTCTCAATCAAAATTTTTCCACAAAGTTATAAGTTTCTTTTCGAAAAATAAGATACAAATTTGCAAAATTCCTATTTCTAATCACAATTTCTTAACAAAATTGTGTTTAATTTTGAAAAAAAAATTTGCATTTCTATTTCTGAATTGCAATTTTGAAAAAATTCCAAGTTTTATTTATAAATAAAAGAAAAGATTGTTTATAAATCTCACTTTTTTTTAGAAAATTTTAAGTTTCTTTTGGAAAAAGTTTTTATAATTTCTGTTTCTTTTAACATTTAAAATACATTTCCACTAGTTTTCTAAAAGTTTTTGTACAAATAGTGAATAAGAATATAGAGTAGATTGGGTAAAAAAACACATTTTTGCTTTTTACGCATTAAATCAAAATTTTAATTTTTTTCTTAAATTTCCAATTGGTATTGAAAGTTAAGTTATTAAGCTTGAAAATCCTTGATGGAAATATTTTTAACAAATGCACTGAACGAATTTTGGGCAAGCTACAAACTTTTTATGACTGAAATTAGAGCTCCTGTTTCAGTGCTCCCAGTTTGCCTAAAAAATGCGAGAGTATACTTCTCAGGAGCTGCTGCTCATGAAGCTGAAACTGGCACTCAGTTATGAGCAACCAATTAATTTTTAAAAATTTTTTGTTGGAAATAAAACAAAAGAAATCGAACGTCAGACGCTTGACTGGCTCTAACAGAAAGCAAACAATTCCTATGCTTCTGGGAGTAAAATAAAGAATAGAAAAAGCATATTTGACTGTTTCGCATAGACGCATAGACTGTTTCGAGAAAAATCAATTTTTAGTGAAAAAAGTAGTTAAATTTATTTTGTAATTTTTCCTTTTTTTCCTTGACTAAAAATAAATTCTAATTTCTTTTTTAAACAAAATTATGGTTTATTTAATATTTATTTGATTAATTTAAACTCTTCATTCTTTGTTTGTTTCAGAATCTGGATATTCTTTAGGCTGCAGTTGTACAGAATTTTAACTATTATGAATTTTATATCACACTTACACCTCTGGTGTCTGCCTGCTTGCAGGTTATCATCACTGCATAAAGAAGTATCTTAATTTAAGATGTTTTGGTAAACACTTTTTAGTGAATTGAAATATCTTAATTTAAGGTACTACTACTACACTTTAGAAGGCTCTTAAAAGACAAGATCGGAAACAAAAAATCCAAAATGCTTTTTAAAAAGAAAGGTGTCTTGCATAGAAATCCACCACCATTAATGAAAAATGGACTAAAATAAAAAAATAGCAGATGTTTCAATAATTTTTGTCAAAATACACTATGTTTTTCAGTATTTTTCTAGTCTGCAAAAATGTTTTTTTTAATTTTTTGACCATTTTCCGGTGAATTCTCACACAGGACATGCTAACAAACAAAACAAGTTATTATTTATTAAAATCGGTTCAGTAGATTCAGAGATACACTGTCTAGTCCGCAATTTGAGAAAACGTTATTTTGAGAAAAACGCGTTTTAACCTTATATATGTATCGTTAGAGGCCATCCATAAATTACCTAAAATTCTTTTGCAAATTGAAACCCCACCATTTTTTTGTCAGACACTGTTACATACATTAGCACTAATGTTGCTACTGGTCGTAACAAAAAGCTGGACCCCACTATCCCCTTAAAGACTTACTTAATTTGTCAATGACTTTTTACATTAATTGGATATTTTTTGAAAAATTTACTTTTATTTTTTACAATTGGTTATAAATACTTTAGGAGGTGTTTTCTGAAGTCATAAGGAGTTAAAAAATACAATAAAAAAAATATAATTTTTTTAAATTCTAAAGTGTAGTCAAAAGTATTATCTTCGTACACATTTTCAGGATATTTTTTGGGAAAAAAGTTGTATGGTTAATTATGGGCTAATATGTAAAACACTTAATGCATCTTAGTTTTTAGTAGCTTACATTTTTGTCGCATTTTACAATTCACATGACGTTATACTTATCGCTAAATATATTATTGCTCCAGAAACATCTTAATTTAAGATACTTTAAAAAACTTGCCAAAAGTAACTTATACTTTTCTATGATGGAAGAAATAACTGGATCGCTATTAAATCGTATAAAGCATCTTAAATATCAGTTAGATACTTCAGAAAACATCTTATTTTAAGATGTCAAAAAATACACCTATTTTTGCAGTGATAACCACTAAACAACAAATTTAGTAAGTTTTTATTTATTAATTTCATTAAATAGATTACTAAGTTTGATGGCGTCTTTGCTGAGTGCGACTGGTAGCTTCAACCGGCTGAAATATTCGTATAATGTTTTCATGAAATATTTTAAATTTACATATACTATTATACAATTACAATATTCTAATAGAATATCTCTACATTATTCCAAAGAAACATTCCAAAGTTTGGACATTTTAATATTTCTAAAATGTGGGTAAAATATTCTAGAGGATAAGTTTACCAATGTTTATATAGAAAATTTTAGAAATGTGAATAAATAATATTCCCTGCTATTGTCAGTATTAATAATTTTTTAATTTATTTTGAAATGAAAAGTATAGGGGAGACCGAGGTGAGTTGAAACGATTTTCACGTTATCCAGTATAACTCAGCCAAAAATTGTCCTATTTTTATGAACTTTGTATTTTTGGATAGGTAGTTTTGTGTAGTATGTGAATCAAAAATGAAAAATTTAAAAAGTTGTAAGGATTTACAAAAAAATTGCAAAATTCAAAACAGTTGTTTTGTTACAAAACTCACCTAGTAACAAGGTGAATTGTAACACATGTCGACGTTATACACGCATAGAAAGGGTTTGCTGTGGCAGCGAACATTTTGCTGCCACAGCAAACCTTGTTCGTTGAAATAGGGACAGCGAACAAGTTCGCTGTGAGATCAAACAAGTTCGCTATGACAGCAAACTCGCATAAATTTTTACTAATGTTCGCTGCCACTGCAAACTTCTTAGCTGTGGTAGCTAATTTTCAGAGATTTTACAGCAAACATCTGTTTACTGCTGCAGCTAATTTCTTTTTTTCCGTGTATTTATGGCAGTATCATATGTAAATATATTTTTTTTTAGTGTACATTTCAAGATTATGTTCTCCCCTCTCGACTGGTATCTTTGACCTTAATTTTGAAGTTATTGTAGACTTCTCTGTAAGTTTTGACCTAAAATTTAATGTTTTTCTTGTATGCTAACTTCTATAAATATTATTTATTTGGTACCTACTTTGATTTTTTTTAATTTAATTAATGTTCACATATGCTGCAAGTATTAATAATTTATATTCGATAAACACATTCAGAAATAAATAAACTGACAAGAATTATAAAATTTTTAACATATAGAAATATTTATGTATATATTGTGTTTGATGAATAAAAGAAAATATTTCGGTGTAATAAATTAATAATTTTGCAAGAGTTTGAGAAAGACGTTAAAGCTCAACTTCTGACGCGACGAACGACAGGTTAATTAAGGAGAATGTTGATTTATAGTACCGGATCATAATTCAAATCACTTAATACCAGACTCCCTGAAAAAAATGTTTGAGATGGACCCTCTTGTGTGTGTATATAGTATAACTTATTCAATCTAACAGCCACTCTTGCTTAAAACCTGTTAAAATTTGATATACACATCGATTTTGATCATCTTTGTCTATTTGGAGCATTTTTATTTCCATGTCAAGTAAACGAAAAAAACATGTTTTTGTTTTTAAGTTTTAGCAAAAGAAGAGAAAGAAAAGGAAAGTTTTCAATAATGGGGAAACTTAAAACAGAATCTCTGTGCGTCTTTTTTTCTCACATTTTTGTATATCTAGCAAGAGATGAGTGTTAAGTAATAAAAAAATTTGCACATATATTAGTTTTCAATAAGTTTTAAATTCTTATTTGAAAAAAATAAAAATTTTGAAAAAAGAAATTCATTCCAATGGAAAGCGAACCTAGAGTGTTATCGACTAAAGTTGATAATAAACCTTCGAGGAACTTTTTACGACTTCAATGTAACGTTGTTATGACTGACTTTTAGGATCGTAAAATGATCAATAAGGGTCTCGTTTGCGATCTATATGGAAGGTATTACAGCTCCTTAAAGGTCACCGGTAATATTTTTTTCATTTTTTTTGAAAAATTGTTTCATCAGAGAATGCCAATGTTTTAATACCTTAATTTATTTTTAGAATTAGGTTATCACATATTTCGTTTTCTTTAACACTAATTATAGATATTTTAAACCAATCTTTGGTATTTAATTACGATATTTAATTACAATTTGAGCTTTATAATAGCTAGAAATAATATTATATAATATATTTTATAGAAATTTAAGAATAATAAAATTTCGTCTGCGAATTTTTAAGAAGAGTAAGAAAATTAGTGAGATCAATATAAATCAAATTAAACCAAAAACTAAATTAAAAATGAGCAGTAAGCTCAATAACAACAAAAAACCTATAAGTTGAAATTATTTTTGACTTTTGTATATGAAAGAGCAACTCAAAAAATGTTTTTATTAATATTTTTTTTCCTTTAGAAAATATGAAAGTGATTTTAACGAAAATTTGTAAAATTCTAAATACTTTTAAAGCCATAATATAAAACAATATACTTTTGCAAAAATCAAAACAGTCTCTATTCGATCAAGCAAAACTTTGCGTAAACCTAAGTGAGTTGAAACAGCCTGTTACAACTCGCCTAGGTGCGAAAAACTGGGCATCGGTTCGAATAATTATTTTTTATTTTAAATTTCGAGACTGACACAAAAAAACAAAACCATTTCATGAAACTAGGATATGCAACTGTTATTAAGGTTAATATTAGAATAATAAAAATGTAATATGTGTCAAATAATAAAGTACCTACTCACCTCGGTCTCCTCTATATATATATATATATTAAATTTTGTAAAAGTATTTGGTTAATTGGGGAAAATGTGCAACAAAGCAAACTTTTGATATAAAAAATACTTTTGCAGAATTTTTGAAAAAAGTGTGCTCCATATTGGATCCCCCATATTAAATTTTTGAAAAACGAACACCGGATCTGTAATCGTTTTTAGACTGGGACATTTAATTATAAAAACTGGACAACATTTTTTCATAAAAAATAACACTTTTGTTAAAGTTTGCAATAAAAAAATTATTTTAGACAAATAGAAATTTTAAAATCGGTCTCGAGAAATCTCTTCCAAATTTTATAATCTTTCATTTAAAAAAAAATTTATTAAAATTGGTTAAGAAATTAGGGCTTTAGAGAATTATGAACATTAAATTCCAGTTTGGTCTCACTGTGCGCTATACTGACTGCAGAAAATTAAAAAAAACTTTGTGTGGAAATTAATTTTGTTGGATTATTTTATACTTGAATTAAACGCAATTCTTATTGAATCAAACTTATTTGTGTTGAATCAAAATTATTATGTTTAATTCAAAAATAATGTTTGGTTTACTGTATAACAAAGATAATTATGTTTGAATCAAACATATTGTTTTCTCAGTTATAGTTTTCATAGTGTTTACAATAATAAAATTAATAATAATATAACATAATAATTATTGGTATTAAACATAAATAATAATAAAAATAGTAAATAAATAAATGCGGTACTGGCTTTACAGTCAGTACCGCACCAGAATTGGCATAAGCCAATACTGATTATCATTACTGTCCCGGTATTACGTCGGTGTTGCGCTATTACTGGTTTACAGTACTGCGCCGACACTGGCCAGTACTGACTGTTGTCAATTTTTTATTGGGTAAGAGTGACTTCAAAAAATAAGTTGCAAAGTGAAATTTATTGATTAATAAGGAATAAAATAATGAAAGGAAATAATCAATACTGTAATTACTTTATGTAAATATGATTTTTTATTAAAGTTTAATAAACAAATAACATAATATTTGTATCTTAACCAACAAATAATAAATGTTTTTAGTTATTTATGTCTGAATAGACTTATAAAATTTGGGGTGCTTATGAATGCTTTAATTCTTTTACGCAGATATTTAATTTTATTCGAAAGCTTATAAAATTCTACGATAAATGATACATAACTGAAAATTTTAATAATTCATACAAAGATTTAAGCAATCGTCAAATTTGACAAAAAAATTAAATTTTTTTGGAATTTTTTTTAAACTTTTGCATATTTTTTAAAAATTGCAGAAAAAATTGAAACTTACACAGGTTCAGTACAGATAATAATTTCCAACGGTAACATATGAATCCATTATCACGAATCCGATGAACCTTTATAAAATTTCTCGACATTTTCAACTTTTAAAAACTGACGTTGCATTCGTAATCATCGACCCCAAAAACCTCCGAGTAACAAAATTCAAATATATTAGATAAACTTAAAAAAATGTCAGCCATATTGGATTCGCCATTTTGAATTTTAAGAAACTAACTTTGAATTCGTAAACAGCGTCACCGCAGATACCCTTGAGTTCCAAGTTTCAGGTAATTTTGAATTTAATTTGAATTTGATAGGAAAAAGGTTGTGTTTTTAAGAAAATTGACTGAAAGTTCAAATGTGTGTAACTACGTTAAAAATAGTATTCTTGAAAAATAAGAAAATACGTGTCACTTTATTTTTCATATAGAAATAATCTGCTAAGAAAAAGAAGGCGAAAAAAACGTATAGATTACTATAGTAACAGTGGGTTTTTGGACTGACCTTTGCACTCGTTGGCGTCCCTGGCAGTGGCTCGAGCCCAAGGCCTGTCGAAATAGAATGATTTACACTTTTCGCAATCTCTACCGGCAGTATTGTGACGACAATCGCAAGCAATTTGCCCATCCTTGCCGGTGATGCATTTCGCCGCGTGGCCATTGCACTTGCACCTGCCGCCGACCGCGAAGTCTGACACCGCATAATGATGAGCCAAAGTGGTACCGGCAGTAGTCGACAGTATGGTCGTAACTGGAGCCGAGGTCGTTCCCCCAATGCCCACGAAACTCATCTCCTGAGGATCGAGTGCATCATTAGATTGCATCTCTTGCGGCGCGAACACCTGATGGACCGACGGCAGTGCCGTCACCAATGGGTCATTATGTCTCAGATAAAAACTCTTCTTCATCTTCTCCTCACGCTCCCTCTCCTTCTTGTTAATCTCCTCGAGTCCCATATTATTGTCCTCGGGTCCCATGTTCGCGAACTGCTCCTGAACCTGTGGCATGTAGAGCCGGTTGAAGACCACTCGAATGTCAGTCGCCGTCACCCAGTCCTGGAGGACCGGCGAGTTGTCGAAGTCGGCGGCCGACGGCCGGCCCTCGAGGGTGCTGAAGGCGATCCTGCCCACCGGCCCCAGCCCGTCGCCGCCGCTGTAGCGGTGGCTGTCCGTGCACCTCGCCTCCTGCTCGTTCGACTTGGTGATCGTGGCCCGGTTCGGGCGCCCGTAGACGCGGCGGCACTGGGACGAGTAGAACTGGAATGGCTGCCACGTCTTCCCGTAGTCCATCGACTTGAAGATCGCTATCGAGTCGGGCTTCGCGGCCTTGGGGCAGAATTGCAGACTCACGTAAGTGAGTTCGTACTTCTTCCCGAGGGAGAGTGTCAGCGTGACGTTGTCGGGCGGTGCGGCGAAGCTCTGCGACGACACCATTGGCTCGCTCCGCCAGCATGTGACGTTCGTGGGATTATTCAAATCTGTCAGGTAGCTCGGCGGGAAGCGACGTCTCGGAGTGCTGTCGTCGCACACGTGGCACTGCCCGATGCCGGTGCTGCCTCCCGGTTGCTCGAAGACATCGCAGTACCTGGTGGGGCCGCCACTGCCGCAGGTCGACGACGCCTCCACCGTCGCTCCGTAGGCCGCGTTCACGAACACCGGAATGCACCTGAGCGGTCGGTCCTCGTCGTAGCACGGGTCGGACGGACTCTGCTGGCTGGAGAACATCTTCGCGTAGATCTCGCTGCCGCCGTGGACCCCATTCGGTTTTACGACACATACGACAGTTAAGCAGATAATCAAAATTATCCTCGACATCTTGATTCGCTTTTCTCGAAAGTTTCTTATTTTTTTTTTAGAAAACAACTTTAATTTTAACTCCTTCTGGACGAAATATATCTTCTTCGCAGAATACTTATACCAGACACATCATTTTCAATTATTTTGCACTTTTCTTTTAAACGAATTTTCCGAAACTAGTCGTCGTTCTTAATCGTATACACTTTTCCTCACGATAAAACTGTCTTGACGCGTTCACCAAAGTTCTTCCTCTTCGTCGCGAATTTAATGCACCAGCATCCTCGGAAGCTGCGCGCAAAATCCTTGAATCGCCCCCCTTCACCCTTGCTCAAAAAACTCTTTCGGCTCACATAATTCTGAATTCTCCCCAACCATTTGAAGATCCTTTCAATTTCTTAGTAATTTTTATAGAAGAAAAAAATTCACCAAAAAAACTTTTCTACAAAATTAATTATTAACAATATTATTTTTAAGTATCCATAATAATTTAATGTAAAGAATTTATATTAATATTATATTTGCTATTTATTATTAATATTTTAATAATTTTAATTGTATTTTTAATACAATTTTCAATTTAATTTTTTTTTTAATTTTGTCACATTAACAATTTATCACATTCGGATTTTTTTAAGTGTAAAATATTATTGTCATTTAATTGTTTTTTTATACGCGTTGACACGAGTCGCCGGTAAAAAGATGAATCGAACTTTGAAAAAAACACACTTATTCGTTGTGGCGGCTTCCCGCTAACTGAGTCTCGCTCTCGCGGTTGTAGATTCAAGCGAACGTTTTGAGTCCCTCCCTGTTAGTTTACCCTCCCCACCCCCTTCCTCTCAACGCCCCTACCACCCTCCATCGCCAATAGCTTCTCTCGTCTTTCCCCTGTTCCCACCTCAACCCCCCTCCCCTCATTTAACACACGTAGCCGATGGAGCAAAAGGGATGCTGCATTTAGTTCAAGGAACAGAGTTTGTTAAGAAACGTCACTTCTTGTTAAGAAAAATGTTTAAAAAATCATTAAAAAAAACCCGACGAAAGGGTTAAAAAATTTTGGCATAATCTTTTAATTATTTCCCAAGATTTCTCTTTAAATTAATCTCATTAATAATTAATTTTATTGTGGAAGCAAAACATAGGGAAAGGATTAAAATTCTTTCATACTATATAAATTTGAATCATAAATATATATAATCCGCTTAAAAGCAAAAAATCAGTCGACTTTTTTATCTTGAATATAAAAATTAGTGTCACCTTAGTAAATTTTTATTAACTGATTCAATTAGTTAAATTTGACTGATCTTACAATTATTTTTACTTCTAGTCAGACATGCTTTATACTATAATAATCATTAGCGACAATCATTTATTCTTCTCTGCTTAAATTCAAACAAGTATAAAGACTAATAAATTACCAAATTATTCTAATTATTTGCCTCGTTAATTGTAATTATTAGTTACTTAAATATTCTTATTGTTTTGTTAATTATATAGATAATTCATTAATAAAGTCCTTTTAGTTGTTTACCCAAGTACGAAATGCCGAGACTGCAAAAACAGCACATCATCGGTCTAGTATAATGTCTGCCGAGAATTGTCCATAGTTACTCGGTCATTTCTTGTGTTTAAAACGTCGCATTGCTGGGTCAATGATGGCGCCGATTGTCACACTGTTAACTTAAAAGTATCAAATTGCAACGAAATGATTCCAAAAATGCTAATCAAATTAAAAGTTAATCCAAATTTTTGGCATCAATTTGATCCACTTTAGTATCAATTTGATACTTTCAAGAAAACTGTGCAGATATTCTAATTTCCCAAGACAGGACCGACTCTCGGCCCAATTATGGAACGCTCACGGCAAAGTTAATGAATCTTTAATGGCAAAATATACAATTGCCAATGATGTGACGAACATCGGCCCAGTAATGGCTCATTATTGGCAAAAACTTCGTATCTTTAATGACAAATTGTAATTGCCAGTGATGGGATGTAGCGCGGTCCAATAACGGCACATTAAAGGTAATAATTTTGTATATATGATAGCAAATTATAATTGCCATTAACGGGACGTAGCTTGGCCCAGTAATGACACATTATAATGGATAAAATTTTGTATCTATACGGTAAATTATAATTTTCAATATAGGACGTAGCTCGTCCCAATAATAGCACAGTATCGGCCAGTAGTGTAGTTTATAAAAACCCCTTTGCTTACTCGACTTCACGTCAGACTAGCAGAGTGGTCAGAGTGTTAGGTTTTGGTGGTATCGCTCAAGGCATTTATTTAGATAAAAATGGCTTCATTCTAAATTCAGAAATGGTGCCTTTTCTGTACCACGTCTTAAGGCACTCATGGGACAGAAAAATCACATACAATGAAAAGGACGTGCTGGAAGATCCTAGCATTTTGAAATACTCTATAAATAATTTTGATAAGTGTGATAAAATAAGAATGATGGATTTTTTTTGGCATTGCCGAATTTGGTGGTGTAAGCCATACCCTTTTTTTGAGGTACTACTACACTTTAGAATTTAAAAAAATTTTATTTTTTTATTGTATTTTTTACCTCCTTATAACTTCAGAAAACATCTCCTAAAGTATTTATAACCAATTGTAAAAAATAAAAGTAAATTTTTCGAAAAATATTCAATTAATGTAAAAAGTCATTGACAAATTAAGTCAGTCTTTAAGGGGTTGGTGGGGTCCAGCTTTTTGTTACGACCAGTAGAAACATTAGTGCTATAATGTATGTAACAGTGTCTGACATAAAAAAGTGGAGGGGTTTTAATTTGCAAAAGAATTTTAGGTAATTTATGGATGGCCTCTAACGATACATATAAGGTTTAAACGCGTTTTTCTCAAAATAACGTTTTTTCAAATTGCAGACACTTTATCTCTGAATCTACTGAACCGATTTTAATAAATAATAAGTTGTTTTGTTTATAGCATGTCCTGTGTGTGAATTGACCAGAAAATAGTCAAAAAATTAAAGAAAACTTTTTTGCAGACTAGAAAAATACTGAAAAACGTAGTGTATTTTTAATCAAATTATTGAAACATCTGTTATTTTTTTATTTTAGTCGATTTTTCATTATTGGTGGTGGATTTCTATGCAAGACACCTTTCTTTTTAAAAAGCAGTTTGGATTTTTTGTTTCTGATTTGTCAATCTTGAGATAACCCAGGTAGAAATTTCAACTCTATAATGACCAGTCACTGGGAAGTTTTTCTAGATTCTGGGCAGTAATTGACCAGAAAATCTGGCAAGTGATTAATTGGAAATGTAACGCGCTACTTGAGCAGTTACTGGTTAGATTATCTGGCCAGTGACTGGCAAGTAACTGTCCAGTAACTGAACAGTTTTCTCCTCAAAATCTAGAAGAAAATATAATTTTTCCCGGCTCTTTTTATTTTGTTTATAATTACATATTTATTTATATTTTTGTGATTATTCAAATATTTAAGACTAATGAACAATTACTCTAAAAATAAGTTTAAGAACTGAAGTTCTATTCCGATTGTGACCAGAATTTCTGGCCAGTGACTTGTCAGAAGTAATGAATGATCAGAAATGATGACCAGATAAACTGTTTAGTCACTTGTCAGAGACTTGACGGCTTATCTTGTCAAAATTTAGAAAAATGTAAACTTTGGTAATAATGTGACAGTGAAACGATCATAATTTTTATATAAAGTTACTTTAGACTTTTCTGTTTTTGACCGTATGGAACATAAAAATTATTTTTAATATCTAATTATAAATGATTGAGTAAGAGTGTATTTTTATGGGACTAGTGCTTTGTTTTTTTCCTTAGTAACTGGCAGTTTCTGAGTCCGCAGTTTCTTTTTTTAATAGTGTCAAGATTTTTTGGCTAGAGATTTGGAAAATCTAGAATAATTCCTTTAATAGGATTCGGCAAGTTTTTCTGATCAGTGGTGGACCAGTTTTTCTGGATAGAATCTTAAATAATTATTCAAATCAGTGACTGGCCAGTGTCTGGAAAGAAATTCTTATCACTGTAATGATCAGAACTGTTTGCAAAGAGGAATTGTTTTTATCCAGTGAAACTGGCCAGTCAGTCATTCAGGACTGGCCAGATTGCCTTGGCAAGTAAAACTTGCTCTCGACTCTACAGCTACTGGAAGAAAACAAGTAATACTTGACAAATTTCTACCTGGGAAACTGTCCGCAATTGGACAATTAACTTTTTGGAGTATCGATCTGAATGCTGTCTGCAGATCATGATATACCTATTAAATAAAAATTAAAAACAAACTATTATTTTTATTCTCCAAACATTATACACTTTTACCATTTAAAATCAATGCAAAAAGTGCCCCTTAATTTAAGATCCGGAGCCTCATATGCCAGACGTTTTTTTTTGTTTGTACGTAAATTGTATTTATAAATTGTTCTATAAAAATAAATGAAAAAAAACAAAAAAAATTAGGCTTTGGTGCGTCAGGTTGAGGTATTGATCCCCAAGTAGAAATGTCCGGAGTTAGGACGGAGTTAAACACCAGCATGGTACTGACTCAGTACTGACCGTCGGTACTGACTTTCGGAACCCGATCAGTACTGGGAGTATACTGACTCCAAAACCGAATCAGTAATACGTCGGAGTTAAAAAAGTATTAAAATCAGTACTGGCAGAAAACTGGCATAACACCAAATCAGTACTGCGAAGGAGTTAAAAAACAAACAAAATTTGTTATAATGGCATTAAATCGGACACTATTAATAACAACAACATCGTTTGATTTATTAACTATTAAAATATTTTCCAAGATTTTTAAAAACATTATTCATCAACAATAACATCAGACACTTAATTAATATATTATTAATTATTAATTAATAGGTATATCATAATAATAATAAATTATTATTTATTAATTTTTTTTACTATTATGTATTATTAATACACGGAGAAAACTGGAGTATTGGACTAAACATCTGGAGGGACAAATCGTTTATATTTTAGAGTTAGGTATTGGATAACAATCTAAATGTTCAAATTCCCCATTGACAGATATTCGTGCCATTTCTCTAACAGAGGGACAAATTAACCATCTTGAGAAATCCCTTCCTTATCCGGCGCGAAATGAATAAATATGTCAACCTAACCCCTAAATTAAATACATAAAATGTCAGAAAAATAATTTCGCACGCATCAGATCGTACACATTTTCTGCGCAACTTTTAACTCTCAGATATAATGGGAGAGAATATACAAGTAGATTTCCATTATCAATTCAAAATTTATTTTAGAAAGACTATTTAACTCTCTTCATAAGCAAAGGAAACATACACTTTTTGAACCTCTGAATTTGACTCTCCAGTTTTCTCAGTGTAATAAAATTTAAAAAAAATTTTAAAAATGTATAAATATATATTTTTTATTATTATTTTAATAAATAATTAAATTATAAATAATAAATATTTAATTAATTTAAAAATAATAAATAAATAATAATTAATAAATAATTAAATTAATAATTTTTTGTCATATTTTTATGCTATACATATTAATTAATATATAACGTCTTGTTAAAATGTATATATAAATATATAAAACATATATTTATAATAACTTTTCTTTAAATTAACTATAATAATCTTCGTATTCTTTCATTCAGTCTGTCCAGAGCGTGTACATTCTGTCCGCAGTGAGAGAGAAAGAGAGGTAAGTATCGCCTGTCCTTTTAGTTTAGAGTAGGAGCGAGAGAGAGGCGAATATTATTATTATATCTATATATATATATATTAAGTTAGTCTTTCCTTATATACTCTGTTCACAGTGAGAGAGAAAGAGAGGGAGGGAGGTATTGTCTCTCCTTTTAGTTTAGAGTAGGAGAGAAAGAGAGACGAATAGTTAAGATAGTAATTCCCACTTTTTGGGTTTAGAAGGGGGTACCATGTTTTCTCCATTTTCCGTGTCAGGTAGAAAAAGAGGAACAGAATTTGATAGGGGAAGAAAAAGTGGGGAATTTTACTTTCAAGCCAAAATACGAAATGGGCGTCTTATTTCCTTACTGGCTAATTATTTTTCTTTTTTCACTCACAGATAGATTAAGGAGTAAAAGAAAGGCAGATCGAGAACGAAGTATGAGTGAGAGGTATAAATTTTATCGTTGTTCCATAAACCAAATGGACAATTTTTCATTAATTTTTGACTCCCACCCCGCCTCCAGTTGTGAACAATCGCAAATATTTTAAAAAACTAATTCGTATAATTATTTAAGATTCAATTATCTTCGAACAATGGGTAAGGCTTTCTGAAGTGTACCGATGGTTTTTTAAGCCTGTTACGCGCTGTAAAAAAGACATGGAGCGTGCAGTTTCACGGGCGGTTGCACTGCCGCATTACATGCGTTGAATTGGTTTCAATTTGTTAGTTAATGCTTTATTTATTAAGCATTTGACACATAATTTCGAAAATTTTAATTAAAATTAAATTCAAAATGGCGGATCCAATATGGCGAATAATATGGCGCTTAACAAAAATATAGCTTTATTTTGTAAATAAAATGCGGGCCCAGAAATTTTTTTTTGTTTTTATTTTCGGATTTTTTATAGTGTCAAGAATACTCTCCTAAAATAATATTGCAAAATTCAAAATAAAACAAAAATTATACATCCTTATTCTTCGCCATGTCAAAGATGTTTTTGTATGCGGATAAGCAATCGTATGATTTAAATGTTTTCTCATTTGCATTTTTTAAAAAAGACAAACAAAAATGTATTTGGTGTTGCTGATCAAAAATTAGATATCAAATTTTCAAAATTGAAAATGGGGGATTCAACATGGCGGAAAAGAAAATTTTTTTATTTTAATTTTTTTTTTCGTTTAATTTTTTTTCGTCCACCATATTGTATCCGCCATTTTTAATTTTTAAAAAATTATGTCATATTCGTAATCAGCGACCCCAAAACCCCCCGTAACGATTTTCAAGCAAATCCAATGATTTTAAAAAAAGAATGTCCGCCATATTGGATTCGCCATTTTAAATTTTAAAAATCTGATTCAATATTCGTAATTAGCGACCTCGAAAACCCCCGAGTAACGATTTTCAAGCAAATCCGATGATTTTTTAAAAAAAATTTCAAAACTTATGAACAAAGACTTAAAATGCGTTTTTCTCAAAATGTCTTTTTTTGATCTGGAAAGAGTGATATCTCGAGTTCTTCTAAAGCGATTTTAAAAAATCAAACGGCTTTTGATTCAGCGTCATCATGCCTATAAGTGGAACCTCAAAAACTGGAAAATTTCAAACTCTCTTTATTTTATAAGGGAAATTCTGAATAGAAACACCTTTTTTTTGCATATTTTAGAGAAAAAGTACTCTATAAAAAGGGGGGGGAAGAAAATTCCACTTTTTTGAGGTTCCACACCTAAAGAAATATCTAACGAAGAGAATGCCACTTCGTTTTTGGTTTTATCTGTTATAGAAAGTTTCGAATCGATCTTACCACCGAGAATGGGCATTTTCGAAAATGGCGTATATCGCCGCCATTTTGAAATAAAAATGAAAAATTTTTTTTTACAAATTCTTAAATAAATTATTTTTTACATGTAAAAGAAATTTTTTAAATAAATGTCATAGTTATTTTAATAATATATACTAAAAAAGCCTTCTTTTTGCCTGTTTTGAACAGTCATTTATTTGTTCGACCGTATGAAAATAGCGATTTTTTTCCAAGGGCAAAAAAACAGTTGGTCCCATGCTTTTTTTGCCCAAGGTAAAAAGGCCGCCATTTTCATACAAGTCGAACAAGTGAATGACTTTTACTCGCTGTCGTCTGCTATCTGAAATCGACACTTTTGTGCATTAGAAATAAAAAATATCGTATGTAATACGGGAATAAAGGCAGCCAATTTGTTTACGATGATTTTTGTGACACGAGTGGAGGTCTCGGGGCGCCCTCGACCTCGAATCGTGTCACAAAAATCATTGTAAACAAATGGCTGCCTTTATACCCTTGTTGCTTAATATAATATTTTTAAAAGATTAATGATTAGGTACAATAATTTTATTGTGTCATTTGAAGAAAAAGAATAGATATTAATCTTATTTAAAATTTTTTTACAGTCTTTATTGTGAAAAAATTGATGCATTATCCAAATTTCCATTTCGACAATTACACAATTACACCTTCAATTTTTAAAATAAGGATTTTTTTGCAAATGACCGACAAAATGGGCCCTTTTCATTTTTTTAAAGAACCAATGAAATCTATCAGTTTAATTATCGATAAATTAATGAAAACCGCAAATTCCTGGTAATGAGAAAATTATGAAAAACATGTTTCCCGACATGAATTTTTAGGGAAATAAGAATTTAATATAAGTGAAAAAAATTTTAATTTACTTAAAATAAAAAAACCTTTTCATTTTTACAACTCTTTTTAGTTCATTTATTTTATATTTTGACTGACTCGATTATAAGATTGCAAACTTTTTTTTATATAAAGATACTAGTGCACCAATAGAACCTTTTGCGACGTCATCGAATTACGAAAAAAGTAGCCATGGTTCCTCGAAACGTCCAGAAAAGAAGAAAGAAAGTGCAAGAAAACTTGATATCTGCATTGCAAGTCTTAACTACCAAGACAGAAAATCTGGTATTTCAATAATTATAGAAAAAATTACTATTTACATGAAGAGAATAATTTAAGAAGCGAACCAGTCAAATTTTAACTTATTGAAATTATTACTGTTTGCCCCATACGCTCATTTTGAGTATAAATGTTAGTTTAAAAATAAGGTATACTACACATGGTTGTTTTGAAATTCTAAACAACAGTTTTGACAATCTCGCCATTTCGGAGATATTGACATCTGGACGGTTGGTCCCACTCTCCCCAAATATTATAATATTATTTTAATGATTAACCCATTAAGGGGAGGTTCCCATTGCGGGAGTCAAAAAAATTGATTTCTTTTTTATTGTATTTTTTTAAAGCTATATATATGTAGAATATGTGTGTATAGCGATTTTTTGATCCGAAGAATATTTTCGTTTTTATGAAGTCTTGAACTCACCGCCGTCCCGAGCACTGAGTAACAAATGTCAGGCAAATCGAATCAATTTTTAAAAATTTTGCAAATCTGACCTCAGAATCGTAAAGAGCGACCCTAAATACCTATAGATATTTATCATATACGCAAATTGAACAAAGAATTGCAAAGAATACAATTATTGCACAAAAATGTTTCTCAAACCTTAAACGCGTTTTTCTCGAAACAAGATTTTAAAACTGGTGGGCATCGTAGCGTCTAAACTATTTAATCAATCAACTTCGGGTTTGCGGATAATTAAAGGTAACTAAATTCTACTGGGGTTATACCTATAATATGATAAAATTGTTAACAATAGAGATTTTTACAAGAGATCAAATATGTAAAAATAATGCGAAAACGCAGTTTTTTTAAAAATGTGTCCGCCATTTTGTCATTTTATTAACTTTTTAACTATTTTATAGGTATAACCTATTCTTTAGGATGTCACCTTTATAAAAAATTTTGAGTTTTTGTTTTAGACTAAAAATTGCGCAGTGTAGAATGCCCACCGTTTTCCCTATTTAAAAAAACATTATTTTCTAGATGCGCCATATTGGCCGCCATTTTGCATTTTTTTGAAAATGAAATATATATTTTAAAAGTTCAAGAATGTATCTTTATTTAGAAAAAAAAATTACATCGTTAAGTCATAGCCGTTCCTCGCAAAAAATTGTCAAAGTTTGTGTTTATTTTGGCCCCCGCAATGAGAACCTCCCCTTAACGCCTAAAATAAGAAAATTCTTTGCGCAAATTCAACCTATACTTTTATGAATAAAACAGATTATATTTTATACCGCAAGTATGTTTCTTATAGGTATTGAGTGTGCTCTTTTCGATTCCGGGGTGAAAAAAAAGAATTTCGTTTAAAACAAAAATTAAATATAGCGGTTTTATCTTTAAAAACAGAAAAGAAATTTCATTTTTTTAAGTTTGGTTATTTTTTTACCTATTTACCCATACAAATATTTGGATTCAGTAACCTCAAAAACATAAAATATAATGATATTTGGCATTAAAAGAAATAAAAAAATTTAGCAAAGTTGTGACACGAAAACTTTATTTTGACTACTCTGCTGAGGAGTTAAACGTGCGTGAATAATATTCAATTCTCATCCATAGAGGCACAAAAATTGTATACTTTTAAAAAAAGTAAATTAGAATGTGAAATTTAAAGATGGCGGACCAAATATGGCCTAAAATATGAAGGGAACTTTGAAAGGGGTGGTGACTATTTTTCAAAATACTAAAATGTAATTAAATTTGCCTAAGTTTTCCTACTCGAAGGCTTTTGGGGTCGCTGATTACTAATTTAATGTTATTTTTAAGAAATTCAAGATAGCGGATTTAATATATATAGAACAAAATTTTTTAAAATTTATGCAATAAACCTTAATTTAGTCACTCGGGAATTTTTGTGGTTGCTGATTACGAATTCAATTTTAGTTTCCCATAAATCAAAATGGCAGATCTAATATGGAACAGAATGTTTACTTTATGCAATTAATCTTAATTTTGTCACTCGGTGGTTTTTAGGGTCGCTGATTACGAATGCGATGTTTGTTTTCAAAATTTCAAATGACTAATATAATATGGGAAAGAGAAATTAAAAAAAATTTTCTATACACGCTCGCTGGTCGTGAATCGACGCAAGTGCTAAAATAATTGTCAGTGAGCGCTCCTATGGCATTTACAGCTAACTGACTGGTATTAGAACTCTCGAGTAACAAAATTAGGGTCAATTGCATAAATCTAAAAGAAAATTCTGCCATATTGAATACACCATTTTAAATTTATGAAAAATTACATCAAATTCGTAATCAGCGTCCCTAAAAACCACCGAGTGACAAAATTAAGGTCCACTGCATAAAGTAAAAATTTGTGTTCCATATTGGATGGGGGGAGGGTCAAAAATTAATAAAAAATTGTCCTCGTGGTTTATGGACGGCTTATACCTCGACTTATATCATGACTATTAATAAATCTCGGTGTCAATGTTTTGACAAAGAAGGAAGAATACTTCAAGAAAATAATTCTTCTGATGTATAATTAATATATATAAAGTTTTTCTATCACTTGACTGAACTAATCAAAACAAAAACCATTATTTTGTAATTTGACTTGCTTGGTACTTTGAAACGTCTGGCAACACAGCATTTCTTTAGTCGTGTTGCAAATGCTTGGTATGACTTGTTTACATTTAGTTTTGAGTAGAAAATTGTGTGCAATGTTTCCAGATGTTCAAACAGCTGTCCAATATACTGTATAAAACATGAAATTTTTTTACAAATTAATTTATTGCAAACTCTCACAGGTACCTAATGACACTTTTTAAACAGATATTTAACCATTATATATCTGTCTCGTATTAAAAAATGTTTTATTAATTTCTTAATTTTAAGTACTTTGTGGTGAGTAAATATGTTTGAAAATGTACTCAATTCCCACAAAACTCAATGTTAAAAGTTAAAAACAAAGACGCTTATAACTTTTTTCACAAGTCCCCACAGGTCTTAAAAATTTAACTACATTTTTTAAAAACTTTTATCTAACAGTGGTACAAATTTCAACAAATTGGTAATCTTAATTCTATTTGCGAAAAAACCTTTCTATTATCTTGAAAAAATCTGTAATTACCTTAACGTTTTATAAACATTTTACAATATAGCTCAGTGTGTTAAATTTAATTTTTGGTTTTCGTGTTTTATGTTTTTTAATTCTTCAAAAAAAAATTGTAATCTTTTTCCAATATTTTAGAAAAAGAAAAAAACGGATCATAAGGTCTTACATTTTTATATACACACACAATAAAATAAGGTCTTGAGTATCAAAAGACAGAAACAGAAATATCGCGCGCGCTTTAGCGCGCGTAGTTCTGCTAGTGAATATAATATAGAGTGAATTCATTATTATAGCACTGTATATATTCTTCCCATAATTCAAAAGGAAGTTTAAGTAAAATTACTTTTTACTCGGGGGTTTTCGGGGTCGCTGATTACGAATCTGAAGTCCAATTTGCAAAATTAAAAATGTCGGATCCAATATGGCGAACAAATGTTGTGAAAATTTGTCATTCTTGAAAAATTTTGTAAAAGATTGATGAATTTTCATAAAAAAAATTTCTCGTGGGTTTTCGATGTTGTTGAATACGAATATTTTGTCAGATTTTTAAAATTTAAAATTGCGGTCTTATTATGGCAGACGTCTTTTTGAAAATCATATGCAATTCATTTGAAAATTGTTATTTCAGGTGTCCAAAACCCCCGAGTTAGTACATTGCGTAACAAGTGTGAACTAGCGGCTTTTTTGGAACGAACGCTAAGTTTTCGTAACGAGTTTTATTATTATTATTATTAATAATAATTAATAAATAAATACAAATACTAAGAGTTTCTAACCTTCTTTTCGTGATCGCTCGTGTGAAAGTTTCGTTTTTATACATTAATGATATTATTTTTATTAATACGTCGAAGTGCATGACTCGTTACGCAGAAGTAGCGCGAGTTCCAAAATGCCGCCACACGTGTTGCCCACAATACTTTTCACAACAAAATCATAAAAAGGCGTTGACACTAAAAAACTTATTTAATTGAAAAGAATGTTGAGAAACGGGTACATAAGATTCGGAACACAGATCCACTGTCAAGCGTACGTTACTAGTTCATCGCGCGGGGGGTTCGGGGGGGGGGTCTCCCCCAGATGGGGTCCAGGGGCGGAGAACCGGTCAGGGGGTTGGAGGGGGACAAAGTCCCCCGACTACAAAAAACCAACTCAAAAGAATAATAATAATTTTCGACATTTCGAAGAATCGCATTTTATAATACCCCAAGCCACCGGACACGTTGGGGGCTAAGCCCCCCAAAACCTAGTCATGTACTTCGACGTATTAATAAAAATAATATCATTAATGAATAAAAATGGAATTTTCACACGAGCAATCGCGAAAAGGAGGTTAGAAACTCTTAGTATTTGACAGATGCTGTGTTGCAGCTTTAAGACACGGTAAAAGTAGGTAACTGAACAAAAACATAATCACGCCTCTACTGGAAAGAATTGCAACTACTCGAGCGTTACAAAAATACTCGAACAAGCACAAACAAAGTTCTTTTTTTGAAAAAAAAATTGCAAGCAAATTCAATAAATTTTTTAAAATTCGTTCGCCATATTAGATCCGCCATTTTGAATTTTTAAAATCTGACTTCAGATTCGTAATCAGCAACCCCGAAAACCTCCGAGTAAAAGTTTTAAGCAAATTCAATAAGTTTGTTCAAATTCGTCCGCCATATTGGATCCGCTATTTTGAATTTTGAAAATCTGACTTCAGATTCGTAACCAGCGACCCCGAAAACCCCTGACTAAAAAGTTTTAAGCAAATTTAATAAATATTTTAAAATTCGTTCGCCATATTGGATCCGCCATTTTTAATTTTTAAAATCTGACTTCAGATTCGTAATCAGCAACCCCGAAAACCCCCGAGTAAAAAGTTTTAAGCAAATTCAATAAGTTTGTTCAAATTCGTCCGCCAAATTGGAACTGCCATTTTGAATTTTTAAAATCTGACTTCAGGTTCGTAATCAGCGACCCCAAAAACATTAAAATATATTTTGACATAATATTTATGCATCGTTTTTTAAAAGTAATTAATAAATATATTTACTTATTTTCGAGTTTAGCCTCTTCTAATTGACGTAACAAAGACGCCATTTTCAATTTTTAATTATGCCACTTTGTAATTGAAAGGGGATGTCATGACGAGTATTTTCATGTGCATAACTTGTATTTTGATTACATACAATTTTGGGCACAACTTTGGGCCGTTTGACGTGAAACGTCCCATAAATATATACCTATTGTTTATTATTATTATAATTAAATAATTTAAAAATAATAAATAAATACCTAATAATTAGTATATAATTAAATTAATAATTTTTATCATATTTTTATGCTATACCTATTAATTAATATATAACGTCTTGTTAAAATGTATACAAATGTATAAAACATATATTTATAATAATTTTTCTTTAAATAAGTATAATATACAGTGAATTCATTATTATAGCACTGTATATATCCTTCCCATAATTCAAAAGGAAGTTTAGGTAAAATCATTTCCAAGATTGCGTGGCTGTGCGGTTAGTGTATTCGACTTGCGTCCTCGAGGTCTAGGGTTCGATCCCCCGTGCATGCGATATTTTTCCGTCTTAGTTCTAAGTGTTTAGTGTATAATTTTCAACAGTGTTATATAAAATATAAATTTAAATTATTATAAACAATAATAATAATAATAATTAAGTAATTAATTAAAATAAATAAAATTGTGTAAATTAATGGAAAAAAAAGAAAATTTTTTTTTAAAAACTTATTTCAATTAAAGCACAATTTTGCTAATTATTTACATTTTTATAAAGAAACGTTCTTTTTTTTTAAAGAACGCGTTACAGCATTTTCCAAATTTGTTAAATTTTACCTGCGAATCAGTAATTAGGCGGTGTTCTGCCAGTGATATTTTAATACTGACTTAGTACTGACTGCCGGTAAAAAATCAGTACTGGACAACGTTACCAGCCAGGGATTTCCCAGTACTGATTTAGTACTGGAGTCAGTACTGCTATACTGGCAGTCAGTACTGGGTCAGTACTATGCCAGTATTACATTTCTACTTGGGTCCCCGAGAGCGTTAAGAATTCTTCAAATGTTTGTAATTTTGCGGTTAATTAAAGGAAACAAGCTATATAAATATAATATATTAATTAGTTAAAAAATATAATTATTTTTATTACTTTAAAAATTTTTCCAATACTGGCGGAGTAATGGCAGACAAAATTGGGCCATTAACCCTCCTGCGCATAAAGCCGACTATATGTCGTCCAAACCATGTTGTTTCGGTATGCACAAGGACTATACTATAGTAATTTTTTTTCATATCCAATTTTAGTTGTCATATCGATTTTTCCAAATCATCTAAGGTATAAAAAACGTATTCCTGATAGTTTTAGTTTAAAACTTCTTCTTCTTCTTCTTCTTCTTCTTCTTCTTACAACTTTTCTATTTTAGTTAAGGCAGTAGTCTCCTTTATAGGCTTAAAAAAATCGACTTTTTTTTGCCTTAAATCTATTCCAAAACTATCTAAAAATATGTCTTTAAAATTTTAGAGGCCAATCTGACATCTTTTCGAAGATAGATCAGATTTTGTGACCAATCGTCGAGCACGTGTGTCTGCTCGGGCAGACCCCAACGCGCGCGCACCGCCCATTCATGCGTTATATTGTTTACCTAACCTTGTATCACCTTGTATACACCTGAAAAGGTGCACGGAGAGAAGGGCGTAGTAGATTCTACTGACATGGCAGTTAAATATACTAAACAGAATCGTTAGGTTTGGACTGACGGTACAGACAGTGCCATCTACTGCACTGTTTAGTAAGATAGTAAGATGCACTGAGCAAACAGTATATTCTACTAAACAGAGAGGTGTCGTAGTGTATTATACTAAACATACAGTTGGCGCCACTAACCGGTGCACTAAATGATTTACTAAACGCGTTCTGTCACATTTACTGCAACTCTTCTCTCCGTGTGTATACACACACTCAAAATTCTAACGAAGCGTTCAATTCGCTTGTTTGGCGCCTAAACCCAAAACACGTCAATTCCGGCTCTAAAATCGTCGAAATTACGGCAAATTTGGTTGCAGGCATTTTTAACAAGGCCTATGCATGTGTGCTGACCACTATGCAGCTGCTCGATATTGTTATCGGGCAGCAATGCAAAAATTTTGCCGATAATATCGATGCGGAGCGCATAACGAGGGAAAACCGGCGCTCGTCATTTTCGAGCAAGGAGGCTCGGACAGCTCGACGAGAAGAAAATCTTTGACAAAATGAGTTCTTCGAGGAAGAGGAAGGACTACTATATGGGCCAGGAATAGCTGATTAAAATTTAATTAGTGTAAGTATCCTAAAAATTGTATTTTTTGGACCTAAAACTTTAAATCGCTTTTTCTCGAATTTTCATATTCACACGTCATAGAAAACGATGCCGGTGATAGCAAAAAGCATTTTTGTCCGATTGAAAAAAATCAAAAAGTTCTCGCTTCAGTATTAAATTATCTTCTATTTGAACTAAAATAGTTGGACAAAAGTATTATTTAAAATATTTTTTTTACACCAATACCCATTAAGGACCAGACGGACGAAAAATTTCAATTGACTTTGAGGACCTCGTTTTTTAATAAAATGCATATATGAGGCATTATTCCTGAACTGCCCCAAAAATAAAAAAAAGTTCTTGGATTTCCTTTATACTTTAGAAATATGTTACCCTAGTAGGTACAAGTTACTACACCAATTTACAGGTCCAACCCCCCACCCCAATCAAAAGGGTGGGGAGTTGAAATTTCAGCCTAAACTCGAACATGCATTCTTTAAACATTTGTAGTTTCTACTTAAATTATTCAATTAAAAAAAGTAAGTAGTGTTTTAGAAAGGTTTTTTTGTGTACTTTTAAAATATTTTATTTATATAATAAAAAAAAAATTTTTTTGCAAAAATTTTTTAAAATAAATAGTTTTTTGCAATTTTGTGCAAGTTCGGTAGTTTTTATTTTCTTTTTAATAATCTCAAATGAAAGCTTGGGAATTCCCCTAAAAGAAGATATAAGTCTGAAAATGGGCCGAAACAATTTGCCAAAGATATAGTGTAATAAGTAAAATTTGTCCGTCCGCTCGCGCACTCCAGCGCGATGAACAGTGGGATTTTTTTTCAACTTACTATTGAAAATTGTCTAGAAACTACAAATTTTATCGGATGTTGATGTTCTTGATTTAAAATTACTAAGAGATCCATCAAAGTCGATTTTTGAATTTTTAATTGTTTATTTTTTTCTTGTTACTCAAAAATTTGACAAATTACAATATTTTTAGAAAAAATCATGTTAATTTTTTTATTTTTCCATTACACATGATCGAAATCAATTTAAATTAGTCTAGTATGACCACCGGACAATTAATAAAGCATAATACAATTTATTTAAATTGTTGCAAACAATGTTAATTAACAAATAGATTACTTCGGACCTTCTTCATAAAAAAAATTGGTTTTTTTGCAGACAAGTTTAAATTTATTTCTAATTTAGTAAAAAACTATTTTACAGTTAAAATTAATTAATTTAAATGCATATAAATAAATATATTTTTTCTGTGAAAAAAGAACAAAGTTAAATATTTGTTAACTTATTATGTTTATTAAAATTAAATGAATAATTTATAGTATTCCCATTTCATTAAGGAGTTCTTTTTTATGATAGTAAATATAAAAAAGGAAGAAATTTTGTTTGATGAAAAAAGCTAATTATTTGTTTAAAAATGAAAAATTTGTTTATAACAAATGTAATTGTTTAAGCAAATAAATTTTTTAAGTTTTTGAAAGAATGTACATATGATATAAATATTTAAAGTTTAAAAAATGACGAAAATGTTTACAAATACAAAAGGAAGTTGATTATTGTTTATATAATTGTTAATATTAATGATAATTTTTAACTGTAAAATAGTTTTTTACTAAATTAGACATAAATTTAAACTTGTCTGCAAAAAAACCAATTTTTTTTATGAAGAAGGTCCGAAGTAATCTATTTGTTAATTAACATTGTTTGCAACAATTTAAATAAATTGTATTATGCTTTATTAATTGTCCGGTGGTCATACTAGACTAATTTAAATTGATTTCGATCATGTGTAATGGAAAAATAAAAAAATTAACATGATTTTTTCTAAAAATATTGTAATTTGTCAAATTTTTGAGTAACAAGAAAAAAATAAACAATTAAAAATTCAAAAATCGACTTTGATGGATCTCTTAGTAATTTTAAATCAAGAACATCAACATCCGATAAAATTTGTAGTTTCTAGACAATTTTCAATAGTAAGTTGAAAAAAAATCCCACTGTTCATCGCGCTGGAGTGCGCGAGCGGACGGACAAATTTTACTTATTACACTATATCTTTGGCAAATTGTTTCGGCCCATTTTCAGACTTATATCTTCTTTTAGGGGAATTCCCAAGCTTTCATTTGAGATTATTAAAAAGAAAATAAAAACTACCGAACTTGCACAAAATTGCAAAAAACTATTTATTTTAAAAAATTCTTGCAAAAAAATTTTTTTTTTTATTATATAAATAAAATATTTTAAAAGTACACAAAAAAACCTTTCTGAAACACTACTTACTTTTTTTAATTGAATAATTTAAGTAGAAACTACAAAGGTTTAAATAATGCATGTTCGAGTTTAGGCTGAAATTTCAACCCCCCACCCTTTTGATTGGGGTGGGGGGTTGGACCTGTAAATTGGTGTAGTAACTTGTACCTACTAGGGTAACATATTTCCAAAGTATAAAGGAAATCCAAGAACTTTTTTTTATTTTTGGGGCAGTTCAGGAATAATGCCTCTTATGTAGATTCATATTAGGGAGCGTTCATAAACTACGTAGCATGCTAGGGGGGGGGGTTCGGCAAAAGTCTACGCTAGTCTACGTGGGGGGAGGGGGGAGATCGACTCTTACTACGTAGTTAATACATATAAGCTAAAATTAATTTTGCAAACTTACTACCCGTCGCCATTGTTAAATGTGGCTATATGCCAAGAATAAAATATTTTATTCAGAATATTTGACATTGTTTTTAATTTAATTTTTAATTGTTTTTAATGCGAATATAGTTAAATATGCAGTTTGAAAAAAAACTACGTGACACACGGGGGAGGGGGGGGGGTTCAGCAAAAGTCTACGTTAGTCTACGCAGGGGGAGGTAGGGGTCAAAAAATGACAAAAATAGGTCTACGTAGTTTATGAACGCTCCCTTACTGTATAAGAGAATTTTATTCTTTCTATTAAGACGAATGAACTTTATTTTGTAAATGTTAAATTGTATTAAAAATGATTTAAAAATGAAATATACTTATTGTTAATGCTTCCTCCACAAGGAAGCAAATTTTTTCGCTGATCGTAAAGAGGAAGCAAAATGTTCATGTAATGAACATCTGGATTTACAACTTGTTATTTTGTCGTTCGCCATATTGTATCAGCCATTTTAAATTTTTAAAAACTGATTTCAGTTTCGTAATCAGCAACCCTGAAAATCCCCGAGTGACCGTTTTCAAGAACATTTAAGAAGTTTTTAATCACCTTTTTTAAGTTGCGCATATATGACGGGTTCCACGTCAAGTGACCCAGGTCAAAATTTACATGGAATATTTGAAAAATTTGTAGTTTCTGTAAAACAAAACGAAAATACGTTTTCTATTTTGGGTTTTGCTGCTGTTTTTCAACACTTTCTAATAGTGTGAACATATGTAGAGAAAAAAAATTGTTTGACCTTGAAAAATTAAATTAAAAAATAAAATTTCATTTTTTTATCAAATGGGCAGTTTTTATTTTTTTTAAAAAAATTTTATCATAAAGGTGAGGTTTTTTTCTAAAAAAAATGTATAGGTCAAAACGTGAGACAAGAACTTTTAACTGGTCAAATTAAGCATTTACTTCTGCCGTGCACCGTCCCACAGTGGAATTTTTTTTACAATTTACTATTAAAAAATGTCTATAGCTTACAATTTTTAACCGATTTGAGTGTTCTTTGTCTGAAATTAAAGGGGAATAAATTCTTAAGACATCCTTCGTGGCCGATTTTGGAGATTTTAATTATTTATAATTTTTTTTAAATCAAAGTTAACAAATTAATACACTTTTTTAAAAAAGGACGTTTATTTTCTTATTCCGTTGATGCACATGATCTAAATCAATTTAAATTCATCCAATATGACCACCAGATAATTAATAAAGCATAAAATAATTTATTTCAATTGTTATAAACAATATATAGCCCAACAACGAGCAGGGGCGGTGTTAAACCAAAAATTTAAACTTTGACCCCCTCCAGTTTTTATATTTGTTTAAATAAATTAATAATATTTGGTATTTTTAATTGTATCTAATAGGACTACTGTTTCTGCAAAATTTTTACCCGATCCCAAACATTTAAAATTTTGACCTGGGTCACTTAACGTGGAACCCGTCATATGCGTCATGAACACTTTTGGCCAGTCTTAGTTTTGCGCATATATGCGTCAGCGACAGTCAACGGGTTAAGATCTTACAAAAGTAAGTTACTACGTAAAGTTTTTTATAGTATCTAAAGTTAAAATGTTTCTTGTAAAATAAGAGGTTTAGCGATAAGATACACTGAGAAAACTGGAGTATTGGACTAAACATCTGGAGGGACAAATCGTTGATATTTGAGAGTTAGCTATTGGATAACAATCTAAATGTTCAAATTCACCATTGACAGATATTCGTGCCATTTCTCTAACAGAGGGACAAATTAACCATCTTGAGAAATCCCTTCCTTATCCGGCGCGAAATGAATAAATATGGCAACCTAACCCCTAAATTAAATACATAAAATGTCAGAAAAATAATATCGCGCGCATCAGATCGTACACATTTTCTGCGCAACTTTTAACCCTCAGATATAATGGGAGAGAATATACAAGTAGATTTCCACTATCAATTCAAAATTTATTTTAGAAGGACTATTTAACTCTCTTCATAAGCAAAAGAAACATACACTTTTTGAACCTCTGAATTTGACTCTCCAGTTTTCTCAGTGTAGGGGAAACCGGGGCGTAATTGCTAAGGGCCGTAATGAATAAATGTTATTTATTTGAAAACATTAAATTGAAATAATTTCGCACCACAGACAAATGCTTGCACTTGGTGTACTATGAGTTCATAACAAGTATCATTATTATCCATTCACTATTGTAGGAAATATAATAAGCAATTCCACGTGAGATTTTAGTCGACCTCTTAAAATCGGCCAAAACTATTTTTTTTCTATTCTGTATCGAAAAAAACAGATACGTATTTTTTGAGGATTCATAATCAGCGACCCCGAAAACCCCAGAGTATCAATTTGTGGACAAATCTGTGTGTTTTTGTAGCCAAAAATCTGCTTGCGTCTATACACGTCATCGACAGTTTGAGCCCACCTGCACCATGACGTGTATACACGTCATCGACTGCCAAGGGGTTAAAATGATTGTGTAATTTCTTGATAAATTAATTATAATAATTACAAAATATTAATTTAAATAAAATAAGTTTTTTTATTATTGACAATATTTTTTAAGCATTAATATATTTAATTTATCAAGATATTACATAATCATTTTCACCCGTTTTTGCTCTCAAGTCACTTATTCTACTTTTGCTTCCATTATTATTATTATAAACCATTTTTACTATCAGCCCCTCTATTGTTCGTCATTTTTCGTTCGGTATTTTCAAAATTAAAAAATATAATATAATTATAAATAAAATAAAATATAAAATAATACCTAATAAAAATATAACAGAAATAAAGGATTGTGTTAGAAAATAATGTAAATGGTGACGCTTTAAACAGGAAAGTGGACCGACAAAGCAATTTTAAACGTACTATCTACCACATAGTGCACTTTTTATGTATTCTCCATAATTTTTGGATAAAAAATGTGCACAATCTACAGTTTTATTAATAAATAGTTAAAATTAATAATTTTTTTTGCACCAATGAAAAGAGCGTGTCCGAATTAGTCAAGAACATAAGTTTGTTTACAAAATTTTTAATTTTATTAAAAGATCCAGATGCAAACGCGTTTCCTTCAATATCTCCGATTGAGCTAAAATGTAGATAGTGTCTTTTTTAAAAAGGTCGGCAGTATTGATATCGGATAATTCCGTACTTATTTTAGAAGAATTATTCACCGGTTATAAATTCGGATTGTTGCGGACTAATTACAGACTGAATTCGTAGACATTCAGGTTTTCGTTCGTATTGATATCAGACTAGCGCGGATCATTTTCGGACCTTTTTCGTACAATTTTCGGACTAATCCGTAGGGGAGTGGTACGCTCGTTGAGACGGTCCGCACGTTGAGACACTAAGATATTATAACCTGTGTTACTGATAATATTAAAAAGTTTATTGGCATTTTGTTGTATCATTAATACCAAACTTTTTATTCAATAGAAGTGCGATAACTCCTGTTCTTTTCGGTAGAACTAGAGCGAACCAATTTTTTAGTTAAAAAAGTGTTTTTCAGGATTTCTGTTTAGTGTATTTAGTGTATTCTTTAGTGGCAGAAAAAAGTGCGGATAACATTTACATATCAATTTTGGTTCTACTTTAATGTTCCGACAAAAATTTAGACATACATTAACATCTACAAATAATTTTAAAGCTTTAAAAAAATAACGGCGAGGTCTGCACGTTGAGACACACTATGGTACGTAGGTTAAAACTCTCACGATGTGAAAATAGTACTGCCATTAAAATTGGTTTTGAATCCACAATTTTTAAGCGTTTTACATGTTCTTCACCTGTAAAAATTGCGAATTATCTTCTTTAAGTTAATTTTTAATGTTTTAATTTTTTTCTTTACACTAAGACCATCGAAACAAGTAAATAAACAACAAACAATTAAGAATCTGACGTAATTATTCATTTTGTTTCAATTTAAAATAAATTATTATGGGTGTCTCAACGTGCGTACCACTTTTTTTTGGGTCAAAAATAACATGTTTAAAAAATCATCTATAAATTTTTCATTTTTGTCCAAAAAAAATAACTTTCTTAGGCAATGTTGTAGCCCTGGACAATACTTTTAAGAAAGCATTTTGAATTTTTCGCTAAATTTTGTTTGTTAAAAATTATAACTGAAAAACAGTCCCCGTCTCAACGTACGTACCTCTCCCCTACTAATCTGTCCGTATTTAATCCGGAATTAGTTCGAAATTTTTACCAGGGAAGCATACTCTTACAGAAAGAAATTAATACTCGAAAAGCGCAGTAGCGCCACGCGAGAAACGAAACGGAAAATTTTTATAAAATTCTGCTTGGAAATTCGTATGGAAATTCCGCTGGAAATTTTTGACGGAATTTTTAGTTGACATTTTGTGCGGAATTCCTTATGAGTTTCTGAGCAGAATTTTATAAAAAATTTTCAAAATAAATCCGTTCGTAATTCTATCGAATTTCATACGAATCTCGTATGGAAATTCCGACTAAAATTTTTGAATAAACTTTTAGCTGACATTTCGTGCGGAATTCCATACGAATTTCCAAGCAGAATTTTATAAAAATTTTCCAAAATAAATCCGTTCGTAATTCGATTGAATTTTGTACGAAATTCGTAAGGAAATTTGACAGAAATTTGATTAAGAAATTGTCAAAAGAATTTCCGTGTTAATTTCCATACGAATTTCCGAACGAAACATTTTTTTGAAAATCCATTTTAAAAACTCTGGGTACTATTCGCACGAATATTCGTGCGAAAAAACGATTCAAAACGCCACACAAATTTCACTAGTATTTTCATACGAATTCGATAGGAATTCTGTACGAATCTTGTCGGATTTCTGAACGAAATTCGCACAAAAACCGTACGAATCTTTTTTACCTGGGAATCAGTGGCGGATCCAGGGGGGCCAAGGGTACTCCCCCGCAAGAGTCAAGTATTCCTATGAGATAGAAAGAAATAACATTATATTGATTTTTTTTAATAGATGGCCCTCCCAAAAAACCTTATGTGGATCCGCCACTGACATAAATAAATGCAAAAAGCCATGATTTTTATAGTTTTTACCATGAAAATGAGCTAATCGTCACTTTTAACTGTGTTTTTCCGACTCAGAGCATCAAATTGGTAAAAAATAAAGGTTCAGGACTTCCGAAATTTCGGCAAAATTTAAAGATTTGAATATTAAAAATCGCTCTTCTCTTACAGTTTTTAATATTTTTTAACGAAAATTTTTTTCTATGCATATTTTACCATTCTAAACAACTTCTCACATGGATTTGCAATAATATGCAATAGGTCAAAAGAAAAAATTCTAACCTCTTCAAAAATTAAAATTAAAAATTTTTGACCATCTTTATATGTTTCAGGTTAAAAATGATCTAAGAAAAAAATATTACCTCGCCAGGTAGAAATTTGTCAAGTATTATTTGTTTTCTTCCAGTAGCTGTAGAGTCGAGAGCGAGTTTTACTTGCCAAGACAATCTAGCCAGTCCTGAATAAGTGACTGGCCAGTTTCACTGGATAAAAACAATTCGCCTTTGTGAACAGTACTTTTGTCAAGTCACTGACCAGAAAATCTGATCATAATCGTGACAAGAATTTTTTTCCAGACACTGGCCAGTCACTGATTTAAAGAATTATTTTAGATTCACCTAGAAAAACTGGTCCACCACTGATCAGAAAAACTTGCAGAATCCTATTAAAAGAATTATTCTAAATTTTTCCGAATCTCTAGCCAGAAAATCTTGACACTATCAAAAAAAGAAACTGCTGACACATAAACTGACCAGTTACTAAGAAAAAAAACAAACAAACAATGATCGTTTCACTGTCACATTACCAAAGTTTACATTCTTCTAAATTTTGGCAAGATAAGCCGTCAAGTATCTGACAAGTGACTAAACAGTTTATCTGGTCATGATTTCTGATCATTACTTCTGACATAAGTCACTGACCAGAAATTCTGGTCACAATCGGAATAGAACTTCAGTTCTTAAGCTTGTAGTTATGATAAGTTACTATCTAGTCACCGTGGCTGCGTGGTAACGCACATGCGTTGTATCTCTAGGGTCTAGGGTTCGATCCCCCATGCGTGCGAATTTTTCATTCCTAGATTTAAGTGTTATTGGTAGAGTAATTGTTCATTAGTCTTAAATATTTGAATAAACACAAAAATATAAATAAATATGTAATTATAAACTAAATAAAAAGAGCCAGGAAAAATTATATTTTATTCTAGATTTTGAGCAGAAAACTGTCCAGTTACTGGTCAGTTACTTGCCAGTCACTGGCCAGATAATCTAACCAGTGACTGCTAAAGCAGCGCGTTACATTTCTAATCAATCACTTGCCAGATTTTCTGGCCAATAACTGGACAGAATCTAGGAAAACGTCACAGTGACTGGTCATTACAGAGTTGAAATTTCTACCTGGGTCGTTTAATAATTTTATTTTAAAGGGGGTCATGAAGCGTCAAGATTTACCAGAATTAGACAATTTATGGTCCTGCGCCAGCTCTGTCAGTAGGTACATTATTATTAATTCTTTTAACTACTTTTTGATGGTTAATACAAGTTCTTTAATTTGATTGGGAACTTATTGAACTAAGCAGTGTAACGTGAATATTTTTACACGTTACATCCGAGTAAAATTAATTGAATTTAAAAATTTAGAGAAATTATAGCTTTCTCCTTTTGGACACTTTTCTGCGAAAATCTCTGCTCTGCGACTCGACCTTGATAAAATGCGATTTATTTTATTTTTTGTTTACTGCTTTGCTTTATTTTTTTATATTTGTCACGAGCGATTCTCTTTTGGATTTGTACTCTGAGACCCGAAGGAGGAACGATATTGGATATTTGGAGGTTAACTGTCCAACCATTCTTGGCTGTTTGAGGCCACACATTTACAGTTTTGACAATTTGGCTGTTTGACGCCGACCTTTTGCCTGCTTGACGCCGCACTTAGAGCCGTTTCTGCTCTTTTAAATTTGGCTGTTCGAGGCTGCACTTTAGCTGTTCGAAGCTGCACTTTTGGCTGTTTGACGCCTGAATTTTAACCACTGGTTGTACCAGATATTATTTTATTGCTGGCTGCTTGGATGTTGCCCTTGCGTTTGGTTTTGGACCAAACCCATTCTGTTTTGTTATTTTGACACGCACACACGCATTCACGTGAAAGGATGTTTCCTCTGGTCGCTGCCACCAATTGTCGTTGGAAGTTCCGACAAATTTGTCAACTTAGGCCGAGTTGACTATTTTCTCTAAAGATCGAAAGCCTTGATCAAAATTGGTTTTTGTCCTTTGGAAGGTAACCTCTCCTACCAATTTATCGTTCCGCAGCAGAAGAAGAGCTCCTGATAATCGTATTTGTAAATCGCTCGCGTAAAACTAATTTTGCTTTGCTATGCTTGTTTTGCTATTTTGAAATTAACATCGTGTTAATTTAACTTTTGCTTACTATTTTGCTTGCTTTTGATAATTTTGCAAATTTATTGGTTTTAGTGTTGATTATTTTGTCTGTTAATTAATTAATTTGTTAATTAACTTAATTATTAGATCAATTTTTCTAATTAATTATTAATTTGATTTTACTTTGAATTTAATTTTGCTTATTCTGAATATTGTTTTGAAGTTAGATTATCGCTAGTATTGTTACGTTATTTCATTGAATATAAGATTTTTTATGTTATTATGAAATTTGGTTTGATGTGTGAGTATTTTATTCAACGAAAATTATTAATTTACTATTTTGTTAAGAATAGTTATTTTCAAATTTGAATGAATTTGCCGCCGCGGCGCTGCCTCGAAACAATGGCGCGCGCGACCGCCGTAGGTCAGGTTAGATAGGAAACACGACGCTACCGGCGAATTAATGAGAAAACGTTCACGTCTAGTCTCGAAATTGGTGAGTCGACAGTATTGTTTAAAAGAATGCATATTCTCAATTTTTCGTTTGTTTTCTTTGATTAAATTTAGACTATTTCGCGTAGAGAATATGAATTCTTGCTTCTTTTCGAAATGACGCCACTTTTCGACCTCGTGGTCTTTTCTTTGCGACAATTTTCGCTTTTGTCATTTGATTTCTAATTTCAAGCTTAAATTAAAAGGTTTCATTGCGAATCGTTGTTTCAATTTTGTGATTTTATTATGTATTTTAAGAGTTTGTTAAAATTTCGTAATGCCTCGCGGTTTCCCTCCTAACTTTTTTTGCTGTGTGTAAATTCAAAATGTCGCTTATTAATTAGTTAGAAATAATTAGAGAATTGATTGCGTGCAATGAGTGAGTTTAGGACCAAGTCATTTTGCGTTAAATTTTCGTTTATTTCGCGTATTAAATTTTGTTGAGTAGCAGAGATTTTATTTTTGTCTTATAATGAAATTTCACGATTTTGTTTGATTATTTGCGTATTTTTTGTAATTAATTGAGACGAATATTACATTCGAGAATTATGTCGGAAATTATTAGTTTGAAATTTATTTTGTTATTTGGTTTGAATTGAGCGAATATTTTGTTCTTTTTTTTTGTAAAACGAACATGATTACTTATTGAATATAATTTTTTTATTGTTAATTTTAATTATATTTCTTTATTTTTGTCTTTGAAAATACTCTCACCAAAGCCCTAGCCCAATGCTACTTCTTTTTTTGAGTTATCCCGAGCAACATTTTGCTGTGAAAATCCGGTAAATCATACTTAAGTACTATTTTGTAGATTTTGACTAAATATTATTTTTGATGCTTTGATTTGATATTCGCTTCTGATCGATGATTCGCGAATTTTGATTGATTTTCTGATTAAATTTTTGAAGTAAAATTTGTTGAAGAGGAGTTAACCTGGTGGTCTTGTTTCCTCCAAAACAATAATTTTGCTAATATTGTTGCTGTTGACGTTGGCTCATCGGTGAGCCTGGCGCCCAACAACTTTGTAATTTTGTAGTTTTGCCCCTTTTCGCTTAAAAGTATGATTCCGAAGGTGAGTGCGCTATATCTCTGAACGGCACTGAGATAGCAATTATTAAGAATTTTGCAAATTTTGAATTATTTTAATTTATTTTTGATTTTGTAAATTATTTAAGCCATTGTAAAATTCTTAATCTCACAGCAGAGTAGTCAAAAACTAGTCAAATCTACTATGAAATTTTTTCAGTATAGAAAGCTTGTAGCAATCTTACATTGCAAGCTATAGTAAAAACCTTGCGTAGTACACTTGCAGCAATCATTCCTTGGAATCTTGTAGAAATATTTCATGTTAAGTTTGCAAGTTGACAATACATTTTTACGGGAAGCTTTCTATACAGTGGACATCTCGCTGTCTTCGACAAGCTTGCAACAATCTTGTGCTGCAAGCTTTCGTTTTATCTGGGCGCTTATGGAAAAAATTTGTTCAGGGAAAGTTCCTGAACTGATCTGAACGGTGGATATGAGAAGTGTAATGCAGGAGTAGACCTCAACTTTTTCTGATATCCACCGTTCAGGTGCAGTTCGGGAACTTTCCCTGATCAAATTTTTTCCGTGCTGCGTTCGCGGTGAAGCTTTTTCTTTTTTTTACTTTCGTAGTTTCAAGTTCGATTTATGACAACAAATTCAAACTTATTTTAAATTTTAATTTCATTTCATTTACAAATGAAAATTCTGTTGATGAGTGAAGTAATTGTTGAACGTGAAATTATCCTCAGTATGCGGAAATGATTAATCTAGCAGCGTTTGAACAGAGTTTGCCAGCATAGAATTCATTTATAACGCATATATTTCACCCCAGTGCGGAGACATTAAAATATCGTATATACTATTAGTGTCATGTGCTTGTTTAATAATTACACACTGCTTTTCTTTTATCGTACGTTTTAAATACACTTGGAGATTAAAAATATTACAAAGTTTTTTAATAATATAACAATTTTAAATGTTGAATTATTACATTAAATCTTTATTTTTACTTACGTAGTACCTATAATTTTGCAATTTATCTTTTGCTTGGTTTTACTGCAATCTTGCGACAAGCTTGCAGCAAATTTTAACATCATATAAAGCCCTACACGGCTGCAGTTTGTAATTAATAACTTTTTTTCTAATTGAGGCTCATTTTTTTTCGAAACGGTTTTTCACTCGGAGACATTTAAGGAATAGAATAGGGGAGAGTCTCCAGTTGTGAGACGGGTTTCATTTTTGACCCGTAAATTGTAAACGGGTAAACGAAATTGATAATAAAATACACCGTTCGAAAGGTAACAGAAATACGCAACTTTTATTAAAAGAAAGTATAGTGTTTCGATGAACTTAAAAAATTTTACGATACATTTTCCGAGCACATCGCTTTTTTCAAAAAAAAAAAAATGTCTCCAGTTGTGAGACACTCATTAAAAATTGCTAAAATTTAATAAGTTTGACATAAAAAGTTATGTTTAGTATAAATAATTAAATATATTAATCCTTATTAATAAAATCAGATGTCTGTCTGTACATTGCTTAAAACTTCAAAATGTTAACATGATTAGTTATTATGGACATCAAAGATTCCAAAAATGTTCTTAAAAAATTTAATGTATGTATGTATGTATGTATGTATGTATGTATGTATGTATGTATGTATGTTTGTCTGTCACAAAAACTTTGTACCCCAATCACACAAAAACATGTGAATCGATTTAAGTCCAACTTGTTTGTTTATTAGGTATTGACCCAAGGAAGGTTTATAAATTTACAGATTTAAAAAATATTAATTAGAACGGGAGATATTCAATTTTTTCAAAAAATTCAAAAAATCGAAAATTTCAAAATTTTTTATTTTTCATGAATTGCTTTTGAAGTTTATATACTTGAGTATTATATGTTATTTAGTCACATTATAGCATAACTTTGCAAAAAATAAAGTCCTATAACTAATATGTAAGTATAAAAATGTTTTCAAAAAATCGAAAATTTCAAAATTTTACATTTTTTTATGGATTGCTTTTAAACTTTCTATATTTGAGTATTACATGTTATTTAGTCACATTTTAGCATAATTTTTCAAAAAATACTATTCTACAACTAAGATGTAAATATAAAAATATTTTCAAAAACTTGAAAAATGGAAAATTTCCAAATTTCACAATTTTTAATGGATAGCTTTTAAACTTTCTAAAAATGAATATTATATGTTATTTAGTCAGATTTTATCATAATTTTGCAAAAAATACTATCCTACAAGAAATATAAAAAAATTTTCAATATATCAAAAAATCGATACTAATTACTATATGAAGTATAATTCAGTAGTATTTTTGGAGTCTCTGATTAATATTTTGATGTCAAAATAGTGCAATTCAAAATTATTTATCAAATCAATCTAATATTTTCAAGAAGTTCAGAAATATTGAAAATGAAAATTTTTTATGATTAAAATGATTTCGCAGGATGTCAAGAATTGTAAGTCACCTGTGATACAATACAAGCATATTATGCCACTAGGCAAAAACTTACATGTTAAAACGTTTTTTCATTTTAACTCTAGATTTAACTTTAAGAGATGTTTTGAGCAATGTAAAGACAAAAGTTAACACGGTGTCTATTTTTGTTTAACAAAATTCCCTGCTTTGTCCAAACTTTTCACGGTTTATCTCTTTTTTGTCAAATTTAAATTTACTTGATTTTATCCATAAATAAATCTACAAATGGCTATAAAAATTTACTTATTTTATGAAAATACTGTTTCTTAAGTTCATATAAATATAGATTGTATTACTTGCTGTCGTACAGTTTTCTGTTTATACTAATACATTTAACTGGGTATCTACCAAACGGGAAAAACTGTAAAAAGCTGGGAATATGCCGAACCGGGAATTTTCCTATCAAATTAAGAAAAAGTTTCATTATATTAATTCGCTTTTAAAAAATTGCTTTTTACTTCAATTTTTATTGATGTATAATATTTATGAAAACAGACCCGAGTCAAAATTTAAGCCCTACTTTCAGCCTAAAATTTAGGTCTTATGTTAGGTTTTAGCAGTCGTAACGTAGGGTCTACTTGCGATACAATTAGTTCCAATTAGACTCTACTATAACTCCAAAAACTGTATGGAAAATTTAATTTTTTTAATACATTAATTAAAGTACTACAAATTGATAAATATTGTTCTCTGCATTTGAATTGGTTAAAATAACTAATTTGATAACAAAAAGTCAATCACTGATTCAAATAGTAATATTTTCCTACTAAAATAGCTATAATGGTAACTAATTATTATTTTTTTCCGGTCAAATTAAATTCCCTAGCTATTTCCTGATTTTCCAGATTGGTAGAAACTTAAATGTATTGGTAGAAACTAAAACCCGTCGAAGACGGGTACGACAGCTAGTAATATATATTATTATATACTAAATAATAATATTTATTCGCCAAACTATGACTATCAAATAAACACAATTTAATAGCTTCAACAAGAGCATTAAAATTGATTTCTTCTGAATCAATTGACTTTTTTCCACTTGACATGCCCAAAAATACTAGAAAAAAGAATCAAAACAGCATTTAAATAGTATGCCTGCAAAGTCGTATTTTTTATGCTGCCCAGATGGGTGTTGACACCGTCTCACAACTGGTGATATGCTGTGTCTCACACCCAGAAATTGGCGCTATTTTGAAAAAGGAAAATTAAATTATTTTAAACCGTAGATTGGAACAATGCAATATTGCATCACAAAATATAAGGAAAACACTAAAAGAAAATGCATTACATTTACCTTTTCGAATTAATTAACTTGGAAAAAAAGTACTTTGTATTTATTGAAAAAACGCTTTTTAGTCGATTATCACACACAGTGTTGGTATTTAACAAAAACAGTTTATATATCCGCTTCGGCGTACACGAAAAAGTTGGCTCATATAAAAAGAAATGTTTTTATATAAACCAATCGGCTTTTTAATATTGCATGTTAAAAAAAATTGACTGTCTCACAACTGGAGGTGTCTCACAACTGGAGACTCTCCCCTACAATTTTAATTATTTTGTTAGGACGTGAAGAACATATTTGTTTATTAACATTTTATAAACAAATTATATAAAAAATTATAAAAAATAAAAAAATTTAAAAACAAAAAAATATATTTAAATAGTGCAATTCAAGACGAAAAAAATCCATATTTTAATTTTAAAATCCGTCAACTAGAACTCGAGAAAAAAATTTGTGAATTTAGCAGTACTAAAAAATTCAATTGTTAATAACTTTTACAAAAAATTTTTTTTTGGCTTAATATTTTCAGGGATTCTTCTTAACCATATTAAGAGTCAAAAAAAAGCTATTTTGGTTCAAAAAGAAAATTTTTTAGTTTTAGGTGATCCGTTTGAGAAATTCTGACCCTTAGATTTGTCTCAAACTTATTTCTCGGGGGTTTTTAAGATCGCTGATTACGAATCTGCAGTCAGTTTTTAAACATTCAAAATGGCGGATCCAATATGGCGGACAAATTAAAAAAATTTGTTGGATTTTCACTTTACTTGGTATATAGGGGTTTTCGGGGTTGCTGATTACAAATTTGCAGTTAGATTTTAAAAATTCAATATGGCGGATCCAATATGGCGGTCATTTTTTCGAAAATTGATTTATTTTTCTTTAAACTGGGTACTCAGTGGTTTTTCGGATCGCTGATCACAAATTTTAAATCAGACTTTAAAAATTTCTAACAACTGGTCCAATATGACTTGATATGCAAGCATTTTGGGAGTCGGTGAATTTAAAAGTTTCGAAAAGTTTCTTGGTAAACATTTATGCAGCAAAAAATGCAGATTTTTGGTAACCTGAATGCCTAAATTAAAATATATTTATCGAGACAACATCTAGGAACATTTCTAGAGAATTAGGCATAATTTCTGGATGAAGTTTAATTCAACAATTGCAGAATACTTTTCTCTTAGACGCAGGCCTGCTAGGACATAATACAGTATTGTATTTCCGTTGTGCTTTGGCACAATATTAATTCTGCTGCTTCGATAGATGTAATAGGCGATGACAACTGCCCCGAAAGAGGATGTGTAGAATGATTTGCTTCCTGTCTATCGAAGTAACGAAGCAAGCGAAGACGCGCTGCCTTGCAGGGGGATGTTAGGGTGTGAGGATGATGATACCGTAGTGTGTCCGACGACGAGTTGACAATGTCCTCGTCAAAGTCGGAAAGCTCTCATACTTAGGCCTAGGGAGGTATGAGAGTTATCACCCCTAGGACGGTGGACTCGCCTGCGATCGGACCAGGATCCCCAGCGTGCGGGCATTTTCCTAAATATCATGGCTTTCAAAAATCAAAACAATAAAAAAACTTCAAACGCTTCAAAAGTTCTTTTTGGAGTGTCAACCTCACAACATACATGTGACAGCAATGCAGATGTATTTTGTTACGTATGCGGAGAATTTGATATCCCGAAAAATCGCAAATTAATTAATGAAAACATTAAACAAATTTACAAAGATTGTTTTGATTTTGAGATAGTCAATCAGAATGAAAAACAGGTTCCACATATAATCTGCAGTTCCTGCTACACAATGTTAACTCGTTGGAATGATACGAAAGAGGATAAACACCTGAAGTTTAACCCTTTAACGCCCAAATGGACAAAATTTTAGCATGAAGTTTGAGGACTTATTTCGGTACTTAAAAATCAATAGAAAAATTCACAAATCATCATTTCTTATGTTTTTATATGCGCTCTATTGAATGGCGTTAAAAAAAATCAAAAATTTATAAACAAAAAAGTTATTAATGAGCAATTCCATGTGAAGTGATCGACGATTTTTGGACATTGTTAGCAATTTTCTTGAAAATTTTTTTCCTTGTAGCTATAAGGATAAGATATGATAAAGTGAAAACGATTTTAAAAATTTTGAAAAAATTTTGAAAATATTCAAATTTGAAAATTTATGTACTAATTTTTTAAAATTAAGATAACTCCGGTTTTTTCAATATTTTTTCAAAATTTTTTTTTCAATTTCTCAGTATAACTAGTATTTTTTAGATAAATTTTTTAGAAAAAAAATGTTTAGAAATTATTAAAAAATTTTCAAAAAAAATTTTTTTTTTTAATTTTTTGAAAAACACCCCCCCTCCGATTTTATTTATTTTTTTTATAGTGATAGCCAAAAGTAATAAGAAAATTTTCATAAAAGTTTTATAAAGGGATCGTGATAACTTTTCGAGAAATCAACGAAAAAGTCTATGGCGCCCCGTTGAGACTGACGCGCTCATTTGGAAAAATAAAATTTGTTCCGAATTGTGCTCGTGGGCACAATAATACAGTCTAAAAACAATGTTTCAAAAAGTTAAAGAATTATTTGGGAATAATCATAGAGGAAATTGGGGAATTGTGGGTCACCTCCATTATTTAACAATTTTAAAAAATTTTTGATCATACAATTTTTTTATTTTCTTTTGTTCGTCAAAAGTAAATTTTTCATTAACATTTCATGACTTTATAGTATTTCACAATTGCCCAGATAACCAGCGTACTAGTACGATGCATGTACAATACGACTATGGCGTATTAGTCGTACTGGTACTGTACTCGCCATCTACCTTCACACGGTAACAGGTACTGTACTAGTATGTCGTACCAGTATGCTTATGCTCGTATAATACGAGTACGATAATAGTATGGTGTACTGAAGGTTTTTGTAATTTAGTTTATCGTACGGTTACTGTATTAGTACTATACTAGTACCGCGTGTAAAGCCTTTTACATCCCTCCCCCTCTTGTGCTTTAGTCTGTATTAAGTATTAACTATTTTAATTTAATATTTAATGATAAATTTTCTGAAAGAATCATTACTAAGATCAATTTAATTTTGAAGTAATTTATTTTTATTAAAAGAGTTATTTTTTTTGTACCTAAAGATATTATGTAAATCATGTAACTTGTAACCACATTTACTTTTATTAGAATAATCAGTGTTTTGAAGTATTTTAATTAAATAATTCTGTAGTGGTTTTGCTTTGCTAATTTTTAAACATTCTTTAAAATAACTGTGAATAATGACCATTTATAATCTAAAGTACTTTATTGTAAGGAAAATGATTTGGACGTTCTAACCTATAAATGATAACACATGTATATGTGATCTATAAGAAAAATTATTAAAAAATATTGCGATTTCTATATATTTTATTGTAACTCTTGAATTAAAATTTTTTTCTCAAGTGTAAAGCACAAAACAGTTTAAAAATCAGAAGTTGTTCATTGTTGTAGTAATTAGAATACGCTAATGATAAAAATAAGCATCATGACAAAGCAAAACCACTTGAGATTAATAGTACACACATATTACATACACGGAAAAAATAAATTCTGTAAGAATTCCTGAATTTGTTCCATAATTGAGGATTTGTGCAAAGTTCCAGAAATTTTTAGAAATTCAATGTAAGTATATCTGAATCGTTCCGAACTAATTACGAAACGGTTTTTGTGAGACTTTCAAAATCAGCAATGTAAATAAATTCCTGGAGAAATACAGGACTGGTCTATAATATTATCGAAATTTTGTCGTAGAAATTATATTTCTTCTAAAATAGTATTTACAAGCGTCTAATCAAGGAGAACTCCAGTTTAAATTTCATAATAATTCCCGAACTTCATCGAAAGAAAAGATGTGACGACCCCGTTTCTCACAAGCGCTGAATAAAAGTAAAGTCTAGTATATAAGAGACTTCCCAGGTCCCTACAACCAGCGTGCGATTCAATGCGTCGTGTATTTGCGTTTATTCGTGTATAAATTATGTGTGCGTTAGAATATATGTAAGTAGCTATAAGTGTATTAAGTATGTATGTATGTGTGTGTATCCTCCTCAACCAATCACAGTTCGCCTTGCTTGACGAATGTCGATCAAGTATATACGCGTATACACAACTTCTTTTTTTTATTTTCTTTGCTACGGAATTGTTCCGGAACTATTCTGTAGCCCTTATAAGAGCTTCTTCATATATGAAGCGACCCTCTGAATTTCTCCCGAACTCATCGGAAGTTCTACCGTCCAGACTATCTGAAATACTCAGCCGCTACATTTCGTAAAAACTATCACATAAATACCGAGTTCTTTCCATACAATTCCTGAATATCTATTTTGAAAGTTCGACATTTCTTCCAAATAACAGCTCTATAATAATTACCGACTTTTGCTCATATCCTCAATTTCGGAACGAATTCAGGAACTATTTCCGAATTATTTTTTTCCGTGTATAGATGAATAGAAACTAAACCACTGATTTCTAATTTAAATATAATGACACATGTTACAAATATTATAACTTTTGTATTGCATCCTAAAAGTCAGCTTTTCAACAAAAAATCATTGCACCATCGATTGCGTAGCCGAGAGGCTTAATGTAAAAGCGTGCGATTTATAATTATATGCGTATATTTAGTTGTATGGTTAGGTAGGTGTTCAATCCCGTATGATTGTAAGATTTTTCGATGCATTTAGTTGTTAATTGTAAATATGAAGATGTGGGAAGAATAAAACTTGTGAATTAATGAATATGAATATATAAAGAGTGCATTTAACATATTTTTCTTTTTTTTTAATGATTGGTTATTGTTTTTTTTATATAAAATTGACGAAGTGAATAAAAGGAAACACTCGTTTCGCGTCGCGTCGGACATTTATTTTGACAGGTTCCGCGCCTGCGTTCCCTCATTGTGAAAATTTCGAAGTAGGGGACTGAGTCCAGTTTCTCTACTATGCACACTGCAGCGCGCCTTATAATCTTCGCCTGTGTTTCAATGCTCTTTACAGTGACATTTGGAACTAAGACCCTCTATCCACTATACGCAACACCCTAAGATGCTTGATGGAAATGAATTAATGTACTTTTACTGGACTGAGTCCAGTTTTTTTAATATTGACTCCCAGTTTTTCAAACTCTATTGTTCTCAGTGGAGCATTCGTTCTTTTAAGAATTCTGTGAAATGATAATTCATCAAAATAAACGTTTGGACAAATAAAGATTCGCCGAAATGGAAATTCTGTCTTTTCAAAATTAGACTAAGTAGAAATAATGTAAAATAAGAGTTCTTGTAAATGAAAATTCGTATAAATAAGAATTAATTTTAATGGAAAGTACCATTAATGGAAATTGTGTTAAATGATAATTCTCATAAATAAAAATTCGAGTATTTATAAATCTGTTAAGGGAGCGTTCACAAATTACGTAACATTATAAAGGGGAGGGGGGGGTCTAGCTATTTGTTATGTACAGCAGAAAAAATGGCGCTAATGTATGTAACAGTGTATTACATGGGGGGGGGGGGGTCAAAATTTTTAAAAATTAGCGTTACGTAATTTGTGAACGCTCCCTAATGTAAATATTCGGATCAATTTAAAATCGATTAAACAAAAATTCGAAAAAAATGAAATTTTGCTAAAAAAAAATTCTAATAAATGAAATTCAATCATTTAAAACTTCTAACTAATGATTTCTAGAGATTATTCATGCGTCCCGCCGCACTCACTGTATACACATAACATTCACAAAAAAATTGTTTATAATAAATTTATGTAGAATTTAAAATTCTTTATCACATCGGAATATTGAAGTTGACACCCTAAGCGAAATAAATCACAAGTTTACTAACTTTTAAAACTTCCTATTTCAATAAAAAAACGTCATTATATTTCCACAAAATTTTTTGTGTTGTACGTTAAAAACAGTTTTTTTAGTTTTTCTTTATAAATAATAATCCTACGTGCCGGAAATTTTTGGACGTAGTCTGTTTCGGTAAAAGTAACTTATATGTTGAATAAGAAAAAATGTCACTTATTCATTTCACAGAAAATTGAAGTGGTTCACTGTTGACGCTGGTTCAATGTAGCCTACTCTCCCCTAATATCTATCGATTAGCATAAAAAACTCAAAATTTATTTTTTAGAGCTAAGCCGCGTTTTCTCGTGGACAGTCACATATAATGTCTTTTTTTATTTTTAAAATAAATTTTGTCTTTTTTTAAATTATCTTTTTTTCAATTTAATATATTGATAAGTATAATTAATCGAATTAAAACTGTGAATAATGATTTTTGAAAGGTTTTACAAGAGCTGCAAGCTGGAGATAAAAAAATTGTTTTTTTCAATTTGACCTTGAAATAAGTAATGATTAAAATAAAACATATACATTTCTATTTTTTGACCTTTAAATTCAAAAATTATAATTAACAAATAAAAAGAAGAAAAATAAATAAAAAATGAAAAAAGAAAGAAAAATAAAAAAGTAAAAAAAATATAAAATTTAAAAATAAAAAGAAAAGACTTTCCAGTTCACGTTTACCTCCACGTTGTGAAAGTTAGAAAACATTAAAAAGTATTTTAAGTATTTTAATGGCTTAAAAGCGTGATTATCGAATTTCAACTAAAGATTCGTCTGTCATATTGGAGCGGCCATGTTCAATTTTAAAAATTGGACATTATATGTGACTGTCCACGAGGAAACGCGGCTTAGCTCTAAAAAATCAATTTTGAGTTTTTTATGCTAATCGATAGATATTATATAATTTTTTCAAATGCAAAAATCAGAACTTGTAAATGTAAATTACTTTCGACAATATAACTTTTTAAAGACGTTATCACACTAAAAAAAAAGTTTTACTTTTAGCCTGTTTTCGAGGCTGAATTTAAGGTGTAAACGGAGTCAGCCCCATTAAACAAGGACAGACTTATGTGAAATACATGGGCTGAATTTAAGGTGTAAACGGAGTCAGACTTTTTTTCCTGTGATATTGGATGCATTCCTACGTTCTGCATCTGCTTCAATCATTCACGTTTAGGTGCTAAGCCGCGTTTTTTCGCGGACAGTCACATTTTCGTAATCAGGGACCCCAAAAACCCTCGAGTAACAAGTTTCAAGCGAATCTAATGATTCTTTAGAAAAATTGTCCGCCATATTCAATCCGCCATTTTGATTTTTTAAAATTTGACTTTAGATTCGTGATCAGCGACCCCAAAAACTCCCGAGTAACAATTTTCAAGCAAATTTAATGAGTTTTTAAAAAAATTGTCCGCCATATTGAATCCGCCATTTTGAATTTTGAAAATTGGATTTCAGATTCATAATCAGCGACCCCAAAAACCCCCAAATAACCAGTTTCAAGCGATTTTAATGAGTTTTTAAAAAAATTGTCCGCCATATTGAATCCGCCATTTTGAATTTTTAAAATTGGACTTCAGATTCGTGATCAGCGACTCCTAAAACCCCTGAGTAACACATTTCAGGCTGATCTAAACACTTTTAACAATTTCGTACTTTCGAATCAAATTTTGAAAAAAATTTCAACTTCAAACTCCATTTTTGAGCCGCCATTTTAATTTTTAATTTTCTCTATAGTCCTATCTTCTAGGTTATATATATATATGTCACGTTATTTGTAACATTTGAAATTATTTTCCCGATATTTCATAGTAGAAAAAATTAAAAATTAAACAAAAATTGAAATGTTTCATGTACCTGGAACAAAAATTTCCAGAGATATCTGATGCTGAATTAAAGGAAGGAATTTTTGTTGGGCCTCAAATTTGCAAACTAGTAAAAGATGAAAAATTTATCACAGTAATAAGTAAAAAGGAGAAAGCTGCATGGCTTAGTTTTAAGTGAGTTATTGAAAACTTTCTTGGCAACCATAAGAGCGAGAATTGGGAACTAATAGTGAATGGTATGACCAAAAACTTTCAAAAATTGGGATGCTTGATGAGTTTGAAGGTCCATTTCCTACATTTTCCCCACCAAATACTTCTCACGACCTACATGATATTTAAAATTTTACAGAGCTTACGAAAAAGGAATTTGAAATGACAATCAAAGGTCAGCTTGTAGTCGAGAATAATTCCCAAAAAAGTAACTTCACTAGAGGGGAGAATAATCGTGTTATTTATATTGAGAAAAAGGTTAGGGTCTTCTAAGTTAATTTTAAGTTTATTGAAAAGTAACAATTTGGTTTTGTCCGGGCAAATTTCTAAACCCCTATTAAAAAGAAATATCGAAAAAATATTTAAACAGTCTTGAAGTATTCTCAAGCATTGAAATGGATCTTTTGATCTCACAAGAATAGCAATGTCATCTGCAAATTCAACCAAGGTGCAACCTTGAGGAAGAAGGCCGAGAAGTTTACGTGTATAAATCGAGTTGAGTATTGGGCTCAAAATGCATCCCTGGGGAAGTCCCACAGTGCTGATTCTAGGTTCTGTCAATTTGCCGTTAATATTAAAATATATGTTTTTGCACGCTGTGACATTATATATAAATTTGGCTATTTTTTTAGAAATGCCAAGATCTTTAAGGTCTTCCATTAAAATTTGTGGGACTACGCTCGGGAAAGCTCCCTTAAGATCTAGAAATAAGCCCGCCGTAACTTCGCCTTCTGCAAATCCAGTGAAGATTTCAGTGGAAATAATAGACAAATTGTCTGCGCAAGACTTGCTTTTTCGAAATCCAAATTAGAAAGGTGAAACATGAAAATTATGTTCCAGGTACCAATTAAGTCTATTTTATAATAGCTTCTCCATTAATTTAAGGAAGCATGAAGCAAGAGCAATGGAACGAAATTTACCCGTATAGATTTCGGAATGAAAAAGATCAGAAAGTCCTTCCGGGAAGAAGGCACAGTGCCTAATGACAGAATGTTGTTATATATGACCAATAATATTAATTTTGATTCCGCAGGAAGTGCTTGTATTATTGTGTTGTTGATTTTATCTATACCGGGTGAAGATTTTAATTTAAAGGTTGAAATAGCAATATTTAATTCAGTAATATTGAAATGTGATTCGAGAAAGTCATTTGGACAAAAACCTTTTGGGAAGGAATCAAAGAAAGCTGTGGGAGGGCACATGTCATTGGCTAAATCGTGTAATTTGTCAATGGTTTCCGTGTCCGCTGAACAAGAACCTGTGGAAGGTTGGGTAAATCTATTTTTAAAAGACTTTATTATTTTCCATACTTTAGCAATGGGAGTCGTTCTATTTAGCGAATTGCAAAATTCATGGAATGACTGTCTTCTGGACTGATTAAGAGTTCTTCTGCATTTTGCTTCACATTTGTTATATTCTAAATAATTTTCGTAGCTTGAGACTCTTCTAAATTTAATGGATGCTTCCTGTCTGGCTTGAGTAGCGCTGTCGCACTCATCATTCCACCAGGGAGCTGGGATGAAAGGTTTACGCCTGTTTGTTTTTCTGTTATTATTGTTAATGTTTAAATTAGGTCGTGTAATTTGGGGTAAAGCAGAAATAACTGCTTCATCAATACATTCCACAAATACTTTATAGCTGGAAATGGGATCATTTGAAGGAGAAATCTCATCCCTTCTAGAAGTTAGAACATTCTTTAAATTCGTAGAAAAGGTGGCCCAATCAGTCTTTCTTAGATTATATTTGTGCGAATAAAAATTGGATATGGGAACTTGGATGTCCAAATTAGTTACAATGGGATAGAGGTCACTTCCCATAGGATCATCCCAAACGTCTTGTGAACAGCGCATGAAAAGTTGAGAGCTAACGAAGGTTAAATCTAAAAATGAAGGGGATTCATTTGGTCTATTAACGAATGTGGCTTTACCGTCATTTAGACAAACAAGATTCAAATCATCAAGAGTAGAGTAAAGAGTTTCTTCATTAGGACAGCAACGATTGCTGCCCCATAGATAATTATATGAATTAAAGTCTCCTCCAATGAATACTCGAGTTGGATTTACTGCTAGAACTAATTGAAAGAAATTATTCCATGTGATTTCAGAGATTCTTCTGCCATCAGAAGGAATCCTGTAAACACGTACAATCAACAATTTACCTACAGACGTATCTATGGAAATTGAAAGTGTTTCTAAACTATTTTCAATATTGAGAACAGTTGAAATTCTGGAAAAGGTAATTTCTTTTTTGATTGCGATTGAAAGACCACCCCGATTAAAATTCAGTCTATCATATCTAATAAAGTTGAAATTTGAATTAAAAAAAAAAGATTTATTAGGTTTCAGGAAAGTTTCGGAAAATAAAAGAATCGATATTATTTTATTTTCTTTTATTTTATTATCGATATTCTTATTATTTTATATCTTTTGAAATAGATAAAATGTCACTTTTCTTGTTGGTAATACCACAACAATTCCATTGTAGTATTTTCAAATTGTTTTTATGGTTCAATTTGGGGTTTCGAGAAAGATTTTAAAAAAAGTTATTATTTCAGTAGAGAGATTATTTACAATTGTGACAGACTCTTCAGGATCAGGTGAAGAGTCTGAAGACAAGACACTAAATAGTTTAGTAAGGTTAAGAATTAAATTATTTATTAATTCTGCTGTGTTAAGAGGCGGCAAGTTGATATTAGACGTGTCTGGTGCTCTTCCGAGCATTGGAGGTTGTTGCAGAGCAAAACCTTTAGGTAGGGAGTCTGGAAGTCTGGTTGCATACAAGTGTGAGAAAGATTGTTTATTTTTTGTGTTAGCACTTGTAAAAGGTCTTTGATTAATGTTAAGAGAGGTCTGTTTTTGTGGCGTAGGGTGACGCTGATTTTTATTTGATAAAGTAGAAACTATATTACTGTAGGATGTTTGTTTTGATGGAGCCAAAGGCGGGGAGGAGAGACATTCTCCGAATTCCGGGTAATTACTAAAGTTAAAATTAACCGCTGGGTGTGTTGGTAGGTTGTTGTCTGATTTTTTCGTTGATTTAGGGCGAAGCTCTGCTTTTGCTTCAGAAAAGGTAAGACAGTTAGTAACAGAAAACTGTCGGAAATTTTTTTTTTTGGGCAAATGGTTGGGCGAAGAAGTTTTTTTGAAGTTCAAACACACGGGGTTTTTATCAATCAGTGGACAGGTAATGCCTTCCTCATGAGCTGATTCACCGCATTGTTTACATTTTTTAACGGATTTGCAGAACTTACTGATGTGCCCGTATCTGAGGTAATTCCAACAGATTCTCACAGGCGGAGTGTACGGTTCCACATCTATAGATGTGTTAAAAATGGCGACTTTAGAAGGGAGCGATTTTGAGTTAAATGTTAACAGAACAGTACGTGGGGGTTCGTATATCGGTTACTTTGTTTGGACATCGATTGTTTTTCTCGATAATCGACGAACTTCGATAACAGCCGATTTGTCATGGTGGAAACCGAGAATTTCTAAATTGTCTTTCAATTCTTGTTCGGTGATATCGAGAGGGACACCTTTAATAACGCCCTAAGAAGTCATAAAGTAAGATAGGATGAATGCTTTTAAACCTTTACTTACCAAATAAGATTTATCACTTAGGATGATATTAGCCGCACAGGCAGATTTTGTGAAAACGGATAATCTACAGAAGCCGGAGTTTTTAATGTCTACAATACAATTTTTATACTTAGCGTTTAGAATTTTCTCGTAGGTCAATCTGTCCAAGTTTCTAACTGGTTTGTCGGGTGTGGAGCTCTCAATAATAACACAGCCACACAAAAAAAATAAACTTTCTTGATCTGGGGTCGAGACGTATGTATTCCGATGTATTTCAAAGCGCTGAATCCGAATCCGCCATCAGAATTTGGCCAATGGGTCCTGGTTTCGCCCTAACCTCAAAAAATACCCTAAAATCGTTAAATGGTCACTTTTGATTTATCAAAATAGAATCTAACCTCATGTTGATAATTTTCTAAGATCCCTTAATTAAAAAAAAATTGTTAGAAAACAATTCGTAAGACTTTACACGGTGGGCTTAGGCTAACTTTAACCTAAAAGTTTTGGCCCATCTCGGTTCTCTTTAGATAATTATTCTACTCTATTTTTTGAGTAATTTGAACCCAAAATGAAAAAAATCGGTAGAGGTATTTTTGAACAAACTCGATTTTTGTGAATCTTGCTTTTCATAAGGATGCTTTGCATTCCTGACAATTTTGAATTTTTTAAAAGGAGGTTATATCGACTTATTTTGATCTAAAATACATATAGAGTGGAAGGGGAGTAATGTAGTGCACTTTTCTTTCAAAGACTCCTGTGGTCGCAATTTTCAACCAATTTTGATCAATAAGGACTCGTTGGAAAGACAATGCTTCTATCTGCATTTATGGTGTACATTATTTTTTTGCAGATGTAGATGGAGCTTTCCTATATCCAAAAAACTGAAGGCACTTTTTTCGACATTCTAAAATTTGTGGGGCAATGTAGTGCACTACTGTAGGATGTTTACTTCACATACCTAGAAGAGGCAAAAAAAATAAAAAATAAATAAAAAAAAAATAAAAAGCAAAAAAAAAAAATTAAAAAAAATAAAAAGCAGAGAATATATTATAAACGATTTTATTTTATTAGATATAATATTAGGAACAAAAGAAACTTAAAAAACTATAAACGAGTAGTGATGCTTACGAGACGAGAAAACCGAGATGAGATCGAGACTTTGCATGGTATCATCTCGTCTCGTGGACAGAACTATAAACTAGAGATTTCTTTGGTCCTGTGTTAAATAAAACTGAAAGAAAACTGCAAAAATTTACAAAAAGAAAACATGGTTAAATAATACATATTTACGGTACTCTGTATAATTGCACTACATTGCCCCCAACTCCGTGCACTACAATGCCCCCAAGCACTTTCTTCACGTTGACTTCAATATCTCAATAAAAACAAAATTAAGCGTCAAAACAATACTAAATTTGTGTTCAGAAGTAAATTTTACATGGAAAAATCACTTTCCTGATACTTTTTTAACGAGCCTTACATTTTCTTCAAGTCACTAAAAAACAGAAATATGGTTTCGAAATCTAGTGTTTTAAAGTGACGCCACAACTTCTTTTAGAAGAAGAACAATCAAGCCAAAATGATAAACATTAATATACTTTGATACTTTAAACCTACCATACCAACGGCAGGTAATTCAATTCATTCGTTTAGTCGGTAAAGCCAGTGCACTACATCACTTCCAGCACTACATTACCCCCCTCTACTCTAGGTATGTGAAGTTCTGATCAAATGTCCAGATCTATGCATGTGTTTGTGTGTGTGTCACAAAATGTTGTGTACAAATTATCTGACACGTTTCTACGGATTGTTTTAAAATTTTATACGCTTTTGTCCTTAAATACCTAGAATCTAACAGAAGAATTTCTAAATATATCCACAAAATTTTTTTATAAATTTTTCAAAATTTGAAAAATTGTTCTTCTTCTGTCAGACTTTAGGTATTAAGGACTGCAATAAGCGTAAAAATTTTAGGACAATCCGTCAAATCGTGTCTGAGATAATTTGTACACAATATTTTGTGACACACACATGCATACATAAATCGGGACATTTGTTCAATACTTCACATACCTATATGTATTTTAGATAAAAATGAGCAGGGCCGTAGAGAGGGGGTGGGAATTGTGGGTTTCCCACCGGGCCCGGTCTCTCTAAGGGGGCCCGGAAATTAAAAACATAAAATTTGTTTGTTATAAGTTTTTTTAAATCATATAGATATATATTAGCTCGCAATTTTTTGGTACCGGGTCCGGTTTTTCTCTCTGCGCCCCTGAAAATGAGTCAATATAACCTTCTTTTGAAAAATTCAAAATTGTGAGGAATGCAAAGCATCCTCATAAAGAAGGAAAATTCACAAAAATCGAGTTTGTTCGAATATCCCCCTACCAATTTTTTTCATTTTGGGCTCAAATTACTCAGAAAATAGAGTAGAATAATTATCTGAAGAGAACCGAGATGGGCTAATACTTTTAGGTTAAAGTTAGTCTAAGCCCACCGTGTTTAAGATTATAAAAATTGATATACGATTCGTTATCAAAGGTCCCGAAAAACCGCGAGTAATAAATTTAAAATAATCGTTAAAATAATAAAGACCGCAATATTGGATCCGCCATTTTGAATTTTTAGAAACCGACATAGGATTTGTCTTCAGCGACCCCGAAAACCCCCGAGTAACGATTTTCAAGCCAATCCAAACAAATTTTAATTATATTGTTCGCCATATTGGATCCGCTATTTTGAATTTTGATAAACTAACACCGGATTCGTAATCAGCAATCATAAAAACACCTAAGTTGTAACTTTCATGAGCTTACATAATTTTTATTGCGCTGTGTATGGTATAATTTGTTTGTTTGGAATCTTAGATGTGTTTTTGAGGTTAGGTTCGATATATTTAATGTTTTATATGAATTTTCAATTGAAAAGCTTATAGAATAGTTTATTTTAATTAAGGAATCTGAGAAAATTATCAATATGCGGTTAGATTCAATTTGATTCAATTTTGATAAATCAAAAGTGACCATTTTAACGATTTTAGGGTTTTTTTTAGGTTAGGGTGAAACCAGGACCCATTGGCCAAATTCTGATGGCGGATTCGGATTCAGCGCATCGAAATACATATGTCTCGACCCCAGATCAAGACACTTTATTTTTTTTGTGTGGCTGTGTAATTTTACATTTTCCTTTCAAAGACTCATCATTAGGGTGTCCCAAAAAAATAAAAAAAAAATTTTTATTGGGTCTCATCCCCTAAAAATCTTTTAATTTGTGTAAAAATAAGAACACAATATTTGGAAATAAAAATTTTTAATATTAACCCGCAGTTCAGAGCCTTTGAACCATAAAAACAGCTCGAACATCTTCGATCGCACCCAGATAGCACAAAAACTTCTAAGAAGTTTCCAGGAAGCTTCCCGTGGTAACTTCAGAAGTTACCTTCGGTAGCTTCCTGGAAACTTCTCTAACATACACCAATGTCCGCACTTGGAAGCTTCCCATGGAATCTTCCAGGAGGTTTCTTGGAAACTTTCTTGGAATCTTCCCTTGGAAGCTTCCTGCAAATTACCGGTGGAAATTTCTTGGGAGTTGTCAAAGTAAGTTTCCTGGAAGTTCCCAGTAATAAGGGGTGAATTGGCACTTTTATGCTCTTAAATTCCAAACCAATTCCGTTTTTGTCCGCAATCTTAATGAATTCCTTTTCTATTGTTAAATTAATAATTTCTATCCAATTCAATTCTCTGTAACTACGTGACCAGAATTTGAAACCCCTTTAATTCCCTTTAAAAAATTCAATGTTAATTAAAAGGCATTAAATCCACAACAAATGATTCCCTTAAACGGCATTAAAGTAAATTCAGACTCTGGTCACGTGGTTACAGAGAATTGAATTGGATAGAAATGATCAATTTAACAATAGAAAAGGAATTCATTAAGATTGCGGACAAAAACGGAATTGGTTTGGAATTTAAGGGCATAAAAGTACCAATCCACTTTAATTCACCCCTTATTACTGGGTTACCAGGAAGTTTCCAAAAACTATTAATATTTTTGTTAATGAAATTTTATTATTAAAAAAGCGTTAAAAAATATGAAATATTCATATTTTGCATTATTATAGAATAAAAAAATGAGTTTAATAAAAAAAAGGATTTTCATAACTACAGCACATGAGGGTCAGCGGACTCGAACCACAAGTCATAGGCCTTCAAGTGTGCGCTGCTGGGATAGCGCTTTAATGCGCTCAACCAAATCGCCACATGACATTGAGAAGCTAATTTATGTATTATATATTTCATTCTATCTTACAGGAAACTAATTTCTATTTTATCGACTTATGATTATTAAAAATATTAATTTGCGTCAAGTTGGTTTGACTTTTCTTAAATAATGTGATTTTTTCGACTTTTCTTCCTGATATTGCAATAAAATACTAATTTTTGGGAATATAAAAAACTACTTGAATTTCAAAGATTAAAAATTAAAAAACCGCTGCCAAGTTGTACATTTTTATAATTTTGGTGTTCATTTTATGAACACTTGCTTCCTCATATAAATAATAATAATTGAAATATAAAAATTAATTTTAATAAAAGAGTTAAAAATCATTAATTCTTAGTCCAAAAAATATGTTTTTATATATTCTATAAGATGGTTATAATAGTTTTAAACGTTTCCTCTGTGCCCTTTGGCGGGGAATGTTCCACAGGCATGATTGGAAACCAAAAGAGAGGGTAATTAAAGAAAATAAAGTAAATTATAATTAAACAATGAAATCACTTTATTAAGAGATCTAAACTCTCAGAAGAAATCGTTAAATATCGCGATATGATGCTCTCAATATTCGAACTCGGATTAGAAGATTCTTTGAATAATTATGTGATCAATTTACAAACTCTATCGAGGAATCGTTCTTTGGTTCTTTGGTATTGGTATGTCCCTTAATGCCTGAATTCTCTCTTGGTCTGGTTGAATTCCCTCCTTATTCACGACAAACCCCAAAAAATTGACTTTCTCCTTGCACCAATTTGATTTCTTCAAACTTAGCGTTAGGGGCCGTACACATAATACGTCACGCGATTTTGGACCATTTTTGACCCCTCCCTCCCCCTATGTCACACTTCGTCACAAATCTTGAACCCCCCCTCCCCCCTACGTCACGTCACACACGTAAATTTCACTGTAAATTTTATACATTGGACAATATATATTATATCTTACACTCTAAATTATTGAATCGCAGTTAAAAATACCTGATTTAAAAGCAAAAAGTCAGTCACTAATTCAAATAGTAATATTTTTTTTCTGAAAATTAGTTGAAAATAACTGATGTTTCACTACAATTGTTTTTGATTGATTCAATTAGTCACGTTTAACTACCTACATAGCACAAATTGTGTAAAGATTTAAATATCCCACTTCAATAAATGTTTAGCGCGAAACTTTCCTGAAAATTTAATTTTAATCTTTACACAATTTTAAAATAAACTTTGCAAGTAAATTTTTGGAATTATGCAAGCAAATCTTTAATATACAATATTTAGAAAAATTTCGGTGTTTTGTGAATAATTTTTCAGTTATTTTTAACTGATTCAGAAGCAAAAAGTCAGTCACTACTGATTGTCAGTTAAAACCATGATTTTTAACTGATTCAAATTAAGAGAATATATTATTTATCATCATATTATAAATAATATGCCAATAGATGTTAAACAGGTACATAATAGATATTAAATAGTTTAAAGCATTTTTAACTTGTTTTATTTAGAAAAAGTGACATTGTCACATATAATTTCTTATAATCTTTGAATTTAAAAGATTGTGACGTAACACATGAGTTCACCCCCCTCCCCCATGTCACACTTAGTCACAATTCTCTGACCCCCTCCCTCCCCCTAGACGCGTGACGTATTATGTTTACGGCCCCTTAGCCCTGATTTTTTAACCCTCGTGAAAAATCTATCTAAATTGTCCAAATGTTCGTCAAATGTTTTAGAGGCCACCAAAATATCGTCCACGTAAATTGCCATAAAATCAAGAAATTCATTATCCATAATTGAATTAATTGCTCGGATGAAGCCATTGCTCGCGGTTTTAATGCCAAACGGAATTCTCGTAAACTGATACGCCCTCCCCTTGAAAACAAATGTTGTATATTTTCTCGACTCTGCCTCTAACAGTATTTGAAAATATCCCAGTGGCAAATCTGTCGAACTGAAAAATCGCTTTTCTTCAAATTTTTGTAATATGTCATCCATGTTCGGGGGGCCATCTACCTCCGAGAGAATCACTTCATTTATGAATCTGCCATCCAAGCAAAGGCGAATGTCGCCGTTAGTCTTTTCTACCACCCGCAAAGGACTACAGAATTCGGCTGTCGATTTTTCTAATATTTTCATGTCTAACAACTTTTCAATCGTCACGCGTACTTTTGGTATCTTAGCTAATGGGATTGGATAATTTCTATGAACAAATGAGTTTTTATTTTTTAATCTAATTATATGCTCGTAATTATTAATACGTCCCGGATTTTCTGAAAACACTTCGTTATGCTTCTGTAGTAATGCATACAGTTTATTTTTTTCTTGATTTGTGATATTCTTTAAATGACTTATCGAGTCCCAAATTTCTTTATCTTTATTTTTATTTTCTCGATCCCCCACCCCGATGCTCGAAACTCGTTTTGATGCATCGTTTTCATCGACATTATTCGTAAATTTAACTTCCGGTTTAAAAATTATTTCGTTATTTATTTTCATTGTCCTATCCGTGTATTTTATTTCGACCTCATTTTGTCCACACCAATTCGTCCCTAATATTATGTCATAGCACAAATCCGGAATTACCAGCAAGCATCTTTCAATGTTTTGATTTCCAATTCTTATTTTTGTCATTATCTGTTTTTTTTATGATTACTGATTTACCCCTAAAAGGTCCCGATAATTTGATATTTGAAACTGGAAGTGTTAATAAACCCTTACATTTTAATTTGTCATAAAACTTTTCCGATATTCCTTCAATTTGCGCTCTCGTATCTATTACTACATCTATTTCTTCCTCACCTATTTTCGCTTTTAACACTGGACACTTGAATTTTATTTGCTTTTCCTTAATTTCCCTTTTAAAAATTTCCTTCCCCTCAATGTCGAAGACTAGGTCCTCAGTAATATTACAAATCCAGCGACAGATATTTGGACCCACCTTACTGTCGCTCTCTAGTTTAAATCTAACATTTTATCCATATCACTGTTTGTATCGTCTTCTTCGTCATACCGCTCTTCTTCCTCTTCGGTTACTATCGCAACTTTCGTTCTAAAATTTCCCTCTCCTCGCCTTTCATTTCTACTATAATCTGTCCGTCTCTCGTAATTTGTCTGTTTATTAAATTCATCTCGTCTTTCATTTCTATCGTGCCTTCTTTTTCCCTCATAAGTTTGCCCTTGTCTGTCATCATAATATTTTCTCCGTCTTTCATCTACGTCTTGTCTCTTTCTGTCTCTATTCTCCGCTCGCCAATCTTCCTGTCTACTCTTGTCTTCGTCACCCCTACCTCTATCTTCATACTGTCTCGCATTATCTCTCTTATTTTGTTCACTTCTTTCTCGCCATCTCCAATTCTCTTCGTATCTATTCTTTCTTTCTCCTTCCTCTATCGATTCTCTCTTTTCCCCTCTATCCTCATATCTATTCTGCTCTTTATATTGATTTCCCCCTATGCCAAATCGTTGGGTATGATTTTGTTTAAATTCGCGTTCAGTATTATCTAGCCATGCCAACGCCTTGACTATTTGACTGGTATCATTTAATCTTATTGCCGCTAATGTTTCTTGCACTTTTCTTGGCAATTGACGAACTATTGCATAATTTCGTGAGTAATCGGTCAGGGGTGGATCTATGTAGTTTGCTTCTTTAACTTGATAATAAAAATATTGTACAAATGATTCGTCTTTTTTCGAAAATTTCCTGTTTCTCCACTCGTTTGTTTTTTCGGCCCGGTATTCTATCGAGTCAAATTCACTCTTGAAATTAGATTCAAATTCGCAAAAATTCTCCCATTTATCACTATTCGCGGAGTACCATGCTTTGGCTCTACCTTTTAATGCTCTTCTAATTATTACTGGAAAACATTCGTGAGGAATTTTCTTTAAATCAAAATATTCTTTTAACTCGATTAAAAATTCCACCGGATTATTTTGAAATTCATCCACAAACTCCGGCATTGGTATATCTACTTTTATATTATATCCCGTATTATTGTTTTGATTACTATTATTATGGTTTGTTTGCGAATTATTCTTTCGTATTATCTCCGCACTAGCTTCTATATTTGTCATTATATTTTTAATGCCCTTGAATATATCTGTTAATTCATTCATGAATTTTCCCGTTTGTTCTAACATTTCAAATTTTACCTCATCGTTATTTTCTTTTATCGAACTCTTATTTAATTTACTAATTTGATTTCGATCATCAAGTGCATCATTTTTATCACTATCATTTGTTTCGGGCGCCATATAAAACGTTTCCTCTCTGCCCTTTGGCGGGGAATGTTCCACAGGCATGATTGGAAACCAAAAGAGAGGGTAATTAAAGAAAATAAAGTAAATTATAATTAAACAATCAAATCACTTTATTAAGAGATCTAAACTCTCAGAAGAAATCGTTAATTATCGCGATATGATGCTCTCAATATTCGAACTCGGATTAGAAGATTCTTTGAATAATTATGTGATCAATTTACAAACTCTATCGAGAATAAATAATAATACACATCAACATTCACATTCAATGGAGGGGATTAGGCCATTAATCCTTAATCCTCATTCATTACCCGAGCATACATACACATACAAATTACAACATCGACTTATCATAAAATCCTTCGTGGAACTGCAACCTGCGTTGTCCTCCTTGATGATTAATCCAAGATCCAGATCTCTTTATTTTAGGTAGATCAAATAACTCGTAATCCAGAGTGTAGGCGTCCTCACACTCAGTCATCCAGTAATTCACAAGACACAGAGACTATTTTACTTTAAAAGACAGTATTGTCGACAGTATACTTCTCGCTGGTCAGACTGACCAAAAGCGACTAATCATACTTCTATATTTTATTATCTCCGATCCATTCCTATGACTCATCAGCTTTTATAGTCTTAATACAATAAATAGTGAAAAGCTGCATTTTGGACATTTCAGAAATAGCGGTCCTAAGTTGGCCACCACTTTTTTTCGCTTGTATATAAGGAAGAAATGCATATTCTTTTCAATTACGAAGAAATTTTACAAATTTGATACATTTAGGAGAATAAAAACGCATTATTGAACTATTTTTGTTCAGAAAATGAAGCATTATTTTATTTCATTTATTTGCAGTGGTGGATGACTGTGGAGACAGGCGTTTTTGTACTATGTCTTTTCTAATGTTTTTTAAACCATTTTTTTTGTTTTTTTGTCTTTGTTTAATTCCTACGTTACACTTTTACGGTCTTTCTCGTGATGAAAAACACAAAAAAGAAGCAAAACATAAATAAAAACAAACAAAAACAATAGGTGGCCAACTTAGGACCACTGTAGATTTTTACAAATTTCAAATTATTACGCTAATAAAAAAAATTTAATTAAAAAATCAACAGAACCTCTTATTACAACATTAAATAAAGGAACTAGCGCACACACTCATTTAGAAATTTTTAATTATTTATCTCTTGCAGCTGCTCTCGAAAAAACAAGAAAAATTAAATTTCTTTGGTCGTAAACAATATTATTGTCCTCACAATGCGTAGAAGAATCTTTGATTATAATTAGGTCCATAAATTATATCATGGTTTATCAATATATCATACCACAAAATTATAGATTCGTCCAGTATACCATCTCTGAGAAATGCAGGGTGGCCAACTTAGGCCCACTCTCGCCTACTTTTAAAGTTACTCTTATATTTTTCAACAAAATTTTCAAAAAAGTGTTATTTTCGAAAAATTTAGATTTTTAAAACTTTAATATCTCCGGCTAATATAGACGAAAAATGTTCAATGAAGGCTCAAAAGATGCGTCTGAAAAAACTCTACAAAACTAAAGAAAAACATTTATAGGTGTCCTAACATTTTTTTTAAGTTATGGCCAAAAAACGTTTTTTTACAAAAAGAAAAATGCAAAAAAAATATAGTTAAACTTTATGAATCGGGCTGAAAATACTCTCATTTTATGTCCTCCTAGACGCGTGACGTATTATGTGTACGGCCCCTTACTTTAAAGGTTATTTTCTACAGAATGAGAATAACTTGTAGATATTAACGTGTAATTTTTTCTTAGAAATTGCAGATCGGCAAAGTTATACACAAAAAATTCAATTTGAAATAATTTTTTTGTACAAAAAACTATCCTACAAAAAATATAAAACATGATATGATGTAGATTTTTCAAGAGAATTTAGTAAAAAAAATATGTTTGAATTTTAAAAACTATTTTTCTGTTAACCCGTTGCCTGTTAACGACCGTTGGGTCGTGAACTTCTTAGCGCAAAATAAATACAATTTCTTATGTAAATTATAAAATAAATTCTTTTATATCATTATTAACACACTATAGATTGCAATGATCCTAGATTAAGTAATAAATAAATGATTAGGGTCATTTGGGGTAAATGTAAACAAGGGGTAAATGTAAACAGTAGATGTTTCAGCTAAATTTACAAATTAAAAAATTAGTATGACTTTAATATTTTTACCTCAGCTCACCTACAAGATGTTCTGAGTATTGCCAATATTTTATTTTGACAATTAGCAATGCCATAGTGTAAGTTATTTTTTAATGCAAAAAAGATTGACAATCAAAATTTTACTGTTTCAGTATTTTGTCTCGCATTTGTATAAAAATAAATTAAAAAATCAAACAAAAATATGTAATTCTTCCTTATTAATGCCCTAACAAAAATTGACTTTGATTTTTAATTTTCGTCAATTTAGTTAATAAATAATTAAGAGTTTACATTTACAACGAGAATTCGAAAACTCGGGGTAAATGTAAACAGAACTTGAACTACATTTTAAAAGAAAATAATTGAATAAATTTGCTTCTATTTCACAATTTCATTAATTTGGCAATGTAAAATTACATAGAAAAAAAAATTAGGTCCTCTTTGAAAAAAAAATTTTATAAAAAAAATTTTTTTTTTGAAAATTTGCCAATTTTTAAAAATATTTTTAGGTTCATCCGCCATTTTGAAAATTTAAAATTTGACTTCAAATTCGTATTCAGCTACCTCAAAAAACCCCTAGTAGCCAGATTCAAGCAAATTTGATCAATTTTTAAAAATATTATTTTTAGGTTCATCCGCCATATTGGATCCACCATTTTGAAATTTAAAAATTCGATTTTAGATTCTTATTCAGCAACCTTAAAAACTTCTTTTTACCAAGTTGAATGAAAATCTATTAAAATTTGTTCAAGTTATTCAAGTTTTTACATTACTAGTTTTGTAATGGTTAATTGTTTATTTTATATGATACATTATCAGTCAACTGGTTGATTTACAATACATCTACGAAGAATTTTTATCAGTTTTTCTATCCCTTAAAACAGTAGTATACTTGAAATAACTTGTTTCTTAAACCTCGCTTTACTACAGTGGTGTTTACATTTACCCCGAATTTTAGGAAAATTTCAAAATCTCGGGGTAAATGTAAACAGTCAGTTTTAGGCGATTCAGGTGCATCAATAATTTTTTGAACCTCATAAAATTTTTCTAGGGAACTCTAGTAACAAGTTCATGCAAAAAAAATCCGTCCGTTTTACCTTTAAATAAAAAAAACTAATGTTTTTGGTGAAAAATAGATATTCCGTTTACATTTACCCCAATTGACCCTATTTATTATTTTTAAATAATATAACAATTTAAAAACAAATAAAATTTATTTTTAATTTAAGTCACATTTAGTGTATAAGGGTTTTTTAGGTCGGTGAATTCGAATTTGACCTTAATTTTAAAAAATTCAAAATGGCGGACATAATTTTTGAAATTCATTTGGATTTTTATCAATTTCAGTATCTAAGGGTTTTTCGGGTCGCTAAATTCGAGTTTGACCATCATTTTTAAAACTTCAAAATGGCGGATCCAAATTGGCGGACATAATTTTTGAAATTCATTTGGTTTTTTATTAATTTCAGTATCTAGGGGTTTTTTGGGTCGCTAAATTCAAATTTGACATTCATTTTTAAAAAGTCAAAATAGTGGACATAATTTTTAAAATTCATTTGGATTTTTATCAATTTCAGTATCTATAGGGGTATTTTGGGTCGCTGAATTTAAATTTGTCTTTCAAAATAAAAAATAATAAATTCAAAAGGGGGGATGTAATTCTTTTAATTTATCCCGATTTTTATCAAATTTTGTACTCTATTCTATATCATTTACATTAGCTAATGAAATAAATCATGACCCCAGAATGTGCCGCGTGGAGGCTGCAAAGCTTTTACATTACACTTTTTGTTCTTTGCTTTTTTGTTTATAACATCTGTTTAAAATTTAAAAATTTTGTCCGACATATTGGATCCACCAGTTTAAATTTTTTTTGACGTCATACACTACCGTCCAAAAGTATCAGGACGATTATATTTGACTCTATAAAAAAACATGCCATCACTTTTTCAATCATATCTCGGAAATAAAATGAGGTATAAAAAAAAACTTAAATACGGTTAGAAAGCTGATTAAATTTTGCGTAAAATAAGCCGTCTTTGAAGTCATTTCGTTAATTATTTTTTGAGTTGTAGAGTGAGAAAGAAATAAAAAAGATTATCAAATTTTCTCATTTTTGTCTCTTGACTTCAACTTTTTCAAAAATCTAGAAAAATTTAGATAAAATTTTTCTAAAAACACAGAAATCTTCGTTAGAATTTCAGCTTTAAAGTAAGTCTTCGAAAATTAAAAAAGGTTAATCAGTCTTTGATATATCATTAAAAATGTGAAGCCGTGTTTCGACCGATTGGTGCATTGAAATTCATCTGTGACGACTTGATTGTGGCTTCGCGCGGCAGCGAATGAGAGAGAAAACAGGAACAAATTCATGCGGGGGAACGATGAACTTTTGAGTTTCTTTATATTACTCGTGAAACATCATTATTTATTATTCTCTAGCAAAAATTCGTCCCTGTTTTCTCTCTTTCGCTGCCGCGCGAAGCCAGAATCGAGTCGTCATAGTTGAATTTCAATGCAGCAATCGGTCGAAACACTGCTTCACATTTTTAATGATATATCGAAAACGGATGAACCCTTTTTAATTTTCGAAGGCTTATTTTTAAGCTGAAATTCTAACGAAGATTTCTGGGTTTTTAGAAAAATTTTATCTAAATTTTTCTAGATTTTTGAAAAAGTTGAAGTCAAGAGACAAAAATGAGAAAATTTGATAATTTTTTTTATTTCTTTCTCACTCTACTACTCAAAAAATAATTAACGAAATGACTTCAAAGATGGCTTATTTTACGCAGAATTCAATCAGCTTTCTAACTGTATTTAAGTTTTTTTGTACCTCCTTTTATTTCCGAGATATGATTGAAAAAGTAATGGCATGTTTTTTCATAGAGTCGAATGTAATCATCCCGATACTTTGGGACGGTAGTGTATATTAATTCAGCGACCCCAAAAACCCTTGTATACTAAGTTTCATAAAAATTCATCTACCAGATTTTGCTGAAAATTTTGGGCCAATCATATGATTATTTTTTCAAACCGCGAAGGAGTTTATAAGATTGTTTCAAATTTTTTAAATTCTTTTGGTCTAAGTTTGCCAACCTGCATTTTCTAAGAAAAAAATTTCGTATATTCGCATAATTCAAGTTATTTAAATAAAATAAATACACAATCGTCCACGAGTATCAGGACCGTTACACACGACTCTATGGAAAAACATGCCATCACTTTTTCAATCATATCTTGTAAATAAAAAGAGATACAAAAAAATCTTAAATACGGTTCGAAAGCTGATTAAATTTTGCGTAAAATAAGCCGCCTTTTAAGTCATTTCGTTAATTATTTTTTGAGTTGTAGAGTGAGAAAGAAATGAAAAAAATTATCAACTTTTCTCATTTTTGTCCCTTGACTTCAACTTTTTCAAAAATCTAGAAAAATTGAGATAAAATTTTTCTAAAAACACAGAAATATTCATTAGAATTTTAGCTTTAAAATAAGCCTTCGAAAATTAAAAAAGATTAATCCGTCTTCGATATATCATTAAAAATGCGAAGCCGTGTTTCGACCGACTAATGCATTGAAATTAAACTCTGACAACTCGATTCTGTCTTCGTGCGGTTGCAAAAAATGAGAGAAAAAGCAGGGACGACTTCATACGGGAGAACGATGAACTTTTCAGATTCTTTATATTACTCGTGAAACATAATTATTTATTATTCCCCAGCATAAATCCGTCCCTGTTTTCTCTAACATTCGCAGCCACGCGAAGCTACACTGTTAAAAATTTTTGTTACAAATTTAATACAAAAATGTTTGAAGCAATTATCATATACAATTTTGGAAAACTACAACACACATTTTTAAATTTAATACAAATTTTCTTATTAAATTTTAAAACACATTTCTTTAAAATTTTCAAACTTTTCTTTGTAAAATTAATACAAAGTGTTTGAATGAAATTTCAAATAGTTTTGTTTGAAATTTAAAACAAAACTGTTTGAAATTTCAAACAAATCTGTTTGAAATACCAAAACGATTTAAATATTTAAATAAAAAATCTAAACTGTTTATATTGTGTTTTGATATGTTACAATAAATGTAAATTAATTTTAAAAAAAGTTTCATTAGCATTTTTACGGAAATGCGACACTACGATTTGAACCCTTAGTCGTATATAGTGTTGTCTGTGTATAGTGTGTCTTGTATGGAGCCATCAACCTTGGGAGCTGCGCCTAGACGCGCTCGACCAAGGGAGGCTATGAAAATCTCTTGCAAAGTATCAGTAGTGAGAAACATGTGGACCATTCCCTTTTTTTTACTTCTTCTAAATTTCTAAAGATTCAATATCTTTAAAATTCTTCACCAACCGATTCATAGTATTCTTTACTTTTTTTCTCTTCACGTTTCTGTTAAATTTATGATATATGTATTAAGATGTTTAAGAAATATTTAAACAATACTTTATACACAGAAGACTTTTTATGGAAAAATATTTTTCTATTTAATTCAGCAGTTTTTAAATTTTAATCTGTACAAAATAACTAACTATATTAATTATATTATATCATCCAAAATGTTTTTTCTCTTAACAAGTTTTGTCAAATTTAACTAATTAAACTGATTAAAAAAAATTTTAGTTATTTCAACATTTGAAAATGTATTTACTTATAAATATTGTTTTAAACTAATTTACAGAATTATTAAACACATATGTTTGAAGCTATTTTGTATAAAAACTCAAAAAAATTTAAATTAAGTACTTTTCAATGAAAAAGTTGTAAATTTACCTACAATATTTTAAAACATATGTGCATTGAATTATTTTACACATAAATTTTTCAAACACTTTTTTATGAAAAGGTAGTAAATTTACATATTATTAGTTTATTTACTCTCCCTACAATAGGTAGGGTTCGAGACTCCCAAATACATACATAATAATCTTAACCTATATTTACAAAAATCCTTACAACTAAACATTCTCTAAATACAACTTAACCTAAACTCAACTCTCTCCACGCTCTCAACCTTACGCTCTAAACCTATCGCCAGTGCCGGGCTTCCGTTTCCAGTTCCTTCTATGCCCATGCTGGCTTCGACCCAATTCGCCCACCCTTTTTCAAAAACCTTCTACTCCTTTCTCGCCTCTCTTACATCCTCCAGTCATCCACTTTTACCCATACATCTATCCATCCAAGCAAAATCTTCTCACCTCATTCTCAGCCTATCCCTGTCTATCACACTTTACACGCTTCCATCCCTCCACCCGTATCCTCCCTCACAACATACTTTACCCCATCCACCCAAATACAATCTTTACCCATTCTTACCTGTTTTCCATTCACTCTCTCCGTCCACGCTCTTTCTCTCAATAGCCATAACATTCTTCTCTCTCTCCAACATCTATCCTCATCTATTCTTATTACACTTCCTTTCAGTCTTCCTTTCACCCTCATCACCTCCATTTTCTCTTCCTCACTACCCAACTCCACCAACCATAACTTTGGTACCCCATATTCACCCCTTCCTAACGCTTGTACCATTTTCACTGAGACATTAACCCCCACCCACGCCAACACTTTTTCCACTGCTCTTTTACCCTCCAACACACCTACATTCATACCTCTGATCACTACATTCTTTTTCCTTTTTTCATTTTCTACTACATCCACTCGTCTTGACAAATCTCCCATTTTCCACTTTAATCTCTCATATTCACTTCTTTCAACTTTCTCAGTCCCCTCATTCACTTCCTTTATAAATTTTTCCAATCCATTCATTCTTCTCCACATGCTTTCCTTTTCCTTTTTCCACTTACTATCCCATTCATTCCACATTTCCTGCAATTTCTCCAACCTCTCTTCAATTTCCACTATCTCTTTGTCCCTTGATTCCCCATCCTCATACATATCCATCAAATTTCCCTTCACTCTTTTAGCTCCTTCATCCATCGCATCCTTCAACATCCATACTAATTCCAACAAATCCATGCAATCCTCACACGTCATCTTTTTTCCATTCTTTCCTATCCCCCTTTCAAATACTCGCGCCTTTTCCTCATTCTCGCTAACACCACTTGAGTCAAACTCAGCCATTCCAGAAATCTACCTTATCACTCCAATGCTCAAAATTTTTCCACTGTCTCTCTCTCCTCTCTCTCACTTCAAGCAACCTAACCTCACAAAACACACTTTTCTTTTTTACCTTTTTTATCACTCATACATTCACTACTCTATACAAACATACTTTTCCTTTACACTATCGCCAATTACACTACACACTCAACACTCTGCACTACCCACCCTTTTTAAAACCTTTAAATTTCTCAAAAAAATCTTAACTCTTTCCAAACGCGTGTACACCGAAACGGTACCGGAAACGGAAGCCTAGTAAATTTACATATTTTTCAAACTTATGTATTTGAAGTTAATTCATACAAAATTTTTTGAAAATTTCAAACACTTTTGTTTGAAAATATTGTAAATTTACAAATCTTTCAAACATATGTATTTGAAGTTAATCCATACAAAAATTTTTGAAAATTTCAAACACTTTTGTTTGAAAATATTGTAAATTTACAAATCTTTCAAACATATGTATTTGAAGTTAATCCATACAAAAATTTTTGAAAATTTCAAACACTTTTGTTTGAAAATATTGTAAATTTACAAATCTTTCAAACACGCGTTTTTGAAATTATTTCATATACAATATTTGTAAATTTTCAATCACTTTTTGTATGAAAGTATTGTAAATTTACAATCTTTTTTAACAGTGTAGAATCGAGTCGTCACAGTTAAATTCCAATGCAACAATCGTCGAAACTCGGCTTTACATTTTTAATGATATATCGAAGACGGATTAACCTTTTTTAATTTTCGAAGGCTTATTTTAAAGCTGACATTCTAACGGAGATTTCTGTGTTTTTAGAAAAATTTTATCTAAATTTTTCTAGATTTTTGAAAGAGTTGAAGTCAAGATACGAAAATGAGAAAAGTTGATAATTTTTACGCAAAATTTAATCAGCTTTCTAACCGTATTTATTTATTTATTTATTTATTAATAAACGGGACCAACGACCAAGCCCTTTTGTACATTTGTACTCTTGCAATCTAAAGTTGAATATACAACCTATAAATATTTGTTTTAACAATAAAGCTCATAAAGCTAGGTGGCTGGTAAGTAATAACTAAAATTAATCAAAAGCAAAAATTGCACATAGTACTACAACAACTTAATTATACAATAATGCCCGTAGAGATGCACAGTGGGCCAGAATCGTAAATTTTTGGCAAAAATTAATAACTTCAAAATTAAGAAATATTTAGAAATTTAAATTATCCTCTCTATTGTTTTCGGAATCGCTGATCATGAATTTAAAGTCAGATTTTCCAAATTCAAAACGTCGAATCCAATATGGCGGACATAAAAATTAAAAAATTCATCTTTTTTATGAAACTTAGTATACAAGGGTTTTTGCGGTCCCTGATCACGAATATGAAGTCAGATTTAAAAAATTTAAAATGTAGGATCCATTATGGCGGACATAAGAATTAAAAATTAATTTCTTTATGAAACTTGGTATACAAGGGTTTTTACGGCCCCTGGTCACAAATCTAAAGTCAGATTTTTAAAATGTAGGATCCAATATTGCGGAAATAATTCAAAAATCACCAGAATCATTTGAAACTTGTTACTTGGAGATTTTCGGGATAACTGATTATAATTTCGATGTTAGTTTTTAAAAATTTAATATGACGGATCTATTATGGTGGATATCATTTTCAAAAATTCATGGGACTTATTTGATATTCGTTATTCTGATGTTTCCGGGGAAAAGTCACATCCAATATGGCGGATAATTTTTCCAAATAAAGTCATAAAATTTAAAATTGATTTAAAATTCATACTCGGTAGTGTTTATGATCGCTGATTACAAAAACCTTTTTAAATTATATTGAATACAAAATTTTACCATATCGAATAACCTGTAATGAATGTTAATTAAGAGGGATTAGCTCGTCGGTCAGGGTTCGTTAAAATCTAATAAATTAACAAGCTCAATTACAGAAACATAGAAAACGTGTATTTATAAATATTTACAACAATAGGAAAACTAATTAAACGTGAAGAATCGTCGATTCGCGTAATAAAAACGTAACGAAAACTATTATACGGAAAACGTCGGTAGCGACGGGAACGTGAACATCGGTGTATGCGCGGATATTAATTCGCGACTTCGTGAAACGTGCGCGTAGACGACATTTTACTCACGGTAAAACCGTTTATAAAATCGTAGGTCATGGTAAAACCATTTCGTCGTCGTAGAGACCGCGTTGAGACCTTCGTCTCCTAGTGACTACGGTAAAACCGTTTCGAGGTAAAACCTCATCACCTGTGGTAAGACCACTTAGGGTAAAACTCTTTCGCTGCAGTAAGACCGCTTCGAGCTCCTTCTGCGGTAACGCCGCTTTGAGAAGTGACGATCTCGGACCGTGCATTCGGGGTCCTCAATTCGGGTCGCCCGGATGGAGAAGATCTCGGCGAGAGAGAGCTTCTCGCTCACCATTGGTCGGAGGCTGAGCGCACGCGCACTATCGGCACTCAGGAGCGAACAACAAATTTTCGTAGAGCATCGAATAGAAAACAAAAACATTTTCGGTATTTTCGATAAATAATTAAATTTTAACTTTGATTTTATTCGTTTCCGTCACAAACCATTTTGAATTTTTGGAAACTAACATTGGATTCATAATCAACGATCACACGGAGAGACAATATATATTAAATTTTGTAAAAGTATTTTGCAATTTGGGGAAAAAGTGCGACAAAGCGAAATTTGGATATAAAAAATACTAAAATTTAGAAAAACTTATGTGAAATTTAGTATAATTATATCAAATATCAAGAATATTAATTAAATTCTAATAAAACTTTATTATATTTCACATAAGTTTTTTTAAAGTTTATTATTGTTTATACTAAAATTTCGCTTTGTCGCACTTTTTTCCCAATTTGTAAAATACTTTTACAAAATTTAATATATTTTCTCTCCGTGCACGAAAACCCCCGAGTATCAAGTTTTAAGTAGTGAATCCGATACATTTTTGAAAATGTCCGCCATATTGGATCAACCATTTTGAATTTTAAAAATTTGAAATCAGACTCATATACAGCGAGTAACAATTTTGGGACAAATCTGTCTGTTAATCTAGCCACAAATCTACTTGAGTCTAGACACAATATCGCCAGTTTGAGTCCACCTGCACCATGACGTGTATACACGTCATAGACTGCCAAGGGGTTAAATAGAAAAACGCGCAAAAAAGCGCAACATTTTCTTGAACTGTATGATCTAAGGAAGAGATTGACATAAAATAAACTGTTATATGTAGTGGAACTTAAGTAACTTAAGTCAATCGAAAGTAAGCACAAGAATAAAAACTTCAACGAATCATGTAAAAACCTGTGAAAAAAAGTATCTTACAAATATTTTTGATATAGAAAACTATTTTTTTACGTTGCCGTATACCTATTAGTAAAAGAGGTCATTAGAAATTATATAAAAATACAGAATAGAAAAAAAAATTATTTTAGGAAAAATACGAATTTTTAATTTTAAACATATTTTCCAAAAGTATTGCATTACTAACAGTACATTTTTTAATGAAAATCTTTAAAAATTTCAAAAATACTACTTTAAGGTGTACTTTTTATGACAGAGTAAGTACTTTTTTGAAATATGAAACTTTGTTTTTTGCCACTTTTGGTCTCCTGTGTCCCACTGTGAGATGCAGTGAAACTGGCAATACTAATTTCAAAAAAATTTACATTATTAGGAGAGAGTCTCCAGTTGTGAGACACCTCCAGTTGTGAGACAGTCAATTTTTTTTAACATAGGGGAGAATGGGGAAAACCCGCGCACAGGGTAAACCCGCTCACTAGCGATTTGACGCTATGAACTCAACTTAAGATGGAAATATTGGTACTGTGAATAGTACTTAACATTCAACTTATATTAACGAACTTTCGTTTAGTTTCATGAATTCAACATAGAATCAGAGACGATCAAATGTTTTTAGAGGTGTCAGAAAAAAAACGTATTTTGGATTTTTAAGTTTTTCGATCATTATTTTTGAGTATTAATTTATCTAGCAAATTTTTTTTGTTGCCATTGGATGTCCTTCTTCGAAGTACATATATAGTTTTGTCTTATTTTAAAAAGATTTAATTAAATTTATTCTGAAATGTGAGGAATACACTCGGGGTAAAGTCGCTCACGTGAAGTCAGGGTAAAGCCGCACACTTAGTTTTAAATTTAAAATTTAGAATAAAATAATTTCACGTATTATATTTCAACAATAACACAATTTATGACTTATTAAAACCAAAATTGTAACTACATTTCACTTTTTCTTAATAAAATATAACACTATTTAAATCCATAGTTCTAATTCATGAAATCTATGTTCATTATTTATTAAACCAATTTGTTGTTTATAGAATTGTTTATATAACTCATAAATTATCAATAATAAATCATACCTAAGACGGGAATAAGAAGAACTTTAATATTTAAAAAATAAAACTGTTCCGTCTTGAAAAGATAAACTGAGCGGGTTTACCCTGGAAAATTGTGATTTCGAAATTTGGTATATGTTTATTAAAAAGTTTCTCTAAGTAAAACTAAAAAAGATAAATCAAAAACTCTTTTATATTTTTTTAGTAGAAATCATAAGCTTTCAAAAGATATAAATTAACTTAGATTTAGAGAATAATTTCCTAGATTTTAGCCGATCTGAAAAAAAGTGAGCGGGTTTACCCCAGTCTCCCCTACAATATTAAAAAGACGATTGGTTTATGGTGGATATCACGTCAAAAGTCCACCCAAAAAAAAAATGTTGTCCAATTATTCACAAATTTTTTTTATGATATGCCCTATAGGTTAGTAATTTGACGGATTAATTTTTTTGAATTTTATAAAAAATTGTCCGAGGGGGAGGGGGTAGAAGTTCTGATCTTTAGCGTGACTTTGCTGGCATACTATTTAAATGTTGTTTTTATTTTTTTTCTAGTATTTTTGGGCATGTCAAGTGGAAAAAAGTCAATTGATTCAGAAGAAATCAATTTTAAGGCTCTTGTTGAAGCTATTAAATTGTGTTTATTTGATAGTCATATTCTGGCGAATAAATATTATTATTTAGTATATGTGACCTGGTCTATGAAAAGGGACCTTACGTGTCAAAAAATCATTTTTTACTTTTTTGTTGATTGGGATAGGGTTTGAAACGCTCTTTAAGGGGGGAACCTACTTTATTGCGTAAAAAAATCGACTTTCTGGAAATAATTTTAATTGATTCTACAACTATTCAAGAATATACCCATCAAATTTTAAGTCGATTTCTGTATTATTGAAGAAGTTACAAAATGTTTAACTATTTTTTTTTCATGTGTCGTCTGGTGAAATGTTTACCAGAGTCCAGAATTTTTTCTGTTTTAGCATTCAATCTGCCTTCTTCTTTCATTCAGAGTACCACTGTCAGTATAATTTGTAATTTCTATGTGACAACCCTTCTTTGATTTGTTTGACATTCAAGTCACTTTTTTAAAAAAAACTTCAAACGCATTTTTCTCAAAACATCATTTTTTAATTTTGTGAACACGATTGAGAACGCCCTTTTGAACCAATCGGGCTTTATGATACATAATTTTAAAGATAATTAAATAATCTTCAATATGACATTTAGTGTTTCTTGAAAAAAAAAATTGTTTCATATTTTTTTGGAATTTTAAAGTCAATTTTTATGCACGAAAAATCACTTTTAACTTAAAAGTGGGTAAAAAAAATCAATTCTCGAAATTTTTTTAAAAAATCAAAATGTCATATACAAGGTATTATCCTAAAGTTTAAAAAAAACGTTGGTTTCTTTGTTTTAGAAAAAAATTCAGAGCGCTAGAATGTTCACAGATAAAATGAAGTGCCATGGACGCTGTGTATATTTCCATACTAAAAATGTTTTGTTTTTTCTCAAAAAATTTTTTTAGACTCTCAAGACATGTATTAAAGCACCATATAAATTACAAAACGTTTGGAGTTATTTTACCCGAGAAAAAAGATCCCAAAAATGATGCATTTTTCGATCGTCTAAAGGAGGTTCCCCCACGGAAAAAAATTAATCTCTAAACTTGAAATAATATTAATTTGAAGTCCAATGAAATATAAGTGTATCTAAATTAAACATTATAGTCACAATTACTGTGATAAGTTGTGTTTGATTCTGTCAAACTTTATACCAGAAAACGCCATAAATTCACATCTCTGATTTAGAGATTTGTTAATTTCACAACTTTTTTTATATGAATTAGGTACATTGTGTTTTAAGTTAATCAGAAGCATGCAGAGAGCACAATGGTCCAGCTGTTATATTCTTAGCATTACATCACTTTCCAATTTTACATTTTACAACCGCGTTTCTGCAATGAATTTAAACCATCTTTTGAATTTAGGTAATTAAGAAGATTCCTACTCGTTGTATGTTGGCCTATTTTGTAAAAATAAGTGTCTGTGTTTAGAGAAAAAGTGGTTGCAAAATGTTTATTTACCTATTTCACGTCATTTAAATTAGTCAGTGTCGTATTTTGTCGGGTGATAATTGTAACCTACAAATTTTACAGACCTTCCAACGCCGTTAAAACAAAAAAATGAAATAAAAATATAAAATTCGTATTGTGTTTTAAAAATATCCAACTACTTTTTTATACTTGTCAATGTATAGTTCATACAGGGAAAACAATATAAATATTTTGTGAATAATTCTCACTCTAAATTGTAATAAATTATAAATTCTTATTACATCGAGTTATTACAAAAATAAGAATTATATAAATATACGACTAAAATTTTTAATATTGTTTATTCAAATAATATATTAGATTTAAATTTATTCAAGTAAGTTGATAGTTTAGAACATATGTTCCATATGTAATAAAATTTGAGATTCCTAATATCATTTTTAGGCATAAGAAATACGTGTTCTTCACAATACTAATATTCGGATTAGATATAATACCAAATTTCAGTTTTAGTGATCTGCTTACATCTTACGTCCGATTCCAGTGATAGTTTATGCCTAAATCTCAGATTTAATCTCTAATTTAGAGATTAATTTTTTTCCGTGCCCCTTAAGATGGTGAAAACCAAAAAGTCATAAGTTGATTAGAAGTTTAAAAAAAAAATTTTTAAAGTCAAAAGAAACAAGTGTTAAAATACGATAAAATGATTCTGTGTTATTATACAAATTAAAATAACGAAGACGATAATTTTTTATTATTTAGAGAAGTTAACAGTTTCTTTGACAACTGTCAACAGTTAAAATTCAAATTTGATATGATATTCGTAATCAGCGACCTCAAAAACCGTGTTACTATCTTTTTTACAAAAAACGATCACTTTTTAGAGAAGTTGACAGCTGTCAACTGTCAAATTGTCAATTTAACATCATATTCGTAATCAGCGGCCTCGAAAACCCTTACAAACATGTGTCACTTATTTATACTTATTGCTGATAGTTAGAAAACTTAGATTATTTTTTCTATGTTTGGGGAGTTTGTTATTAATTTATATAAGACGGGTTCCACGTTAAGTGACCCAGGTCAAAAATTTACATGGAATATTTGAAAAATTTGTAGTTTCTTTAAAACAAAACGAAAATACGTTTTCTATTTTGGGTTTTGCTGCTGTTTTTCAACACTTTCTAATAGTGTGAACAAATGTAGAGAGAAAAAATTTTTTGACCTTGAAAAATTAAATTAAAAAATAAAATTTCATTTTTTTATCAAATAGGCAGTTTGTATTTTTTTAAAAAAAATTTTATCATAAAGGTGAGGTTTTTTCCTAAAAAAAATGTATAGGTCAAAACGTGGGACAAGAACTTTTAACTAGTCAAATTAAGCATTTACTTCTGCCGTGCACCGTCCCACAGTAAAATTTTTTTTACAATTTACTATTAAAAAATGTCTATAGCTTACAATTTTTAACCGATTTGAGTGTTCTTTGTCTTAAGTTAAAGGGGAATAAATTCTTAAGACATCCTTCGAGGCAGATTTTGGAGATTTTAATTATTTATAATTTTTTTTAAATCAATGTTAACAAATTAATACACTTTTTTAAAAAAAGGAGGTTTATTTTCTTATTTCGTTGATGCACATGATCTAAATCAATTTAAATTCATCCAATATGACCACCAGATAATTAATAAAGCATAAAATAATTTATTTCAATTGTTATAAACAATATATAGCCCAACAACGAGCAGGGGCGGTGGATTGCAGAAGTAAATGTTTATTTTGACCAGTTAAAAGTTCTTGTCCCACGTTTTGACCTATACATTTTTTTTAGGAAAAAACCTCACCTTTATGATAAAATTTTTTTTTTAAAAATAAAAACTGTCCATTTGATGAAAAAATGAAATTTTATTTTTTAATTTAATTTTTCAAGGGCAAACATTTTTTTTCTCTACATTTGTTTACACCATTAGAGAGTGTTGAAAAACAGCAGAAAAACCCAAAATAGAAAACGTATTTTCGTTTTGTTTTAAAGAAACTACAAATTTTTCAAATATTCCATGTTAGACCAATTTAAAAAAATTTAAAAATTTAAACTTTGACCCCCTCCAGTTTTAATATTTGTTTAAATAAATTTAAAATATTTGGTATTTTTAATTGTATCTAATAGGACTACTGTTTCTGCAAAATTTTAACCCGATCCCAAACATTTAAAATTTTGACCTGGGTCACTTAACGTGGAACCCGTCATAAACAATTATTAAAAAAAATTTCATTACTTGTATGTTTTTGCTTCCTCATAAAGGAAGCCTTATAGTGATGTCGATTTCCGAATTTTTTAGAATCAATTATTTTTACAAATTTTCAAGTGTAGTATACATAATTCGTCGAGAGGAACAAATGTCCGGATGTATGTGTGTATGTATGTGTGTGTGTGTGTATGTCACCGATTCTTGTGGACAAATTTTCTCTTACACGTCTTGACGGATTTTGATAAAATTTTGTAGGTGTATTACGGTCACGAATGCCAAAAATCAGACAAAAGGATTTTCAAAAATATCTAAAAAAAAAAATTTTTTCAACAAATTTTTTAATTTTTGAAAAAATTAATTTTTGGATTTTTTGAAATAACTTTTTTCTATATTAAAATTTTTATTAATTCTTGTCAAAATTGCATTCCTGACATAAAAACGAATCGATTCATGTATATAAAGTATATATTTTATCAAAATTTATAGAATTAATAAATATTTTAAATTTTCACAAAAAATTGAAATTTTGTATTTTTTGACATTTTATCTTAACACTTTAAAATAATCATTCTAAAATAAAAAATTAAACAATTGGTACTGTTGTATTTTATACTGTGATCCACGGTAAAGAAAATAAGCCTAACTTGATTAAAAAATATTCATATTTAAAAAAGTTACAAGGGTTTTTCTAAGTTAAACTTTAACTGCTGTTTTCTCGAAAACTTGTTTTCGCACGTAAGGTCCCTTTTCACTGTCCAGGTCACATATAATAATATATATTATTAATATATTTAATTATTTCTACTAAACATAACGTTTTATGTTAAACTTATTAGATTTTAGCAATTTTTAATGAGTGTCTCACAACTGGAGACATTTTTTTCTTTGACAAAAGCGATGTGCTCGGAAAATGTATCGTAAAATTTTTTGAGTTCATCGAAACACTACACTTTCTTTTAATAAAAGTTGCGTATTTCTGTTACCTTTCGAACGGTGTATTTTATTTACAATTTCGTTTACCCGTTTACAATTTACGGGTCAAAAATGAAACCCGTCTCACAACTGGAGACTCCCCTAGAAATTGAATTTGCCTCTCTACTGAGTCTACTTATTAACCCATTAACGCCCACCAGGACGCAAAATGTACCATGATTTCACGACTTTTATTTTGTATGAAATAATTAGATAAAAATTTTAGAAAATACCATTTTCGACGTAAAATTTATCGCTCTTTCGGAATATGAAGCTAAAATTTGTTTATAATTATCTCAAAAAAATTTATAATAATTTTATTGCAAAAAAAAAAACACTTTTTTACGAAAAAAAAATTTTCAATTATTATTTTGACATGGAAAACTAAAGAATATGGTCTCCAAAGCACAAAATATCGCGTCCTCGAACTCTCAGCTATAAAAATCCATAATTACTTTTTTTAAATTGAAGATGGCGGATATGAAAATGGCCATTTTTCTAAAATGCAAAAGGCCGAAAAAAAATTTCGGGTATGGTTTTTCAAAAGTTATTATATTTGCTTAAAAATGGTTACTTGGAGTTTTTTTGGGGTCGTTGATTACGAATCTGATGTTACTTTATTAAAATTCAAAATGGCGGATCCAATATGGCGGATATATTTTATAAAAAGTAATTGAATTTGCTTGAAAACAGTTGCTCGGGTGTTTTTGGGGTCGCTGATTACGAATCTGATATCACTTTTTCAAAATTCAAAATGGCGGATCCAATATGGTGGACAATTTTTTAAAAAGTGATTAAATTTGCTTCAAAATAGTTACTCGGGAGTTTTTGGGGTCGCTGATTACAAATCTTATGTTACTTTTTCAAAATTCAAAATGGCGGATCCAATATGGCGTACAATTTTTTAAAAAGTTATTAAATTTGCTCATTATACAATGATTAAAAAAGACTAACACCACATGTGGTTTGATTGAAAACAAGTGACGCACATATATATGCCACATTGAATGCACAATTTTTGTGTCTTTTTGTTGCGTTTTGCATGATAGTGGCAATATTTTTCGAGGCAAAATCCAAAAAAAAAATATAAATAAAATTAAAAAAAGTGGCTTTTTTTGCACGTCGACCTCCTTGTGGTAAGAGCAACGATAAACATAATATTATTCTGATGTTAGATTCGTAATCAGCATCCTCCGAATGACCATTTTCAAGCAAATACAATTACTTTTTAAAAAATTGTCCGTCATATTGGATCCGCCATTTTGAATTTTAAAGAAGTGATATCAGATTCGTAATCAGCGACCTCAAAAACCCCCGAGTAACTAATTTCAAGCAAATCCAATCACTTTTTAAAAAATATGTCCGCCATATTTGATCCGCCATTTTGAGTTTTAACCCTTTAATGGCCAGTGGGACACATACGTCCCACCTACTTCAAAAAATCATAACTTTCTTAAAACTTAACAGATTAATTCCACTGAGGTCTCATTTTAAAGGGGAGAGCGAGTGTAACAAATGCATATACATGCATTTTTTCAAAAAACTACCCTTTTTGAAATACACCCCTTCAAAAAAGGCAAAAAATCACAAGATTCAAAAAAACTGTATAAATTTAAGAAGAAAAATTTTTTTTCAGCTTCCACAATAACATATGTTTGAAAATATTTCAAATTTTGTAAAAAAAAATAAATAACAAAATTTAACCCCCTGGGAAAAAAAATTTAACGAAAACTACCCCCAAAAACCGAAAAATTTAAAAATTAATCAGATTCACCTGAAATTTATTACTCGGGGGTTTTCGGGGTCACTGATTGCGAATATGATGTCAGTTTTTAAAAATTCAAAATGGCGGATCCAATATGGCGACCGAAAAATTTTAAAATTCACTAGATGCGCGTGAAATTTGCCACTCAGGGGTTTTCGGGGTCGCTGATTGCGAATATGATGTCAGTTTTTAAAAATTCAAAATGGCGGATCCAATATGGCGACCGAAAAATTTTAAAATTCACTAGATTCGCGTGAAATTTGCCACTCAGGGGTTTTCGGGGTCGCTGATTGCGAACATGATGTCAGTTTTTAAAAATTCAAAATGGCGGATCCAATATGGCGACCGAAAAATTTTAAAATTCACTAGATGCGCGTGAAACTTGTCACACGAGGGTTTTCGGGGTCGCTGATTACGAATATGATATCAGTTTTTAAAATTTTGAAACTTTGGGTTAAAAATATCACTATAATTCTAGCTCTGGCTTTATTTCTTTTTTATTGCCTTGTTGATGGAATGAATAATATTTTTTAGAATGGTAATACCTTTAATAATAATAATAATAATAATAAAAAAACAAACCTCAAATTGAACTAAAGTTAAATGATAAAAGATGAAGTGTTATTTCTACCAACATTGTTTCTTACATACAAATTTAAATAGAAAGGTAGGAAACTTAAGTGTTAAAAGCTTAAAATTAAATGAATGGATAATAATAATCCCTTTTGTATATTTCAAACCACAAGTTCTAGGAATTAAGAAGTATTGTTTAATAAATTCCAAATACATAAAGTAGATAATAATAATAACTAAATTTCGATAATTCCATACAAAAAGATGTAGGAATTACTTACACATACTACAAGTAAAAAACGCATAAATAAAAAAGTAGATAATAATAATAATAATAATAATTTTTGATAATTTTAACGACGAAATGTGTAGGAATTAATTACGCACAATTAAAAAAACGTATTAATTAAAAGTAGACAATAATAAGTTTTAAAAATACCATATGACGAGATGTAGAGAATGTTGACGCACACAACAAGAAAAAAATGCATAAATAACAACTAGATAATAATTTTTTATAATTTCACACATTGAGATGTAGAAATTATTTACATACAGTACAAGAAAAAAAACGCATAATTGAAAAAGTAAATAAAAATTATAACAAGTAATTTTTGCCTATTCCATATGACGAGATATAGGAATTACTTACACATACTACAAGTAAAAACGCATAAATAAAAAGTAGATAATAATAATAATTTTTGTTAGTTCGATACGACGAGATGTAGAAATTGTTTACGCACACCACAAGAAAAAAACGCATAAATAAAAAGTAGATAATAAGAATAATTTTTGTTAGTTCCATACGATGAGATGTAGAAATTGTTTACGCACACTACAAGAAAAAAAACGCATAAATAAAAAGTAAATAATAAGAATAACTTTTGTTAGTTTCATACGACGAGATGTAGAAATTGTTTACGCACACCACAAGAAAAAAACGCATTAATAAAAAGTAGATAATAGTAATAATTTTTGTTAGTTCCATATGACGAGATATATAGAAATTGTTTACGCACACTACGTCGGTTTTACGCGTGAATTAACTGTCATGAAATTTTTTGAAGCAAGGTTCTACACAAAGAGGAACGTCGCAAACTTTGCACACATATTTAGTTCGAATTTCTTTTTCCTCAGTGCTGCAAAAGCGACATCGTCTACGAGATTCAATAGACTCCAATACATGTTTACCTAATTGATCTTTTCTACTTTCTTGTAAACGGTTTATTTTTTTCTCTACGAAATTGTTTGGGCGACCTGTACGTTTTCGATAAGTAGTATTTGATATTAGCTGTTTAGTTAAATTCACACGAAAATCGAGATGAGTTTTCTTAGAATCTTTATTTTTTACTTTGTACATTATAAACGAATTGACAATCGCTAAGTCAATTAAAAAATAAAAGATTCTATGCCACCACTTACGAGATCGTCTGCCGATGGAATATCTTTCTTTTAGTTGATCAAATCTATCAACAGCTCCCATGATTTTGTTGTAGGATGATACTGCAAGAGGACAAGACACATCTATTTTTTTCCAGTTTTAGTTTTCCTTTTTACAGCACTTACAACACTTGGATGATGCGCTGATGACAGAAGCGTCACTGGCTTTGCATCCATCCATTTTATAGCAGTAACAGCACCTTTTCTTTGAAATACGTACTCACCTCTTTGCATTTTCGATTTTTCCTTCATCATGTCAGGAAGTCCTATTCGATTCGCCCTTACGGTACCAACTGAGAAAATCCCTTTTTCATGAAGGCTAGATACAAGTTTCACAGACGTGGAAAAGTTGTCGAATGCTACCAAAGTGCCAGTGTTTTGAATGCCTTCCGTCAAATTCAGAACAACGCGTTCTAATGTATCGTTAGAATTTTTGTTTTCTGATTTACCAGTATAAATTTCGAAATTAGAAACAAAGCCTGTTACAGAATCGGCTAAGCACCAAACTTTGTACCCTCTTTTTATCGGTTTCATTGGATTGTACTGTTTTAGTGAAGAACGTCCCTTAAATGAAATCATAGATTCATCAATTGCAGCAAGATTGGAAGGTTTATAAACGTCTTTTATTGACCTATTCAATGCTTCGACTAAAGGCCTCACTTTATGTAATTTATCAAATCTTGAATCTCCTTTGGGAAAACAATTGTTATTGTTATTCAAGTGCAACATTGCAGTGATTTTTTGAAAACGATTTCGAGTCATGACGTTTGCAATTACATCTACTCTGAGAGCAGGATCCGAACTCCAGTACAAATCTACACTCGGTAATTTATGAATCGCCATAAAAACGTTCATTCCAATCCAAGCCTTCAATTCTTTTGCAGTCAAATCAATCCAATCATTATCGGATCCAGAGGACCTACGTGTTTTTGAAGATTTTCTTTCTTTTTGTGCAGCATATCTGTTAGTTTCTTTAACTATTTTAGTCAGTATATTCTCGCTGAAAATAGAAAGAAAATATTCAATTTCACAAGTATCGTTTGTCAAGTTAAACAAAAGTTCTGGATCCGTTTCAATGCCATTAAAAAGATTTAACCTTTCGGTGGATTTCGACCAATCTAGATCGTTACTAGCATTATCAGTGTCCTCAGTTTCAGATGATGAACTTTCTTCATCACATGAACTAGAGGTAACATCTGATTCTTCTTCTGATTCTATATCCCCTTCTATTTCAGAATCATCAGGATCATCTGGAAGTGAGGCTAATTTATTCGGGATCTTCTTTTGTCTACGCCTATTCATTTTGATTTATTTTTGGAAAATATAAATAAAATTCCAAAAATTTTGTGCAAAAGGCAAATTAATGAAAATAAGCTTGGAGAACGCTACATGCAGGAAATGAAACGACGCGCTGCTGGGGTCATAACAGCAGTTCCACATAGGAGTGTTTGTACTACTGTCGTACCCCCACTATCTCATCTACCCAATGCACTCCTCTCCACGACGACGCGCTGCTGGGGTCATAACAGCAGTTCCACATAGGAGTGTTTGTACTACTGTCGTACCCCCACTATCTCATCTACCCAATGCATTCCCCTCCACAACGTCGTGGAGAGGAGTGCATTGGGTAGATGAAATGATAATATGATAATAACCAGTAAAAATTATTTTTTTTATTGTTGAAAACTGAAATCACGATATAAGTTATGAATTAGGGGTGGGTTTTATTATTATTATATTTAATTATATATTTATATTCAATATCAGTACTTAGTTATCATAGAAATATTTTTTCATATTTTCGAAACGTATGGAAACAATGGAAATTATTTTTTTGATTGTTCAAAACTAAAAAAATTATGAATTAGGGGTGGGCTTTAAGGGTAGGGGTGAGTTTATTATTATTAAAGATATCTGTGTAATTTTTAAATATTTGTTTATAATTTAAAAGCAATTAGAATTTATAGATTTTTTTAATCATTTGTAAAAACTTTCACGACCGAGGGGTGGTAATTTGACTTAAAGGGTGGTTTTCTAGGGGTTGATTATCATTGTTTTCAATTTTTAAATATTCAGGGGGTTTTTATAAATAATTGTAAAGTAGATAGGAGCTGAAAAATGTTTAATTCTTCAATCAGATTAAATATCAATTTTTTGGGGTAGTAATTTACCATGGGGGTGGTTTTAAGGGGTGAAACATGTTAACAAAATTTTTTTTCTCATACTGAATACTCATACTGAATACCACAAAAAACTCGGCCATTAAAGGGTAAAAGTGATATCAGATTCGTAATCAGCGACCCCAAAAACCCCCGAGTAACCATTTTCAAGCAAATTCAATCACTTTTTAAAAAATATGTCCGCCATATTGGATCCGCCATTTTGAATTTTAATAAAGTAACATCAGATTCGTAATCAACGACCCCAAAAAACCCCAAGTAACCATTTTCAAGCAAATATAATAACTTTTGTAAAACCATACCCGAAATTTTTTTTCGGCCTTCTCCATTTTGGAAAAATGGCCATTTTCATATCCGCCATCTTGAATTTAAAAAAAGTAATTATGGATTTTTATAGCTGAGAGTTCGAGGACGCGATATTTTGTGCTTTGGAGACCATATTCTTTAGTTTTCCATGTCAAAATAATAATTGAAAAATTTTTTTTCGTAAAAAAGTGTGTTTTTTTGCAATAAAATTGTTATAAATTTTTTTGAGATAATTACACTACCGGTCAAAATTAAGAGACCACCCATTTTAAGGCGAATGAAAATAAAAAAAAAAAAAAAAAAAAATTTATAAAATTTTTTTTTTTTTTTTTTTTTTTTTTTATTAAATTTATAAAATTTATTGAAACTAAAATTTTTTTCCTTTTATGTTTTAAAAGATGATAACATTTTGAATAGAACAACATCTTTCAGAAATCGTTTGGCCAATAATTTATTTAGATATTTTTAAAAAATCGTCATTTTCAATGTTTTACAAAAATTTGAATAACTTCTAAAATAATGAACGCTTTTTAATGATCTTAGGCTTATTTTAAAGGTCATTTGCTACACTACAAGAATTACTTATATGCATTAACGTATAATTTTTTTCTTAGAAAATGCAGGCCATCAAACTTGGACCAAAAAAATTCAAAAAATTTGAAACAATCTTATTAACAGAAAAATAATTTTTAAAATTCAAACGTATTTTTTTTATTTAATTTTCTTAAAAACTCTACACCATATGATGTTTTATATATTTTCTAGAATAGTTTTTAGTACAGAAAAATTGTACCAAATTTTTTGAATTTTTTTGGTCTAAGTTTGAAGGTCTGCATTTTCTAAGAAAAAAATTATACGTTAATGCCTATAAATAATTCTTATAGTGTAGCAAATGACCTTTAAAATAGGCCTAGGATCATCAAAAAGCTTCCATTATTTTAGAAGTTATTCAAATTTTTGTGAAACATTGAAAATGAGGATTTTTTAAAAATATCTAAATATAATATTGGCCAAATGACTTCTAAAAGATCTTGTTCTTTTCAAAATTTTATCATCTTTCAAAAAATAAAAAGAAAATAATTTTAGTTTTAATACATTTTGTGTTTTAAAACGTTTTACAATCGCCTGAAAATGGGTGGTCTCTCAATTTTGACCGGTAGTGTATAAACAAATTTTAGCTTCATATTCCGAAAGAGCGATAAATTTTACGTCGAAAATGGTATTTTCTAAAATTTTTATCGAATTATTTCATACAAAATAAGAGTCGTAAATTCATGGTACATTTTGCGTCCTGGTGGGCGTTAATGGGTTAAAGAAATATAACCATAATTCGTTTTATGATACGGTAGTACAACAAAAACAGAATAGTATCTACTTGATCTCACAGGAAAATTTAAATTAATTAATGACAATTAATGTGGACATTGAATAAATCAACTTAAAATAACCTTATAAAAAACAACATGTCAGAGAAAAGTAACCTAGACGTGACCAAGGGAATGTTAAATGTAATACGTAAATTACTGTAGTCATGAGTGTGTCTGTCAAACGGTACATTGCACAGTGGGGCAAAATGACAAAATTTGGTTCAAATTGACTTTTAGACCACAATTTAAAACCAAATTAAAAAAAAAATTTCTCTAACGCAGAACTAAATTCTGAAGAGATCTGTGAGAGTCAATTTTTTATTTTTTGTTTTATAAATTTTTAATGTTTATGCAAAGTGTAAGAAATTTTTTTTTTTTTACATTTTTCGATTTCTTTTGCTCAAAAAAATTCTTGCATACTTAAAATTGTATACATTTAATGTCTGGCGGTGTGTAGGTAGTAAAAAAAAGTTTTTGCATTTAAAAATTGTTATAAACAATTACACTTTATAGGAAGTTATGTTTAAAAATAAATTTTTTTAAAAAGATATTTGCTTTAGATTATTGTAATTAAACTTTCTTTTTGTTAATCTGATATTTTCAAATAATTTGTCTTAATTGTTTAAACAATTTTTATAAACAATTGTACTGTAAGGACATTTTTGGGCAGAAATAAATCGAATTTTTTACGAATAATGTTTCATCTAAGCCGCCTAGAGATTTTCTTTGTAAAAAAGTCATTTTTTATTTAATGTTATCATTGTTATAAACAAATTATATAAACAATTACAGTTTTTGGGAAGTTATGTCTAAAAATTGTACTGTAAGGACATTTTTGGGGAGAATCGAATTTTTTACGAATAATGTTTCATCTAAGCCGAAAAGAGATTATCTTTGTAGAAAAGTAATTTTTCCATTAATGTTATCATTGTTATAAACAAATAATATAAACAATTACATTTTTCGGCAAGTTATGTCTGAAAAAAATTTTTTCCGACTTTCTCGTCAATAAAGAGTCGTACAACAGTTCTTCCTAGACCAAAAAATAATTTAGAAATGAATTTGAATTACTTCTGTCAGTTCTGAAAAAACATCAATAGATTATTTTTATTATTTTGACTTTTCAGAGTTTCATAGATTTTCACACATTTTGCGGACATTATTGAAAATCTATATTTTGAAATTAATCATTTTAACAAAAAACAAAGTTTAATTGCAATAATCCAAAGCAAATTTCATTTTAAAAAAAATTTTTTAGACATAACTTCCCGTAAAATGTAGTTGTTTATATAATTTGTTTATAACAATGATAACATTAATTGAAAAATGACTTTTTTACAAAGAAAATCTCTAGGCGGCTTAGATGAAACATTATTCGTAAAAAATTCGATTCATTTCTGCCCAAAAATGTCCTTACAGTACAATTGTTTATAAAAATTGTTTAAACAATTAAGAAAAATTATTTCAAAATATCAGATTAACAAAAAAAAGTTTAATTGCAATAATCTAAAGGCAATTTAATTTAAAAAATTTTTTTTTATACATAACTTCACAAAAAATGTAATTGTTTATATAATTTGTTTATAACAATGATAACATTAATTGAAAAATGACTTTATTACAAAGAAAATCTCTAGGCGGTTTAGATTCGTAAAAATTTCAAAATATCAGATGAACAAAAAGAAAGTTTAATAGCAATAATCTAAAAGAAATTTAATTTAAAAATTTTTTTTAGACATAACTTCCCAAAAACTGTAATTGTTTATATAATTTGTTTATAACAATGATAACATTAATTGAAAAATGACTTTTTTACAAAGAAAATCTCTAAGCGGCTTAGATGAAACATTATTCGTAAAAAATTCGATTCATTTCCGACCAAAAATGTCCTTACAGTACAATTGTTTATAAAAATTGTATAAACAATTAAGAAAAATTATTTCAAAATATCAGATTAACAAAAAGAAAGTTTAATTACAATAATCTAAAGCAAATATCTTTTTAAAAAACTTTATTTTTAAACATAACTTCCTATAAAGTGTAATTGTTTATAAAAATTGTTTATAACAATTTTTAAATGCAAAAACTTTTTTTTGACTACTTTATTTATTTATTTATTTATTCAAAAAATCGTTGTTCCTAAGGCTAATCAGCCTACCGAGGAACAAATATAGGTTACATTTTATCTTATCATTATAAATATAAACAGAATAATTATAATAATAAAGTATACAAAAGAAAGCAGATTGTTTTACAACGACGTAAATAAAATATAAATGAAAAAATCAAGAATATGAATATACTTATATAAATTGTGTTAATATCAAATACAAAAACAATACCTCACCAGTATGTTATATCGAACAGTTGACTGTTTCTCTTAAAAAGAAAGTTAAAATAAAGCCTTTTAAACAGTATTTAATCAGATACATCTCTTATAGAAGTTGGAATTTTATTCCAAAGCCTAGCACCTCTAACTATAAATGACCTCTGCAATTTGCAAGTACGATAAGGAGGAATAATTAGAACATTATTTCTTTCTCTAAGCCTACTTTTAGCTAACATGTCTGGACTTTTGAACTCAAAAAATTCAAAAAGATAAAGTGGAACCTTATTTTTAAATATTGAAAAAAGGATATTTCCAATAAAATATTGCCTCCTACAAGCCACGTTCAAAAGTCCAGATTTGATTCTATATTGCGTTATATGCTCAGTCTTCGGAAGGTCATAAACAAATCGAATACAGGCATTTAGCGCTCTTTCTAATTTAGTATTCAATTCATCCGCAATATCATCATATACAGCACAACAGTAATCGAATAAGGGAAGAATGAGTGATTTTACCAATAATAATCTAGTTGAAGTAGGACTAGTACTTTCACACCGCCAGACATTAAATATATACAATTTTAAGTATGCAAGAATTTTTTTGAGCAAAAGAAATCGAAAAATGTAAAAAAAAATTTTTATTTACACTTTACATAAACATTAAAAATTTATAAATCAAAAATTAAAAAATTGACTCTCACAGATCTCTTTAGAATTTAGTTCTGCGTTAGAGAAATTTTTTTTTATCCCACATGCACAAAAATGGCGCTTTTAGATAGCTGACGACATGCACCGAAAAAACTGTATTCTACTATTCAGAATATTTAACTTACTTCAAGAATATAAGAGACTTAAATAGGAGCCAAGAATATATTCTTAGATTAAGTATAGTGTATTCTTCTATTAAGAATATATTGAAGAATATTTTTCTCTTGTACAAAAATTATATTTAATCGCTTTAAGTATATTTTAAACTTAATCTTAGAACAATAGACACTTTTTTAAAAATCAATATATAGGTATGTATACTTAATTTGAAAGGTATAAAATTGTGCAATAAAATATATTTTGTATTATATTTTTTATTAAAGTTATTACAAAAGAACAATTATAGAGCTGTTAATTTCAGTCTATGTATAATACTGTTAAAGTTTACATTTTGGTCAGTCTTTATTATAATAATGTACTTAAAAGTATAAATAAAAGACTTTTATATCAACTTTCGAACAAATAAGACATAAATTAAATAATTTTAAACGAAGATAGATACAATAGAGAAAAATACAAGAGTATGCTAAAATTCGTGGATTTTAAAAGAAGAATAAAAAATTTGTTTTACCACAATTTTTACGCTAAACTCTTTTATATAAATAAATTTTAAATTAAGAACATAACAAAGAATTAAGATTTACCAAAAAAATGATTTGACGGTTTCAAAGCCGAATATTCAAAATCTTCACAGCCAATGTTTATAAGAAATGTAAATATTTCCGTCAGCCCCGAAACGTGGAAAACATGGGTAAAAAGATATTAACCCTTTGCGGCATGCATAACATTATGACATTAATTTAAAAATCACAAATGGTTATGAGGGTTTTCAGGGTCACTGATTACGAATCTGAAATCCGTTTTCCAAAATTCAAGATGGCGGATCCAATATGGCGGACGAATTTTTTTTAGAATTGATCGAAATCGCTTGAAAATAGTTACTCGGGGGTTTTCGGAATCGCTGATCAAGAATCTGAAGTCCGTTTTAAAAATTCAAAATGGCGGATCCAATATGGCGGACAAATTTTTTTAGAATTGATCGAAATCGCTTAAAACTCGTTACTCGGGGGTTTTTGGGGTCGCTGATTACGAATCTGAAGTCCGTTTCCCAAAATTCAAAATGGCGGATCCAATATGGCGGACGAATTTTTTTATAATTGATCGAAATCGCTTGAAAATAGTTACTCGGGGATTTTCAGGGTCGCTGATCAAGAATCTGAAGTCCGTTTTTAAAAATTCAAGATGGCGGATCCAATATGGCGGACGAATTTTTTTAGAATTGATCGAAATCGCTTGAAAATAGTTACTCGGGAGTTTTTGGGGTAGCTAATTACGAATCTGAAGTCCGTTTTCCAAAATTCAAGATGGAGGATCCAATATGGCGGACGAATTTCTTATAATTGATCGAAATCGCTTGGAAATCGTTACTCGGGGGTTTTTGGGGTCGCTGATTACGAATCTGAAATTACTTTCAATAAATAAACGTTAATTTATTGAATAATTGTACCGTCGGCATTTGCGATACCCGATGTACACCGCGAGGAGGTTGCACGATCGGACTTTGTACATCGTTTAGCTCTGAAAAGGGCAGATTGGTAAATACTGTTCAAAACTTTATAATAATCAAATTGAGCTGTTTATTTCCTATTATAATTAACTAATTAATTAAAATCAGCGGATTTTAATTGCTATTATAAAGTTTTGATGTGACTTGCTTTAAACAATTGAATTTTATTTTCAGCAGTGGTAAGCAGCGAAGCAATTTCTTGTGGGAAGCAGGCAGAGTGGTACATTGCAAGTTTTACACATCTATGATGTTCGCTTTTGGTCGGCTTTAGTACTGCAATGAGCGCAGCGTCTAGGTGAAGCGATAATTTCAGGCATATGAGGTGATTGACTTTTTCTTTTTTCCTCTGACACTTTTGGTTTGCAAGAAGAGATTGTACTCAATTTACGTTTCTTCCCAGTTGAACTTGATAGTTTGTGTCCTACCAATTCATCTACTAAACGTAACCTGAATTCTTTCGAAGTCAAAGTTGGGTTCAATCTCTTCTCTTTGTACAAAATATACGCATTGACACCAAGAAAAAAAAATTAGCCCTAATTCAGAATTATTTGACTGAACGCATACCTACGTTGATAATAACAAACAAAACATTATTCAGAGTTTGACAAAACAAATGAGAAGCGCAAAAAAGACAAGTTATAAATCAGCAATATTTGACTGAACGCATATTTACGTTGATTAGAACAAACAATAAACAAAACACTGTTGAGAGTTCAAAGACACTAAAATACTAACTGGACTAAAGCAAATAAATTTTGCTGAAAGCGAATTGCTTCGCTGCTAACCACTGCTAAAAATAAAATTCAATTATTGTTCAAAGCAAGACACATCAAAACTTTATAATAGCAATTAAAATCCGCTGATTTTAATTAATTAGTTAATTTTATTAGGAAATTAACAGCTCATTTTGATTATTATTATAAAGTTTTGAACAGTATTTACCAAACTGCCATTTTCAGGGCTAAACGATGTACAAAACCCGATCGTGCAACCTTCCCGCGGTGTACATCGGGTAACGCAAATTCCGACGGTACAATTATTCAATAAATTAACGTTTATTTATTGAAAGTAATTTCAGATTCGTAATCAGCGACCCCAAAAACCCCCGAGTAACGATTTCCAAGCGATTTCGATCAATTATAAGAAATTCGTCCGCCATATTGGATCCTCCATCTTGAAATTTGGAAAACGGACTTCAGATTCGTAATTACTGACCCTAAAAACCCCCGAGTAACTATTTTCAAGCGATTTCGATCAATTCTAAAAAAATTCGATTGCCATATTGGATCCGCCATCTTGAATTTTTAAAAACGGACTTCAGATTCTTGATCACCGACCCTGAAAATCCCCAAGTATTCAGTTTCAAGCCAATCTTATCAATTTTTTATTTCGTTGTCCGACATATTGGATCCGCCATTTTAAATTTTGGGAAACGGACTTCAGATTCGTAATCAGCGACCCCAAAAACCCTCGAGTAAAGTCTTTCAATCAATGTCGATTGAATTTAAAAAAAAAAATTTTTTGTTCTTTAATTTATTTATTTATAGTTGTTTATAATTTCACGTAACCTCATTTACTATCAATTTTTCGATATTCAACAATATTTTGATTATTAATAAACAAAGATTTTTTGATTTTACTTGAAAAAGACTGTATATAAACAAATATATTCAGAATATAAAAGGTGGTAATCTGGGTTACCACTATGCCGCAAAGGGTTAAATCGTCATACATTGTATAAGAATAATGAGCAGTTGGTAGAATTTCAAAACATTGTAAGTGATTATTAAATCCTACAGTATCAAACTTAGTTAAGATAAATCGAATTGTTTGATTTTCAGCAGTTGGTTTAAAAATCCAACATATTGCACCAAATTGAGGTAAAATATTTTCAATAATGAATGGTAAAATACAGCCTGATTTGTAAGATGTACCGCGAATGTTTGCTTCTCTAACTACTATAAAATTTTCCTGATGAGGAAGTAAGACATGCCGAAAATTCAAATAGTTATCGCAATCTATTAATCTAAATTCCTCAGAAGTTGTTGAAAATTCTGGCCTAAAACCAATTTTGGAGAAGAAGCGAGTTGAAAGGTTTAAGCAATATTTTTTTACGATAGTTAAAGGAAGATTTTTTCGACTAGTTGTATTTTTTTAAGACTGTTTTATAACCGGTCGATGTTTTCCCTCTAACCTCATTGTCCAAACGTGAATCAACGGACCAATTGTTTTTCTAACCAAAGGATGATGCACCATGTGGTGGTGTTTTGGTTTTAATGTGGTTCCAGACACTCTTAAATAGAATTCGTGATGTTCAGCAATTAATGCACACAGATAATCCGTAGAACTATCATCAACAACTGGGTCTAAAATAATACTTAAAATTTTATTTAAAAGAAGGTACAATTTCCATGTATCATCATCTTCAGGAATTAAATCACCTATCATTAATCCTAAATGTTGACAAAAAAATAACATTCCTGATGCATTCATTTTGAGCTTAAGTTTTTTAATGTGATTTAACGTAATGATAGATGGTTTATTTCCTGAATCAGGGCCATAATTGAAATATTGAACCCTCTCATTCAGAGTATTAATAGAAAAGTATTTATCAACACAAACAAATTGATATAAAACTGCGCACAAATCATAGTGACAGACACCCTCTAAATAATCGTGCATAATATCTATGTACTTATTTGAAATAATGTGAAAGGATTTAAGAACATTCCACATACAATTTGAATTTATTCCAGTGCTAGTGAAGTCATTAGTCAATACATCCCGTTCATAATTTTCGATAGTACGTAAACTTTCTACAACTTCCAATTTTTGAGTTTGAGTAATTACTCTATGATTCTTACAAAAGCGACAAAAAAAATTTGCGTTTAATGATTCGGCTAGTCCATTAATACATTGAAATCCTAAATTGTCCCCAGTTATTAAACACAATGCAAAATAAATTTGTATCCAAGGCTTTTACAGGAGTTCGCATAAGATAACGGGTGCTTTCAATTTGTACATAACTTGCCGAAATGTTCGAAATTGTTGGACCAACGAATACGAGTGTTGGTTGAAGTGGCAAATTAAGCTGCTTCAAGTAAGACGCATGATTTTGAACTGCTCTGTTAATGTCTCCAGGGATCTAAAATATTTATGTCTTTTAAATAATCAAAATAAATTTTACATAGAAAAAATAACAATAAGAACAATACGTACAGTAACGTGTAAAATAAAAATTTTTCTCGCTTCAGCAATGCTTATTACATCCGTAGAATTTTTTCCTCGAGCACGCCGAATTAATAATTGAGGCAAAAGATTTAATATTATTGCATCTTGAAGTCCTACAATTATAAAAACATTTATAATTTTTACTTTATTAATTATATAAAAAAAAACAATAAAAACCTTCAGGCGTTTTAGCATAATCATCAAGCTGTTTCAGTGTGTAACTGTCCGATTGCGATGTTTCCTTTTTAATTAAATCGATTATAAAAGCCTTGGACGTCTCCCATTTTGTAACAAGCCCATCTTCCCTGCCAGGATATAATTCCTTAAAGTCTTGGTTTAGCTAAACAATAGCAAAAATTTTCTATTTATAAGTAAACAATTACTAATCAAACATAAAAATTGATCTTATATTTTTACTAGAAGAAATAGTCTAGCAATTTTTGCCAACTGATAACCATTTGAAAGTGTCAGAACCGACCATTCATTGAAATAGTCCGTTATAGACAGTTCATCTGCTGCGTCGACTGAGGTTCTCGAATCTTTTAAGGTTTTGACTCTAAGTGCGTGTGTTCTCGACCAATTTTCAAGGATGCAAGGCCAAGATTCATGGTTTTCGTGTTTCAAACGAGCAATTGCATTTTGGATAACAGGATCGGCCTTATTAATACTTCCTGATGAAAAATTAAATCAATTTAAAAATCAACATGAACTTAATTTAATTTGTTAAAATTTTCAATTTTCTTACCTTCTAGTAATGCCGAGGTAGTAATATTTTTCTGTTTATATTTATGCAGATTTGAAAACTGGTTTTTTTTAAAGTAGAATCTTGTTTATTTAATAAATATTTAATATTTTTAAATTTATGTGCTAGTTTTCCATAACAAGTTCTGTGATTTTCATCTGGTACATTGTAATAAACTTCCTAAAAATGTTTTTAAGAATTGTTAAATTAAATTTAATCTTTTATTCATCACAAGAATTCAATTATTTTCAAAAGTAATAAAATTCTTCGAAGAATTTCAATTATTTTCAAAAATTTATCGCAATTCAAAATTCGTACCAAATATTGATTAAATTCCTTAAAAGAAATTAATTATTGTCTAAAGTTGGTAATAAAATTCTTCGCAAAAAATTAATTTTCAGAAACATTCAATTATTGAATAAATTATTTATTTTTGATTTTAAAAATGAATTTCAATAAAAATTTAATATTAAAAATAATTATTGCGTAAATTTTTAGAAATAATTGAATTGAAATAATGAAAATAAATTTGAAGAAATTAAAATAAATCATAGTTTCTATAGAAAAATAATAATGATTAAATATTTGTTTAAAAAAAGTTTTTGTTGTTTTCGAATAATTTTACAATTAATGAAATTCGTAAATAAATGTATTAAAACATTTTTCTCAATATTTAATCATTTTTAGAGTAAATCAGAAAATTCTTTAAAGTCAGGGAAAAAGTTAAAATTTTGTCTGGAAATCTGGGGGAAAAAATTAAATATTTGTTGCAACCCTATACTTATGTTCCTACTGTACCTGCTTCTCTTGAGGAAAAATGATACAAATCTTTTTAGCCGCCTCTAAACATTCAGACACTCTAGGGCTGAAAATAGAAATGTCAAATATAACTAAATATAACTAAATATATACTAAGTTTTAAAAAATATTGTTAATCTTACTTTGCATTGTGTTTCAAAAGAGCATTGGCAATAGCGCTACTGATCGCGTTTCTGTGAGTTTCGAGCAAACATCCATGAATGTTTTGATGATTCAATGCCAAATTGTAATTAGAGAGATAATCTTTACAATCCTATAAGTACAATTGAATTATATTATTATTTATACAAAAAAGATATTTTTTATATGAATTATATTTTTATACTTACTAAATTTTGTATGAATTCTAATGCAGCGAAAGAATGTAAATGTTTAGTGCTGCCAATAGAATTGTTATTTCTTTTTCTTTTTCGACAACTAGAGTCTGATTTAGGTTCATCTGATGTCGAATCAGAGCCAGAAGGAATTGCGGAAGAATTATTATTAGTTTCAGTAGAAACTATTGTAGATTCTGAATTTTGTGTTAACGTATGTTGACTTATTATTTCAAATTCAGAATCAAATAGTTGTAAAGGTGGAGAATCTGATATAACAAATTGATTCTGATAAATAAGATTTCCTAAAGGCGTTATGAAAACTGGTTCACTTTTATCTTCTCCTGGACTTTTATTGTCACTTAAGAACAAATTAGGCCTACTCTCACTTGCCTACAAAAAAATGCAGTAATTAATTGTATGTATTTGTTTGATTTTGAATTATTTTCAAATGCTTTTTTAATTTTTAATTTTTTTATTTCAATTAATCATAAATAAAAGTTTCTTTTCAACTTAAGTAAATTATTTTCAAGCTTAATCAACTTAAAAGAAGAATTTAGAAATCAATCACAACAGAATAATTATACTAAATATCGTAATTTCACATTTCAAAGAAAATAATAAATTTAACCTTTAATACATTTTTGTAGAAGCATAAAGAACTTAATTTTTAACACTTTAAATAATTTAAAGTTATTTTCGAATACATAATTTTTCGTTAACAAGAAATTAAAATTCTGTACCTTTTCACCAAAACGAATTTAACGAATTTAAATCTAACAATTATATCTTACTGACTAACGGTTTTAATTTTTATTTAAATAAAACTTATTAATTTGTTTAAAACGTTGCAAATTAAATTTTTTACCTTTTCACTAAAACGAATTTAAAATTAAATTTGTCTTTCCCTTCGAAAATACAAAATTATGACATTCGATTAACTTTCGTTTTGACGATTCTAAAAAAATTGTATTAGGTTCGATATAAAATATTTTTGTTAAAAAGAATGTAATTATATTACTACAAATCATTACCTCTGATTTCAATGTTTTTAAACACTCGGATAAATCTATCCTAAGGCTAATGTCACTTGGTCCATGAATTCGGTCAAGAGTGCAATTATTTGATGTACGTATCAAATAAACACAAATATACGCACGATTCCCACCGACAATTAAAATCACTGCACACGACCTATCGGTTAATGAGTATACTGTGGCGTCTGTTGGCGCTTAGATTAATTTGAGAAACGCTTGTATTCTTCTTTTAAGAAGAATATTTAAAAAAATTTTCTTAAAATTAGAATATTTTTAAGAGAATTAATTTAAGAAAATTACACTCTTAATTTAAGAATATATTAAGATAAATTTTAAGAATTTTTTTTTAAGAATATAATTTTCTCAAAATTAGAATACCGTTTTTTCGGTGTGGGAATAAAGGCAGCCAATTTGCATAACGAAACCAAGAGACCTCAGAGCTCTTGAAACCACCTCAGAGATATGTTCATTAAAAGAGAGATCACTTCTCAGAAGTATTCCCAAATCACGGATACTAGTTACCCTGTCTAAATCATCTCGACCAATGGAGTAGAGATAATTCAAGGTAATGCCCTTAGAAACTGAAATTACAGAACTTTTGTTCATGTTTATTGGCAAATGATTATCCCCACACCACACATCGAGACGATCCAAATTCATCTGATTGCTAAGAGAATTTAAGTTTTTTTTGTATCTCCTTTTATTTCCGAGATATGATTAAAAAAGTGATGGCATGTTTTTTCATAGAATCGTGTGTAATCGTCCTGATACTCGTGGACGGTAGTGTATGTTTTTATTTTATTAACATAAATAAAATTAGCACTGTTTTATGTGAAACGCAATTTATACTTATAATTTTCGTTGGAACATACAGTGGGACACACACACGTCGGAACACACACTCGACTGTTATTTAAATTTTTTATACAGGTTATACCAATCTACATAAGTCAAAGTACCTTTTTGGCAATTTTTACTATGAATAATAAAATATTATTGGATCTACTGTGCTTTGAATTCTAATTTGATAGGTTCGTTTTAGGATCAAAATAATAAAAATAGTTCAAAACTAGTAAAGATTTTATAAAATTTTACACTTGATTCCTGAACAGGATAAACATTATAGTGAGTTCAAAAGAAGAAACATTAATAAAAATGTTCAATACTGTGAGATGAGAAGTGATTTCTCCTTGTCTATCCTCAGCCAAAATTAAGGATACAATTGACAAGCACCTTCGGAACGATTTTCCGTATAAGATTACTATTTAATATTTCTCGCGATAAAATACAACAAAATCCGGGGCGCCAGGTCTACACATAGACCAACGCGAAATCAACAAAACGACAAAATCTTATATACACGAAACGACAAAGTCTCAAAATTAATCAAATTAATAATATTCGGAGAATCGTGTACCGGAAATCGACACCAAATTATACTCGGCTACTCAAAATGTCGGAGAGGTGTGGTGTTCTTAGGAAATTATTCTCGTAAAGAAAAACTTCGAATTTAACATAATGAAAAATAAGATTTATTATAATCCAAAATAAAATCTTTTACAAAAATTTCTCGTAGATTTAAAACAAATTCAAAATGAAACCATTTTTACGACTCTACGTAAATAATTCACAACAAATAACGCAACAATTAACGCAACAATTAACAAATTTTATCCCTAACGCAATTTCTCGCCAACGTCTTCCGCAATCCTTACACAATTACACAATTAACCTCGAAATTCGACGAATAGTCAAAATCTTACCAAGAGCAAATCAGATATGTGAATTTAACTAGAAATTAATTGGATTTTTTTTTCTACGCGACTCGAAATCAATAATGGAGATCGTCACTTTAATTTACCACGTGGCAACTCGATCGAATTGATTTTAGTAATCGTTACGCAACAAAATGTGATCTCAATAAAATTAACTAAATTTCGATCGAATTACCAAGAGTATTCTATAAGATTTTAAATCGCGAAATATACAATTTTAGAGAAGAGAAAAGAGAGAGACCTTACCCTCGTCCGAAGAAACAGTCTCACGCTAGTCCAAACTTCCAAGATGACTCAGTTAGACTCAAAAGACTCAGTTACGATACAGAAAAAAATTTAGATTTGACTTTAATTAAACAACAAAACACTAAATAATTAAACAAAACTTTTGGTTCTCGAAGACGGCTTCACAAAGATCCAACGAAGATTGTCCATGGCGATGGGTCGGAAGACGAGGCGAAAAAGAGATGGATTCCCTGGATCCTCCTGGTTTTATTGCTTCAGGTGGTCGAAATCCCCACCATAATTGGGTGATTCTCACGTGACGTGACGTAGACTCGGTTGGTAGTTAGAGGCCTTGCTGCGCAAAATCCAAACTTTGGCATTATATTCTTCTTGAAATATTAAAAGGCAGAAAATCTCTTAACGTATTTAAAACTATAAGTTTAGTTAAATCAATTTCCCAAATATTTCAGAATGAGAGAATTAGCTTGTTTGATCAACTCTTAAAGTTGTGAAGAAATTGGCGGCAACCTGGCGTCAGCTCCGCTGGCATGTTTCCGGTGTCGTTTTCTTACTCCACCAATGAAAATTCGGCATCGAGGCTCACCTGGCAATACGAGGGTCTCGCGACGATCCGAAAAGAAATCCAAACTCAGACTCATCACTAAAATTTAGAATCTTGTCCTTGTAGGGATATTATAATTGACCGAACTCCAAAATGTTGTCTCGGTCACGCAAAATCGGCAAAATCCAACAAACGGAAAGAAATTCCGGAAACTCCATTGCGACACCTCCGCTGGTAGTTAGGTTGGCCACACTGTAGGTCTCGCACCAGATTTGAAATTGAGAATCCACCACGCAACTCGGATAGTGTAGATTAACCAAGAAGTCCAGATCATCTCTCTAAGCCACTCGGTGTCCCTCGCAGCTCCGTAGATGGTCCAAGTGATGAGTAGTACATGAAATTAATACCCGACAATAGTTAGAAACGGGAAACAGAACGCAAAATTAACACAAGAATTCACGCCATGGAGCTGCATCGAAACCAGAAGTTTTTGTAAATTTAAATTTAACTCGCGAAGAACGACACATTTTGTGGCGTTGTAAAATACAACGTCACAACTATGCCTCCTTGGAAGAGAAAAAGTTGAAAGATACAACTTTTTCAAAAGAAAGTTAGGTTATAAACAAAATAATGACAATTTATTCTCTCGGGATTCGAGGTTCAGTCACCTCTCTCCTCCTCTCTCACTATTTAGTCAAACACAAAATCTCTAATTCGCTATAGATCTTCTCCATGAGTGATTTCTTGTATTATAATTAAAGTTGGTAATTCAATAATAGATAAACAAAAAATGTATACTCTTCTAAAATCGGGACACAACAAAATGAACTCGACAAAAATGTTACACAAAAAAAAATCCAAAAATAATTTCGATAAATAATTTGAGCAAGAACTATTAAATGTTAAGTGATAAAATGGGCAAACCCGATACCGAGATAGTTCTCAGGAAGTTCAAAATCTTAATCATTATGAAATAAAATCAAATTTTATACCAACCTTATAAAGTCCATTCTCAAACAAATAACGCAAAATGTGATTGCAAAATTGTGATCGCAACTGGAACGGCAATTCTGATTATTACTCTTAGGCAAAATCGTCTATAAGTTTCAGATTATATCTACAATACGGCAAGGGTTTTAATAAAGCTCAAAATTTTTTGTAAACGACTTAATTCTATATTTCTAAATTTCAATTACATGAAATTCTTTCTTTTGGTTACGAGTCTTCAATCAGTAATCTCTATAACAATTCTTATTTCTTTCCTTCTCTCATTCCTTCCGAAACAAAAAAAACTCATCGTATCATTGGCACAAACAATATAATATACTCGGTGATACTCTGTTAAAAGAAGGAGAAGGCTAAATGACTTTAGTGCGTCATACGCAAAACTTCTTAGGTCGCTGAGACACATAATATAAATAATATATTATATCGGAAATAGCGTCGATAAAGATTATCTCAGTTACACAAAAAAAACAACGAATAGAAAATAATGAAAACGAAATCATAATAGTAAAAAAAATTAACTTATTGATGGTCGTTGCGATTCGGGCGGTACAGTTGTTCCGGTCGCGTGAAGTGATAGCCCTCGACTAAATACTTGCCTACGCAAGACGGAGAAGGACAATTTTGGACGCGAAATCCTATTTCGCCGCAGTGGAAACAGAAGATTCTGGTGAATGGTTTGTCACAAGCGGGGTAGTAGTGACTTGGATTATCACAGTTCCAGCATCCTGGTCTCCTCTTTTTGGTATCCCCTTTTGTGGCATTTCTAGACGAAACGGAAGCTCCTTGTGGCGAATATGATCTATCCCTCCTATGAGAGGATCTTGGCGGGGTTAGTGAAAATTCACGCCTGCGTGAAGATCTTGATTATGGCGAAATTTCCCTTTTTTGTGAGTATCTCGAATGGGGTGGAGATGCGTCTCGTCTTCGTGAGGTCCTTGGAGAAGGTGAATAATGATCTCGTCTCCGTGAGGTTCTTGGAGAAGGTGGAGAGAGATCTCGTCTCCTTGAGTTTCTCTTAGGTGATAATGAAGCATCATCATTGAAAAAACTAAAGTATAAAAGGCTAAAGTATTTAATATACTTCAACTTTATTCAATTCACTTTTGCTCGTTTTCATTTATTGTATACAAATATTGCAAAAAAAATCGTGTTCACTTATAGTTTCTTGTTTGTAGATAATTTCTCCGCTTGGCCAATTCAAACTATAGCGCTCCTGTTCTCAATTGTTTTGTTGTTATTTTATGAATTTCAACTATTTTATTTCTGTTTCTTTTCACTAATTGTCATTACTAACCTTTGCCACAGTAGGCCAGGAGACCCTATTTCGCGGCTAAAAATTATAATTTAAAATGTCGATTAGGGGTTGAAATTTTTTAAAAATGAGGATTCGTGGGTTATGGACGACCCATTACACAGGTCAACAAAAAAAGACTTACTTTTTTTATGAGATATCGGAATGGTTTCCGATGTATTTTTGGACGCTGAACACGATCCCGACTTCAAAAATTGCCCATCACATCAGGATTTTGAGAAAAGTGGGGGTAAAGACCCCAAAAACGCTTTCTTGAGGATTTTCAACATTTTTTTTCTCTTTAACCTGACGTGCTAGAGACTTCCACAAGGTCTTAAATTAAAGCTTGTAATGTGCACTACAAGATTCATATCCATAAAATAAAAAAAATTAAAAGTTTTTTAAAAAAATAGGGTTGAAGACACCAAAAAGGTGTGTTTTTGGATTGCTTTAATAGACTTCATGCAATTGCTTGGATTCGCTTTAAAATTGTTACTCGGGGTTTTTGGAGTAGTTAATTACGAATCCGAAATTAGTTTTCAAAAATTTAAAATGGCGGAATCAAGATGGCAGATGTAAAACTTAAGAATTGCTTGGATTCGCTTGAAAGTTTGTTACTCCAGGATTTTTGGGATCGCTGATTACGAATTCGCCATTTTGAATTTTTGAAAACTAATATCAGATTCGTAATCAGCGACCCCTAAAACCCTAAGTAACAATTTTAAAGCGAATCCAAGCAATTGCATGAAGTCTATTAAAGCAATCCAAAAACACACCTTTTTGGTGTCTTCAACCCTATTTTTTGAAAAAACTTAATTTTTTTTATTTTATGGATATGGGTCTTGTAGTGCACCTTACAATATTTTATTTAAGACCTTGTGGAAGTCTCTAGCATTTCAGGTTAAAGAGAAAGAATGTTGAAAATCTTCAAAAAAGCGTTTTTGGGGTCTTTACCCCCACTTTTCTCAAAATCCTGACGTGATGGGCAATTTTTGAAGACGGGATCGTGTTCAGCGTCCAAAAATACATAGGAAACCATTCCGATATCTCATAAAAAAAGTAAGTCTTTTTTTGTTGACCTGTGTTATGATAGAACGTCCAAGCGCCCGTCATGCCGAAAGGCCTTTTCGATAAGGCTCCCTAATAGAAATTTGTCATGGAGCCACTCGATTGTTCAAGTTACTGGACAGTTTTTGTCACGGACACTGATTCTAGGCGGACTGGTAAATAACTGTAAAGTTACTGACCAACGCTCTTCGGCAAAGATTCAAGTTGAACTTGATATTGGCTAGACATAACTTCTGTCTAGTTTTTTTAATGTTACTTTAAAGTACTCCTAGAAATTATAGTTCTAAGTTTGTCGTGTCGCTGACACTGCAATAATGTCTAATAACTAGATAGCTCGACTGATTATTTGCTAGAGATAAATTTGTTCTTATTCTTTCCAATATTTTAAAACTTTTCATTTTAATTTGTTATTAATTAAAAATTTAATTAATTTATTATTATAAATTAATAATATTAATTAATAAAATTAATTAATAATAAAAAATATTAATAATTATTAATAAAATTAATTAATAATATTAATTAATAAAATTAATTAATAAATATTTGGGACGTTCCATGTCCACCGGATCAGTTCTCTGTACATAATTCTATGGGATCAATTGTAACGTGTAAGGTATTAAAATGTTCGTCTTGAAGTACTCTAACAGTTACAATCTGGCCTTTTTAAAAATCCAAAATGGCGGCCAAGTTCTGACAGATTATATGTCTGAAAAGTAGAAAATATCTAAATAAAACTTCATTTAAGAAGAAAGAAAACGTTCGAATTGGTATTTCATTGATCACCAACACTGCTAGAGGTCTAAAAAATCAAAATATGTTGACACTTTTCAAAATTTTCAGAAATACAAAATGGCGGATCCAATATGGCAGACTATTTTTTAAAAAATGACCCAATTTACTCGAAACTTGTTACTCGGGGGTTTTTGGGGTCGCTGATTACAAATCTGAACTCAATTTTCAAAAATACAAAATGGCGGATCCAATATGGCGGACTATTTTTTTAAAAAATGACCAAATTTATTCGAAACTTGTTACTCAGGGGTTTTTGGGGTCGCTGATTACAAATCTGAACCCAATTTTCAAAAATACAAAATGGCGGATCTAACATGGCGGACTATTTTTTTTTAAAAATGACCACATTTACTCGAAACTTGTTACTCGGGGGTTTTTGGGGTCGCTGATTACAAATCTGAACCCAATTTTCAAAAATACGAAATGGCGGATCCAATATGGCGGACTATTTTTTAAAAATATGACCAAATTTAATCGAAACTTGTTACTCGGGAGTTTTTGGGGTCGCTGATTACAAATCTGAACCCAATTTTAAAAAATACTAAATAATGATGGATAATAAATAATGATGGATGTAATATGAAGAAGTATTTTTTTAAAAACGATCTAATTTACTCGAAACTTGTAAATCGGGGTTTTTTCAGGTCGCCGATTACAAATCTGAACTCAATTTTCAAAAGTACAAAATAACGGAACATTTTTGCAAGCACGATTCAATGAATGTCTGATTCCTTTATGAATTGATAATCACACTGTAAAGGTTAAGAAAAATTTACAATGAATACTGTTAATATTTTCACACTTATATAGGGCAGTATAGTCGGACCACCTTTTTTTGAGTAACGGAAAATTGATCCTTTATTGTTTACAGCTTGTAACTTAATAAAATAATAAAATAACTTTGTTTTTTTAACCATGAGTCCCACAAAATTTCTGCTTGCTTACCTTGATGATTCCATTTTTTTATCTTTTATTAATGGTTTTTCACATGATGGACAAAACTTTCATTGAGCTTTTTTGTACCGACGTCACAGAAAACACTACTTTTGATTCTCCGAAATTGTAATGGAACGAAAAGTTAGGTTTCACTAAGATAAGCTTCGGCAAGCATGCGCGTAGGTAACGCTTGTGAACTTGTCCAAAAAAATCGCGAATGGCCTAACTAGACTAAACCTAAGAATGGATGGTCAGAAACAGGTTATGTAGAAAATATTGTAATTACATTTAAATCTACTTAATGAACTGTTTAAGCATATAAAAATTCTAAAATTAAAATTAATTGAAGAAAATTAGCAGAACTAAAACCAAAATAATGTGTATGTTTAATCAACAAAAACCTCAAATACACTGAAAGAATTTTGGGCAGAGTGCAAGTTTTAAATGGGAGCCGCCAGAGCTCTCTGTCTTAGGGATCGCATCATACCTCCAAAAGCGAAGATCTACTTCCGAAGGGTAAGCAGTAACTCCTTAGGTGCTGCTGCTCACCTTTCGGGAAAAGATTCTTCCTGTTTTGAGGTGAGATGAGAAATCTGAGACAGAGAAATCTGGCGGCTCCTATGTAAAGCTTACAGTCTGACCAAAATTCATTCAGTGTAGATGAAAAAACATTTCGTTCTAAATTTTGCCAAAACATACAGACTTAAATAAAATTTCAACATCACTGCTTCAAGTTTATTGCGTTCAAAATATTAAAACATGTTTGTATTCTATGCATAAGATAATATTACGTAATGCTAAGTTTAAAAGAAACATGTTTATACAGTAACAATTTTCAAAGCACAGAGAAAAAAGAAGGAATTTCTAAAGATTGTACTTTGAGAAACTAAGTTAATATCTGTACTTAGCTAACTGAGAAACCCCCGAGTAACAAGTTTCGAGTAAATGTGGTCATTTCTAAAAAAAAATAGTCCGCCATATTAGATCCGCCATTTTGTATTTTTGAAAATTGGGTTCAGATTTGTAATCAGCGACCCCAAAAACCCCTAAGAAACAAGTTTCGAGTAAATTTGGTCATTTTTTAAAAAAATAGTCCGCCATGTTAGATCCGCCATTTTGTATTTTTGAAAATTGGGTTCAGATTTGTAATCAGCGACCCCAAAAACCCCTGAGTAACAAGTTTCGAATAAATTTGGTCATATTTTAAAAAAATAGTCCGCCATATTGGATCCGCCATTTTGTATTTTTGAAAATTGAGTTCAGATTTGTAATCAGCGACCCCAAAAACCCCCGAGTAACAAGTTTCGAGTAAATTGGGTCATTTTTTAAAAAATAGTCTGCCATATTGGATCCGCCATTTTGTATTTCTGAAAATTTTGAAAAGTGTCAACATATTTTGATTTTTTAGACCTCTAGCAGTGTTGGTGATCAATGAAATACCAATTCGAACGTTTTCTTTCTTCTTAAATGAAGTTTTATTTAGATATTTTCTACTTTTCAGACATATAATCTGTCAGAACTTGGCCGCCATTTTGGATTTTTAAAAAGGCCAGATTGTAACTGTTAGAGTACTTCAAGACGAACATTTTAATACCTTACACGTTACAATTGATCCCATAGAATTATGTACAGAGAACTGATCCGGTTGACATGGAACGTCTCATTTACAATCCTTTATAATAAATTAATAAAAATAATTAAAAATTTAATTACCTACAGTAATCAATTTATTTATTAATTGCTAACGTTGCAAATTAAATTACTAAAAAGTTATAATAATTAAAAAATCATCTAAAATGTTTTATTACATAGAAAATATTAAAAGTATATACCAATGCTTATAATCTCTAGTTACGGCACTGAACTGAAACATATGTGCAGTGGTTATTAATTCTCATTTCTCAGTATCCATTGCATTGAACGGCCGAGTACGTTAAGCGGTGCGACTTTAGTCCAGCGGAACCCGGGTTCGCTCCCCGTTACCCCCCAAGATTTTTTCGGTGAAATTGCGTTATCGTTTTAAGGTTTATATAGATTATAATTGGTTATACTAATAAAAAATATTTGTTTCAGTGTTATTGTTAATAATAGTGCATTAAAAAAATGAAAGTTGTTTGAAAACAGTAAATATTTAGGATATTCGAATTTAAAATTTTTTTTTAATTGAATTAAAAATCAAAAAGTAATGTAAAAAATTACATGTAATAATTTACTATTTACATTATTTTTATATAATAATTCAACTAATTAATTAAAAATTATAAAATATTATATAATTTTTTATTTCTATTCCATTTATTATGTTTATATTATATAATGAATACAGAAATTTTCCAAAAATAGTTTTTATTGAATTTCTTTGGTGCTAAATAGAAGTTTTATATTAATTGCATGAAATAAATGTGTTAACTACAGTAAATCTTAATATTAAACAAATTTTCAGTATTTTAAAAGAATTAATTTGTCTAGTTTTTCTACAGAACCATTGACCAGAATTAATAAAGTTGGTCTAGATAATAACTTGATGAAAAAAGCGTGACACTCTATTCCAGTTATTAGCCAGTTGGCTTGTAAAGTAACTAAACAATTTCAAGCGCGACTGGACAGTTCCTTTATAATAACTAGGACAAATTTCTACTAGGGGCTTTTAACCCGTTGACTGTCGCTGACGCATATAAATATGCGCAAAACTAAACTGGCCAAAAGTGGTTCATGACGCATATATGCGCAACTTAAAAAAAGTGATTAAAAACTTCTTAAATGTTCCTGAAACCGGTTACTCGGAGGTTTTCGAGGTCGCTGATTACGAATATGACATTCGTTTTCCAAAACTCAAAATGGCGGATCCAATATGGCGGACAACAAAATAAAAAATTGATTAGATTGACTTGAAACGTAGTACTCGGGGGTTTTTGAGGTCGCTGATTACGAATCTGACATCAGCTTTTCTAAATTCAAAATGGCGGATCCAAGATGACGGAAATTTTTCAAAATTCATCGAATTTGCTTAAAACTTGTTACTCGGGGGTTTTAAGGGTCGCTGATTACGAATCTAACATTAGTTTTCTAAAATTCAAAATGGCGGATCCAATATGGCGCACGACAAAATAAAAAATTAATTATAATGGCTTGAAACTGAATACTCGGGGGTTTTTAGGGTCGCTGATTACGAATCTGTTATTATTTTTTCAAGGTATTTATCGAAATTTGATTTCACCAAAAATTATCATACTGATGTCAGATTAACCAGTTTCAAACAAATTCAATGAATTTAAAAAAAATTTCCGCCATATTGAACCATATATTTTGAATTTTGAAAAACTGATTTTAGATTCGTAATCAGCGACCCTGAAAATCCCCAAGTATTCAGTTTCAAGCCAATCTTATCAATTTTTTATTTCGTTGTCCGCCATATTGGATGCGCTATTTTGAATTTTGGAAAACTAATGTTAGATTCGTAATCAGCGACCCTTAAAATCTCCGAGTAACAAGTTTCAAGCAAATTCAACGAATTTTGAAAAAATTCCGCCATCTTGGATCCGCCATTTTGAATTTCGGAAAACTGATGTCAGATTCGTAATCAGCGACCCCAGAAACCTTAGGGTACCAAGTTTCATAACAATCCATCAAAAATTTTTTCAACACACTTTTGGCCCAAACAGTGGAAATCTCGTTGACAGCCAAGGGGTTAAAAAAAGGGAATTCAGTTTTTCTTTTCCGGCACTCCTTGGGATTAAAGTAGACAAAAAGACGAAAAAATCCATATATTTGACTTTCCAAAATAATAATATTAAACCATTTTTCAAAGTCCTCAAACTTCCTATGTTTCTAAAAAGTCAAAAAACATTATTTCGTAAATTTAATGTAAAATCTACAAAAATCAATATTTTTTATCCAGACAAGTCTCTTTCTCTTCAGAAACGATCAAAAAATGAAACCCCATTGTTTTATTAAAAAAAATTTCATTTTTAATATTTTTTTAGATTCATGAAAAAAACCTATAAGAAGTAACTTATCCAGCTCTGGGGTTTGAATTTACGTACTCGATATTTACATACATGCGCTGAAAGCTGATGCTTTTACCTTTCCAACGATATATTTTTTGTTGTTTATCTAAATCCATATTAATTTTACAAAGCGATTTCGGAGGGACTCACATGAGTTTTTTTATCCTGCGGAAGGACGATGGACACTATGGATTACGAATCCGACGTCACCCGAGTCAAAATTTAGACCCTCTTTTAGTTCTCCAAAAACCTCTTTTTAACCTCTTTTAAGCCTCTTGAACACTTCTAAATCCTCTTTTGAACCTACAAACTGCTGAAATGGATTTTTTCTCACTATTAGAGGTTCAAAAAAGGTTGAAAAGAGAAGTAAGAAGGTTTAAAAGAGGTCTAAAAAAGATTTTTAAAAATATTTCGAAAACTAAGATTGGAATTTTTTTAACAGAATTATATTTTAATTGCCTTATAGAAGATGCAAATAATAGTTTTTGAATGATTTCAATAAATCTATTAGCATAGATAGAAATTTAAAAAATTTAAATTTTACAAAAATTTAAAATTCTCTTTTCAACCTCTAAACATCGGAATATGGAATTTTCCGCATCGTTTTCAGGTTCAAAAGAGGTTTAAAAAAAGTGGGTCTAAATTTTGACTCGGTCAGTTTCTCAAAATTCAAAATATCCGATTTAAAAATGCATTAAGAATTTTAATCTTACTGGTTATTCCGGGATAAATATATCTTAGTTTGTTTATTACAAGTGCCAGACCAATTTTTATTCTTCCCCAAAGTAACGAGAAAAGGAAAATTATATTGGTCAAAAAAATATATGATCCGGACTAGTCGAGACAATTAAAAAACTGCAAATAAATGATTTAATTATACTTCGACGCACTTTTACACATAACTTCCTAATTTCTGTAACTTATCCCGCTAAAGTCGGTACCACGCTTGATGTCCGACACGACGCGAGTACCCCCTTTGCCTCATCTACCAAATGCTTTCCCCTCCTCACATAGGAGAAGTCAGTATTGAAGAGGGAGCACGTTTCATGTGTCGGGCATCTAGTGTGGAACCGACTTTACGCTCTTCATTTGCACACACTTTTCTCGTCCATATTAGTTGATTATACGAATTACGATTATATCACCGACTCATTCTCTATCTCCCTACACCTTACAATATTCGTTAAAAGTGATAAAGATATACTTAAAAAAATATAGTCAAGGTCGGCCCATGTTTGAAATTCAAAGGGCATTACCGTTAAAAAATAAAATATTATTACTTTATGCCTAACATTATTTAATATCCTACTTAGTATAACATGAGTAAAAGCGTGGTTCTGAAAGAATTTGAGGAGACGAGACAATTTAAAAAAAAAGAGCAGTTTGCAGAATCTTGAACCGTTTTACTGTCACGCAACACTATCCTTGGATGATTTAAAAAGATGTTGAAAAAAATATAATTTACGTCCTCGTTTGTCTCTCTTTGTTGAACTAAAAGTTAGACTGAAATAACATGACGTTTGAACAACATTTTTGCTCGGAGCAAAAATCGTCGAGTTTGAAAAGTAATGGGAATTCCGTGAATCTCATTCTCACCCCATGCGGAGAGTTTTGCTTACCTTTGTTTTTTTCTGACTTGCAGAAATGGTCAATTGGTTACAGCTCGCGCGTTACCTTCTTCCTTTCTATGGGCACTGGACCAATAGCTATATAATCAGTACAAGACTGACGACAATCACGCAATATCCAAGAGAGAGCGCCATGTCTTCAATTACGCACAAAAATATAAAAATTGGAGATTTTTAAGAAATTACAGATGTTTCAAATATTCTTGAATCTGAAATGAGTTCTGAGTTATTTTAAATCTATTTAATAAATCTGCATTTACTTCAGGTTATCTATACTTTTGTTGTAGTTTGCATTTTCGCTACAAGATGCGATACTCTCACAATTAAGATGATTTCTAAATTGCATAAGAATGAATCGTTCAGCGTGGAAAATATGATGATGTGAAGGATAAAAATTAATGTTAGTTTGTGTAAATTGTATAATTGTATGTGGAGCGAAATTATTTTGATTTATTAGCTATCGGACAAGTGCGAGTTGAACCCGTACTAAAACTGAGGGAGGGTTCCGTACACGGAATAAACACTATAAACAATTATCTCCAATTATTTTCGCTTTTTTTCAGTGCATATTATTTTTAATGTTAAGTGAAGTATAGAAAAAAATATTGTTTTTGTTCATCATTTTTAATTTATAGGTACACTGAAAAACTCGATCTCAAATTGAAATTACAAAATTACCTATCCAAAAATACAAAACTCATAAAAATAGGACAATTTTTGGCTGAGTTATACTGGATAATGTAAAAATCGTTTCAACTCACCTCGGTCTCCCCTACTAATATTATATTTTTATAAATTAATTTATTAATTTTATTTTAAAAATTAATGAAAATTTATCTCTTTTCAGAAGAGAGAATATTAAAAATTCGTATATAATGTAGGGTAGATTAGAGAATTGTGGGCCACGTCCATTATTTAATAATATTTAAAAGTTTTAATCCAATTTTTTTTTATTTTCTTTGGTTCGTCTAAAGTAAATTTTTCATAAGCATTTCATGACTTTACAATGCTTTACAATTACCTATAGGCCATAAACAACAACCACCGTAAAAATTACATTTAAATATTTATTTTGGGCGTATTTATTGTTTTTACAAGGATTTTCAAAAATTAGTATGGAAAATATTTTTTTAATTATTATGTGGCATTGGTACTTTGACTCAAAAAAGAAATTGTGCATCAAATTAAAATGAATATGTAGATAATACAAAGCTTTTTGTAAAATAAAGCATTTGAAGTATTTGTTGCTTTTTTTGGCGATTTAATTGCACAATGCAGGTATATATTATTAAAATCACTCATAGCTATAGTAATTTACCAAAAACAACGATAGAGCTGTTCACTTAAAATGTATAACTAATATGAAGCCTACTTTACTTGTCCAAGTTGCGATTCCGATAATTTTATTTTCTTACTTTTTCTTTTCTAATTTTCAACGAATAATTAAACATTTATAACATTTTTAACCATTTAATGAATATATTTTATCGTTATTTTTTATTTTGAACTTAATTTAGGCAGTGGCCCACAATTCCCCAACATTTTTAAAAATCATAAAAGTGCACTCTTTGGTAAAACTGAAATTTCATTTAGGAAAGTGATTAATATTAAGAATATATTCTTATTTTCAGGATAGTATGTATTAGATTTAAGTATAAAATATGCTAAAATATTTGCTATTCTTAATTTCAGAATAAATTTTTTTTCAGTGTAGAACTGGTTTATCGTCAATAATTGACAGTGCACCTCGTCTTCATCAAACCTCTCGCTTCAGTCTATACTTATATTATGTGTAGTAGAGCTAACACGGTCACCGATTAATAAAGGTGCTTACGCTTAACCTTGATGATTGCAAGCCAGAGAGCAATCATCACTCGAGCAATATCATCGATCGTTCATTTAATTATAACAATTATACAGGCCTGCTTCGTTTTTTTATTTTTGATATCGTTGTGCGGTTTTCAATGTATTTTTGACTGTTAAACATGATCCTAGGGCAAGATCATAACGTGCCAGATATTTGTCTAGCACGTCATAATCTTCTCGGAATTCCGATAAGATTTCAGCATTCCGACGAAATTCTAATCAAATTTCACTCTAATATATGCATCGCGATTGTAGAAAAATCCCGTCCATATTATAATTAAGTCAAATTAAAATTTATATATTATTGAAATATACAAAAATTAATCTATATATTATGAACATCTGATTCACTTTTCTCTCCTTAGCAACTGTATAGAATCATACTATGGCACCTCCGAATTGTTTATAGTAAAATGCAGATAAGGACCCATGAGGCAAAAGGTATTATTATCAAACATTTGAGTGACTCAATGATTGGTTTCGCTACTGAAAAAGGTAGTGCCCGAGAAATTTTCCAAAAACTCGATGAAATATATGAACGAAAAAGTTTAGCAACGCAATCGGCTATCGAGAAAAAACTTTCAAGTTTAAAACTTAAAAAAGATACTCCACTGGCAATGCATTTCATTAATTTCGATGAAATGATTGTCGAATTGTCAGCAGCGGGAGCAACTTTAAACGAAACAAGCAAAGTAGCGAGACTTCTTTTAACACTTCCTAATTCATATGATGCTGTGTTAACCGCAATTCAAACCCTTTCGGACGAAAATTTGTCCCTCGCGTTTGTCAAAACTCGGCTTTTAGACTATGAAATAAAATTGCAAAGTGACAGTGGGGAAACGAGTGGAAAAGTTCTACATGTGGAAACACAAAATCAAGATAAGAAGCAAAATTTTGAATCGAAAGGAAAATGGAAATCTCCTTGCCCGAATTCTAAAAAGAAACCCTTTCATCACCAAAAACGTGAAATTAAAAACTTAAAAAATCAACCCTCTTATAACGGAAACTCACACAACGGACATTACGACAAAAATAAAATAAAAAAGTGTGATCATTGCGGTCGAAGAAATCACGAAAAACAAAACTGTTATTTTTACAAAAGAAATATGCAAAATCCCGAAGAACGCCTAAAGACGATTCAAACAATTCAACTCGAGGATAGCAATCGGAGTTTCGCATTTGTCAGCGACGGCGACAATTTTTTGGCAACGAGAAACCTCCCAAATCAATTGACTTTCTTGTTGGATTCAGGGGCAACCGATCACATCGTTAACGAACTAGATGCATTTACTTCTGTGACCGACTTGGAAACGCCTCTAAAAATCTCAGTCGCCAAGAAGGACGAAGCGATCATCGCAACAAAGAGGGGATGCATCGGCGTGATGTCAACGCAGGGAGTGAAAGGGACTTTGGAAAACGTACTCTACGCGCCTGAAGTTCCATATAACCTGCTGTCCGTACGCAAAATTCAGGAAGCTGGTATAAGCGTCATTTTCAGCGAAAATGGACAGGTGACAATCGAGAAAGATGGTAAGACCATTCTGAGTGGTAAGTCAGTAAACAATTTATTATGTGTCGATTTTATTGTAAATGGAAATTCATGCAATCAAGTCAATCTTGATATAAATAATGAACTAAACACATAAACTATGGCATGCACGTTTAGGCCATATTGGAAAATCCAAATTTCTAGAAATTAAACAAAGTAATTTATTAACTGACAGTCAAAAATTGACGAAAATAAATCCCACCGATGAGATATGCGAGGCTTGTGTATACGGAAAACAGGCCCACATTCCTTTCTCCAAAGAGAGAAACAGAGATCACGTTACGCGACCCTTATACACTGTCCACACAGATGTTTGCGGTCCTATTACACCCTCAACTATCAACGATAAAAATTACTTTGTGACTTTTCTTGACGAATTTACTCATTATACAGTGGTTTATTTATTAACTTATAAATCTGATGTTTTCAAAGTTTTTCAAGATTATGTCGCAAAGTGTGAAACACATTTTAATTTAAAAATTGCCCACTTATATTGCGATAACGGGAGAGAATATCTATCTAACGATTTTAAAGCGTACTGTGTACAAAAGGGCATTCAATATCACTTGACTGTACCATACACGCCTCAACAAAATTCCTTCGCGGAGCGCCTAAATAGGTCATTAACCGAAAAGGTCCGTGCTATGATTCATGGCGCTGATCTAGGCAAAAAACTATGGGGCGAAGCAATACTCACTGCAACTTATTTGCTTAATTTAACGCCTACTAAAGCCATTGTACAAGACAAAACCCTTTATGAACTTTGGCATAATAAAAAGCCAAAGTTAAAATATTTAAGGGTTTTTGGTTGTACAGTATATGTTCATGACAAAACCACGAAAACTAAATTTGACAAAAAGTCATTTAAAGGTATACTCGTCGGTTATGAACAAAATGGTTATAAAGTTCTGAATGTTGAGACAAATAAAATTATTACAGCTCGTGATGTAATTTTTGATGAAATTAATTTCAAAACTTCAAGGCCCATTGCACACAAGGGAGTGATTGAATCCGAAAATCTCAACGCAAAGAAATCGAAAACTGATTATACACAAAGAACACAAGAGAGTAATATTAACAAAACTGTTCCTGAAACAGATAAAGTCAATACGTCGTCTCAAGTGGACATAAACTCTCAATTAAATTCAGATCTAAACAAACCGCGCCGCAGTGCTCGACTTCAAAACATGCCTTCTATTTCTTATAACGAAGAGGATAATGTTACTGAATGTCTTTACAGGTGCGCCCAGTCGATGGTTTGTGATACCCCGAAATCGTATAATGAAATAAAAAATCGATGCGACAAATCCAAATGGGAGATAGCTGTAAAAGAAAAGCTTAACTCTCTCTCTCTCTCAAAATCAAACTTGGAAAATCGTGCCACGTCCATCTAATAAAAATATAGTTGATTGTAGATGGACATTTATAATAAAAAATGGGTGTTTCCGACATTCGCTCTTGGAGTGCACTCAGAGCGCGAAGGGGTTCTCAACCATTTTGAAAAGTTACTTTATTAACACTTGCTTTTCATTGGCCGAGCACACTATGCATGTTATCTAAACTTTAGATTATAGTAAAATTCTACAAATGGGTTACGTTCAATTTTGGTTTTTTTGTAAAATTAATAGAAAAGAGTGCGTTGAAAACTTTTCTGTACTCTAATTTCGTGCTCGGTGAATTTATTCGGAGTGAGAGTTTGGAGTGTTATATAATAGCGCGAAGACAAAATTTAAAAATGGCAGAAGATTTAAATAATTTAAATATAAATCCTATTTTATTAGATGCTGCAGTCATGATGACTGCAGCTGATCTTTTGTTTCCAAATGAGGATTTAGAAGCTTATGAAGCATTTATTGCTCAATCTGAAAGGGAGAATCATCACAAAATTACTAATTATTTTAAGGCAATAATTCCTATGTACTCTTTGTCAGGTAAGTAATAATTATATAAATTTATCGAAAAAAGATAAATGAGTTAGTAGGAAGAAACGCTTATTATCATTACTGATAATAAAGTATTTACTAGTAGTAAATATGAAAATAAATTTTGCAATCATTGATCTCGCAGATTTCAACGAATTAGTAAAATTTTCTTTTCTTTGAATAGAAACAAATTTTGTGATGACACAAAACAATTGATTGAGCTACTAGTAACTAGGAAATGTCATTTTGATTGTTTCTAGCAAAGAGTAAAGTTTCCGACGCTATAAGAATGAAAATTTAGAAATTTTCTTTTCGCTGATATTAACAAACTTGTAAAATTTAATCTTTATTGGAATAGGACATTTTTTTGATGCTAGAACTACTAGTAAGTAAGATTGTCACTTCAACAATTTTTAGGAGGATGGAAAGGTATTCAAGGATTTGAGAATGATTTTTGGTATTTTTTCCGGATTTTAACAAACTTGTAAATTTATATTTCTGTGGAATAGGATATTTTTTATAGTAAGTATGGGAGAACATTATCTTCCAGTAAGTAGAAATTGCTATTTTAGCAGCATTTAAGATAATCATATGTATGGTTTGCACAAGCAGTCTTTAATATAATACGAGAACGATCGCGCGCTGCCGCGCGCGCGATTTTTCTCTTGCATTTTTATTCTTTAAATTACAGTCTTTTGTTTGTTAAGGTATCAATTTGAGTGACAGTTTCTGATAATAGGAATTTTTAAATATTATTCAATTTAATAAAATAATAGCCTATGTTGTGCGTAAAACAATTTTTTATACCTTTACACTTTTAGTTCTGTCTTTATCTGTTTCTAAATGTATCATTTCTAAAGTTTATGGTTTTGATAAAAAAAACAACACTTTTCTTTGCTTAAAGAAAAGCGTATATTTCAAGAATGGCACATTTTATAAAAAGTTTTGTATGATGAAGTTATAGAAAACCTTTTTATAATCAAAGTAATCTATTTGTTAATTAAATTTTGTAACATTTAAAATCTTCCATAGTAAATTTATATTTTAAAAAATAGTGATGAAAGAAAAACGTTACTAAATAAACAATTTTTAACTATTTTTCACTTAGCTAGCAAAAAAACATCTCTACTGTCAAAGAAAGCCATAAACAGAGGATATTAAATTAAAAATTTACTTTTGTTTCTTAAAATCGTTCCTACTTTTGCTATAAAAAAGAAATATAAGTGTGGTTTCTGTAAATATTATACAAAAAATGTAAGTACTCCGTCATTTCGAAGAAAATAATTTATTTCAATATATGCTTTTCTATAAGATTCATGGGATGCAAAATTTCGTTAATAATCTTGAGAAATATTATCTTTAAACTTTTTTCAAAGTTCATTTGGATGAACTGGTTGGCAGTACATTAAAATACGTACAAATAAGTGTCTTAATTATCTGAAGTTTGAACTATTATTTGAAATTAGGAAATTAAAACGTCTTTGACCAATTGATAAGAAAGAAACGTGTAAAGAAATCTTACGTGTGAATCTTATTACAAAAAAATGACGTAATTTACCAATAACAAGCGTCGAAGAAAGTCTTACGCGTAAAGACAGCCATACTGAGACACACTCCTTTTTTAAGAAAAAAAATATATAACGACTCAGACATTTTTATAGAAAAAATATTTACTTTTATTTCAATAATTCAGTGTAAACATAATTCTTGATTAGTAAATTAGGTCTTTGATTTCCTAAATATATAATTAATGATTCCCAAGATTATCACCTGTTAAAATACGACAACGTAGCAGATTGTTTGATAGTTCTAATACCTGCATTCGCGTTCCATTACATAAACCTTCATTAATACTAAGATTTCGAAGTAGCATGACAATACAATTGGCTCTTAATCGTAATTCATAAGGCGGGAAATTTGATGGATTTAAAGTATTCAAATACTCTGGTAAAATAGCATCATTTATACTTACATTATCACAATTTTCGGTACTATCAATACTTGTATAAATTCGCTCACTTTTATTATCAAACAGTAATATAATATTGTTGACCTTATGTTTCTTTGAATTATGTAGTATTTAGATACCAAAATAAAAATTCTTTTAACTATCTATCTAATTATCTATCTATCTACAATAAAAATTTATTCCTAACTATGCTTTTTTATGTGTCTATTCTGAGTTTGAAGATAGTTTATTACGTTTTTAATTAATTGTGCATTTTTCTTTATTTCAGATCAATTGCCGATCGTTTCGGTGTATCTAAAGATACAGCCTGGAGATGCATGTTAAAAGTTGCTAAAATTTTGAATAATAAAGTTCAGGATTATATAAAGTGGCCTCGTGAATAGGATATCATGCAATCGGAAGCTTCATTTAGAGAAATTGCTGGATTTCCTAATGCCATTGCAGCTGTTGATGGTTGTCACATACCGATAAGTGCACCTGCTAATGATGCTGTCTATTATGTCAATAGGAAGAACTTCCACTCTCTTTTATTACAAGCAATTTGTGATTCAAAAAGGAGATTTATTGATGTTTTTGCCGGTGTATGTGGTAGTGTTCATGACGCTCGTGTGTGGGAGATGAGCGATATAAAAATGGCTATTGAAGAAGATCAAGATCGATTTTGTCCACAGCAGACTCACATTGTTGGAGATTCTGCTTATGGTTTAAGTGAAACCCTAATGACACCTTTTCGCGATAATGGGCACTTGACACGTACAGAAAAAAACTATAATATTGCTCACTCTCGCACGCGAGTTGTCATAGAACGTTCATTTGCTTTGTTAAAAGGTCGTTTTCGAAGATTGAAGTACTTGTACTTACAAAATGTAATATATGGTCCTCTTATAATAGTAGCATGTTGTGTTCTTCACAACATCTGTTTAGATTTTGATGATGAAATGAATGCTGAAATTTTGGAAGAAGTAGATGATCTTGTAGATGATGATGCAGTTAAACTTAATGGGGAAAATAAACAAAATGTTGCTGTTTCTGTTGTAGACAAAAGAAATAACATTGCCGAATTGTTGATGCGATTATAAGAGTTATGAAAAAATTTTAGTTTCTTTACAAAAATGTATTCAATCTTTTTAAAAATATATTTCTAACGCAAGAAATCATTGTACATTTTTAGTCTTAAGTTTAAGATTGAATTACGAAAACAAGTTAACATTTTATAAAGAAATTGACCGATTTAGCGAATTTTTTTGGTTTGGGATTGAATATTTTCTTTGTCCTACCTCGTTAAAGGTGTTGTTAGGTATTATTTGCTCTAACGGACGACTCTCACAGACAATCCGCTGAACCGGAGCTGGAGTGTAATAGAAATTTTGTGAAATTCAACTGAAAATAATTAAATTTGTTAAAGAATTTAATTAAAAACTTTTTAACAAATGAAATTTTCAAAGTATATTAGTTTAATGATTTTTTTTGAAAATTCAAACAAGAATGATTTTTGAAATTTTTCAATTCTATTCTTTCAAGATAATTGAAGTTTTATAAACAAATAATTCAATTCTTTTGTAGAAATTTATTTAAATTTTTCGAAAATAAACAAGGTAAATTATTGACAGTAATTATAATGTTATTTTAAAAATATAAAGTTTCTATTCAAATCTTAAATTAATTTTTTGTTTCTAAAAATTATATTATTATATTATTATCATTATTCAGAAATTAATGAAATTAAATTAATTAATGAAATTTAATAATGATAATTCATTATTAAACTTCTCTTAAATTTTTATAATTTTAAATTTCTCAATGTTCAAATAAATGGCATTTATTTATTTCTTGAGCAAATTAAATTTCTATTATTTATTAAGTAAATTATAAATTATTAATGCTTACTATTTGTCAAAAATTTTAATAACATTCTTTACACGAATTAAATTATTTTCATAAACCACAGCATTCTTTGGAAGGATTCAATTACGTTTATAAATAGTAAAATTCTTTTCAGAAATTGAATTATTATTAATTTAATATTAATAAAATTGAACAATCGATTTTTTAATTATAATTATAAATACCTAGATAAGATTATTTTTAAAAATTGAAAAGATTCTTTGTTTAATTCCATTATTTTCCAAATTTTTAATTAAAATTATTAAAAAAACAATATTCCCAAAAAATTTAAAGAAACTCGTACAAAGAATTTTAATTATTCATAAAAACTCTAATAAAAATTTGTGTGGCCTTTTGTAGATTTATTTATGTTAGAAATCAAATAAATTTAATGTTGAGAAAAAACCGGGAATTTTGTTAAACGAAAATAATAGATACACTTAATACTTTTCAACAATGAACATCTTAATTTTATAATACTGACTGATAATACAACTTTCAGAATAGAGAACTAGTTAACAATCGTAAACATCTTAACTCAAAATAGTATGTTTTTTAAACATATACATATAGATGAATTATAATGCACTTATCATATTTCTAAACAGTCCACATCTCAATTTCACAATAGTGTAAACATTTTACGGAACAAAGATGAAGGACCTTGATCCAGATGAGATGATTTTTTTTATTTTTTAATTATAATTTGAACATAATTTTTAAGTTAAAAAAGAACTTCGAATTTATGCAAATAACCTTGAAAGTATAAATAGAAAATTGAGTAATAGAACAAGAATATTAATAATAATAATATTTAGACTTCATTTCTTAAATGAAAATAATTTTTAAAATTAATATTATTTTTAAATAAAATAATATCTTTTAACCCCTTATAATTAAATTACAAAGGTCTTGAAGTCAAAATATATATAAATGATTAGAAAAATTTGAAATTTTAAAAACGTTATGAAAAATTTTGATATAAAATTTGTAGCAACTACAGTTAACAATTTCTTTTCTCTATTTTTTTAGACATATTTTTCACAGCATTGACATATTCTTCGAAAGATGTCACAAATCTTTCTTTGAAAAGCGTGTCACGTTTGTGATTCTCTTTTAAAATGTTGCACATTTCTTTACCGGCTGTTAGACTTTTCATTTTCTTGGCTTGTTTTGGTGTCGAAATCTCAATATCAGAATCTGAATCATCAGAAATTTTATTTTTTTCTGTGGATTTGTTAATAACTTCATTTTCTCTTTTTCTATACCCTTTCAAGTTAGAAGATAAAGAAACAGGCGAAATCATGGGTTTTGTATTTAAAAAAGTGTCCATAATTTCGTAGTGCTCCCAAAACCGGCGTCCTTCACCAGTGCGTTCCTGAGACCGTTTGTGATTTTTATAGGTTTTAACTAGACCCTTATATTTGGCACTATATTGCTCCCACGAAATATTACATTAGGAAACTTTATTAATTTGCATTGCAGTGCGGATCCACATTTCTTTTTTTAACAATTTCTTGTTTTTTTGTTTTCTGATGTATCAAGATATAAAAAAAAATAAAAAAAAAAATAAAATAAAATAAAAAAAGTGTCGACAGTATGAAGTATGAGTGTGTATTGTAAAGAGTGGGGACGAGTTCACAGTCCTTTAAAACTAAAGCATAAGCAGGTGTGGTCAGATTAATTAGTCGCTACTCAAAGTGATAGCACGTTTGTCTTCCAATAAGGCTCAGTGAAGAATTGGAAGGATTGATTATCTCCAAGTTTTTGTACTTTTACTTGTTAAATAAATAAAGTAGAGTTGGCTCTCAGTTGAGTAACCAACTCACCAAAAATAATAATATTAGTTGTTTCTTACGGCGACAACATAATTGGTGGCAGCGCTAGGATATTCAAAAAATTTTGGAAGTTCATCCAGATTTTGAGAATCCAGAACCCAGAGTTAGTTCCAGATAAACAAAGTGATTATCTAAAGTGAACGAGAAAGTAAAGAAAAAGCAGAGATCTACAGAGTGATATCCAGAGTTATCCAGATCTACAGAGAGGTATCCAGAGAGTTATCCAGATCTATAGAGAGGTATCCAGAGAGTTATCCAGATCTACAGAGTGATATCCAGAGAGTTATCCAGATCTACAGAGAGGAATCCAGAGAGTTATCCAGATCTACAGAGAGGTATCCAGAGTTATCCAGATCTACAGAGGTATCCAGAGAGTTATCCAAATCTACGAAGCAGAGTTCGAGATTATCCAGAACTACGATCCAGACCAACAGTAAGGTATATAAAAAAATTACGAATCTTTAGAACAAGAGTATAAGTCCACTTTACGTACGTTGAACGGCGACCTTCATAGGGTGTGGCTAAGTTTGTTTTAAAGCGTTGGTATACTCCGTGATTTTATGAGTATTGCCATCGACAATAAACTAAAAAAAACGAATTTCATATTCTTGTGTACTCCTTGTAGCAGGATTGCAAGAAATGAAATTTTAAATTAGAAAACGCGAACGGATATAAAATAAAAATTGTACGAAACGATATAGGAAATTTATAAAATTAAACTGGATTTAAATTCATATAGAGAAAGTAGGGTAAACGAAACAATAGACACAGACAGTTCATCCCTTTCAATATCACTGACTGACAGACTAAAATTAGACAATATTCTAAACATCATGCCAGAAACATCAAGTGCTTCAAATGACCATTTGCAAAATATTCTTGCAAAAATGGAGAGATTCGAAACGAGATTAGTAGCGATGGAACAACCAGTTAGAAGAGAGGAAGGTTTACCCTTAAATGAAAACGAATTAAATAGCGATCACGAAGAATTAGAAGTTACAGAATATGATTTTGGGAAAAGTATAAAATTAGTACCAGAATTTAACGGAAGCGGTTTAGAAAATTTCATTCATCTAATAAGATTATCTAAAAGAAAAACGAAAAGAAATGAAAGATTAACATTACTGCATGCAATAATTGCACAAAAATTAGTAGGAAGAGCAGCAAATGCAATTAGAGCAGATGCAGTTAAAACCTTTGCTGATTTTTTTGAGAGATTAAGAATTTTATTTGGAGAAAAAGATAGTTTAGAATCACTTCAAAGGGCTCGCGATTCATGTATAATGGGCAAAAATGAAGGTTTAGAGTCATTCACCTCAAGATTTATGCAGTGTCAGGATAAAATCAGGCAGTCTATAGATAGTATGAATATAACACCTCAAGAAACTTTCGTAAGACAGGAAATAGAAACAAATGCAAGTGTCAGCACATTCTTAAGAAATATACGTGAAGAATTTGAAATTAGAATCCGTCCTCAGAAACCGAAAACGCTGAATGAATGTTTTAATATTGCCTCAGAAATTAACGTGAATTTGAAAGATAAAAGAAGAATTGACAATTTTACCAGAAACCCAAGAAATGAAAACCCAGTACCAACACCAAGATTTAGCAAACCGAGAAATTTAGAAAAATGCAACCATTGTAAAAATTTAGGACATACAGAGGATGTTTGTAGAGGAAAATTAAAAGGTTTACCACCACGTCAAGAAAAAACTCAAAATTTTCAGTCACGACCAATCAACACCAAACCACCAGACCGAGTGCAGCTAAGCGAAGAATTTTCTTTATCGGAGAACCCGCTAAGCACGACTTTCCACCGATACCAAGAGAACGAAGAAGACACGACACACCTATTGTGGCTTTAAAATTTGATAAGTTAGCATCAGGAAAATTTGTAGTTGATACAGGATCGAATATATCAATTATAAAAGAAAGTATGATAGAAGGGAAAAACTTTAAAAAATACGCGCCTCATAATGTTTTAACAATCGAAAACAATCCTATAATGTTCGAATATTCTATTTGTTTAAAACTTTACGGTAAAGAATCAGTTTTTCAAGTTACAAAAGATGAAAATGCATTTAGAGAAAACGGTTTAATTAGAATGAATTTACTTTACGATCAAAAATTTAAAATGGATTTACAAAAAGGTATTTTAAAATTAGGACCTAAAATACTTTATCCGCAATCTAGTGCAAACAAGAGAGATAAAATCTGTTTTACTAATTTTAAAGGAAGATATTCAGCAATTACAAAATATGATTATGAAATTATTTATAAGAAAGGAATTGCTAACACAAACGCTGACGCCTTATCGCTAATTCCAAGGGTTCAGATGACAACAGATGGTACAAATGACACGTTAGAACAGCAGAACTGGCCTACTACAGGTGTAAACAAAAAAAATAAGAACATGGAAATAGATACGCAAACAGAAGACGACAATTCAATAATTGATGACGAAAATAAAAACGAAAATATGGAAATAGATTCACAAACAGAAGAAAGTGATCATAAAATAATTAAAGATGAATTCAAAGTAATAAAGAATATAAAATTGACTACAGATACTAAAGAAGTACAATGGATAAGAGATATACCTCAAAATGAAAATGATGACGCGAATAAAATGCGATTAAAAAGAAACAAAATAGAAGAAACCGGACAGTTAATCATAAGACGAGAATTTGGACCGACAAGGATAAAAGAAATTTGGATCACGAAAGAAAAAACAGAAGAAGATGACAAAATAAAAATTAGTCCTCAGGTGACAAATCAGCAATTAACAGAATTTTTAGAAAAAGAAACTAGAGAAGAAAGATTAAAAATTATTTACGAAGATATAGATGAAAACAAAATATCAAGAATTCTTTGTAAAATATGGAAAGGCGGTGATAAGGAAATATATTTGATAAAGAAACACATTGAAAGAAATAGAAGAAAAATTATAGCAGAAGCACATAAAGGAATATTAGGAGGACACTATTCTAAGGATATTACAGTACAGAAGATAAGAAATATGACAAACTGGCCCAACATTACAAAAGATGTTGAAGACTTTATCAAAACATGTGATTTATGTCAACGATTAAAATAAATGGAAGCAATCAGAAATAGCACAATTAAACGAAATACCTTAAATAGATAATGATAACGCAAATGAAATACGATTAAAGAGATGTAAAGTAGTACAAAGAAAAGGATAGTTAATTTTACGACGAAAATTTGAACGTACAAGGATAAAAGAAATATTGATTACAAATATAGAAACATAGAAGAAAACAAAGTATAAATAATATTATGACGAATCGGATAATTATGACGAAATGAACCAATAGGATAATAATATGACGACTCGGATATTTAAGTAGGACTGAATGATAAACTATGAATCAATAAAAAAAATATATAACGAAATGAATCAAAAAGGTATCAAGAATATTATGACGAATAGGACATTCCAGTAGGACTATATGATGAAATATAAATGAATCAAGAAAACAAATATAACAAAATAGATCAACACGATATGAAGAATATTACGACGAATAGGATATTAATAAACAAAAGAAATAAATATGACGAAATGGACCAGCATTACAGTAAATGTTGAAGACTTTAACGGAAGATGCGAATTATATGTCTACACGATTTAAAGAAGATAAAGAAGAGCAAAGATATTATGAAGAAACGAACGTACCAAAAGGATCAGATGGTATAATATTAATGTAAGAAGAGAAACAAAGTATGACGATATGGACAATGACAATGCGATTAAGTATTTGAGTACTTACTTACTTACTAAAGACAATTTGAGAAGAAACGAACGATGACAAAGCAAACCATACATTTTACAAACGAAAACTGAATACGTACCTATTGACAAGACAGACTTAGAAAAATGTAGCACTATAGAAGAATATAAAGTTGTAAGAGAAACGAATCGAGCTATTTAATATATCAAACAGAAAATTGTGACGCGGATTTAATAAAAATGTTTAACGAAAATTGTCTAAAATCTCCATTATTACTCAGCGATGAAACATTTGTGAAAAACAGCCATAGGTTATATACGTATATTTGTAAAAGAAATAGTTCTAGCTATAGAATGCGAAAAGAATAATTATAATGATAAGAAATTGTGAAATATAAATAGATACTTTAAGGAAACAATCAGAATAGAATTAGATTTCAAAAAAGACGATTTAAAATTTACTAATGATAAATTACCAAAATTACTAAGGTTTTTCAATGTAGCCAAAATGAAAGAAGCAGAAATTAGTAAGAAGTGAAATGATGCTAGAAGACTTAGAAAAACATGAAAGATTTGAGAGTTCGAGAGAATAGTTTTTGACGAATTTAGAGTATATAAAATATGCAAGTATTGTACTTATAATCTTTAAAAAAAGAAATTATACAGTGTACTTTAAATTTCATAAGATATTGTATTCAGAATTGTAACAGAAATTGTAACTTTAATAATACAGGTCCAACTTAGAATGAAACTATTGAGAAAAATCTGTAAGGATTAAATTTTGAATTACATTCGAAACCTCCTAGAAGGAAACCTGCATCGAATTTTTAAATAAATGTATTAATTTAAAAATCATCGATAATTAAAAGGGGGGAGGTGTCGACAGTATGAAGTATGAGTGTGTATTGTAAAGAGTGGGGACGAGTTCACAGTCCTTTAAAACTAAAGCATAAGCAGGTGTGGTCAGATTAATTAGTCGCTACTCAAAGTGATAGCACGTTCGTCTTCCAATAAGGCTCAGTGAAGAATTGGAAGGATTGATTATCTCCAAGTTTTTGTACTTTTACTTGTTAAATAAATAAAGTAGAGTTGGCTCTCAGTTGAGTAACCAACTCACCAAAAATAATAATATTAGTTGTTTCTTACGGCGACAACAAAAGTAATTAAAAAAAAATTAAAAAAAAAAAAAAATTAAAAGTTAAGATTAAAAGTTTCACCATGTCGGCTGTCCAATGAAAATCCTTTCCTATAACACAAAATCATAAATATTTTCATAAAATTTACATAATATAATAATGTTAATATGCATTTAGTACTAACAATTTTATTTATCTCTCATTAGATTTCTAGACCAAAAAATTTTAAAAACAATTCTCACCTTTTTTAGCAGATTCTAACATGCTTTCTTTGTTTGCATCATCAGCAAAAGATTCATCCTGATCTGATATATCTAAAACAAATACAATATTAAATTGAAAAGATGAAACTTATTATAACAGATTATTTAAATAGGTGAATTTGATATTAAACTATGAGTTACAGCCCAACTACCTTACAGTTTCATTTATCTCTCATTAGATTTTTAGACTATTATGTTTAAAAATGATTCTCACCTTTTTCATGAGATGGTTCTAACAAGCTTCTCTTGTTCGCATTACACCGTCCGACACGATTTTTCACACACAAAAAAATCAAACATTTTTGGAAACTAGGACCAAAAAAAAATACCTGTGTCTGGCCGTTTTGCTGGATCAAGTCGTTTGTGGCTTCTAGGGGTGAAAACAACCCTTAAATGAAAAGTGACAAGTAATAATTTAAAAATAGATTTAATTTGCCTAAAACTCGTTACTCGGGGGTTTTTGGGGTCGCAGATCACGAATCCGATGTCGGTTTTTTAAAATTAAAAATGGCGGATCCAATATGGCGGCTGTCAAAATAAAAAATTGATCGGATTCGCTTGAAACTTGTTACTCGGAGGTTTTTGGGGTCGCTGATCACGGATCCGATGTCAGTTTTCCAAAATTCAAAATGGCGGATCCAATATGGCGGACATCTTTTTTAAAAAATGATTTAATTTGCCTGAAACTCGTTGCTTGGGGGTTTTTGGGGTCGCTGATTACGAATATGATATTAGATTTTTGAAATTCAAAGTGGCGGATCCAATATGACTGACAACTTTTTGAAAAATAGTTTCAATTTCCCTGAAACTCGTTACTCAGGGGGTTTTGGGGTCGTTGATTACGTATCTTAAGTCAGATTTTAAAAATCCAAAATGGCGGATCTTATAAAGATGAAGATTACAAAAAATTTCAATATTTTTACAAATGTGTCTTTGCATATTGGACATTTTTTTAATGACAAAGCAAACTTTGTGGTAAGTAAATTTATTCGATAATAGGAAGCGTAAGTTAGATGAATTATTAAATATAAAGTGATTGTTTAACAATGCTTCTAAAGTGAAAATATCAACTATTGACATTTGTTTAAAAATCGTTTAAAATCAATTAAGAATATTTAATTGCAAAAAAAAAAAAAGAATCACACAATTAAATTTTCCAGTTTCATTCTAGATCTGTAATCTACATTCTGATCCTACATTTTTAATTTTGAAAATCTGACTTAAGATTCTTAATCAGCGATCCCAAAAACCCCCTGAATAACAAGTTTCAGGGAAATTAAATCTATTTTTAAAAATGTTGACAGCCATATTGGATCCGACATTCTGAATTTTGAAAAACTGACATCGGATTCGTGATTAGCGACCCCAAAAACCCCCGAGTAACAAGTTTCAAGCGAATCCGATCAATTTTTTATTTTGACAGCCGCCATATTGGATCCGCCATTTAAAATTTAAAAAAACCGACATCTGATTCGTGATCAGCGACCCCAAAAACCCCCGAGTAACAAGTTTCAAGCGAATCCGATCAATTTTTTATTTTGACAGCCGCCATATTGGATCCGCCATTTTTAATTTTAAAAAACCGACATCGGATTCGTGATCTGCGACCTCAAAAACCCCTGAGTAACGAGTTTTAGGCAAATTGAATCTATTTTTATAATATAACTTGTCACTTTTCATTTAAGGGTTGTTTTCACCCCTAAAAGCCACAAACGACTTGATCCAGCAAAACGGCCAAACACGGGTATTTTTTTTTTTGGTCCTAGTTTCCGAAAATGTTTGATTTTTTTGTGTGTGAAAAAAAAAGTTAAATTTTGTCGGACGGTGTTATCATCGAAAGATTCATCCTGATCTGATATATCTAAAAGAAATACAATATAAAACTGAAAGGATCAAAATTATATCAGATTATTTAAATAGGTGAAATTGATATTAACCTATGAAGAGGGATTTACAGGCGTGACTGCTGATTGTAACTGCTGTGGTCCTAGAAAGAATTTTAAACATTTAAACAATGTATTCAATTTAAAATTAATTCATTGCAGTGTACTTTTAGTCTTGAAAAACTTACTAGTTAGTGGTTTTATTGGTCGGTTTTCAGATAAATCATTCGGTTTACTACTTTCAGCGACATTTTTAATTTTATTTGCAGTTGAAATTAGCCAGGTTTCTTGAAGAAACATACGCTGGATTTTACCTATTAAAAACAGAAATTATTAATTATTTTTAACGTATTGAAAATTACAAACCACTTTTGAAATCCCAAATTTGATAATACAGAGTAGTTACAAGTTTTAGTGTAAAATAATTTCTTAAAATTTTAACCATAACCGCTTCTAAATTCAACTTTTTTAAACAATTTTCATATAAACTTCATCTCTAAATCAATATTTTAATTAAAAATTTTCTCCAAAATGTTAGATATAATTTGAAAATATTTTTTGTATATTTTTAAATTTTCAAAAATATGTAACTGAAAATACTGAATTTAAAAAAATTATAAGCTAATTTTTATTTTTAAAAATTTTATATTAAAATTATTGATAATTTAATTCTTTTTAAAATTTGCAATTAAAATTCTTCATAAGTTAATTTTTAAAACTTTTATCAAAATACTTGAAATATTTGAAGGAAAACTCGAAAAAGTTGCAATTTTTACTGTTACACTACTCATATAAAATGCATATTCGTGAAAAATAAAAAAATGTTTAGTACCGTATTTATAAGTTTTGTAAAAAATAATATATATTTTAAAGTTCTTCATTAAAATTTGTATTCAGGTAAGTACTATTGTTATTTGTAAAAATTGTAGTAAATAAATTACGAGATGAAAAATTGTATGTTCTAAAAAATATTGTCACGTGTTTTGCAGTGTTCTCTACAAAATCTCATTGATTTATGTATAACTCATGCCATTAACTTATTTAGATTTCTTTGAGATATGCACCTTACTTTTGAAAATGTAACTTTGTTAACATAAAGACGAATAATATATATATATATTTATACATACCATTTTCCAATGAAACTTCGCATAACACACTTCCATTTCGTTTTATGACATTATTATCACTGTCTACAACAATTCCTTTCACATGCATTTTAATGTTTTATATTTTGTGTAATAATTTATTATTTTATTTAGTAGCCGGCCGGCAAAAATACCTAACGGTTCTTGCGTATCTTCTTGTTGCGTATGTTGTTTTCAGATCAAGCCATCAAGCTAACAAGTGATTAGATTAGGTTAGGTTACTGCTGGTTCGTTACGAAAAAAAGTTGAGAACCCCTTTGCGCTCTGAGTGCATTCCAAGAGCGAATGTCGGAAACACCCAATGATGCATCCGGAAATCCTTCTAAATATAAAGCGAGATTAGTAGCAAAGGGTTTCAGTCAACAGTATTTGTTATATTATAACGAAACGTTTGCACCGGTTGCGCGAATAACTACTTTTCGTACATTAGTAGCTTTCGCGAATCAATTCAATTTATTAATCCATCAAATGTACGTTAAAACTGCTTTTCTTAACGGTATCTTAGAGGAAGAAATTTACATGAGAATACCCGACGGAATTAAAGCGGAAAAAGATCACATGTGTAAATTAAATAAAGCAATTTACGGTCTCAAACAATCCGCGAGATGTTGGTTTCAACGTTTTGATAAAGTACTAGTAAGTCATGGGTTTAAAAATTCCTCTGTAGATAGTTGTTTATATTTTCTTGATAAGGGGGAAATAACTAAAAACATTTACGTAGTTCTCTATGTTGACTATCTTTTGATAATTACTTATGACAAAAATACCATGACTAATTTCAAACTGTAACGGGTTTTAGACTGGTTAACAGATAAACTGTTAACAATAATAATACAATTATCCGTGGATAACGGAGTACTCTTTTATTATTATTAAAATATACAAAGTATACAACTACTACTTGTATCGTGACACAAGTCAATAGTAGGACGCTAAGATTAGTACTGCCTTCATGGGCCTTGTCCTAGACAACGCAAGGTTGACATCCCAAATCTGAAGAGAGAGGAGAAAACTAGTTTTCGTTGCACTAAGCGAGGGTGGAAAAGAGAAACTATTTTCTTTACATCTTAGATATTTCGTCACACCCCCGTATTTAGATAGAACTTAGTCTCTAAGTTCGCGCATCCTTACACTTTGTTGAATAATGCGTACATCGTCTTTCCTACTTGTTGGTATTGGTGCTGAAGGTATTACATCTTATTGGATCACTGGTGGTGTCACATTGTTAATATTATTTTTTATACAAAATAAGTTTATACAAAAGTTTTTAGGTATTATATTGCTTAACAATTTCAATAATCCAGTTTTGCTGAGTATGTACAAAATAACGAAAATTAATGAACCATAACCTAAGTATGTCAAAAGATCGGTACCTTTTTCTAACCAAGTTTTATTTCTACGAGCGTATTTTATATTTTGTATTGATGTTTCCATTATATCTAAGCTGCGTTTTAAAGAATTTAATTTTTCACGGTGTAGTGACTCCTACATTACAGGTAGTTGTCCACTTAACAGAGCTAAATCGTTTTCAGTAATAGAGAAAGATATGTTTTTCCTAAATAATATGTCTGTTCTATGTTCTATAGATTTTCTAAATTTTAAAATTGACTTAGGTGTATGTAACTCACAATCCGAATTACTGAAAATTATGCTTGGTTCCTTAATATTGATTATTTTAACTCCAGTTTTACAGCTAGCGGTTAATTCCACTTCGTTTTCTGGTATTATAATATATTTGTTTGGATCGTGTAATGGTATAAAAGCTACTTCTAAAATCCTGAATACAGAAAATTCGCAAATGTGGTCGGAAATGACCTTGTTGTGATTTTTGATGATACTGGTTTCACAATTATCTATTTCACTAACTAAATATGTAGGTTGTGTTCTTTTACAAATGTATTGATTCTCTAATTTTTTACATTTTTCCAGAAGTTTTTCGTCGCTAGATATATATAAACTTTTCTCCGAATTAATAAGAACTATTTCATGAGAAGGAATGGGTGCTAAGAAGTTTTTGCCATGCCGAATAGGGATTGGAATAAGGTGCAGAGTTTGGAATTCACCTTTCTCTATTTCGGGTATTCTCAAAACATAATCGAGACGTTTGTTTACAATCACTATGTTGGTTTCGGTGATGTCTATAATATGTTGGTAGTTCTGGGGAATCAATCTTATAGGGTACTTGCTATTTGTTTCTTCTTCGATTTGTTGTAATTCCTTTATTAATAAACGAAGACCAAGGATTTGCGGGTGAATTATGCCGTGTTTTCCGTCGTTTACGGCATTTATTATCAAACTAGCAGAGCTACGCGCGCGCGATATTTCTGTTTTTTGTTTTATGATACTCAAGACCTTATTTTATTGTGTGTATATAAAAATGTGACTAAGACTTTAAGATTTGTTTTTTTCTTCTTCTGAAATATTGGAAAAAGATTACAAAATTTTTTCAAAAATATTAAAAAAAACAAAACACGAAAACCAAAAATTAAATTTTACACACTGAGCAGTTTTACGACATAAATATAATAATATTTTTTTATTTTCATAATTATTTCCTTAAATTGTCAGTTTTCTGGAAAACTGTATTATTTCAAGAATTCGTTATCAGCGAAAAAAATTTGAATGTCAGTTACAAAACATTCCTTTTTTAAACTCGTATAAACTATGCTATATTGGAAAATGTTTATAAAACGTAAAGGCAATTACAGATCTTCTTCAAGATGATAAGGAGGTTTTTTCGCAAATAGAATTAACATTACCAATTTGTTGAAATTTGTACCACTGTTAGATAAAAGTTTTTAAAAAATGTAGTTTAATTTTTAAGACCTGTGGGTACTTGTGAAAAAAGTTATAAGCGTCTTTATTTTTAACATTTAACATTGAGTTTTGTGGGAATTGAGTACATTTCAAAAATATTTACTCACCACAATCACAAAGTACTTAACATTAAAAAATTAATGAAACATTTTTCAATACGAGACAGATATATTGATTAAATATCTGTTTAAAAAGTGTCATTAGGTACCTGTGAGAGTTGCAATAAATTAATTAATAAATTAATTTTTATCAACATTCATCAAAAAATTAATTAATTTAAAGAGAGGAACAGGATTTGATAGCGGAAGCAAAAGTGGGGAATTTCACTTTCAAAATCTAAATGTATACAAAAATAATATTTTAGAATTTTAAAAAAAAAATACCCAAGCAGCACGTAAGCTTATCTTGACATCACTGAAATATTACATTAGAGATTCGTCATATTACACTTTAATATTACAGTGATCTTACTGGGATATCAAAATGTCCGCCTGGAGGTAATACTACGTTGTTATATTAAGAGAATGTTACCTGGTAATATTACACTGTAATATTAACGTAATGTTAAGGTAATATTCAGATAAAATTCGAATAATTTTATAATTTTGAAAAAAACATTTCACAAAGCTGGACTCGAACCCTAAACCATGTGCATAGTAATCATGAGTCTTACCACTGAGCCAAACTTACTTGTAGTGTATTAAGATTCTCGACGGTATATAATCTTTGTAAGTTTTTTAAAGTTCTTCATATTTCATCAAAAATCTTAATACACTATAAGTACGTTTGGCTCAGTGGTAAGACTCTTGATTACTGTGCACAAGGTTCAGGGTTCAAGTCCAGCTTTGTGAAATGTTTTTTTCAAAATTATAAAATTATTCTAATTTTATCTGAATATTACCTTAACATTACGTTAATATTCCTATGTAATATTACCATGTCATATTCTCTTAATATAACAACGTAATATTACCTCCAGGCGGACATTTTAATATCTCAGTAAGATCACTGTAATATTACAGTGTAATATGACGAATCTCCAATGTAATATTACAGTGATGTCAAGATAAGCTTACGTGCTGCTTGGGTATTGATAAAAATGATCAAATTTTTGGAGAATTTTAATTATAAACGGGACCATAATTTCTCAAAAAATTCAAAAATCCAAAAAATAAATATTCATAAATTTTTATTTACATTGTTCGAAGATAATTGAATCTTAAATAATTATACGAATTAGTTTTTAAAAATATTTGCGATTGTTCACAACCGGAGGCGGGGTGGGGGTCAAAAACTGGTGAAAAATTGTCCATTTGGTTTATGGAACAACGATAAAATTTATACCTCTCACTTATACCTCGTTCTTGATCTCCCTCTCATTCACTCCTTAATCTATCTGTGAGTGAGAAAAGAAAAATAATTAGCCAATAAGGAAATAAGACGCCCATTTCGTATTTTGGCTTGAAAGTGAAATTCTCCACTTTTCCTTCCCCTATCAAATTCTGTTCTTCTCTTTCTACCTGACACGGAAAATGGTGAAAACATGATACCCCCTTCTAAACCCAAATAGTGGGCATTACTTTCTTAACTATTCGCCTCTCTTTCGCTCCTACTCTACACTAAAAGGACAGGCGATACTTCCCTATACTTCCCTCTCTTTCTGTCTATCAACCTTTCTCTCTCACTGTGGACAGAATGTACACGCTCTGGACAGACTGAATGAAAGAATACGAAGTTTATTATAGTTAATTTAAATCGTCGTTCAGTTCTTCTATTGCAATACTACATAAAACTATCATGTTTGCTACTATTAGATTTTTCTGGTTGCTGTTTGTGGCATTGATTATAGTGTTTAGTTGTTTGACTCTGCTTTCCGATTGATCACTCAAGTTTTGTAAGTCGTGCGATGCTGTGTTTAACAGGGTTTTTAAGAGCTTGGATTATTGTTGCTAATAAGATGATTTTGAACAGCATCTGCATTTTTTTTCTTTATCTGAAACCTAAGAGTAAAAAGTTTTTAGTCTGTCTGCGTGAATTTTATCGATCTGTCGTTATTAAAAATGATCTCATAGTTGTTATTTGGAAGTGGTTTCAAGATGGTGGCGGGTCCTTTCCAGTCGGGACTTAATTTATTTTTTTTTGTGTTAGAAATCATGACTAAATCTCCAATATCAAAAAACCTTTGAGGTAAAACTATTTTTGCGTCTTGTGCTCTTTTATATTTTTCTTTATTTTTTTGAATTTGTTCCCTTGCCTTCCTATTATATCGTTCGTGTCTTTCTTGCCATAATCTTACTAATTCCGAATATCTCAAGCTGGGTGTAGTGGCGAGAGTAGAGGGGATGTTTGCATTTCGTCCAAACGTTAATTCGAAAGGGGTTTAACCTGTTCCCTCATGTTGCATTGTGTTGAACGTCATGGTTATGAATTTTAGTGTTTTATCCCACTCTGTATGAAGGTCGGACATAGCTGTTCTAATTAAATCTTTTACAGTTCCATGTGTTCTTTCTAGAGCACCATTACTCTGGGGGTGAAAAGTGGTGGTTTTGATGTGTCGTATTCTAAACAGATTTTCGAAATTTTGCACTAACTCGGATATAAAATTCTGTCCTTGATCGGTTAAGATCTGCTTAGGTGATCCAAATGTATAAATATAGTGGTCAAAAAGGTTTTCTATGATTGTTTCAGATGAAGTATTTTTAAGAGGTATTAAAATGAGGTATTTTGTCAACACATCTTGGACCGACAATATATATTCGTTGGCTTCGGATGTGACAGGTAATGGACCAAAAATATCCATTGCAATTTTGTCATTGGGTTCTGTAGGGGTATCTGGTATGATGGCTTCACTTCTTCTTTTAATTCTATTAAGCTTCTGCGTCTGACAAATTGTGCATTTTTTTATATAGTTGATAATATCATCCTCCATGTTTTTCCATATTCCTAATTCTCGAGCTCTTTGTATAGATTAATTCTCTCCGAAATGTTGGGCCATTACAGAGCCATGACTTTCTTCTATAATTTGATTTCTTTCCTCTATTGTTAGTTCTGTAGTATTATTATAGCAGGTGTGAATTTTCAATTGAGGGTACTTAAAGCTGATAAATGCAATCAGAATTTTTATTTTTATGCGCTCGGTAGATGTAATCGTCGGGTCATTAAAGTGCATTCTAAGAATTGTTAGTTTTTTCAATATTGTCCATCTTGCTGTATTGTCGAATATTCGGAGCCATTCTTATTCATTGTACGGTGGTAATTGTTTAATGTTAGGATCTGTAGTGTCTCGTTTCCTAAATTCTCTCCATAATTTTCTGATAGCGTTAGGCTTTTCTTGTTCTCTAGTCTCTGTGCGGTTAACGAACCATTTATAATATTCTTGATATAGTTGTGCATCTATCGTGTTTACATGTGTAATATTGGGTTCTTGAGAAGGTTCAGGATTAGATCCGCTAAGGTAGGGTTCTTGAAGTACTTCCAATATTTCCGTAGAAGTGGCTGGATTGCCATCTACTTTATCTGTTTCTTCTGAAGGAATAGGAGTGTTAGGGTCTCGTTCCAAATAATTGCTAGTAACTTCAATTTCGGGTAATTCTGACTCTAAATCAAATTCTAAATTAAACTCAGTATTATTTGGTTGAGTATCATTTGTTTTTTCGGATGTGATATGTACACGAGAGAGTGCGTCAGCTGCCGTATTTTCAGATCCTTTTTTATATTCTACCACGTAGTCATACTCTTCCATTTTTAATCTCCATCTCATTAATTTCGATGCAGGATCTTTTACGTTGAAGAGCCATTTTAAAGCTTGATGATCAGTTACTATCTTAAATTTTCGTCCTAGCAGATATTGCCGCAATCTCTTAGTGGCCCACACTATGGCGAGTAACTCTTTCTCTGTGGTGGTATAATTTTGTTCCGGTGCATTGAGAGTTCTAGAGATGTAATAACATGGGTGTCCATCTTGAGATAAGATTCCTCCTAAACCTACATTAGAAGCATCTGTAGTCAGAACAAATTCCTTTTTGAAATCTGGATATCTTAATACGGGTGCACTGCATAGTTCTGCTTTCAATCTGTCAAATGATTTTTGACATTCTAAATTCCAATAAAATTTTGTGTCAGCTTTAGTGAGCTCTGTGAGTGGTTTTGCGATGGTCGAGTAATTGTTTATTAATTTTCTGTAATATCCTGATAGTCCCAGAAATGATCTTACATGAGTTTGAGACCTGTCTGACGTAGTCTGTCGAGAAGTGTTATAACATTTTTATTATGTTCTTCTATTGTAGACCCGAATACTACTGTATCGTCTAAATATACAATACATATTTTATTTATTAGGCCCGTCAATGCGTTGTTAATCATTCTTTGAAATGTAGCCAGTGAGTTTTTTAATCCAAAGGGCATTCTTTCAAATTCAAAGTGTCCGTCTGGGGTAGAGAATGCTGTGAATTTCTTGGACTCTTCATCCATGAAAACTTGGTGGAAACCGGAGCTAAGGTCAAAGGCTGAGAAAAATTTTGCTTTGCCGAGGCTATCAAGTATATCTTCCATTACAGGCATTGGATAAGAGTCTTGGTCTGTGATTTCATTGATTTTCCGAAAATCAATTACAATCCTCCATTTTTTTATGCCAGATGCATCTCCTTTTTTTCAGCACTACCCATATCGGTGAATTGAAGGGCGACTTTAAATGACGTATAATTTTTTGTTTCAGCATTTCACCTGTTTGCGTTTTAATTTCTTTTTTATGACATTCTGGTGGTCTATAAGATCTGTGATTAGTAATTTTGTCTTCTTTTAGGACATTTTTATGGTTGGTAAGATTTGTGCCTGGTAAAGGATCTCCTGGGAGCCTAAAAATATCGTGATAAGATTCGATGATCTTAATTAAATATTCCTTGAAATTCTTCTCGATGTGTTCTAGACGTGTATTTTCTCTAAGAAGTTTTATTCGTTCAGCAAAATTTTCAGATGATATGTAGTAGATATTTTCTTCAAGAATATCTGATTTGATATATTTATAATTTATTTCGTCTAAATTAGTTCGTTTAAACTCTTGCGATTCATTGCAAATGGGAACGGTAATCATCTGATCTTGAACTGTGTAAATTGAGTCAGGAACGTGGGGGTTATCAAAAATAGCCACGTTATTGCCTGATTTTTCTACCGGAATTTTAACTAGTGTTATTTGATTTGGAGATAAAAATATTCCATCCTCATGTAACTCGTGTTTTTGTTGATCGAGAGTTAAAGATTTGTTAGTGAGGATGTAATTATATGCTTGCAAAAATCGTATCCCCAGTATTCCGTCCTCGGGCATCGGAAAATCATCTGGTACCGAATAAAATGTGTGCGGTATCCCTAAATACTCTAGAGTTACTTTAATTTTTGACAAGCGATTATCATTTCCCATTCTAAATTCTTTCTTGCAAACTTCTTTTTCTACATTTTCTGGTATGTGAGACTGTTTAATTAAATTTAATGAAGATCCTGAGTCCACGAGGAGTCGTAAATCTCTTCTAAATTCGAGGGGTCGTAAAATGATTGACTGTAATCTTCCTGACACTCTGTTGACTCTATCATACTCGCGGATTCGTTTTCCTCGATTTTCTCTAAGGTCACTTCTTCTCCTAGGTCTGCTTCTATCGCATAATTAACTCTCTGCGGTGGTCTTTTTGACATTTGTCTCTTCTGAAAATTTGAGCTATTTCTTTTTGAATAACACTGATTTTCAGTGTGACCGGTTTTCTTACAAAAATTAAATATTAAACCAGTTCGTTGTGCTAAAGGTAGGCTGTGGTTTGGGGGGTCTCTCGCTGAGACTCCTATGCCATATTGTGCGTTTGATGGCGAGGATCTTTTCGTCACGACTACTGGTACTTGTCGGATTTGTATCTTAGACATTTGACTTGCTAACCTAAATCTGTTTTTCTCCCTGTGCCAAGTTTCTACTTCCAAGGCCTCCTGCTGAGCTCTACATATTGTAGCAGGTTTTAGAGATTGTACCTGCAAACCTATTTCATCTTGCAAATTCATTATGTATCGTTTGATCGCGGATTTTTCCTCTATTTGAAGTATAGTTTTTCAAGCTATCGTTCCTGAGTGTTCTGATTGTATTGCGTATTTTAATTCGTTAAAAAGATGACGATATTTTTGATTGTACAATTGTACCGAGTCATTATTTTGTCGACAGTTTCCAAGTCTAATTCTACAAGATTCTACTGACATTTCACAACTTAAATTTGACTTGAGAGCTGTAAATAATTCTTTAAAATCTTTTTAATTTTAATATAGGGATATGTCTAATTGTGCGTTTTGCATGTCCGACTATTTTTTCCGTTTTTATAAAATGTAATAATATTTCTGGTTGAGAACATTTGCTTAAAGCAAATTTAACGTTAGAGATAAAATCCTGTATTCCTACATCGTCTTGTCCATTGAGGGTTTCGACCATTCGAACAAAAGTTCCAACAAGCCGCCTCCCTGTGGCGAGGACACTTTTCCACTTATCTCTGCTGCACATGTTGTTTCTACTTTAAAAGAATTCGGTTCTTCCTGTTGGTCTTCTTCGTCACTTGTATAGGATTCGAAATTTGAGGAATTTTTATGTTTCCCGTTATTATTGTTCGATAAGTTAACTTCTTCGTCCGAGGATAGAAGGGCGTTATTTTGTCTAGCTAATATCCGAATCTCATCTACTCTTTTGGAATTTTCTTCGTTGAGGAGTTCTTGATTTTTTTCTATTATAGTTAATTTTTGTAGTATTGTCTCTAGAATTTTGTTTTGTTGCGAAGGATTTTCTTCTGACATCTTGAAGGTGCCTTTTTGGGAAATTGGATTTGAATATGAGCAGGAAGGATTATTTTGTTCTGAATCCGACTCGACGCCTATCAAATGTTTTAAATAAGATTTTAAAGCCAGGGTTACGAATGTTTGTGTTTTTATTGTGTGTTTATAGATAACTCTGTGATTAATTTAAACGTATGTCGGGTGTATGTGTCTCGGTCGCGTTTTTTTTTAAATCTTTTTATCTATCTATTTATTTTCTTTTATTTAAACTCCTCACTTGTGCAATCTTGCTACAAAGAGTACACACAAGGTTAATTCGGAGTACTTCGATTAATTTATTGACGATGGCAGTAGCTCTGGAGCACCAGGAAGTATACCAACGATTCACAAAATACTCGCCTTAGTTTCGCGCTGCTGTTGAGATGAAAACTGCTTGACTGCGACGATGAGTGGATAGACGAGTGTTGTTCTGCTTGGTCGTGCTGCTTGGCTACTTCCTTCGTAATAATTTTTCACTCCCTCGTTGCCAACTTGGTTGGGTGGCTTCTCTTCTTTTCTGGGCCTTGTACCCACAGAGTTACTATCAAGTCTACTTAATTCAACTTGAGTGCGTATTCTCTAGTAATTAGCAGGATCGCCAATTTTGTGACGGGTTTTAGACTGGTTAACAGATAAACTGTTAACAATAATAATACAATTATCCGTGGATAACGGAGTACTCTTTTATTATTATTAAAATATACAAAGTATACAACTACTACTTGTATCGTGACACAAGTCAATAGTAGGACGCTAAGATTAGTACTGCCTTCATGGGCCTTGTCCTAGACAGCGCAAGGTTGACATCCCAAATCTGAAGAGAGGGGAGAAAACTAGTTTTCGTTGCACTAAGCGAGGGTGGAAAAGAGAAACTATTTTCTTTACATCTTAGACATTTCGTCACAAAACAATACTTAAATAAATATTTTTCAATGGTAGATTTACATGAAGTAAATTTCTTTCTCGGAATAAGAATTGAAAGAAAAGAAAACGTAATTACTTTGAACCAAAGCGGATATTTACAGACAGTTTTAAAGAAATTTAATATGAGTGATTGTAATTCAATTAGTACACCTCTACAAACAAAATTAAATTATTCCGAATTAAATTCAACGGAATATTACGAAGCACCATGTAGAAATGTCATTGGCTGTTTAATGTACGCAATATTATGCACACGTCCCAATTTGTGCATCGCGATAAATCTTTTGAGTAGATATCAAGATAAAAATAACAAAGAACTATGGTCATGTTTAAAAAGAATTTTACGATATGTCAAAGGGTCATTAAATTTCCGGTTAGTTTACAAAAAATGCGAGTATAGAGAAATTTTAATTGGCTACGTAGATGCGGATTGGGCGAATGATGAACTCGATAGCAAAAGCACAACTGGTTATGTCTTTAAATTATTCAATCAAAATACAATTTGCTGGAATACTAAGAGACAAAACTCAGTAGCAACATCATCGACGGAAGCTGAGTACATGGCTCTTTACGAAGGAATTAAAGAAGCATGTTGGTTGAAATCACTCTTAACTAGCATAAAATTGGAAATATTGAATCCAATTGCCATTTTTGAAGACAATAACAGTTGTATCGCTATCGCTAATAACCCAACTGACCATAAAAGATCCAAACATATCGATGTAAAATATCATTTTTCTAGAGAAAAGGTTGAACAAAAGCAAGTAATATTAAAATATATTCCAACAGGAAATCAACTGGCGGACACCTTCACAAAACCACTTCCGGCCGTGCAATTCACAACTATTCGTGGAGAGATTGGATTGAAGGAGTTCTAATATACTGGAGCTGGAGAGGGGAGAAACTAGAAAAATGCGAAGAAAACAAATAATCTAAAATCAGTTCAATAATTTAATGTTATTTATGGTCTGATTGGGGTTTCACTGGGTTTCCTCAGTCCTTGCAACAAATGTTGGACCAATAATTATCGTTAATAATATTTTCCCAGAGTAATAAAATAGTGTGTCCATATAATCATTTGGATTATTTTTTGAGCGGGAGTATTGAAATATACAAAAATTAATCTATATATTATGAACATCTGATTCACTTTTCTCTCCTTAGCAACTGTATAGAATCATACTATGGCACCTCCGAATTGTTTATAGTAAAATGCAGATAAGGACCCATGAGGCCACACTTCGCTTTAGCGGCATTTAATCACTCGCCTGCTCTCGTTTAATAAAGACATACATTAAAACGTATTTCGTCTTTTATTGTGTTACTCAACCATTTATTTCTTTTATCCTTTTTAATCACTTAAGTTTAATATTAAATTTCCAATATATATATATAGAAGTATCTGGAGATTGATGTGGGGCGATGATTAAAAATTAAGTATACTATAATATTTATTTCCCTTGCAGGAGTCAAATTTTTTTCTCAATGGTGCTAAAGCACGAGACAGAGGTCATTTATCGAATTTCAGTCTCTCCCCGGGTGCCCTCTCAGTTCAATATTCTGACAAGATCGTTTCCTTTTTTTCATTTTATTTTGTTCCTTTACTTGTGTGTATATATAGAATAGCATCGGATCTTATATATATCTTATATATATATATATATATATATATATATATATATATATATATATCTCATTTTTATATTTAACTGCGCGAACCAAGGGGGCAGCAAAACGGTCCACCAGGTAGAAGTGTGGCGCTCCGCAAGGCAGTCACGTATTCTCTATTTGCTTCTGCCTTCTCGGCGCCTCGTTTTCTGACGCACATTATGGTTCTTTTATATTTACGCAGTCTTGCGATGTCAAGCATTTTGTTCCAAAACGCCATTTCGGAGATGATTCTTATACCAAAACGGTTTCACGATGAATAAAAAAAAATTAACACAGTCGAGCGAACATTTTCAATGCTCTTCAGAATTAGAGATGCAATTAGCATTTAAAGTAACAGATTACTTTGACAATTTTAACTTTTCGATTTCTAAAGAAAGAACTGACAATATTTTATTCGAAACTATAATATAAATGAAGTAATAATGAATAATTGATTTGATAAATTGGTTTTCATATAAATAAAAAATAATTGTATTTAATTTCAATTATCGTGATGGTGATATGTGCACTGAAAGAAGTCTATTTTTGCTACTATCATAATTATGGCTAATTCTAACATTACATTGGTGGATATGGCACAGGCATACAGCATTGCTGTTTCAGCTTTACGTAGTGTATAGTTTAGCCATATGTATGTGAGAAACATTAACATGTATATGAAGCGAGCATCAATACTGTGTTTAAAAAACAGTAATACTGTATGTTCGGGCAAAAGTCCTAACTATATAATTATATACTCGTATGTCAGAATTATGTAACAATATAATTATCTAGTGTATATTTTATAATTGAGACTTGTAATTTTTATATTTATAGTATGTAGTTGTAAAGCTAAAGTGTTTTACAAGAAAATAATATTTGTGGTCGCAAAACAAGCGTTTATCAACACCTATGTATGTATACGCTTCTCTACCATTACTAATTGGTTCGCGTCAAACTTCTAAAGAGCGGAGACCAAGTCACGCGACTTCTTAAAGCTTTCGACACTAAACTCCCTGGTTTTTATATGGCTCTCCCCAATGACCTTCCATCAATTTAGGCGATTCTCTGATAAATTATGTAGTTCATAAAAATTGCCGCATCAATTCTTTTTATTTTTATCTCAATCATTATACGTAATTAATTTACGACTAGTATAACATTTATTTTATAAATTATTCATTGTTGAAATATACATGTATATAAATGGCGACTGATATTGAACTTGCTATAAATTGTAACAATATATAAAATTGCCATTATTTTATACTTTTTAAATATATGTAAACGTTTAAAAATGGTTAAGAAATTATTTTCGACTTTACTTGATAAAATTGATTAAAAAGATGCATATTTAAAATTAATTTTTTAAAAGTTTAAATGATATATTTCTTCCTAGCTGTCGTACTCACTTTCCCCTATTGAAAATCCCCACATGGAAATCAACTTGGGTTACTATACAAAAACCCATATATAAATCCCTTAATATCTCGTACAGAAATTGGACTCAGGGAGTATAGAAGGGCAGTTTGCCTTACTTTTGATAAAGATCTGATGGGGCAAACTAGTAGATACCTGTCTAATTCGGTAATGCTTGAAATATCAAGCTCTGACCAGAACGATCTGACGAGGCAATGACTTATAGAATCCGCCAGTTGTTCCAGAAAGCTGATGTCGCTGGGCATACGTAATTTTATTTTTTACTTAAGGGCAAGTCCAAGTTGTGAAATGTAAACATAACAAACACTAAAATCGCAAATTTTTGGCAAGCCCTCATTTCCATAAAAATTAACATTTTTACAATTTCTGAAATCGTAAATTCGAGTGTAATACACGGAGAAAAATGGAAAAATGATTTATGCAGTCAGTGTAGTACTCCTTTATAGAATAATATGTGACAGGTACACACTATAGTATTAGAAGTTTCATAGCTGAACAGTTTGGGACTCAACACAAGTTATCCCATTCATCAGCTTAAACAAGACTGTTTATATAGTCTAAGAGGGAATAAGAGTATAAAAAATTGGAATGAAAAATTACTTTCTCATGTAATTGTTAAAAGAACGCGGCAGTGTACAAAACACAAGTCAATAATAGAAGCGAATATTGAACAAATAGTACTCAGTCCAGTTCTTTCGAAAAATGAACGCCGTGCACATAAAGTAGATACCTACTCGAAAACCACAAGTTATTCTCTCTCTCTCACACTAATGGTCGTTCACTTATCTTACCGTTTCACTTACTCTTACTACTCTCAACTATTATGCAGTGCAGTTAAGTTCATTAAATTATTAAATATTGCTGTGAGAATAATTAATTATACATTTCATTCAAGGTCAATTCACTATTTTGTACACGAAAAAAAAGAATAATCAAATTTACCATGAGGACTGTCAAACTTGAAAGAGGTTAAGAAAAAATTAATGTTTTTTATTTATTTATTATTAAATTCTAATAACCGTATCAAATTTAAACTAGTTGACAATATTATTTATTCAATATTATGAATATCGTTGACATCCATACTTACATTAATTACAAAGTAAAATCCACGCATGATCTAATTTATTTCATTGCTAAGGGATGTTTCTTAAATAGGAAATTTACCCCATCGATTGCGTAGCCGAGAGGCTTAATGTAAAAGCGTGCGATTTATAATTATATGCGTATATTTAGTTGTATGGTTAGGTAGGTGTTTAATCCCGTATGATTGTAAGATTTTCCAATGCATTCAGTTGTTAATTGTAACTATGAAGATGTGGGAAGAATAAAACTTGTGAATTAATGAATATGAATATATAAAGAGTGCATTTAACATATTTTTCTTTTTTTTTAATGATTGGTTATTGTTTTTTTTATATAAAATTGACGAAGTGAATAAAAGGAAACACTCGTTTCGCGTCGCGTCGGACATTTATTTTGACAGGTTCCGCGCCTGCGTTCCCTCATTGTGAAAATTTCGAAGTAGGGGACTGAGTCCAGTTTCTCTACTATGCACACTGCAGCGCGCCTTATAATCTTCGCCTGTGTTTCAATGCTCTTTACAGTGACATTTGGAACTAAGGCCCTCTATACACTATACGCAACACCCTAAGATGCTTGATGGAAATGAATTAATGTACTTTTACTGGACTGAGTCCAGTTTTTTCAATATTGACTCCCAGTTTTTCAAACTCTATTTTTCTCAGTGTAGTTGTCCTAGCAGGAATGGATATTCAAGGATATCCTCAGTTCATCCCTGGGACATCCTAAGGATATAATACATTTCAGATATGCTAAATATCTGCATGCTGTTAGGGTGGCAACGAAACCATATTTGATTATAAGTATTAAAAAACAATTATTAGACCACACAAAAACTGCATTATGCAGACATGCACATAATTTTAAACATAGTTTTGATTTTAATTCTAATAATATTAAAATCTTAGACAGTGCTAATTATTTTAAAAAAAGAAATATTCTTGAAATGTATCACATTGTAAAAAATGGAAATGCCATTAATTTTAGAACTGACACCGAAGGACTATCCATAATTTACCATGATGTTATAGGTACCTTAAATTGTTTCAATTAGCACTCTAGTATATTATACCTATATTTTAAAATGAATATTCGCGCTTTTTGTAATCTTCGTATCTAGCGCATTATAAAAATGTTAAATCTCCGTATTTCGTAAACACTAAGCTTGTCTCACAGTGTATAGCCGCATCAAAAATTTGTTCTTACGCTCCTACCTCTATGGAGAATATTCTATGCCATAAGATGACAGCATGTTCACATTTTTTACACCACACATTTTTATTTTTATTTAATTGTATATTTTTTTATATAATGTGTTGTTTGTGTTTATTATTTTTTAATGTTGAGTGTTTATTCTATGTTTTTTTACATTCAGTGACATGCATATACACATAACAAAAATCTTAACGAAAAACATCAATTCTAACCTCAAAGAAAATTTTTTTGTCATCTTTTATTTTTGTTTTCATGTTTTATGTTTTTTATTGTATATAATGGTTTGATCAAAAATCCCATTATTATTATTATTTATTTGGAAATTCTCATGCTGGTATGTTTTTTCTACTTTATTATTTTTTGTTTTTTCTCGACGAAATCTTCTCATCTGTTATATGTATTTTTTACAGTCTTGAAGAGTCGTAATATCACGACGAAATGCATAGACGAATTCGAATTTTTTCTAAATATATGAAAATTCTTTTGTGAACAAAAACACCGTTCTTATTTAATAGACCAAAGGCCACAAAAATATTATCTGAATTTTAACAATAAGGTCTACAACATTCACTATATATTATTAAAATAATAAATTAAAATGACCACTAAACTCTTTAAGTATATCAGACGCACTACCCTGAGAAAGATCCAGAGAGCGATTAGACAATCACAAAGGGGAAAGGGTAAAATCTTCCCTTCCCATTTTTGACCGTCCGCGTCCTACCGCTGACTGAGACTATTTCAAAGTCCGTGCCGTTGATATAAATTAAAGTACCAGTACTTGGACATTGCAAAAAATGAAACCAATAGATGAACAGTAACAAAAAGAATTAAAACTGCTTCCAATTTAAATGGAAAAAATAATATATCTGAATGAAACTAATATATCTAAATAATATATATATATATATATATATATATATATATATAATATATATATATATATAATATATATATATATAATACTAATATATCTGAATGTTAGCTTTTGGATATAATTCAAGTTTTCAGTTTCAAAGTCAAAAATTTATACAAAAAAAAAATTGTATACAATAGCATGTCAGAAACTTCTCGAAATAGAGTGTCCAAATTTATCTTCTGCTTTTCAACATTGAGCACCAGCTAGTAGTTGGACAAAAACTGTACAGGCATTAATCTATTTAAATAATTAATTAATTAATATAAAATGACTAACTAATAAATTTAATAGTTTACAATATTAACTAATATACAAATACAAACATTATATGCAAATAAATATTATGCGTATCTCCTTACATGTCCAAAAATTAGTCCTTATCACGTCAAAGTATTACGGTAAAGAAGTAATTATTTATTATCTAGATATAATTTAACTAATAAAAATTTTTGATTAATTTCTTATTAATTTGAATCCTTTAATCATAATTCAAACGAAATATAAAAATGTTGCCAAGTAAACTATATTATCCTTATAAAAATCGTTGTTAAATTTTCTACTATTTTAAAAGTGTCCAAGTATTGGTGCTATTACCTTAGTCAAACAGTTTAACTTTTCGTAAAGTGAGACGAATGATGAGTGCTAATTTCGCTTCGTAATGAAACTACTTGTTTTCTCATGTTTTTAGCTATGTAAGGTATATAGTTACCTCATTCAACACTTCAGTTCACCATTTTCATAAAGAAAATGTGCATTTATAATTATTTATTTACAAAAATACTTTAAGTCAAATATGGTTTCGTTGCAAACTCTGACACTCTAATTTACAATTTTCGTAAAGAAAGTGTAAAAATTATATTAATTTTTATGGGAATGAGGGTTGCCAAAAATTTGCGATTTTAGTGTTTAATCCGAACTCTATACGATTTGTGAACAACTAGTGAATCCGGAGTTGGTCCGATGAAGTCCAAAATTAATCAGTTAATTTTAATTAGTGAATCCCGAATTTATCCAAAACAGTGTGGTTTATTGTCAGGTTTTTGTCATTCGGAATTAGTCCGGATAAATCTGAAATCAATACGGTTTGTATACAAATAGTGAATCCGGAATTAGTCCGAAACAGTCAAAAATTATTCCGGACAATTTAGTGAATGTTAATAAAAAAAATAATCATACAAGTTACACATATTAATTATTATTACTTTATGATACACTCAGCATATTTTTCGATATACCTATCGCAATTTTATTTACATTATTTTAAAATTTCTAACGCTTGGGGATTCGAACCTACACCTATCTAACATTATAACGCACTGAAATCAAATGCACTAACCACTATACCACGCTCGCATGCGGGAGTTCAAATTCATAATAGAATTTATAAAGTGACACGAAAAGAAATGACAAAAAACTAACACATCAGTTTTAATTATAATATTGAAACAAGAACAAATAATACTAGTAAATTTGTAAAAACAAATTGACTGCAGAAGTAAATGTTTTATTTACTATAAGTAAATACTTTGAATAAAAAGTCGGACCGATTTCGGACTAATCCGGAATTTGTCCGCAATAGTACGGTTTATTGTGGAGTTTTTTCACCCTAAATTAAGTTTGAAATCAATACAGTTTTTTATAAATATTGAATGCGTAATTAGTCCGGTTTAGTCCGAAGTTAGTCAGGTCATATGCAACTAGTAAATGCAGAAGTAATCCGGTTGGTATAAGTGAATCGGCCAGTGAATCGGCAGCTAGTCTGAAACAGTCTACTTATGGTCAGTTTTTTGTTACTCAGAATTAGTCCGGATAAATCCAAACTCAATACGGTTTGTGTGCAACCACCCAAGTAGAAATATCCGGAGTTAGGACGGAGTTAAACACCGGCATAGTGCTGACTCAGTACTGACTGTCGGTACTGACTCTCGGAACCCGATCAGTACTGGAGGTATACTGACTCCAAAACCGAATTAGTAATACGTCGGAGTTAAAAAAGTATTAAAATCAGTATTGGCACAAAACTGGCATAACACCAAATCAGTACTGCGAAGGAGTTAAAAAAACAAACAAAATTTGTTATAATCGCATTAAATCTGCCACTATTAATAACAACATCGTTTGATTTATTAACTATTAAAATATTTTCCAAGATTTTTAAAAACATTATTCATCAACAATAACAACAAACACTTAATTAATATGTTCCCGTGTAGAAAAATTGTTGGGTTCTAGTGTGGTGCCAGAAAGAAAAAAAAAACTAACTAACTAACTAACTGGGCGCTGAAAAGACTGTCTGACCATGGGCTAATCAGACCAGTGCCGATCGAACCACACGTTAGTCCAGACTGGACGAGGTAATCAGGGCTAATGAGCAGTGCTAATATTTAAAATTTTAGGTTCGATTTCAATATTTCAGTTTTTTAATTTTAAATAATTTACCCAAATTTACTCGGTTCTCACGTTTATTTAATGTAATGTGAAAATATGAATTATTAATAATAATAAATACTAGCGTCATATTCCTCGCTCGCTAACGCTCGCTCGGAAGACATTTTCTTATTTATTTCCACTTACATAAATAGTTTTTGAGGTAAAAATTTTGTTAAAAAAATTTTTAACGTCAAAAACTCTCTTGATTAAGGAAATTTTGTTTAAAAAAATCTTTAACTTCAAAAACGATCCTTATAACTCATACAATATGAATGCAGGCTAATTGTTTATAACATTTTTACATTAATAGGTCTTTTTTAAAAAATTATGTAATACAGTAGAACTTCGATTTTCCGTCTCTCGGTCTATCGTCACCGCGGGTATCCATCACTGTCGAAGATCATTTTTTTTTTTTTATTTAAAAAATTGACTTTGCAAGTTCATTCCAATATATTTCTCTGAAGAGAAATATCTAAGCAGCCATAACCTCTAATTTCCTGCAGTTTAGATATCTTCTTCAGTCTGTTTTCGGCTTTTTTAAATAAAAAAATAAGATGTTACGTTTTTTTTTAATACAAATTTTAACCCCTTGGCAGTCGATGACGTGTATACACGTCATGGTGCAGGTGGGCTCAAACTGTCGATGACGTGTATAGACTCAAGCAGATTTTTGGCTACAAAAACACACAGATTTGTCCACAAATTGATACTCGGGGGTTTTTGGGGTCGCTGATTACGAATCCGTTTTCAGATTTTAAAAATTCAAAATGGCGAACGACATTTTCAAAAATTTATCGGATTCACTTGAAACTTGTTACTCAGGAGTTTTCGTGGTCGCTAATTACAAATATGATATCAGATTTTGAAAATTCAAAATGGCGGATCCAATATGGCGGACATTTTAAAAAATTCATCGGATTCACTTGAAACTTGTTACTCGGGGGTTTTCAGGGTCGCTGATTATAAATCCGATTTCAGATTTTAAAAATTCAAAATGGCGGATCCAATATAGCGGACGATATTTTCAAAAACTCGTCCGATTCATTTAAAACTCGTTACAAAATAAATGAAAAAGTGTAAGATCCGACCGCATACCTCCACATGGTAAACTCTGGGGTCGTAAGTAAAGTAGTATATTTAACAACTAACTGCGGGGGAAAATTTTGTATTTATTATCGTTTCAAAAGTTTTTCGTAATCAGCGAAAACCCTCTAGTAACGAGTTTCAAATGAAAACGATGAATTTTAGAAAACTTCATTCGACATATTGGATCCGCTAATATGAATTTTCAAAATCTGAAATCGGATTGGTAATCAGCGACCCTAAAAACCCCCGAGTAAAAAGTTTCAAGTGAATCTGATGAATTTTAAAAAATGGTGTCCGCTATATTAGATCCACCATTTTGAATTTTTAAAATCTGATATTGGATTCGTAATCAGCGACCCCGAAAACCCCTGAGTATCAAGTTTCAAGTGAATTTAGTCGATTTTTCATTTTCATGTCCGCCATATTAGATCCGCCATTTTGAATTTTCAAAATCTGATATCGGATTCGTAATCAGCGACTTCAAATACAATAGTATGCTCTTTTGCGCAAATTTTAGTTTTCTAAAAAGTTGTCGACATTTTGAACCCACTTATGAAATTTTAGTCTTGACTGCGAAGGGGTTAAACTAATTGCGTAATTGTTTTGTAAAATTGTTTGTTTACATGTTGAAGTTCAAAATATAGACAAGTATAGGTTATAAAAATCTCAAATCACTTGTAACTACGACTATCCGTCATTTTTGTTTTCCGTCAAGGTGTTGGTCTCGTGCCTGACGGAAAATCGAAGTTCCACTGTATATGTTTTCGTAGTGGTTTTTAGCGTAGAATCAGTAGATAAGTTTCTTATAAAAATCGATTTTACTTCATTTGTTTATAAAAAAAAATTGTTAAAAAAATATTTTTTTAACATTCAACGACAAAAATTATCATTAGATCCCATGCCAGGATTTCAATAGTTACTTTTATTATATCTGCATTCCTTTGCCTATAGGCATCAATGGGTTAATGTAAAAAATCTTTTCCTTAAAGCATTTTTCAGTTAGTAGAAAATAAATTTGACACAATAACGTTTGACTTTTGTTCCACTGAAGACCATAAAAATAAAAAATTAGAAATATAAGCCTGGATAAAGTGTGGAGGAAAAGATTTTTTACAATAAAAAAGGAAAATAATTTTTATAAAAAAGTTAAAAATATATAGTTAAACTGTTTATAATAATAATATAACTATTGAAAATTTAATTTTTCTTAACTTTTTTTTAATATTATAAAAAATTGACATTTATTTATTTATTTTCAGTTTCTGATTTTTCAAATCTAAATATCTTGCAAAAAAAAATTTTTTTTCAAAACTGTTTGGCACAGTTATTTAGTACCCCAAATACTATAAAATTACAAACTTTAAGAAAAATTGTTGATCCACCATTTACTTTTCGTATGGAACTGCCCTTATATAAAAATTTTAATTTGTAGTATCAAATAAATAGTTATTTGTAGCAAATTCGAATTATTTAATTTTAATGAATGGAATAATTGGATCTAATAAATATTGCTTTAAATCAATTAGGAAAATTACTTGGTTCAGTAATGCATGGATTTTAATTCAAATAAATATTTATTTGCATCAATAAAATAATTTTTTTAAAATAACTAAATATTTATGGGACATTCCGCACGTCAACACGGACAGAGCTCTAAACAAAAATTTCTTTGTTAGATTTAAACGTTCTAAGGCTTAAAAGATTTCTACTTTCATGTACTTTAAGATGGCGATGGGCATTTTTTGCAAATTTTCATTTCCGATGCCAATAGAGCTGTCAAAAGTCAAATGGTCCAAAAATCTCAAAATACTTTTATGAATTAAAAGCAAAAAACGAGGTAAATTATTCTGTAACTCATTCTTTAACAGTTTTTTAAGGTCCCCGAATATAAATCTAAAGTTTTTTTTAAAAAAATCTAAAATGTCGGATCCAATATGGCGGACAAAATTCAAATTTTATCAGATTCGATTAAAACTTGTTACTCGGTGGTTTTTAGGGTCGCTGATTACGAATCTACACTACGGTCAAAATTAAGAGACCATCCATTTTCAGGTGATTGAAAAACATTTTAAAACATAAAATGTATGGAAACTAAAATATTTTGCTTTTTATTTTTTAAAAGATGATAAAATTTTGAAAAGAACAAGATCTTTTAGAAGTCATTTGGCCAATATTTTATTTAGATATTTTTAAAAAATCGTCATTTTCAATGTCTTATAAAAATTTGAATAACTTTTAAAATAATAAACGCTTTTTTAATGATCTTAAGCTTATTTTAAAGGTCATTTGCTACACTATAAGAATTACTTATAGGCATTAACGTGTAATTTTTTTCTTAGAAAATGCAGGCCGTCAAACTTGGACCAAAAAAATTTAAAAAATTTGGAAAAATAATTTTTCTGTACTAAAAACTATTTTAGAAAATATATTAAACATTATATGGTGTAGATTTTTCAAGAAAATTTAATAAAAAAAATACGTTTGAATTTTAAAAATCATTTTTCTGTAAATAAGAATGTTTCAAATTTTTTATATTTTTTTGGTTCAAGTTTTTATTTTAGAAGTTATTCAAATTTTTGTAAAACATTGAAAATGGCGATTTTTTAAAAATATCTAAATGAATTATTGGCTAAACGACTTCTGAAATATCTTCTTCTGTTCAAAATTTTATCATCTTTAAAAAAATGAGCAGAAAAAAATTTTAGTTTCAATAAATTTTATGTTTTAAAACGATTTTCATTCGACTGAAAATGGGTAGTCTCTCAATTTTGACCGGTAGTGTAAAGTCACTTTTTAAAAATTCAAAATGGCGGATCCTATATGGCGAAAAATTTTTCAAATTTATCCTATTCCCTTAAAACGTGTTACTCGGGGGCTTTTGGGGTCGCAGATTATGAATATAAAGTTACTTTGTAGAAATTGAAAATGATGAATCCAATATGGTGGAAAATTTTTTAATTTTGATCAGATTTAATTAAAAAGTGTTACTCGGGGGTTTTTAGCGTATCTGATTACGAATTTGAAGTCACTTTTAAGAAATTCTAGCTTCATACTGTTCTATAATGTAAACAATTTGTTATTATTACAAACTTTAAGCGAAATGTATAAAAATTGGACATTTTTTCAGTCATATGGGATCCACTATTTTTAATTTTTAAATTGTGATTTCAGATTCGTAATCAGATACCTTAAAAAACCCCCGAGTAACACGTTTTAATTATATCTGATCAAATTTAAAAATTTTTCCAACTTATTGGATCCGCCATTTTTTTTTCTAAAAAGTGATTTCATATTTGTAATCTGTGGCCCATAAGCTTCCGAGTAACACGTTTTAAGGGAATCGGATCAAATTTGAAAATTTTTTCCGCCATTTTGAATTTTGAATTTTTAAAAAGTGACTTCAAATTCGTAATAAGCGACCCTAAAAACCCCCGAGTAACAAGTTTTAATTGAATCTGTTCAAATTTGAATTTTGTCCGACATATTGAATCCGCCATTTTGAATTTAAAAAAAACTTTAAATTTATATTCAGGGACCCTAAAAACTGTTAAAGAATGAGTTACAAAATAATTTACCCCGTTGTTTGCTTTTAATTCATAAAAGTATTTTGAGATTTTTGGACCTTTTGACTTTTGACAGCTCTATTGGCATCGGAAATGAAAATTTGCAAAAAACGCCCATCGGCATCTTGAAGTACATGAATGTAGAAATCTTTTAAGCCCTAGAACGTTTAATTCCATCAAAGCAATTTTTGTTTAGAGCTCTGTCCGTGTTGACGTGGAATTTCCCTTATTTATAGGTATCAAATATGCAATTATTTTTCATAATTAATTTTTTTAATTTAGACCAATATCTCTTTAATTGCGTCAAATAATTATTTATGTAGTCCTTATACGAAATTTATAATAAATAAATTAATGTTCTTCTATTTGCATACGTAAAAGTATTAGCACACTAAAAAAAATTATCTCATTCAAATAATTTTTTTTATCTATATATATTTATTTGATTCAAATAACTTAAATTATGCGAATATACGAAACTTTTTTCTTAGAAAATGCAGGTTGGCAAACTTAGACCAAAAAAATTTTTTAAATTTGAAACAATCTTATAAACCCCTTCGCTGTTTGGAAAAATAATCATATGATTGGCCCAAAATGTTCAGCAAAAATCTGGTAGATAAATTTTTATGAAACTTAGTATACAAGGGTTTTTGGGGTCGCTGAATATAAATATGACGTCAAAAAAAAATTTAAAATGGTGGATCCAATATATCGGACAAAATTTTTAAATTTTAAACAGATATTATAAACAAAAAAAACAAAGAATAGAAAGTGTAATGTAAAACCTTTGCAGCCTCCACGCGGCACATTCTGGGGTCATGATTCATTTCATCAGCTAGTGCAAAGGATATAGAATAGAGTACAAAATTTGATAAAAATCGGGATGAATTAAAAAAATTACGTCCCTCATTTTCAATTCATAATTTTTATTTTGAAAGACAAATTTAAATTCAGCGACCCAAAATATCCTTAGATACTGAAATTGATAAAAATACAAATGAATTTTAAAAATTATGTCTACTATTTTGAATTTTTAAAAATGAAGGTCAAATTTGAATTTAGCGACCCGAAAAACCCCTAGTTACTGAAATTAATAAAAATCCAAATGAATTTCAAAAAGTATGTCCACCAATTTGGATCCTGCATTTTGAAGTTTTAAAAATGATGGTCAAACTCGAATTCAGCGACCTGAAAAACCCTTACACTGAGAAAAATAGAGTTTGAAAAACTGGGAGTCAATATTGAAAAAACTGGACTCAGTCCAGTAAAAGTACATTAATTCATTTCCATCAAGCATCTTAGGGTGTTGCGTATAGTGTATAGAGGGCCTTAGTTCCAAATGTCACTGTAAAGAGCATTGAAACACAGGCGAAGATTATAAGGCGCGCTGCAGTGTGCATAGTAGAGAAACTGGACTCAGTCCCCTACTTCGAAATTTTCACAATGAGGGAACGCAGGCGCGGAACCTGTCAAAATAAATGTCCGACGCGACGCGAAACGAGTGTTTCCTTTTATTCACTTCGTCAATTTTATATAAAAAAAACAATAACCAATCATTAAAAAAAAAGAAAAATATGTTAAATGCACTCTTTATATATATTCATTAATTCACAAGTTTTATTCTTCCCACATCTTCATAGTTACAATTAACAACTGAATGCATTGGAAAATCTTACAATCATACGGGATTAAACACCTACCTAACCATACAACTAAATATACGCATATAATTATAAATCGCACGCTTTTACATTAAGCCTCTCGGCTACGCAATCGATGGGGTAAATTTCCTATTTAAGAAACATCCCTTAGCAATGAAATAAATTAGATCATGCGTGGATTTTACTTTGTAATTAATGTAAGTATGGATGTCAACGATATTCATAATATTGAATAAATAATATTGTCAACTAGTTTAAATTTGATACGGTTATTAGAATTTAATAATAAATAAATAAAAAACATTAATTTTTTCTTAACCTCTTTCAAGTTTGACAGTCCTCATGGTAAATTTGATTATTCTTTTTTTTCGTGTACAAAATAGTGAATTGACCTTGAATGAAATGTATAATTAATTATTCTCACAGCAATATTTAATAATTTAATGAACTTAACTGCACTGCATAATAGTTGAGAGTAGTAAGAGTAAGTGAAACGGTAAGATAAGTGAACGACCATTAGTGTGAGAGAGAGAGAATAACTTGTGGTTTTCGAGTAGGTATCTACTTTATGTGCACGGCGTTCATTTTTCGAAAGAACTGGACTGAGTACTATTTGTTCAATATTCGCTTCTATTATTGACTTGTGTTTTGTACACTGCCGCGTTCTTTTAACAATTACATGAGAAAGTAATTTCTCATTCCAATTTTTTATACTCTTATTCCCTCTTAGACTATATAAACAGTCTTGTTTAAGCTGATGAATGGGATAACTTGTGTTGAGTCCCAAACTGTTCAGCTATGAAACTTCTAATACTATAATGTGTACCTGTCACATATTATTCTATAAAGGAGTACTACACTGACTGCATAAATCATTTTTCCATTTTTCTCCGTGTATATTCTTATATTATGTTCAACACACAATAATGACATAAAAAATGCTATTGTGGACTTGGAACCTTAAAAAGCTGTTTATATTTTGTTGTTTCTTAATTTTAAATATATAAATAAATGAAAAGAATACAACGTAAAGTTTTTGCTTTTTGATTAAATAGCGCCTCAGACGGTCTTCGGCCGTCTTCGTTGCTTCTGTTCCATGTTTATTTTTGTTCAATTTTTAAAATTTCTAATGTTAATTTTTTCAATTTATGTTTTTTTAAATAGAATTCCATTTTATTAAAAATATTTTTTTAAGTATAAAATTTTCTATTAATTTAATTATATTTTTAATTTGAAATTATATGTTATTTATTATATGTGGTCGTCCACATGAAAAGGGCCCATATTGTCGGTTCTAGTTTTCGAGATAATCGCAATTTAGTAATTTTGGAGCAAAATCTTAATTTTTTTTTTATTTTTTATTATCAATCTACATGTTTTGACAAGTCAAATCATGCGGTTTTCATTAATTTACCAAGAATTTAACTGTTTGATTTCATTGGTTCTTTAGAAAAATGAGGTTTTGGCGTTCTAAACTTTGAAATTCCGTAATTCAACGAATTTTTAATAAAAAAAGTTCTAAGACCACTTAAAATTTTCCAAATTTTGCCAGGAATACGCCCATATAGATAACTCCAATAGTGCCAAAATGGGCCCTTTTCATATGGACGTCCACATATTATTTATTTAGTAGTAAAATAATAATTTCAATGTTATTACATTTGGTATCATGTTTGGTAACTTGACAACAATAATAATTTTTACTTCATTTGTTTAAATGTTAATAATTTTTTTTAACTTATACATATTTTTTTTTTTGCTATTTTATAATTATATAATTATAATATTTCTTTCAATTTTCAAAGCAAATTAATGTAAATGACCATAATATACTTTATGTTTTAAGGCATATGCTCACAATAGGTTTCTTTTGTTTTTGTGCTATAATGGTTATGGAGGACTAAAGTTCCAAAACAGAAGTTCCAATGAAAAAAAGTTCAAAAGATTTTAATTTCCAAAGACTGAAAATTCCAAAAGTTCTTTTTTTCAAAACTTTTTTTTCCAAAGACCACAATATTAGTCATAATATTGTCTTTTAACTTTCTCTCCCTATTCATATTTGTCTCTTTCATACATTTTTTGAATCATTAATGTTTTTTAAAATTTTTGTACTTTTTACATATATGAGGAGTAAGCTTTTAAAATCTGATAAACCCCTTTTATCATGCCACCCTTCAAATAGTAAATCTTTTTATAAAAAAGCTTTAAAGTAACACTTTATAAATAAAACAGAAATTAATTTTTTAATTTCAAACATGAGAAAAATTATTTCTTCTAATACTGAATGCTTAGGTAAAATTCTCCGACCAAGCTGTTTCCTTACATAGCACACGATTTGATAAAAATGTTATTTAGATATTTCATTTCCCGACTATTTCCCGGTTTTTCCCAGTTAACCGGGAAGTAGTTGACACCCTGAATAAATTATTCATTATTGAATATTTTTTTCTATTTAAAACGTTCTGTTTGTAATTAAAGTCTATTGTAATAAGGGAATTTAAAGGTTTTCATCAAGGTTAGGCTGAAATATTTTTTAAATTGAAAAATCTTTGGTAATAATTTTTTTTATAAATTGAACATTGATAATAAATCGATTTCTAACGAATGCTTTGAATGTGTTTATCTCAATTTCTCCTCATTACATTGAAAATTAAATTGGAACTTTCGTGTTTTGGCACTATTTTTTTTGGAACTTTTGTCTTTTGATTCATTTTTATTTTGGAACTTTCGGATTGGAACATTTGTTTTGGAACTTTTTGTGTAGAACTTTTGATCTACAATCATTATAATAAGATAATTAGATTAGATTAGTTTTAGATTTCTTTGTATTCTTATATTATAAATAATACTTTAAATTTTCATTTTTAAAATATAATTAACTATTTTAATTTTTATTTTTAAACTTCTTTTTATTTTTAAATTAACTATTTTTAGCGAAATCACTCAGCACTAAAAATATTTTTGAACGAAAGCTATAGTTTATACAAAATATATACAAAATTACAAACAAAAAATAATCAAAAAACTACCGTGTGTCTCCTTATGTATTTTTTTAGTAATGATATAAAAAATACATCTTTCCACAAATAATTGTTTTATTTATTATTGTTTAGTTATTATAAACGCGTATATAATAAATATGTTTTTTTTGTTTTAATATAATTTTAAGCTACCAAAACAACAGAAATTCTTTTTGTTTGTGTGGTGTTCTTATGACATGTCTTTTTTAAGAAAGGATAATTCTCATACTTAATTACTATTCATCATAATTAATTAAAAATTATTATCATATTCAACAATTAGGTTAGGTTTCTTTTAGTGTCCATGACAGCTCCAAACGACCGGGGTGGTCGGCCCCGACCTAGCTTTAATATATAATATATACGCACAATTTGACAGCTAACCTATTTTGTGTTTCTAAAAATGTATTATATATTTTTTTTTAAATAAATTAAAACTTCTAATAGTTAACAATCATGATGTCATGTCAATTATGATTATATATTAAATATTGTTATCACTTATATATGTGTTTTGTGTTTGTGAATAAAAATGTATGTGTTGTGTTGTGACAGGCTTGCTTGTGTGTGTCCGTGTGGTTCCACCTTTCGAGTTCTTCGATATTTCGATTTCAACTCGAACTCTCTTTTTTAAGAAAGGATTATTTATTCATAGTATCGTATATACATATACGCATGCGCAGAACTGTTCTATGAATATCAGGCATGCGCAGTAGTGTTCTGTCAATGTCAGACATGCGCAGTAGTGTTCTGTCAATGTCAGGCATGCGCAGTAGTGTTCTGTCAATATTACGCATGTGCAGTAGTGTTCTATCACTATAACGCATGCGCAGTAGTGTTCTATCAGTATGACGCATGCACAGTAGTGTTCTATCACTATAACGCATGCGCAGTAGTGTTCTTTCAGTATCAAGCATGCGCAGTAGTGTTCTATTAGTATTAAGCATGCGCAGTAGTGTTCTATCACTATAAAGCATGCGCAGTAGTGTTCTGTCAATGTCAGGCATGCGCAGTAGTGTTCTATCACTATAACGCATACGCAGTAGTGTTCTATCATTATTACGCATGAGCAGTAGTGTTCTATTACTATAACGCATGCGCAGTAGTGTTCTATCACTATAAAGCATGCGAGGAACATTCAGAACTTTAAAATTGAATTTTTTAATCCATACAGAATCTAAAAATTATTTTTCTACAATACAAAATGTCCAAAGCCCAAAATATGAAATTTCCAAAATAAGAAGTGTTGAATTGTAATATAAGTGAAAAGAATTAGATTATTGAGTATTGAGATTTAACAATTCTATTTCTGTGTAAGATATTTTAAAAAAAATCATTATTGTCAATGTTTTACAAAAATTTAAATAACTTCTAAAAACATGAACACTTTTAATGATCTCAAGCTTACTTTAAAGGTTATTTTCTACAGAATAGGAATTACTTGTAGAAATTGCAGGTCGGCAAAGTTATACACAAAAATTTCAATTTGAAATAATTTTTTTGTACAAAAAACTATCCTTCAAAAAATATAAAACATGATATGATGTAGATTTTTCAAGAAAATTTAGTAAAAAAATATGTTTGAATTTTAAAAATTATTTTTCTGTTAACCCGTTGCCTGTTAACGACCGTTAGACAGTAAACTTCTTAGCGCAAAATAAATGCAATTTCTTATGTAAATTATAAAATAAATTGTTTTATATCATTATTAACTATTGATTGCAATGATCCTAAATTAAGTAATAAATAAACGATTATTTATTATTTTTAAATAATATAACAATTTAAAAACAAGTAAAATTTATGAAAATTTATTTTTAATTTAAGTCACATTTAGTGTATAAGGGTTTTTGGAGTCGGTGAATTCGATTTTGACCTTAATTTTAAAAAATTCAAAATGGCGGACATCATTTTTTAAATTCATTTGAATTTTAATCAATTTCAGTACCTATAATATTGCTACAAGTTTGAAATTTCCCACATTCGCAACATTTCATGGTAAGGTGATCGTAACGTTTTACGGTAACCTTTCGGCATTATTATCTTGCAATATTGCAGTAATGTTACTTGGAAATGTTGCATCAATATTACTATGTTATGTTGCCACAATGTTGCTGCAAGATTGTCGCTATGTTGCAGAATAAGCTTAGAAAAATTTTTTTAACAATTTTTTAAATTTTTCATCAAATTTAAGCAATAACATAATTAATGTAATTAAAAAAATGAATTTTTAAATATTTTTCAAACTTAATTGACAAGTATTCTCACTGAAATATTGCATGATAATGTTGACGATAGATTACCGCGCAATTTTGCAGTAGGTAAACTTGTCCTGAAATATTGCAAAGGTGCACGGAGAAAAATGGATTATATATATATATATATGATATAATCTAGCTTATACTTTTTATATGATATTTTTACATTGTATATGTATAGGACAGTTGACCGGTATTATAAAATTGAAAATCTAAGTATTACCACTTTCAAATTATTATTGATCATATTAGTTTGAATTATAAAACTTGCATCAATATAATTGGTCTTTAGGTTATTTTAAATAAATAAAATTTTGACAAATCAGTACTAACCCATAAATGAGGCATTATTCCTGAACTGCCCCAAAAATAAAAAAATGTTCTTGGATTTCCTTTATACTTTGGAAATATGTTACCCTAGTAGGTATAAGTTACTACACCAATTTACAGGTCCAACCCCTCACCCTTATCAAAAGGGTGGGGAGTTGAAATTTCAGCTTAAACTCGAACATGCGTTTTTTAAACATTTGTAGTTTCTACTAACATTATTCGATTGAAAAAACTAAGTAGTGTTTTAGAAAGGCTTTTTTGTGTACTTTTAAAATATTTTATTTATTTAATAAAAAAAAAATTTTTTGCAAAAATTTTTAAAAATAAATATTTTTTTGCAATTTTGTGCAAGTTCGACAGTTTTTATTTTCTTTTTAATAATCTCAAATGAAAGCTTGGGATTTCCCCTAAAAGAAAATATAAGTCTGAAAATAAGCCGAAAAAATTTGCCAAAGATATAGTGTAATAAGTAAAATTTGTCCGTCCGCTCGCGCAATCCAGCGCGATGAACAGTGCACGGAGAAAAATGGAAAAATGATTTATGCAGTCAGTGTAGTACTCCTTTATAGAATAATATGTGACAGGTACACACTATAGTATTAGAAGTTTCATAGCTGAACAGTTTGGGACTCAACACAAGTTATCCCATTCATCAGCTTAAACAAGACTGTTTATATAGTCTAAGAGGGAATAAGAGTATAAAAAATTGGAATGAGAAATTACTTTCTCATGTAATTGTTAAAAGAACGCGGCAGTGTACAAAACACAAGTCAATAATAGAAGCGAATATTGAACAAATAGTACTCAGTCCAGTTCTTTCGAAAAATGAACGCCGTGCACATAAAGTAGATACCTACTCGAAAACCACAAGTTATTCTCTCTCTCTCACACTAATGGTCGTTCACTTATCTTACCGTTTCACTTACTCTTACTACTCTCAACTATTATGCAGTGCAGTTAAGTTCATTAAATTATTAAATATTGCTGTGAGAATAATTAATTATACATTTCATTCAAGGTCAATTCACTATTTTGTACACGAAAAAAAAAGAATAATCAAATTTACCATGAGGACTGTCAAACTTAAAAATTGGATAAGTGCGAGTTGTACTCGCACTGCAATGGCGGGTTCCGTTCACAAATATTAAAACAATACTTGCAACATTTATCGGTAATTTGTAGAATTAAAATAAACCATTAAAAAAATATATTAAAATCATTTAATAAAAAGAATAACTAAAAAAAATTAAAGTATTGTATATATCTAATATTGTAAACAATAATAAGCAGAGGAACAAAATTTTCAAAATTATAGTTCCTCTGCTTATTATTGTTTATAATATTAGATATACAATACTTTAATTTTTTTTAGTTATTTTTTTTATCAAATGATTTTAATATATTTTTATAATTGTTTATTTTAATTCTACCAATTACCCATCAATGTTGCAAGTATTGTTTTAATATTTGTGTACGGAACCCGCCATTGCAGTGCGAGTACAACTCGCACTTATCCAATTTTTTTTATTTTTAGTTAAGAAATTAAAGTCAGAAAACAATCTCTCATTTATTCTCTTAAAATTTCACTCTTCCTTAAAATATTTAATGCCACGTGTTTAAACTAAAAAAAATTAAAAATTTTTTTTTTTTTTAAAAAGTTTCTTAAATAAATTTTTTGTCGTCAGACTGTAATAATACACCAGGATACCAATTTCCAGCTCATTAGGTCAAATAATGTAAAAGTTAGGGAAAACAAATTTTTTTTTTTAATTTTTTAGTTTTTCCTTGACAACGCTATGGCCATCATTACATATCAAGTTCTCTATATTTTTCCTGTAATATTTGAGTAAAAATACACCAGCATGCAAAATTTCAGCCCTCCATGTCGAATAGTTTAGAAGTTAAGGGGGGGGGGAATGGTCACTTTTTATGCATTTTTGGCCAAAAATCTTGTTATTTCCTTGACAACGCTATGCCCATCACGTCCAATCACATTCGCTATATTTTTCCTGTAATCTACGAGTGAAAATACATATCTGGACCAAATTTGAGCTCTTTAGGTCAAATAGTTTAGCCGCTAGGGGGGGGGACACGATTTGGCTACGGACAACAGAGTCTCACCAATAGGGTTCCGCCGATACACCGTAGGTGTACGGAACCCTAAAAAGGTTTCAAGGTTATTAAGAAAAAATTAATGTTTTTTATTTATTTATTATTAAATTCTAATAACCGTATCAAATTTAAACTAGTTGACAATATTATTTATTCAATATTATGAATATTGTTGACATCCATACTTACATTAATTACAAAGTAAAATCCACGCATGATCTAATTTATTTCATTGGTAAGGGATGTTTCTTAAATAGGAAATTTACCCCATCGATTGCGTAGCCGAGAGGCTTAATGTAAAAGCGTGCGATTTATAATTATATGCGTATATTTAGTTGTATGGTTAGGTAGGTGTTCAATCCCGTATGATTGTAAGATTTTCCGATGCATTTAGTTGTTAATTGTAAGTATGAAGATGTGGGAAGAATAAAACTTGTGCATTAATGAATACACAGGCACACAAAAAAAAAAGTTTCGTGGCCGAGACACTACAGTAGTATATTCCCATGTATTTTTGGCCGCTGAATCCGAATCTGAAGTCCGAATGCTCAAATTGGTTCTTTTTTTTGAGTTATACTCAAAAAACGACTCAAAACACGAATTTGAACCAAAAAAATTAAAAAATTTTTTTGTGACATGACAATAGCATATTTCCATGTATTTTTTCCCGCTGAATCCGGATTCGAAGTCAGAATTGACAGATGTGCTCAAAATTATGAGCTAAACTCAAAAAACCGAATTAAAATGACGAAAATGAAAAATTTTTTCTGTGACACTGCTAAAGTATATTCCTATGTATTTTTTCACGCTGAATCCGAATTCGAAGTCAAAATAGACAGATTTGCTCAAAATTTTGAGATAAACTCGAAAAACCACTCAAAAAAAGACTCAAAAAACCGAATTAAGATGAAAAAATTTTTTATGACACTACACTACTATATTCCCATGTACTTTTTCCCGCTGAATCCGAATTCGCAGTCAGAATTGACAGATTTGCTCAAAATTTTGAGATAAGCTCAAAGAACTGATAAAAAAAGCGATTTAAAATAAAGAAATGGAAATTTTTTGCTATGACACTACATTACAGTATTTCCATATCGGATCTCGCATTTAAAGTCAGAATTGACAGATTTCTGACTGATTTGCTTAAAATTTTGAGATATACTCAAAAAACTGATAAAAATGTAATTTAATATGAATAAAAGAAATTTTTTGCTATGACACTACACTAGTGTATTCGCATGTATTTTTTCACTGTGATTCCAAAGTCAGAATTTTCAAAGTGGCTCAAAATTTTGGATTTCATTAAAAGTGCTCAAAAACATGCATGCTTGTACACTTGTACACTACCGAATACCAAAAAAATGAACTCTTTTGCATTAAATTAAATTTTGAGCATTTTTGGATTTAACTTAAAATTTTGAGCCAATTTAATAATTTTAACTTTGAATTTAGAAGCAGATGTAAAAACATGAGAATATACTAATGTAGTGTACTAGCAAGAAAAGTAGAGTTTCTTGACTTTAATTTTTGTAACTTAACAAATTTTCTTGTGTGTCTCAAAATTTTGAGCCATTAGAATAATTCTGACTTCAAATGCGAGATCCGAGTGTAAAAATATATGGAAATACTGTAATGTAGTGTCATAGCAAAAAATTTCCATTTCTTTATTTTAAATCGCTTTTTTTATCAGTTCTTTGAGCTTATCTCAAAATTTTGAGCAAATCTGTCAATTCTGACTGCGAATTCGGATTCAGCGGAAAAAAGTACATGGGAATATAGTATAGTGTAGTGTCATAAAAATTTTTTTCATCTTAATTCGGTTTTTTGAGTCTTTTTTGAGTGGTTTTTTGAGTTTATCTCAAAATTTTGAGCAAATCTGTCTATTTTGACTTCGAATTCGGATTCAGCGTGAAAAAATACATAGGAATATACTTTTGCAGTGTCACAGAAAAAATTGTTCATTTTCGTCATTTTAATTCGGTTTTTTGAGTCGTTTTTTGAGTTTAGCTCATAATTTTGAGCACATCTGTCAATTCTGACTTCGAATCCGGATTCAGCGGGAAAAAATACATGGAAATATGCTATTGTCATGTCACAAAAAAAATTTTTAATTTTTTTGGTTCAAATTCGTGTTTTGAGTCGTTTTTTGAGTATAACTCAAAAAAAAAAACCAATTTGAGCATTCGGACTTCAGATTCGGATTCAGCGGCCAAAAATACATGGGAATATACTACTGTAGTGTCTCGGCCACGAAACTTTTTTTTTTTGTGTGCCTGTGATATGAATATATAAAGAGTGCATTTAACAAATTTTTCTTTTTTTTTAATGATTGGTTATTGTTTTTTTTATATAAAATTGACGAAGTGAATAAAAGGAAACACTCGTTTCGCGTCGCGTCGGACATTTATTTTGACAGGTTCCGCGCCTGCGTTCCCTCATTGTGAAAATTTCGAAGTAGGGGACTGAGTCCAGTTTCTCTACTATGCACACTGCAGCGCGCCTTATAATCTTCGCCTGTGTTTCAATGCTCTTTACAGTGACATTTGGAACTAAGGCCCTCTATACACTATACGCAACACCCTAAGATGCTTGATGGAAATGAATTAATGTACTTTTACTGGACTGAGTCCAGTTTTTTCAATATTGACTCCCAGTTTTTCAAACTCTATTTTTCTCAGTGTGGGATTTTTTTTCAACTTACTATTGAAAATTGTCTAGAAACTACAAATTTTATCGGATGTTGATGTTCTTGATTAAAAATTACTAAGAGATCCATCGAAGTCGATTTTTGAATTTTTAATTGTTTATTTTTTTCTTGTTACTCAAAAATTTGACAAATTACAATATTTTTAGAAAAAATCATGTTTATTTTTTTATTTTTCCATTGCACATGATCGAAATCAATTTAAATTAGTCTAGTATGACCACCGGACAATTAATAAAGCCTAATACAATTTATTTAAATTGTTGCAAACAATGTTAATTAACAAATAGATTACTTCGGACCTTCTTCATAAAAAAATTGGTTTTTTTGCAGACAAGTTTGAATTTATAATTATTATAAGATGGTAAGGTGTCAATTTAGCGGATATATATTTATTTCGCTTATCATCGATAAGACAGAAATCAATATTTCAAAATTAATACTTCATTAATATTTGAAAATATATTTTATTTTGTGCATGGTTTCTGAAAAAAATGAATCGTCTCTCACCGCTGGGGTATGATCCCAGAACCTTCCTATTGCCGGTAGGATGCTCTACCAATTGAGCTACAGAGAGATTCGATATCATTAATTTCAGAAACCAAGCACACGACTTTTCAACGCATAGTACAAATTTTATTGTAATATCATAAGATGGTAAATGGGTTTAATGAAGTATTAATTTTGAAATATTGATTTCTGTCTTATCGATGATAAGCGAAATAAATATATATCCGCTAAATTGACACCTTACCATCTTATAATAATTATTATCACGGAAAAAACCCATTTACCATCTTAAGTTTGAATTTATGTCTAATTTAGTAAAAAATTATTTTAAAGTTATAAATTATCATTAATATTAACAATTATATAAACAATAATCAACTCCTTTTTGTATTTGTAAACATTTTCGTCATTTTTTAAACTTTAAATATTTATTAGAAATAGAAAATTTCCTTCCGAATTATTTATTTGTAAAATGGAAAATTTGATCCAATGGAAGGTAGATAAATAACAACAACTATGTCTTGTCGTTGCGATTAAAATACCGATACTAACAAAATAAGGTGTGAAAATTATAATTCGGAAAACAATGCAGAAAGTCAATGAACTGCGATATAAACATTGTGACGTAGAAAACAAAAGACTGATCACGAGTTCAATTTTCTAATTATAGGAAAATAAATACGATTCAAAAATTGTATGTCATTTTTCTTGTTAAGGAGGATTGTGACACCATACATAACCTCAAAAGTAAAATATTCTCGAAATTGTTTGTACAACAAATAAAAATATAATTTAAATTAATTTGATCACACTTTGAATGATTTAGTTATAAAATGTTAATAAAACATTTATATTGAGTTAAAATATTTTTACAAATAATAATTTTTTAACATTCTATATTTTTGCTTTCAGCTTTAGAGAAAAACTACAATTTTTATCCAAATTTAACGAACAATAGCTCAGTTTACTCGTTGAAACATTATCTATAATCGTAATCTTTTTAAAATTGTTGAAAATATTGTGTTTAAAAAATATAAACAATTTAAATATTATTTTTTAAACAATTTTTTAATAACATATTTTCAACAACATTAAAAAGATTACGATTATAGATAATGTTTCAACGAGTAAAATGAGCTATTGTTCGTTAAATTTGGATAAAAATTGTAGTTTTTCTCTGAAGTTGAAAGAAGAAATATAGAATGTTAAAAAATTATTATTTGTAAAAATATTTTAACTCAATATAAATGTTTTATTAACATTTTATAACTAAATCATTCAAAGTGTGATCAAATTAATTTAAATTATATTTTTATTTGTTTTACAAACAATTTCGAGAATATTTTACTTTTGAGGTTATGTATGGTGTCACCATCCTCCTTAATGGTAAAATTATTATTTTTTATATGTAGCATTTCAGAAAAACAGCGTTTTTTATAATCAGGTTCACGGTCAAGAATAGAAACATTAGACCAATCAAACTCATGACCAGATCCAGATTGATGAGCATAAAAATAATAAATCTGTTACATCTGTAGTGAATGCTCATCAATCTGGATCTGGTCATGAGTTTGATTGGTCTAATGTTTCTATTCTTGACCGTGAACGTGATTATAAAAAACGCTGTTTTTCTGAAATGCTACATATAAAAAGTAATAATTTTACCATTAACAAGAAAAATGACATACAATTTTTGAATCGTATTTATTTTCCTGTAATTAGAAAATTGAACTCGTGATCAGTCTTTTGTTTTCTACGTCACAATGTTTATATCGCAGTTCATTGACTTTCTGCATTGTTTTCCGAATTATAATTTTCACACCTTATTTTGTTAGTATCGGTATTTTAATCGCAACGACAAGACATAGTTTTATAATTATTGACTTGTTACTATGTAACTTAAATTTATAATTTTAGGTAATTTATTTATTTATATTAAAAAATTATATAATATTTTTTTTTCATTTTTTCTAATTTGTGATAATTCTATAAAAAATTTAATTGGTGTAAAATTGTTCTTAGTTAACCTGAAGAGGATGACAAACCATGTCATCGAAACGTCGTTAAATAAATGAAATAACACTATTTGTTGTTATTTATCTACCTTCCATTGGATCAAATTTTCCATTTTAAATATTTATATCATATGTACATTCTTTCAAAAACTTAAAAAATTTATTAGCTTAAGCAATTACATTTGTTATAAAGAAATTTGTCATTTTTAAACAAATAAGTAGCTTTCTTCATCAAACAAAATTTTTTCCTTTTTATATTTACTATCAAAAAAAAGAACTCCTTAATGAAATAGGAATACATTAAATTATTCATTTAATTTTAATAAACATTATAAGTTAACAAATACTTAACTTTGTTTTTTTTCACAGACAAAATATATTTATTTATATGCATTTAAATGTAAACTGTTTTAACTGAATAATGGTTTACTTCATTAAAAATATAAATATTTCTTTACTTATAATGTTTATTAAAATTATATGAATTATTTAATGTATTCCTATTTCATTAAGGAGTTCTTTTTTATGATGGTAAATATAAAAAGGAAAAAATTTTGTTTGATGAAGAAAGCTACTTATTTGTTTAAAAATGACAAATTTCTTTATAACAAATGTAAGCTAATGTTAACTAATGTTTAAGCTAATAAATTTTTTAAATTTTTGAAAGAATGTACATATGATATAAATATTTAAAGTTTAAAAAATGACGAAAATGTTTACAAATACAAAAGGAAGTTGATTATTGTTTATATAATTGTTAATTTTAATGATAATTTTTGACTTTAAAATAACTTTTTACTAAATTAGACATAAATTCAAACTTGTCTGCAAAAAAATAAATTTTTTTTTATAAAGAAGGTCCGAAGTAATTTATTTGTTAATTAACATTGTTTGCAACAATTTAAATAAATTGTATTATGCTTTATTAATTGTCCGGTGGTCATACTAGACTAATTTAAATTGATTTTGATCATGTGCAATGGAAAAATAAAAAAATAAACATGATTTTTTCTAAAAATATTGTAATTTGTCAAATTTTTTAGTAACAAAAAAAAATAAACAATTAAAAATTCAAAAATAGACTTTGATGGATCTCTTAGTAATTTTAAATCAAGAACATCAACATCTGATAAAATTTGTAGTTTCTAGACAATTTTTAATAGTAAGTTTGATACCGGTCAGATTATATTGAGTATGATCCTATTTTCTATATTCCTAATGGTATATAATTCATTTTTCTCCGTGTGAGACTCTTTAAGCTTGTAGCAATATTGCTAACATTGCGTGACAACATTGCGGTACGGCAATGTTGCCGCAAGATTTCGTGATATCTGGGAGTACAAAAACTTGTGTGTGGAGCGAAATTATTTTGACTTAGAATTTTCAAATAAATTACAATTATTCATTATGCTCCGGTCTCCCCTGCAGTATATTGCTGTCCATTTTAATGTAATTTTGTTTTCAAAAAATTAGCAGTGTTTAATAAATTTCTCTTTAACCCCTTAACAGTCCATGGCACCTATATGTGCCAAGGACGAAGAAGATACTAAAATTACATCGAATTCAGTATCACTTGGTATCCCTGATCGCTTATTACTCGTTAGTCAGAGTCATCTCAGCAGCGGGATATGCAGGATATCCCAGGGATGTCCTGGGGATATCGATTTGTTTGCGGCAATTTTGACATCCCTGGGATATCCTAGGGTTGTCCATGGAAATACAGATGATATACCAGAGATATCCAAATTGCCACAAACAAATCGATATCCCCAGGACGTATCTGGGATATCCTGAATATCCCGGTGCTGTAAGGAAGAGTTTTAGAATTGCTTAATTGAAATTTGATGTCAATTCAAAAATTCAAAAAGGTGGATTCAATATGGCGACCTATAATATGGCGGAATATTTAAAAATTTGATGCGTTTCGTTCAAAATGTATTACTCGGAGTTTTTGAGGTTGCTGAATCATAATTTAATGTCAGATTTTGAAGATTCAAAATGGCTGATCAAATAAGGAAACCAAAATTTTAAGAAATTAACGTATTCCTCTAAAAATAATTACTTTTTAAAAATTATCCAGAGTCCCTTAAAATTTTTTCGACTCGCAATTTCTTCAATTTTAATATGACATTCTGACTTTATCACTCGGTAGTCTTAACCCTCCGTTACAAACCTTACAAATAATTACACCATTACACACGTGTAGAGGAAATCCCTCACCACATTGTAATGTAAGCGACATTACAATACATAAACGAAGGAATCAACAAAAATTTAGTTTCAACGCAAACTTACAAATAAGTAGTAAATTATTTCTAATCATAAAATTAATAAAATTAATTTTTATATGAGAGACACCTTTGAGGTTAATTTTGAACCGGTTTTTCATGAATTTTTTAAGACACATGAATAAAGTAAACACAATTTGGTTTCGAGGGCTTTATTTGTTAACTTTTTAAGTTTAAAAAAATATATTTATATTTTAACAAAGTTTTAATTTGTTGTCTACAGAGGGCGCCAAAGATGGTCTCGTTTTTCTGCAGAGCAAATCGGTGGACAATAAGATACCGGCTAGACCATTAATCTAAATAAAAAATTCAAAGTTTCCCTGAATCTGTGATAGATTTAGCATTAGAGAACGTAGGATATTTTAAAAATATTAATTTTTGTGTATTTGGCAGCTGTTTGAAGAAAAAAGTCGATTTTTAGGGCAACAATTTTTCAAAAAAATCTATTGCCAAAAATAAACAAACAAACCAAAAAAAATCCGCTACGTACTCTAAAGCTTTAGTAAATGACGAACTAAAAATCCTTTGGCCGAAGTCAATCCGATCAAAACTGTTCAAGCTAGACTGTCCACCGATCTGTAACGTCATTTCGATAAAAACACATTTTTTTCAATTACCTCGGTGGAAAGTACGTACTTCCCTCTGCGATTTCGCAGCAGAAAGTCAAACATTTGTGCTTTGGTTGAATTTCATACCCAACCTCTTTACAGCGGGAGTAAAAGAATTCTCTGTCGGTAAAAACACCACTGTTGGTAAATAAGAAAATTTCGAGTTCAATGACAATTTAACGAGTAATTGTTATCGCAATATAAAATGAGAAAAAAAATCATCAAGAAAACTTTTTATACTTTATAAATTTATTATCCACAAGCTCTGAATATTGAAATGAACGAAATCTTTTGCTGATATAATTATTTTCAAAACTTATTTTAATAAACATTAAAAACAAAAATAAAATAATTGAAAAATTTTTAATTTCTTTTTTAATACGTGCTAGAATGTTATAATAAAATTTCAATAATTTGAAGAAATAATGAAATTGTGTTCATTAGAACGTTTAGAATTTTAGAAACATAATAGAGGCATTATTCCTGAACTGCCCCAAAAATAAAAAAAAGTTCTTGGATTTCCTTTATACTTTGGAAATATGTTACCCTAGTAGGTACAAGTTACTACACCAATTTACAGGTCCAACCCCCCACCCCAATCAAAAGGGTGGGGGGTTGAAATTTCAGCTTCAACTCGAACATGCATTCTTTAAACATTTGTAGTTTCTACTTAAATTATTCAATTAAAAAAAGTAAGTAGTGTTTTAGAAAGGTTTTTTTGTGTACTTTTGAAATATTTTATTTATATAATAAAAAAAAAATTTTTTTTGCAAAAATTTTTTAAAATAAATAGTTTTTTGCAATTTTGTGCAAGTTCGGTAGTTTTTATTTTCTTTTTAATAATCTCAAATGAAAGCTTGGGAATTCCCCTAAAAGAAGATATAAGTCTGAAAATGGGCCGAAACAATTTGCCAAAGATATATAGTGTAATAAGTAAAATTTGTCCGTCCGCTCGCGCACTCCAGCGCGATGAACAGTGGGATTTTTTTTCAACTTACTATTGAAAATTGTCTAGAAACTACAAATTTTATCGGATGTTGATGTTCTTGATTTAAAATTACTAAGAGATCCATCAAAGTCGATTTTTGAATTTTTAATTGTTTATTTTTTTCTTGTTACTCAAAAATTTGACAAATTACAATATTTTTAGAAAAAATCATGTTAGTTTTTTTATTTTTCCATTACACATGATCGAAATCAATTTAAATTAGTCTAGTATGACCACCGGACAATTAATAAAGCATAATACAGTTTATTTAAATTGTTGCAAACAATGTTAATTAACAAATAGATTACTTCGGACCTTCTTCATAAAAAAAATTGGTTTTTTTGCAGACAAGTTAAAATTTATGTCTAATTTAGTAAAAAACTATTTTACAGTTAAAAATTATCATTAATATTAACAATTATATAAACAATAATAAACTTCCTTTTGTATTTGTAAACATTTTCGTCATTTTTTAAACTTTAAATATTTATATCATATGTACATTCTTTCAAAAACATAAAAAATTTATTTGCTTAAACAATTACATTTGTTATAAACAAACTTTTCATTTTTAAACAAATAAGTAGCTTTTTTCATCAAACAAAATTTTTTCCTTTTTTTTATATTTACCATCATAAAAAAGAACTCCTTAATGAAATGGGAATACTATAAATTATTCATTTAATTCTAACGAACATTATAAGTTAAGAAATATTTATATTTTTAATGAAGTAAACCATTATTCAGTTAAAACAGTTTACATTTAAATGCATATAAATAAATATATTTTTTCTGTGAAAAAAGAACAATGTTAAATATTTGTTAACTTATAATGTTTATTAAAATTAAATGAATAATTTATAGTATTCCCATTTCATTAAGGAGTTCTTTTTTATGATAGTAAATATAAAAAAGGAAAAAAATTTGTTTGATGAAAAAAGCTAATTATTTGTTAAAAAATGAAAAATTTGTTTATAACAAATGTAATTGTTTAAGCAAATAAATTTTTTATGTTTTTGAAAGAATGTACATATGATATAAATATTTAAAGTTTAAAAAATGACGAAAATGTTTACAAATACAAAAGGAAGTTTATTATTGTTTATATAATTGTTAATATTAATGATAATTTTTAACTGTAAAATAGTTTTTTACTAAATTAGACATAAATTTTAACTTGTCTGCAAAAAAAACCAATTTTTTTTATGAAGAAGGTCCGAAGTAATCTATTTGTTAATTAACATTGTTTGCAACAATTTAAATAAACTGTATTATGCTTTATTAATTGTCCGGTGGTCATACTAGACTAATTTAAATTGATTTCGATCATGTGTAATGGAAAAATAAAAAAACTAACATGATTTTTTCTAAAAATATTGTAATTTGTCAAATTTTTGAGTAACAAGAAAAAAATAAACAATTAAAAATTCAAAAATCGACTTTGATGGATCTCTTAGTAATTTTAAATCAAGAACATCAACATCCGATAAAATTTGTAGTTTCTAGACAATTTTCAATAGTAAGTTGAAAAAAAATCCCACTGTTCATCGCGCTGGAGTGCGCGAGCGGACGGACAAATTTTACTTATTACACTATATCTTTGGCAAATTGTTTCGGCCCATTTTCAGACTTATATCTTCTTTTAGGGGAATTCCCAAGCTTTCATTTGAGATTATTAAAAAGAAAATAAAAACTACCGAACTTGCACAAAATTGCAAAAAACTATTTATTTTAAAAAATTTTTGCAAAAAAAATTTTTTTTTATTATATAAATAAAATATTTTAAAAGTACACAAAAAAACCTTTCTAAAACACTACTTACTTTTTTTAATTGAATAATTTAAGTAGAAACTACAAATGTTTAAAGAATGCATGTTCGAGTTGAAGCTGAAATTTCAACCCCCCACCCTTTTGATTGGGGTGGGGGGTTGGACCTGTAAATTGGTGTAGTAACTTGTACCTACTAGGGTAACATATTTCCAAAGTATAAAGGAAATCCAAGAACTTTTTTTTATTTTTGGGGCAGTTCAGGAATAATGCCTCAATAGTATATTAAGCTACTTAGTTACTTACGATATTTTTTATTCCTAATGCACAAAAGCGGCGATTTCAGATAGCAGACGACAGGGAGTAAAAGTCATTCACTTCCCAGTAAAAAAAATTCGATACACGGATCGCGGAGTTCGTATACGAGCTCGGTAGCTCGTATGAGAAATATGAGAAATCATATTACTAATTAATTATTATTTTTATTAATTTTTTATTTATTTATTTATTTTTTATTTTTTTTATTTATTTATTTTTTTTTATTTATTTTTTTTATTTTTATTATTTTTTATTATTAATTATTACTGAAAAAAGGTTAGAATTTTATAATTCCTTCTTTCTCTTACTTACCGACATTAGATATTTCTCGGATGCGGTAAGCACGATTTTGGATTAAATTTAATTATTTTATATAAGAACATTTATATAATAAATAAATAATAATATATTATTAATTAGTAATGAAGAAAAACTTATTTATTCTACCGCTAATACAAAATCGTGCTTACTGCATCCGAGAAATATCTAATGTCGGTAAGTAAGAGTAGCAAGGAATTATCAAATTCTAACCTTTTTTCAGTGTGAATAAATTTTTTGAACAAAATTATCCTTTTTTTCTTAAAACTTCATTTCCCTTATGAATTTAGCTTTGTTTTAAAAGAGAAAATTCATTTCTATTATCTATATTTACTTTAAAATAGTGTTACATTAATAGAAATGCTTTAAAAGTCACCTCGTATACAAGCATCTATACACTTCTCATTACGGAAAAGGCTCGTATGAGAGATTTCTCATATTTCTCATACGAGCTACCGAGCTCGTATACGAACTCCGCGGTCCGTGTATCGAATTTTTTTTACTGGGTTGTTCGACTTGTATGAAAATGGCGGCCGTTTTCTCCCATGGGCAAGAAAAATGCATGTGAACAGCTAATTTTCTTGCCCTTGGGAGAACACGGCCGCCATTTTCATACGGTCGAAGAAATGAATGACTTTCCTCCCTGTCGTCTGCTATCAGAAAGCGCCATTTTTGTGTATGTGGGATAAAAAATTAATTTTGTACCAACAGAAAAATTCTTTTAAAAATATAATATTAATTCATCTTTCACATTTTTTTTCGTGCCTGCCCACGACCAGAAGCACTCCCTTCGCTCGTGCATCAAATGTCGGGGCAGGCGAATGTTGTTTGCAAGAGAGAGACAGAGAAAAAACCAGAGCTTCGCGAGTGTCCGCCAGAGGCGTTGAAGCGAGGAGCAAAAGTAAATAAAGATGGCCGGCTGTCAAATGAAACACGATTGCAATTTTCTTAAAAAATAAATTAGCGAGCGTACTTCCGACCGTATATAAAGAAAAATAGTATACATTACACGGGCAGAAATTCGAAAGCCCTAAACTACGCGATGATGCCCTCGGCTTCGCCTCGGGCATCATTTCGCGCAGTGCAGGAATTTCGAACTTTCTGCCCTTATAATGTAATATACTATTAAACTTTAGTAATGTAAAAACATGAAAAATGAAACCACTATTAATCTACGATGTCTGCACCATATACACTACCGGCGGAAATTGTGCGACCGCTAACACCTCGAGCTATTAAAAAACACCCGCACAGAAACAGTGATAACTCCGTCAAAAATGAAGCTAGATGCTTTTTTTAAATTGCATTGGAAAGCTTATTAAATTTTCAATGAAATGGCACTATTTTCATTTGTGTTGCATAAATGGGAAGCGAGATATCGTGTTATAAATACAAAAAAATAATTCAATTCTTTGGGGAATTTCTTACCCTGACTTTGACTCCTAGCAAAATTTAGAAAAGTGGATGAAAAAAATTGTTACTTTCACAGACTATTCCTTGTAATCAAAGCTTTAAAGAGAAACCAAGAACAGCAAAAAATATTAACGGGTTTCCGAGATATTACAAAAAGAGTCGGACCGTGCGAAGCAAAATTTTCAATCATCGTTTTCTCTAATTCGCCGTTGAGTCAGTTGCGTGGCTGTGAAAAAAGTGTCGAAAATTAATTTTACCAATTATATACATAATAAATTAAATTAAAAAGTGGATCCCAGTAAGTATGTGATTGAAAATTTTGCTTCGCACGGTCCGACTATTTTTGTAATATCTTAGGAACCCGTTAATATTTTTTGCTGTTCTTGGTTTCTCTTTAAAGATTTGATTACAAGGAATATTCTGTGAAAGTAACAATTTTTTCCATCCACTTTTCTAAATTTTGCCAGGAGTCAAAGTCAGGGTAAGAAATTCCCCAAAGAATTGAATTATTTTTTGTATTTATAACATGATATCTCGCTTCCCATTTATGCAACACAAATGAAAATAGTGCCATTTCATTGAAAATTTAATAAGCTTTCCAATGCAATTTAAAAAAAGCATCAAGCTTCATTTTTGACGGAGTTATCACTGTTTCTGTGCGGGTGTTTTTTAATAGCTCGAGGTGTTAGCGGTCGCACAATTTCCGCCGTCAACATGAAATTTGCGCCTGACATTTAAGATATTTTTTATGATAGATTTATCGACAGATATGAGGAAAACAATTATATTTTATCAAAAAGTTTGCTTTTGTAGATAGAAGAACGTTTTTACCATATTTTTGAAAATTTATGATTTTCTGAATTAAATGGTCAATCAAAAATCTGTAAAGTACGTAATAAAACATACTTTACAGATTTTTAAATGACCATTTCATGAGTATTGCATGAGTATGGATGTGCAAAATAAATATATTTTTTAAATTTTATTAAAAAATGGTGGCTGTGCAGCACTTCATTGAAAAGCGTCTTGTTTCAGGATTCCATGGCCACACAACTAACGTTTTTAATTTTTGATCTGGAAAAAACGAAAATGTTGTTATTTTCTATACATCAACAGCTATCGACACAAGTAGGATTTTTTATATTACTTACTTTTATTTTTATCAACAATTTTGTGAATTTTTTTTTTGAAAATTGTCACTTTTTTGCTCAATTACGCACCATTTCGCAAAAAATCAAAATATCGAAAAAATCCTACGTGTGCCGATAGCTGTTGATTATAGAAAATGACAACATTTTGGTTTTTTTCCAAATCAAAAATTGAGGACGTTAGTTGTCCGGCCATGGAACCCTCGATGCAACCCTAATAAACAGACGCCTTCCAATAAAATGGTGCACAGCAGCCATTTTGTAATGAAATTTTTTTGAAAAAATATATTTTATTGCATATCAATACTCATGGAATAAAACGTACTTTACAGATTTTTAATTGACTACTTCATTGAGTCAAAAAAAATTCCTAAAATATGCCTAATTTTCGTGATGTCCCCCCTTAACATGTCTCCAACTACTACAAAAGCAAACTTTAAAAAGAATATGTATATTTTTCTTTTATTTTAGTGAATAATAAATAGAAAAATCATTATATAAACCCAGGCGTAAAATTTTTTGGTTTTTTTGTTGAGCTGTGTTATCAATCAATCCAAGTCAGGCAAAAAAATAAAATAAAAATTGTATTTAACGTTTCGACAGGGTGTGTGTGACGGATGGTTAATTATATAAGGGTCAAAATTCGTTAAGTGGTCAACTAATTTTCAGTTGGTCAATATTTTTCATGAAATTTATGTTTTTCTGTTTGAAATAATAAACAAAAAATACAAGTTGAACAGTTTTGCAAAATTCGTTTTTTTGTTGTACATAGGTATTGTTCAACAAACTTTTTTGCATGAATTTAGAAAAAATTTTTTTTTATAAAATAATAGGTAAAATTTAATGATTTTTGGTATGATTATACAAAAATAACACGATTTTTGATTAACATTTTTCATTTTAAAATTTAACGTAATTTGATAAAATTATGAACAATTTATTTAAACAAATGAAAATAAATGCAACTTCTCGATCTGTTATTTTATTTTTCAAAATTGAATATTGTTCCTTATTTAATGCCCAAGTATTACCAAAAAGAAAAAATTGGTATTTTACATTTGTTCAAAAGATATAATTATAATTATGTTAATAACAATAAGCATTAAAAAATCATAAAATCTTAAAAATGTTTTTTTAGCTCTATTAATTAAGAAAATTAATCAAAAAACTTATTAAAAGAATGTTTAAGTGTTTTTGATGTATGAAAAAAGTATGACAATTTATTAAATTATTTAAACAATTAATTGTTGTTATTTTTTTTAATCTATACTTAAGGCTAGAAATTTCTAGTTTTTTCTCAATAATTGTGCAATTTGTCAAGAGTAAAACATCTGGTAATGATAAAAAATAAATTAATTAAACATTGTTTAAACAATTAATTGTTATTTTTCTCATAAAGTGTACTTAGGGCTAGAAATATCTATTTTTTTCTAAATTCAATCAACTGAAAAATTAAATAAAAAAAATAATAAAATAAATGTTAATAAATTGTTTAAACAATGGTTAAATAATAAATTTTTAGTTTTTCTATTATACTTAAGTGTTTAAGTTATATAAAAAATGTCACAGTTAAGAAAAAAATAGGAATTTATAGTTTTAAGTACAGTAAATTGAAAAATTAATAGAATAAATTGTTTAAACAATGTTTACCTAAATATTTAATTTTTTGTTTTTCTTTAATACTTAAATGTGGTAGTTACAAGAAAATGCACAATACAGAAAAAACTGGAAATTTCTAATCCCAAGTACAATTTATGAAAAATGTAACAACAATTAATTGTTTAGAAAATGTTTAATTAATTATTTTTTTTATCATTACCAGTCATTAGTTTTACTCATGACAAATTGCACAATTATTGTGAAAAAACTAGAAATTTCAAGCCCTATAAGTGCAGATTTAAAAAAATAACAACAATTAATTGTTCAAACAATTTAATAAATTGTTATACTTTTTTCATACATCATAAACGCACTCAAACATTATTTTAATAGGTTTTTTAATTATTTTTGTTAATTAATGAAGCTAAAAAAATATTTTTTAGATTTTATGATTTTTTAATGCTTGTTGTTATTAACATAATTATAATTATATCTTTTGAACAAATGTAAAATACCAATTTTTTCTTTTTGGTAATACTTGGGCATTAAATAAGGAACAATATTCAATTTTGAAAAATAAAATAACAGATCGAGAAGTTGCATTTATTTTCATTTGTTTAAATAAATTGTTTATAATTTTATCAAATTACGTTAAATTTTAAAATGAAAAATGTTAATCAAAAATCGTGTTATTTTTATATAATCATACCAAAAATCATTTAATTTTACCTATTACTTTATTAAAAAAAAACTTTTCTAAATTCATGCAAAAAAGTTTGTTTAACAATATGTACAACAAAAAAAAGAATTTTGCAAAACTGTTCAACTTGTATTTTTTATTTATTATTTCAAACAGAAAAACATAAATTTCATGAAAAATATTGACCAACTGAAAATTAGTTGCCCACTTCACGAATTTTGACCCATAAATAAAACGTTTTATTTACAATTCTTAAATTTTAGTTTTCCCAGCATCATCACGGAGAAAATGTTTAATTGGCGTATACGCTCTTGGATTCTATAGCAAAGATAAATGTCGCGGGTAGCGTTTTATTGTATAATCCTTACTGATATCTTATATTAAAATCTTACATTTAACTGAGTATTGAATAAAATATTTATTTTTACTTAAATCTCTATTATTTAATTAAAATGATAATGTAAATAAAGTATTTATAATTTATTCATTTATCTAGATTTAGATCACACTAGTATTATATTGTCTTGAAATTTTCTTCATTCTTGAAAGTCCGTGTTTGATGAGAATTGAAGGTGATCTTGTGTGTGTTTAATTTAATGTATATGTTTCAAAAGATATGATAAAGATTGTTGATGATAACAGGAGTTGGAGATCGTGTATATTTCAATGCGGGCATCTATTAATTGAATTAATTTAAGCTGAATATAAGCAAGGGGAGCACGATCAGGCGTGATAACTTTTCTCACTTACGGATTATAACACCTTGGCGAAGATTAAACTTCGAAACTTTCTTAACAAGCGACTGCCACGAATTTCAATCTCACGGACAAGATTTCTACTTCCCCTTCATATTTACCTTTTCGTTACTTCCTGTATTTTTTCGATTCTTAACATTAACAAAATTCAATTTTCTCAAACAAAAAAATTAATTTTTTACTTTTTATAAAAGTACATATTTATGTTTTTATATAATTAAATATAATTTTATTTGGAAGATAGCGGGAATTTAGATATGTAAAAACCCAAAAAGGTGTACATGAAGGACGATAATAAAAAAATATTTATAAATGTTATTTATATTTTTTATAAATATTTTGCCATTTATATATTATACTATAATAGAATACTTACTCAATAATAATTGAGTTTTATTATTGTTACTAGATATTTTTTACTATTGCCATTAGTTTTATTATATTTTACATAGTGAATTATTAATTTTAATTCAATATTTTTTTCAAATTAAATTTAAAAGTTTAATTCTTGAATAAAAAAAAATTGTATACACGGAGAAAAATGGATATTTAAGGCAAATATCTAGTTGTTAAAGTTTAATATTTTTATTCTTTAACATAGGGACAGCTATCTAGATATTAAAAGTAAATATCTGGATGTTAGGCGTTAATATCTATAGTATCTGATTTGAATATCTAGATATTAAAGTTTAATATTTTTGATGTTAAGAGTTAATACATTTTTCCAATATCTACTTTTGAATATCCAGTTTTCTCCGTGTAAATAATTTTAAAAAAGATAAATTAAATATTCAATAATCTATTTATAAATAGGTACGTTATATGCTATGAAAATATTATAAACATTATATTTTTTTAAATTATTAAAAATTTTTTAATAATTTAAAAAAATTAAAGTGAAAATTTTTTTATCTATCCGAATTTTTTTAATATTAAAATGAATAGTTTTCCCAGCATCATCACGGAGAAAATGTTTAATT